>NC_139493.1:16043154-16643154 GCF_008360975.1 Lichenostomus cassidix
GTCTAGAGCATGGCTTAGTGCTCATATATTAAAAAAATGTGTTTCCTGCTCCATGCCTTCATTACAAAGGACCTTTTATTGTCCTTATTTCAGGAATTCAATATTTATCCTATTTTCCTTCACTTGTAGTCTTAAGGACTTTTTTTATTTGCTAAACAGTACCAGTTCCTGTTTTTCTTCACATGTATTTTGTGAATACACAGACTGGGCAAGGTCTCTGAATCTATTGTATCTGGAGGCAGAAATTTAGATCCAATTATGTTTTTAGTTGATGACTATTACACAGAAATTCTTTGCTTACCACTAAGGAATTAACTTGATCTGAATTTTCTGGGATATTTGGGAAGGCTGTATGGTTGTAGTTTTGAAAGAAGAACTTTTGAAGTGAGCTTGGAAAGGTCAGTTATCACTTCTGAACTGAGATACTGAAGCAGGAATCTGGTTAAAGGGTCTTTTCAGAGAAGGCTAATATTACAAGTGATGGTCCTATTATGTCCTGTTTTTTCGACTCAGTTTTATATATTTGAACTTAGGTGTTTATTGTATTTATTCTGTGCTTGATGGAAAACTTAGCTTAAATAATAACTTAAGATACTGGAATTCATCTAGTATCATAGGTCTCCTAGTTGACCCCTTTGACCCAAAATACGGTTTCAAGATCTCCTAAAAAATTTCACATTTCATTGTGTCTGAATTTCTGCTTCTGACTCCTCTTTTATGTCTACAGAAAGATATGAATTACATAAAGGTTATCACTGGGTAATAAAATGACTCATGGGTGGTGATGTGATGTCTTTAATGTTGGGTTGTTTTCTCTTGTGCCAGGACTGCATCAGCCTGGGCTCGGGAGAGCCGAGCAGGAGTGCTTACCACTCGTTTGTGCTGTACCACAACAACAGCCCTCGCTGGGGGGAGATCATCAAGCTGCCCATCCCCATCGACAGGTTCCGCGGCTCCCACCTGCGCTTCGAGTTCCGACACTGCTCCAGTGAGTGCCTGCCCTGAGCAGGGCAAATCCACAAGGCCTCAGCTCTTCCCATGGCCAATTGAAATCTGTGTGAGGCTGGCACTGGGTGGAAAGCAGGAAAGAGGGGCCAGTGTAAATACACTGAAGGAGTACTGCTAACCACCCTTTCTCTGAATTTATCCAACAGTGCACTAAAAACATGGTGAACAATCAGTGCAGGGCAAAACACTTTGTAGCTGTTTGTCCCTGATGGTTTTTTGTTGTGTTTTTCTGTAGAATGTTTTCTTCGCAGGATATATTGTAGTTTATATTTTGCTATGTTTGGCATGTCTGTATTTGATTTGAAGCTTGTCGGTCCTTTACAGAGAATTAGAAAAAAGAAATTAGAATTAGAAAAATTGTTTGTTCTGTAAGCTGCTTGTTTTCTTCTAGGCACATGGAGAAGTTGGTGAGTAATCTTGTATATATTGACAGACAGGGTGTGTACAAATACAATTCCTTCTTTCTATCTCTTGCTGCAGCAAAAGACAAGGGAGAAAAGAAGCTCTTTGGTTTTGCATTCACCCCATTGATGAGAGATGATGGCACGACCTTGTCGGATGATATCCATGAGCTTTATGTTTATAAGGTACCAGTTCTCTGCAGACTTTTCACTGCTTATCTCTACTTCATTACTTAAATGAGTAATGGTCATTACATTATCCTTTTACCCCTTATTAGAAGTGTGTGAGGAACAGATTAATAGTAGTTTCAAAATTTTATACATTCAAAATCACATGGTTTGGCTAGAGCCTTCTATTCTAGGTGCAGCTCACCTTTTCCATCCAGATGATGATGATGATTTATCTGCTGTTAATCCCATCCATTTTGACTTCAAACACGCTGGTGTTCAAGACCATTCAGCACTTCTGCCAGCCTAAGGCATTGCTCTGTGCCTTTGTAAGATGACATTGTGCTGAACTCAAATGCCTCATGTTGCAGTGCCACAGCTTGGCAGCCCTGCAGCAAGAGATTCGAGCTTTGGGGTTTTTCCTTCCTGCTGATTCACCTGGGTTTATTCCTTCAGCACAATTTTCAGGCAGCAGCACTAAGTTTACAGTTGGAAGATCTGGTGATCTTCTAACGAGGCAGTGGTTAGAGACCACTCTGTAGAGCTGGGGCTGTTCTGGGCATGTCCAAGGTGCTTAAGCACAGTTTTTCCTTAGAAGTGTTTGTGTGCAGCCACAAAATCCCAACACATGCAGGGTTGGGCAGCTGCTGGCAGGCTGTGGGCATGAGATGGACAAGGTACAAGCCCATCCCTTGTATTGTCCCCTCAGTGTGACGAGAACAGCACTTTCAACAACCATGCACTGTACCTGGGGCTGCCCTGCTGCAAGGAGGATTACAATGGCTGCCCCAACATCCCCTCCAGCCTCATCTTCCAGCGCAGCACCAAAGAGACCTTCTCAGTCTCCACACAGCTCTCTTCTACCAAACTGACCCAGAATGGTGAGTAGCTCATCCCTCAGAACTGCCCAAGGCAGCAGCAATTAGGAAAGAGAGCAAAAAAAAATCAGTTAGCAATTCTACGCAATCCAAAGTTTGTTGTGTTTAGCTTGTACAGAGTAGCTAAGTAAATAAGATTTTTTTACAGCAATGTCCCTGAAGCACAGGCAGACAGGAGTGGATTGTCCACAGTGCAATGTGAAGTCACACAGGGAAAAAGACAGCCTTTACTCTTTTTTAAGCATTTGGCCATTCCTCCATTCCTTTCTCTCTTAGCAGTATTAACTCACTCTGTATTTTCCTTCTTGTTTTCCATTATATGTATGTATGTAATTTCCCAAGAAGTGTGAACTGCAACAAGAGGTGAAGTGCAATGTGATGAATCTCTGGTGGGTCTGGGGTTGTCATTCTTCCCCCTCTGTGCGTGGCTCTAGCTCTTCCTCCTTCTCTCTGCAGTGGATCTGCTTGCCCTGCTCAAATGGAAAGCTTACCCAGATCGAGTGATGGATATTCTGGGAAGACTGAGACATGTCAGTGGCGAGGAGATTGTTAAGGTACTGCATGAAACAACAGCCTTTGGATGTGTCTGTGATAGGCAGTGAGTTCAGACCTGTGGGACACTTCTGAATGCTCCCTCTCACCATGCTTTTTGATTCACCCTGTGATCTTCCACCCTGTATGAATTAGGATTTTATTACAATGCAAAACTGGACAGGAAGATACACATAAGAAATCAGCGCATAGTTAGTCCTTGGGATCAAACCAGAGCTAATCCTCAGCCAAGTTCTCTCAGCCACACATGCTGGGTCCCCAGCACCAGTAGTTCCAGCCTGCAGCCCCACACAGCTGCTGGTGTAGACACAGCCACTGGCAGGGGCTCTCTGGTGCATCCAGCCAGCAGTGCACCAGTTTTGTGTCTCCCAGCCCATAATTTCACCAGGTTTTGTAACTACTTTGTTCTACATATGATAATCTTGTGTGGTCTGAGCTTCTGTAGGTCTGAGGAACTTCTAACTGCATTTGAATCCTTGTGGTCTCAGCAAAAAAAAGTGCACTCCAGATAGGCCTCTGACAATCTGAGGTGTGTTGGGAACTCTCTCTAAAATTTATTTCTATAAATCTGGAAGTAAAAGATGATTTCTAGCACAAACAACCAAGGGGAAGAAACTGAAGACAAATCCCATCACTTAATAAGTAGTTTATCATTAAAGCCACTTCACTGTAACTCATTTGAATGTTGCCAAATCTGGAATGTTACTTGTCATGATAACTTGGTAACAGTAACAGGGGAGCACAAATCCATTTATATTGGAATTATTCAAGAATGCCATGTTTTGTACACTTTGTTTGTAGGGCAGTACAAGTATCTGTTTTTCATAGAGAAAGAAAAAGAAAAATATGGATTGAATTATTTCATGGGGAAAAGTAATTGATTCTCCCCATAAATCAGCTGTCATTTGGCACTGGATATGAAGAACAGAATGTAATAATTCAGAAAAAAAGGCATTTTATCATTTCGGAGACTTCATAAATTGTTATAATTTATTTCTTGTTGTCCACATCAGAAATATAAGTAGAATAGATTAAAGAATCATGAGAGAATGTGCAGTTAACGATCTCCAGCATTCTCCTTCACACTCATCCTTTTGGAGACTGTGCTTTCAGAAAGAAAATCACTGAACCGTCAGTGCTCAACAGTGGAGTTAAGGGTGAAAGAAGCAATTGGCAACATGCAACTTGCCCCAATTAATGCTTGTTAGGAAAGCTTTACTTTCTGTCACATAACAAGTTTCAATATTCAACATAATTTAATGTACTGCCCAGCCTCAGATTTGAGGCTGAGCAGTTACCTGAGACACTCCAGTGATTTGAGAATGAGAGCGAGTTGTTTTGCCACTGTGTTGGGCAGCACTTCCAGTCAGCTTAAAGTGAAAGGAACATTCAGTCGAAATTACAAATCAGGCATGTAGTACGTATTTCTTTTTTTTTGTTATTTCTTTTTTTTTTTCCACTCATTTTTGTTTGAAAATATTCCTTGTAAAGAGAAAAATTTTTCTTAATAAAAACAAATTAAAATCTGTCCCATCCTATGGGTGAACCTGAAGTGATCTGTTCTTGGCACATGTTTCACAAAGATATTAACATGTATGAACTAATTAAAGCAGGAGAGAAATAACCTTTTGAATGCAATATAAGTTGAAATTCTTTGTTCATGTCATTTTAGTTCCTACAAGATATTCTGGACACATTGTTTGTAGTTTTGGATGACAACACAGAGAAGTATGGTCTGTTGGTCTTTCAGTCGCTGGTAAGCTGCTGGATTGTTATTTATCTCATGCTCAGTGAGTTTTAAGTTTCTTATTATCATGTTGCTAGTATTTTACTTCCATAAAAGATGAAATATTCAGCTGGATCCAGCCATATGTTTTCAGTAATGATCTTGGGTGAGGAGGGCAGGATGACCTTAGCACATCCAGGGGCAGCAGTACTTGCTCTCACATGGGAGAAGCAAACAATAATACCTGCCTGATAAGCCAACTGTGACTGTTTAAAGCAGCTCATGTATTTGAATGCTCCTTACCTTGAGTAAGCTGTTTGTAGACACTTGGCAGCAATGTGCAGTTCCTTCAGATTGGCTTCCCCTTCCATGTCCCCAGGTGTTCATCATCAACCTGCTCCGTGACAGCAAGTACTTCCACTTCCGCCCTGTGATGGACACCTACATCCAGAAGCACTTTGCAGGAGCTCTGGCTTACAAGTAGGTCCTGTTTGTCCCTCTATTTGAAAGATGGCATCACCAAGCTTGGGAATGGTGGCACCATTAGGATCACAATCTTCCTGGCAGCAGTGGTCCCCAAAAGCAGAGCTGCTCACCTGGAAGTTTTCCAGCACAGCTGTAGGGAAAAGCTGCTGAATGTCACCTATGGCTGAGCATGGCCATGCTGGGCATTTCTCTTGCCTTTCTGGACTGGCAAATCTTTTTTTTTTTTTTTAATTTTTTTTAACTGAAGAGAGACTCAGCAACAACTCATTACCAGTCTGTACTAATGAGCTACCAAGAGTACATGCATTCCTTGTCTTAAGGATGTTGGGATACAAGACTTGTGTGAAAGCTTAGAGAACTAATTGTAACCACCTTTTGCAAACTAGATAGGTATTCATGTATGATATTCTGTTTGTTTACAATTTAATTTCAGTAGATCAGAAATTTTAATTTCACTGTCAATTTGAAGATTCTGCCTTATTTTCTAGTATTCAGAAGAGTCTTGCATCAGAGAATGGGACAAATTTTTTTAAAGCAGTAACAGTTACCCTTCAGGGTGTTGTTTTTACTTTCTTTTACACCATTGCTTTTGTATATTTGAGCATATTCTATCTTTGGCCACAGTAAACTATTAAAAACAGCTAATAATTGGTTTTAACTTTCTAAGCAATTCACTTTTTGTGTAATTAAAGTAAGTATAAAAAATACTCTATCAACAGCAGGTAAAAACCCATAGATACTATATAACACTAGAAGACACAGTCATGTTCAGAGGGTAAAAAGGTGTTCTGCTTTGTGTTAATTAGCATTTCTTTCAGACAAAACAAATGTTTTTTGGTAGTCTGATGTCTGAAATAAAACATGATTTTAATATACATTTGTAACTTAGTCCAGATGGTATCATGTACTTACCAAAATAGATGCAGGTATTTTCTTTGTGATCTCAATTTCTAAAAGCTTCTTACTGAGATGAGAGCTGAGATATCTTATTAAAACAAAAGTATATTTTGGTCTTAGAACCATGCCTTTATCAAAGCTGTCTCTCTAATAACATCTTTTTTATGTTCTCTTAGTGTTCCTCATGATCCAAGTCAATTACAGAGAAGAAATTATTTTCTGGTTTTGAAAAATAAATGTAAATGCTATGTAAATTCAGCATCCAGGACAGCTGTAACTGACCGCTGAAATGAATTGAAATGAGACTGGTTTGGAGATCTCTCCCTAAAACCAAAATGTTTGATGCCTGTCTAGTTTTAAACTGGTGCTGAAGGTTCCTTTTCACTGTCTGTTCCCCCAGGGAGCTGATCCGATGTCTGAAGTGGTACATGGACCGCTCGGCCGAGCTTGTGCGCCAGGACCACATCCAGGAGGCAATGAGAGTAGGTATCCAGTGGGAGTACTGGCTGGCTGTTCAGCTGGGCCTGCAGAAGGGCTGGGAGAGCTGGAAATGAAATCAAGAGTAGTGTGGCATTGACTTATTATTTAACCAGATTTTTATACAGCCGTATAGCTACAATTTTAGTTTTAGGCAGCAAATCACTTCTGTGCAGAAAAGATTTGAAGAATTATGTTCCCTTAAGCCCTTTTGCAGCCCTGTGGAGAACGTAGTGGGACTTACATCCATAGCCAGTGCATAAATACTCCACTGATGTGGGCTACACCTTGCCCTCCAAGCAGCAGTAGTTTTGAATGTATCAGGCACAGGTGCTGTGGATCAAAGTTCTGCTCTTCGTTTCTGGCTGTGACACAGCTCCATTGTACCATGGGTTGAAGTTCTGGAGTATTTTAAGCAGCAGATAAATGAGCCTTTAACTGGATGGAAATCCTTTGAAGTAGCACAGGACCTGACCTATGGTTCTTTGATGGGAGCACAATGTCCCAGGGAGGCACAGCTGTGAGAAACACAAGGAATGTTTTGGTGCTATTACAGAGAAATTGGAGAATAAATAAATATTCATTTTACCATGTGTAATGGGAAGCCAGGAAAGTAGTGTGTCAAGTGCATAAAT
The DNA here is from genome assembly GCF_008360975.1 of Lichenostomus cassidix. Classification (NCBI taxonomy): domain Eukaryota; kingdom Metazoa; phylum Chordata; class Aves; order Passeriformes; family Meliphagidae; genus Lichenostomus; species Lichenostomus cassidix. The sequence goes on from NC_139493.1 coordinate 16,050,383, forward strand.
ACAAGATGCCAACATTTGCAGGAAGATATTTTTCTTTGAGTGAATGCCCACCTGCACCTTCTGCATCCAGAGGGGCTTGTGTCCTAACAACTGAGTCTGGGCACCTGAAGAACTGAAAGCAGTGGCAGTGATCAGCATTTGGGTTTTGTCACTTTTAAATACAAACAGGTGAAACATCTCCCAGCTAAAGGACACTGCCAATGCCATCTTCTCACTTTCCAGATCCCCTGCTAGGATCCTATTCTGATAATACAAGGGCATTACACCAGTGCTTACTTTGTCCCTGTAGATATTTACATGCTCAGAAACATCTTATTTGTAATTTTCAACCACAGATTCAAGAGGAATGGTAAAAATAGGGCAAAGATGTCTTTTCAAGAAATTATCAACTTTCTTACTCTTTTTTCCCTATCCTTCCTTTTTTTTCCTTTTAATTGCAAAGAAAGCTATTAAAGTTATGAGATGAGAGGAAGATCTCTAGCTGCAATGACTTCGAGGAGGTTTTCTTGCCTCTCAAACCACTCATTAGTGCTTTATGCAGTGCAGCAAATAGAGATGTAGGATATTGTCCCTATGTGATCTTCATTTGTTGAAGCTCATAGCAGTGCTCTTTAGAAATAGCAACAACAGGAATGCTGGAATGTCTTTCAGAAGCTGGGGTTAGTGAAATCAGTTTGTGAATATGGAACTTTCTGTCTCAGGCTCCAAGGCAGCTCTTTGCTTGCTGGGGCTCTCAAGTGCTGGTGCAGAACATGGCTGCTCTCTCTGTGAGGGAGGTCAGTTTGCAGACCTGACAGCCCAAGCCTTTCCAAGCACAGGAATTAAAATTACCACCAGAGTTTGCGCAGACCTGACAGCACATCCTCTGCCACCCACACTGCTGTCACATCTTATTCAGACAGTTGCCTTTGCAGGTATCTCTTGCAGACCCAAATTCTGGTCTTTAGCTTCTCCTGTTACAGTGAAGTGATTGATTCCCTTCTTTGTTTCCAGATTTTATTTCAGGCATTTGCAGCAAATTTGTACCAAAGCCATTATCATTGCTAATGTGTCCTTACTAGTACCAGATTTTACTGTTGGGGATTTCTGTGGTCTTTGATGTGTTCACCACACTCTGCATTAGTAGTTCTTTGACTGAGAAAACAGGATAGCTCTGTATCCCTTCTTCCCTGAATTAGCTGTTCAGTGTAGTACCCTACAGCTGGTGCTGAAATACCTCGGCACTCCTATGGTTCCTGCTGCTTATGTGCATTCATGGTGGACATACAGGCATTTCATAGGATTCTAATTTCCAACCCTGGCATCAGCAGACAGAGTTCTAGAGGATTTCTAAAATTTCTTATCTCCCTCAAGACTGCTCTTAATTCTCAAAAACTCCTGTGCACCTTGGAGGAGCTCTAACTAAAAGGACATTTCTACGTAGATCACAGTATCATGCTCCTTTATGATGCTCTATACCAAGCTCCATGAAAGCTGCATCCAGCAACAGCTGCCTGTGCCTCCCAGGGGACTTTTCTAACCACATGTCCCTGAATGCTTCCACAGCCAGTTTTGTTGTCCCTTAGAAATAGAAGACTTAGGAAATGTCTCTAGGAAATGCCCTTCCAACTTCAGTTATGTTCCAATAGTAGAACTATTGGTGGGTTTTGTCTGGATTGAGAAACCAACAGCAAAGGCTTTTCTCCCTCTGGAGGTGTTCCATAAGTATTTATGCTGCTGATCATAGGGCAAAGGTGCTCACCTGTTACATGAACGTGCACATAGACTGCCTTGGTAAGGGACCTCCTTTAATGTGACACTGATTTTTTTATATCATGCCAAACATCACTGAAGGCTGGGATTTTATGTCCGTGCAGCTCTATGTCTTTAGGCACAAACAAACATCATATTTGTGATGTCGTAGGCAGCAAGAGCCAAAGTTAGTCCAGGAGCTGACTTGTCCTACCAAGAATTGGTTTGTGTTTTTAGCATCCCAGCCACGTGTGCAAACACAGGGAACACTTTGCTTCACTGCCTGTGTGGGCTCATTGTCTGTGCTAAGGAAGTGCAGTGTTTTGAGCCCTGCTATCTCACCTTCCACAGGCAATTATGGAAGTTCACACATAAATGCTCTAATTCACTGCAAAACATAACCCTCACATTGAAGTTACAAGCCTTCAAGTGAGAATGATGGTTGTGTGTACTGAACTCCTAAAGCAGCTTATACAAGCACTGCATGTTCTGGGTTTGGTGTCAGCACAGGGATGTCAGCCCTGGAGAGCTGACTGGGAACCAACTGGCCTTTGTCTGGAAACAAGCCAGGAATCCAGCTGTAATTTCCCAATGAAGTTCTTCGGTGTAAGGACATTCCACTGGGAGATGGTTTAGAACAGTATAAACAATAACTGCTTAATTACCAAAGTTGCCATAATTTCTGGGGGGAAAAGGCTGTAAGAGTCAATGGGATTTTGAAATTCATGATGGCTTTATGAGGAATTTCACATTCCCATTCTATATCCTTAAAGCTGTGGTATTCTAAAGTTTGCAACATAGCATTACATATTTGTGCATATTGTGGTGGTTCAATGAGAGACATCTTATGGATGCAAAAATATCTTTTGAGATCAAAATTTGTATTTGAATTAACTTTCAGTTTCCCAGCATTGAACTGAGACAAGTATACTTTCCATGGAATACCGTGGAATATTACTAAGGTTGCTGTGTAGCCTGTTATTGCTGAATCTCCAGCCTGTTGTTTTTCTGTGCTGGGTTTTGAGGATATCATCAAACTATGTATTATATCTTCCCTTAGTCCTTCTTTGCTGGTGAATCCTGTTAAGCACTAAGGGAAGGAGTGAAGTGTGATGTCCCTGATATCTGGTGCATTCTGGTGTTGACAGTTGTGCACAGCCAGTATCAAGGAGGTGTGTGAAGTGTCACCTTGCTGGGCTGGTGGCTCAGAGTTGTTGATAGGGCAGTGACTTGTTACAGCTGCTCAGAACAATGTGTTTTCTCCATTGTCATCGTTGCCAAATAAATGCAGTTCTAAATAATGCCATTTACAAAATTTTGAAAGGAAACAGTAGCCTCTTCAAACACTTCAGTCACTGTGCCAAGTCATAAGAAAACCAGAAGTTTCTTACCTTGACCAAGATTTTCCTCAAATTATGTAATTCAGATTTGTCTCTTTGATGTAAATGCATACTTTTTTTGTTAGTGGGACTTGCAAGTAACAAAGATTATTGGTTGAGAATGGGTACTTGCCTAAGAGTAGCTCTTCCTCAACTGAATTATGTAACTTATAAAACCTGTTTTTCATTCTCCTTTCTAAAGCTCAAGAATTTAGTTATTATGCATGTAGAGTCTTTCCTGGTTCTCTTTAAAGCTCCTTTATTTTTCTTTCTCTCTTTTTCTCTGTCTTGATCTCCTTCCTCTCCTGCTCCTTAAGGCCTTGGAATATCTTTTCAAGTTCATTGTCCAATCTCGGATCCTTTACTCCAGAGCTACTTGTGGAATGGAGGAGGAGCAGTTCCGCTCCAGCATCCAGGAGCTTTTCCAGTCCATCAGATTTGTGCTCAGCTTGGACAGCAGGAGCTCTGAGACTCTCATCTTCACACAGGTTTGCTATTTCCTACACTCCCACTGGCAAACCACGAGGCAGCTGTTCCTGCACGGGTAGGAGGTGTGGGTACATGGGGATTAAATGCAGGTCAGTGGACTTTTTCCCCCAACAAGCTGATGATGCTGGAAAATGAGACACCCATTAATGGTATTAGACAGTAGCTTTGCACAGGTGAGCTGGACTGGGGGGTCTCTAGGGGGAAGTGACTTCTCACATGAGAATACAATTTTTGCTATTCACAAAAGTAAACTGCGTTGCAAACTGTGTTTGTATTCCTGTGTCTTATGGTTGGCCTCAAGAATTTCTAAATCCTTCATTATAGTACTTCAGATCGATACTTACAGTTACAGCAGCATCACAGTGAGAGGTTCAGCTGATATATTTGCACTCAGATGAACTTAATTCCAGCATGTGGTAAAATTACAGTGAGAATGTGTAGCCTGACCACAAACAGTTGTGATGCCCATACTCATATTTAATGCATCATTTTGAATGTGGCCCAGGGGACTTCGTGAAGATTCCGTGTGGGCTGAAGACAATACTGAAAGTGAGTAAGGATGCTGCTGAGTTTTGGGTTCAGTTTTAAAGACCACTGTACTGCATTACATACTCCTGCATTTAAGTTCTAAATGTCAAACATGCTGCGTTGTGCCTCTACTCAGGGAATGTCAGGATGGACCACCCAGAGCTCCCTGGTAACGTGAAGGTGGTTTGTAATCACTAATGCAGAATTACAGATGTTTGGAACACCTGCTGTATTTTGCCAAAGAAGCAGCTGCTGTGAACATTGCAGCCAAGCAATGACTCTGCTGGTTCAGGAAGCTGCCAGTGGAGTGATCTCTTTCTTAAGGAGCTGCTCTGAAAGATTGTGAGAACAGCTGTTCTAATCTTTTATTTAATCACCCATTAGTCGGTATAATAGGATGAGCCAGGAACAAGAGAAATCAGTGCACAGAATTTTGCAGACAAAGTGATGGTGAATGGAAACAGCATCTGATAAATGTTTTCCAGTTGTGTTGGTCCCAAATACAGAAGGAGACTCGCATTGAGGATGGGGGATTTTCCCTTTTTCTCTTTGTTTCTCTTTTTAATTTTTTCCTCCTTTCTCTTGCTATGGTATTTCTTACTTTGGACTTTTGTAATTTGTAAAGCCTGTCCTTGTTGAATCTTTGAAAAGTTTACTTTTTGTTTCCCCCTTGCCACTGTGTTGCCCCCTGATCCCATTGCCCCCTAGGCCTCCCAGCCTGGAGGGCAGGCGAGCGGAGCCGGGACAGGTGCCCCACAAAAATGTGGGGGCACAACAAGGCCGACATTTAATTCTGTAAGTAATGATCCCCAGGACTGCTCAACTGTTTCGTTGTGGATGTTCCCAGTTAATCTCTTTTCCTACCCCAAACACTCTTTTCCTGCATATAAACCTGGAGTTCGATGTCTTAGTGGCTGGTACTTTAAAACTAGGAGATGTGGAATATTTCAGTTATTAATGGAGCAGTTTATGGCATCCCCACGCTGAAGAGACAGTACTGAGGGAGTGCACAGGATTATATAAGTCAAATTGTTCAGGGGAGCCAAGCATTTGTTTAGTTTTTGATTATTAGTTCTGGAATGTGGACAGTTGTTAAATACCCACCAAAAATGCTTGAGGCCCTGGCAAACAATTTCCCTTACACTTGTCCTCTTCTCCCAGGGTATTTGAGAGGTCTTGGTATCTCAGTTCTTTCCAGCAGTGAGAGTAAAACTTATTTCCATCCTCCCAGGCAATTAGTTTGACATGAGTAATGTTCCAGCATATTTTAGGGTGTTGTGCAATAATGGACCCTTCAAGGAACTGTTGAAACGATGTCACCTCAGGACAGCTCCAAATCTTCCTGAAGAGATCCCATGCCTGCCCTCGGATTGCTGTGGGTTATACAGTAATCCTTCAGCTTTATAAGTAACAGAAAGTTTAGGAAAATTCCTGTAAGGATTTGTTGGGCCAATATTGTAATTTCACTTGTATTATCCCAAAGGTAAAGACAGTGACTGGATTTGTGGTGTTACTGCCTTCCAAGAGTACTAGGAGCTATGGAAATGATTTATAATTATTTAATTTGTTAGTACATTGTAGGTATGTAGGAACAAATAAGTGGCAACACCCAGGAGGCCCTGTGGGGGTTTGTGTAATCTGAGTTGATTGTAACAAAATCAGATGTTGAGAAAGAACGAGCGGAAGAAGGAGGAGGAAAATTTATATTCAGAATAATTTAGTGAGCTCTACAGTGTTAGTTGCAAAAATAACTTAGATTTTTCTCAAATACTATTAAATATATTTCACTGTTGAAGGAAAAAATACTTGGAGCAAAGACTTGGCAAAAAAGGAGGCTGGGATTATATGGATTAGGAGAGTCATGTCAGAATAGAAGAGATACAGAAATGTTTATGCAATGAGAAAACAAAAAGTCTCTGAGGAAAAGGAAACATGACAGTGGTGAGACTCTGGAATTGCAAAGCTGAACAGAGATCTGCAGTAAAGTCTGGTAAATCTGAACTTGTGCAGGAAATCACTGGGGTTTGTGAGGAGAGCTTCAGGCAAGGAAGGTGGAAATGGCAGGAAGGGAAGAGTGGAGGTGAGGCTGGTTCAGAAAGCAACCATTCAGGAATTTAAGTAGTTATAATAAGGAAACAGGTATGGAGCTTGGGTAGGATGTAGAGGAAGAGAATAATTTCAAAGTATTAGAGGTGGTGGCATTTGTTTGATAGGACACCAAGTGTGCAGAACTTGAGCACAAATAATGCATGGAATTCTCATGAAGAAATAAATTGAAAAATAGGAAATAAGAGATGAGGCTTTTTTGCCATTGTGCTGACACTTTCTGCACTTTAAGAAGCACTTTCAAGGATAGCTCCAGCTTACTGGAAATATGTGTTACTGCAAGAATCACATGCACACTCACATGATGTGATGCCTCTTTCACATGGACTCACACCCCACCCCTGCTGCAGAAATCCTGGAATGTCACATGGCAGAGCTGCTGTGGTTAAAGGTCTGTCAGCAGGTTCTTCACTTCAGAATATTTTCTGAAGAGTTTTAACTGTCTTAGGTAGTTGCTTAGTACAACCAATTGGTGAGGAACTCTCTAATCAGAAGCAAGTGTTGTATTAACTGAAAAAAAGTAAATCAACAAAAATGAACTATTTTCTGTTTTGATATCTCAATTTCTGTTTTATAAGCTGTGTCCTAAAATACAGCCTTTTGAAGCTGTATCTATGTGTTCAACTTATCCAAAGATTTACTATTGCAGCAGCACTTGATTTTTCTCTAGTACATGTGACTGGTTCACTGGGAGCTCCAGGTATCACAAACCATGAGCACCAGCCGTAGCTCAGTCTGTAGTAGCTTTGTGCAGACCCTTCATTCAGTGTTCCCGGTGTTCCTGTCTCCCTGCACTGAGCTGCAGTCTGGAATTGCAGGCGCTGAGCTCCCTCTGTATCCGTAGGCCGCCCTGCTGAACTCGTTCCCTGCCATCTTCGACGAGCTGCTGCAGATGTTCACGGTGCAGGAGGTGGCAGAGTTTGTGAGGGGAACGCTGGGCAGCATGCCCAGCACGGTGCACATCGGCCAGTCCATGGACGTGGTGAAGCTGCAGTCCATCGCCCGCACAGTCGACAGCCGCCTCTTCTCCTTCTCAGGTGACACTCAGGGCTCAGGCCTGCTGCTCGCTGAGGGCAGCGACTCCTTGGGTTGTTTTTGCAGTGGCTTTGTTGCAAACATTTCCTTGCTGAATGCCAATAATGTTGGTAATTATTTCTCTTGGCAGCATTGTTGATAAATGTATTCATTAGCTCAGCTGGTTGGAGCAGGGTGCTAATAACCCAAACACTCTGAGTTTGATCTCTCTTTTCACAAGTAGCTTTCACTTCAGAGTTGGACTCCATGATCCTTGTGTGTCCCAACTCAGAATATTCTGTAACTCCATTAACTCTGTTCGACACAACACTTTACAAGTTTCCTTGTGGTAGGAGACATTTATAAATCCATCATAGATAAATTGTAGTTAACTAAAGGTTGATAAACATACATTTAAAAAATCAAGTCAATTATTAAAACTGCCAAATCTCACTTGACACTTAGCTATGCTCTTACCATGGATAGGGAGAAAACCTCTTTTCCTGCCAGCTTATGCCTGAAAAACAGAGGGGAAAGTCAAGTGAGAAACCCACAAAATTACTTTAAAATATCTTTATAACTTTAGTATTTCTTTAGCTCAACACTTTAGTAATTATTTAAATCTTAAAATTTTACTTAAATATATTATTGCTAACATATCCTTTAAAAATCCAAAATTTAGAAAAAAACTTTAAGAACTCAGTGGAAAATGGGTGAAGATTGTGAGTTTATTTCATAAAGGTCTGAATAAAAGAAGTTATGAAGTGGAAGACAGAAAGCACCATTGGGTTTCTTTTCCCTGTAGTGAGGACCTCAAGTTAGTGCACTTAAATTATTGTACTCAGTACAAGGTGAAAATGATACCACAGAATTTTGCTGAAACCATCCATTGTAATTGTTTGTAAATATTTTTCCTTAAATTTGAAATTATTTTCCTTCATTCAGAGTCCCGGCGTATCCTGCTTCCTGTAGTCCTTCACCACATTCACCTTCACCTACGACAGCAGAAGGAGCTGCTTATCTGCTCTGGGATCCTCAGTAGTATCTTCTCCATAATCAAGACCAGTTCTCTGGTAAATCTGCTGCTTGACTTTAATTTTTTATTTGCACCACTGATTTAGTAAAATGAAGAGTGAAAGATTTTTATAGGTTAATACAGGTTTTTCAAAGGACCCTTTAAAAACAGAATTGTGCTGTCAGCAAGAGAATATCTGAAATGAGGGTCTGGCTCTGTGTATGTGACTCAGAGCATCCTGATAACACAGTGTTCTTGCTGTTAGGAGGGGGGAAACGCACATGCCTCCAACAGCTTTGACACTGTTTAATTTTCTTCATGCAAGCCCAGAACTTAGATGTCAGTGGAGTTTAAAAGTTCTACACAGCTCAAGGACTCATAGTTCTGCAAGAGACAGTAACTAGCACTTTGTGGTTAACATTAAAAGAATACTCTAAAATTATCCAATCAATGAAATCCCACTTACTTCTGGAAATTGCTGCTGAGTTTCAACACCCAGCTTTGACGGTCATAATACTCTGATCTCAAATGGTAACTAGATCATTTAAAGCAATGCTTACAAAGAGGGGGTGGTGAAGTTTCCCCACCTGACTAAAGTAGGAAGCTCATGCTGCTAAATATAATTCATACCAATGTCTATTTCCAATTACGAGTCATGGTTCTGTGTGAGAGGAATGAGATGAAAGGTATCATGGAAATAAGCTAAAATAATACTGCCATGGAGTAAAGGTTCCTGAACATAATCTGATCCTGTTGTGTTCTAGACCTTTGATTATAGACTAACCTTTTATGGCTGTGACCCTGAATGTTTCCATCAGAGGCTGGTGAGATAACACACACACACATGCACACTGACAGAACAACAGGATCTGGGACCAATGAGGAATTTGACTGTACTTCTTTGAACCTGTTACGGAGCTTTCTGTCCCAGAAAGCCTGTGGTATGGCTGACTCGGCAGAACTGTCTTTACCAGTTCCATCTCTCCAATTTCTAACTGTATGTTTGCTCACCACTTGCTGTAGGAGGGAGATGTCGTGGAGGAGGTTGAGATGATGGTGGAGAGCCTCCTGGATGTGCTCTTACAAACTCTGCTCACAATCATGAGTAAATCGCAGTCTCAGGAGGCGGTAAGAGGGCAGCGCTGCCCGCAGTGCACAGCAGAAATCACTGTTAGTAACTAACAATCAGTTTCTATTTCCTGCTTCTCTAACCTCTGGTTCAGTCCCTCACCACCACTGGCACCTCATCATCATCTCTGCTGCATGAATGCCCAGAGCTTTGTCTCTTTCCCTTAATAAGCCACAAACCCGTTCCTTCCTCCCTGCACTAGTGAGCGCTGCAGGAAGCAGTGGAGCTCAGGAAGCTTTGTGGCTTTCCAGGTTGTTTTCTTGTTTATCTTTGCAGCTGGGATTGAGAGTTATTGATTAAAACTGGAGGTGCTGGGGAGCTGCCTGGGGCTTCACCCCCAAGGTGGTATCACCAAGGGCTACATGAGTATCAATCAGGCTGTGATACCCAAGACTGAGGATATCACAGTGCTCTGTGGTTAAGTCCCTTTGCTAAGCACCCTGGAGAGTTTCTGCCTGGGGTGACTGATTATTTCATGCAAATGAAACACAACATACTTTTTCAAAACAAATAAACAGATCCTAAGTCAAGTGAGCTGTTGAGCTTGGTGGGAAGAGTCACCATGTTACCCAGGCTGCCAGTGGTAGCCACAGGGAAGAAATTTTTCTTTGACATGCAGTGGAAGAGAAGAAAAAGAACGGCATTTTGCTGTTCAGCCTTCTTCATTCCTGGATTTGTGCTCTTTTCTATTCTAGCCTATTTTAGTCTATTTTTGTTTGTTGGAGACTCTAATGCAGCTTTTGCACAATGTAGGATGTTAAGCTGCTGTTCAGAACATCCTTTTTTTAGACTTGTTTTTTTAGCAAATGGCTGAAATCTCAGCAGTGCTGCTGGTGGCAGATGAGCACTAAGGTGCACTTCTCACACAAGAGAGAAGGTTGGATCTTTCCTTGTCAGCTCCGATAATGAGATGTTCTTTGATACAGGACAAGAAAGGCACTGGCTTGCAAATGTCTAGTAATATTTCAGTTTCCTCTTACTGCTGTTTACCACATGCCAGCCCACATAGAAGAGCACACCTTTCTTCCTAGTGGAGTTCAGCCCTGAAAGTTTATTGGAACAATCTGTGTCAAAGCTTCTGGGTAGGTGCTTGAGCCAATTAGACAAACAGTAAAATTGAATAGACAGTCCCTTGGTTTTGCTCCTCAATTTACATTTCACAGCACAGTGATATGTGTATTCTTATTAGATACATCACAGATTTGTTTATTTCCCAAATTAGTTGTTCTTTGTTGCAGAAAAAAAACAGTGTTGTGCAAGAGACTGGCAGACAACAGACTCAGTCCTGATGTTCTTGGCACCACCTTGCTTGTTTTCTTGGACAGATTGCTTAACTTCTCTGTGCTTTACTTTCAGATTTGTAAAATGGGGGAGCTCCTCTTTGGAAAACACTTTGGGATGCTGTGGTAACTGGTCAGGGTGCATCTGCTTTGCAGAATTACAGAAATGTAATTGTAGCTCATGTAGGCTTACCCAGACTGCTCAGGAAATCTGACCGCAGTGCTGTCAGTACTGGAGCTTTGACAGCACAGAACTTGGTGAACACTAATAAGCCATATATTTACAAGCTTCCAGACACCTTCTGTAGCCCAGCCTGATCCCAAGCTGTCACTGCTTTACTGGTCTGAGTCAATTAGTTCAAATAATTGCTGGTCTGCTGGCATGAGCTGCAGTCACACCTCTGACAGACACTGTATATTAAGTACCTGAAAAAGGTATTGTCAAAACCTGCATGCTTGGAGGGCGATTTGTTAATGTCTGTTTTAATAATTTTAAATTATTTTTCATCAGACTACAACTTTGGTTTTATTTAAAACTGGCATCTGTGAAGGAACCTTCAGGAGGTGTATCCCTGTATTAAGAACAATTCAGGAACTGTTAACCTGCAGTACTTCCAATCTCTGTGCATGTCAGCTGTCCCCTCATAGGCATTGGGGCCATTTCAGACCCCTCCCTTTATACCTTCCCTCGGGTTAAGCTTTGTATCTAGGAAATTTCAGATTGTCTGAATGAAAGAGTTTCTCATTTTGTCAACAGGGAGAATATGTCTCCTGCCTTTTATCTTTGCTTCGTCAGATGTCAGACACTCACTTCCAGCACTTACTGGACAACTTCCAAAGCAAGGATGAACTGAAGGTAGAAAAGGACATGATGTTTGTAGGGTGATTCCCTCAGAATGGGAGAGCAGAGGGGAATTTCTCCAGCATCACTTGCCCTGTTAAACATTCTCATCCACTGCACTCTGTTCAGGGACCTTCCTTTCACTGTTATAATCATTGGTGTAGTGTTGCAAAAAAACATTTAAGACCACAGGGCATCAAATTATCTTTATAACAGCAAATAAAGTACCAGGATGGATGTTGTTAGACATAAAGGATATTGTAATTGTCACATATAGAACACAGGCAGAGGAAAATGGTTTTTTTAATCCTGTGAATGTGAAGTCAGTTGTATAGCATTTTACTAGATGCTCAGTATGCACTGGAGCTTTCTTATAAAGGGTATTGATTTTATGCCAGAAGAGAATTTCAAGCCTTTTGGGGGATACAAATGTCTCTAGCAGAGGAAATCTTTTTTGGAAAGCTGTAACCTTACTACTCCACTTGCTATATGCTTCTTTGTGAATATCAGCTTAAATTATGGCTCTCCATAACAGCAGGGGTTGGTGAGGGGTACAGACCTCTGACATTTTGAAATGGCACATCTCATATCTCATATCAGCAGAAACTTTTTTACCTCAACTTCCACAGGAAAAACGAGTATCTCCCACAACAGCCTGTTTAAAAGGCAGACTAATGTATAAGACAAGCTTTTATATAAAATGATTTTGTTTAGCATGGTACTCAATAAAAGATGCACAATAAGAGCAATGTAATGTGGCAGGAACTTCTGTAACCTTAACAAATGAAATGGAGAGGAATGGAGAATGCAGTAATAAGTCCTTTCTGGATAGACTTTCAGCTTTTAAATATGTTGTGCGCATATAGAGAGGCTGAATAAATCGGGGAGATGAATTTGGGATGATAAAATTCTTATCTTTAGGTGACAGGGTTCAGTGTATCTCAGGTTGATTGTTATCCAAGATTGCTGCTTTTCTGGTAACTTTCAAATTGCTTGGAGGAAAATTATTTGGTAAATTAATTCATAATAAATTTTAAGATATTTTAAAAGCCATCTAAACTATAATTCTTACGTCAGACCAGTGGAAAGGTCATTGAACTGAAATTTGTCTTTATGCCCATAAGAACTGTTGTATCTCTGATAATCTGAGTTTATGTTCCAAGACTATCACAAAGGTTGAAGATTTTATATATTACTCTTTTTTTCCCCTTCAAATATTGCTTTAATAATATTTCCAATACTACTTCTGGCATGGAAAGGCATTTTGTTCACTTATCACTGTTACACTTTGGGCAAAATGAGGCCAACAGTCAAGGAGCTTCTAATGCTTTACTCTGAGCTCAGTTACACCAAGATATGAATCACACACCCCCCATTAAGGCATAATGGTAGGATGGTTTTGAATCCTGCACTGCTACTTTCTCTGCTATTTTGATTTTGTGTGGAAGAAAAACAAAACAACAAAATCATAGTTTGCAAGGCCAACAACTTGTCGTGTTTGATTCTCACTGTTGCTCTATGCAGACATGGGGTGCAGGTTATCAAAAAACAGAAATGTCTTCAGGTTTGGGGGTTTGTTTTTGAAAAACAAGAATTCAGCTGAATGTGTCTAAGAGCTCCTTCCTGCTGTGTATTGCCAGAAATGGGTTTTCTGTTACTATTTTAGAAAGCATGTGTAGGAGTTTTATTGGGCTGGGGGTGTGGTTGGTTCTCAAATTGTGACGTAAGTCCAAAGAAATTTGGACAGATAAGTTAATTAAATGAATGCATTAAAAACTGATTATAAGTCCAGTATATTTGAAAATAGCTGCAAATTGACACAGGAACTCTGGGTGATAATATGAGAAGTCATATACAATTGTGCTCGAAGGGAAGCTTTTCATCTCCCTGTAGAAGTGAAGATTTTAAAGAAGCTGCAATTTGCATATTAGATGCAAACAAAAGTAACAGAGCCATATTCCAATGTATGTTGCTTCCATGTTTCCAGGCAAATGGCCTTGCAAACTAAGCTCAGGTAGAGCACACTTACCTTCATAGTCTTTCTTACAATCAAGAAAATAGATTTACCTACAGCTGCTGCTGATTTTTTTAAAATTATTTTTCCCTTTGTGACAGGAGTTCCTCCTGAAGATTTTCTGTGTGTTTCGGAACCTGATGAAGATGAGTGTCTTTCCTCGAGACTGGATGGTGATGAGGTTGCTCACCAGCAAGTAAGTTGAGAAGCAGGTGTGAGGTGTTGCCATTCTGTGGCAGTTAAAGCCTGGGGCACAGAGTCTTTCCTCAGACTGAGATGTGAGGGTCAAGACAGGAATTCTGGAGCGCTCATTCTCATTCTGCTGTTAACACTCTGGACCAAACCTGTGTGTTCATGGTGTTTGTTAAACTCTACTGGTATTCTCAGAGTCAGGAGTTGAAAGCAGAGCTGAAGGAGCTGCCCTGAGAGTGAGAGGCAGAGGGGCCCAGCAGCTCAAGCACACAGGGCAAGAGCCAGCTCCCCACACCAAGGGCTGTTAATGGCCTCTCCCTCCTCCCTTGCCAGGGAATCCCTGCATTGAACGTCTGTCTCTTCCCATAAACATCCCTCCTTAGCTGAGGAGGAGGATTCAGGTATTTTGGAAAAGGGAGTAGACCCCAGCCATGACACCAAAGCATTACATAAAGAGTTCTTTCTCAATTTAGTTGTCATCTGCCATTTTAATGCTTCGTTTTATCCCAGTTTCTTGCTTCTGCTGGGTTAAGTACTGTGCTCTTTGGATTGGCAGCACTGTTGAACACAGGGGGGCTGGAATTATTCACTAGTTTTCTTAGCTAAACTAGCTATGGAGTTCCCACTGACTGACTGACAGCTGGAGGGTTCCCACTCTGAGGAAACACCATGGAACTGCTACTAAAGGCTGCCTGCTCCGCTGAGCTGAATGCTCTGTGAGTCCACCCTGCTAATGAGAAGTGAAAGAAGTGGATTTCAGTAATTCAAGCATAAAGATTCAATGAAGTGCTGCAGGAAAAGAAAAATCCACCTGAAACAGTAGCTCCCTCAGATGCTGCAGGTTACCTGTTCCCTTGGGCACAATTTTGCCACAAACCTTTAGACTGACAGTTGCATTTAGCAGTTTTACTGGAGTATTGCTTGCATGTGAATCAGAGATGTGCTCTTCTTTTGATACTATTGTTGCCTTATCTACATGCCATTTATTAATTCCTCAGTTTACCATGTGCCTCGATTGCCTTTTAAATACCTTAGTGGTGTATTTAGCCACCAACAAAAAAAAACAGGGAACCAAAAATTGGTAAAATACTTGCAAATATGTTGAGTTGAATGTGAGTGAGATAAAAGACCATTGTATAGCCAAGAACAAGGATAATTGGAACTTTCTGAGTTACTCTTCTGTGGGGAAAAAAAAATCTTTCTGCTTAAAGTAGGAGGAAAAGGAGCGTATTATTCCATTTCACTGGCGATCATATGGCCCAGCTAGGCAAAATAGACATGATTTTAAATGCTCCTGTGTAAATTCTGAAAGTTGCAATAATAGTGAAAGTTCATAATGTTGCATCAATTAGTACAAATGTTCATTAAAGCATAGAAAGAATGGTGGCTTCTGTGTAAATATCACAGTAATTACACAAAGAATGCTCATCTCTGTCCCTGTAGTGAAACCAGCACCACCAGTCTCTGTAATACGTTGTATTGCAGATTCAAATGTTCTCTTTTTGTTTTCCTCTATTTGTTTTTGGTTGCAGTATCATTGTTACAACAGTTCAGTACCTGTCTTCTGCCCTGCATAAGAATTTCACAGAAACGGACTTCGATTTTAAAGTAAGAATTGATTCAGAAAATGTTCTGACATGTTTTCAAACCAGCAATAACAAAGGAACAGGAGCTGCCCTCTGCATTAGCTGATGATATTTGCAGCATTTTATTAGAGTGTCTGTCAGGAAGATGACCTAACTGATAAAGGACAGGAATGGAATCTGCTGTGGAATTGATGGGAAGTAGAACAGATACAGTGTGAGATCAAATCAGGAAAATTGAGTCCCTGGTAAAGGAAACAAGTAATTCCATAAGCAGTGGGGCTAATGGAGGGTGCTGTCTTCCAGGCTGATGGATAATGCAATGTAAACTCAGGCAATGCTTTTCCTGAAGTTGGGGAATTCATGACTTTCCTCTCCCAGAGGTCTCTCTGGCTGATGCCATAAAACCTGGAGGAAAACAGTATCCTGGGGAGTGTTGTCCCTGTGTCTTATGTAGTTGGAGATGGGCAGCAAGTTCAGTGTTAGTCAGGAAAAGCTGCCAGACATGCACCCAAGGGCATCTGCATGCACCAAGCTGGCACAAACCTCATCTCTTTGGGAAAACAGACCAATTTATAGGGTTCTCATTCATGATACAATGTGATCTCTGGGGATTCTTGACAGATGAAATCTGTTTAGCCTACAGAAAAAACAATTTAAAAGTTTGCTGAAGCCACCAAGTTTATTCCTTATTGAGGTCTGGTGCAAAGAGGAAAACCCAGTGGCATTGCTTTTGTGGGGGTTTTAATTTCAGTTCCTGCCACGGTTTACATAATCCATTTGTACCCTAAAGAGTTAATTTGTGTCTCCATAGTAAGAGACATATTGATGAAGTTCTGCTTTGATTACAAAAAGGAGTCTGTCTTTCCACACTTCTTTTCAACTTACTCTTGAAGTGACATTATAAAATGTAACATTATAAAATTCCTTCCCTTGTCACAGGTGTGGAACTCTTATTTCAGCCTGGCAGTTTTGTTTATAAACCAGCCAAGTCTCCAACTAGAAAATGCCACACCACCTAAGAGGAAGAAGATTCTGGATAAGTAAGGACATGTTTTGTTGGGTTCCCACCTCAAAAAAAGAGCCTTATTTTCCTACCATAAGTCTCTGTGATTTATTATGAAACCTGGGATGTGGAAATGCCTGGGAAATAAATAAGTACATCTCCCAATATAGCATTCAGTGATTAGTCATGTTGTTCGATATTCTTACATTGACATAAATGTGAATTGAATTTTTTTTAACAATTTGGTTATTTTTTCACATCACTGCCTTGCCAGTTTTTGTTCCCTGGGCAATTCTGTCTCTGTTCTCTCTCAGGTATGGTGATATGAGAGTGATGATGGCCTATGAGCTCTTCAGCATGTGGCAGAACCTGGGTGAGTCTTGCCCTCTCTCACGTGACAACCAAAGCCAAAGGAAACCCCTGTTTCTGTTAGATTTTTAATTTTTTTTAAATGTTTTGTGGCATCACAGAATCCTTTGTTTCTCTGAAAAGAAACACTTCTCCCAACAAAACTAAGAAAGCAAAGGAGTGACACAAGTCAGATTGGATAACTTGATAATGTGGGTGCAAAATATTCACAAATACAAACATTTTACGTGTAGGAATATAGGTAGAAAACAAAGACTACAAATGTACCATGCTGATAATCAGCTGAAGGGGAGCAACCTGTAAAATGCCATCAGTAAAAGACATTTTGTAATCTTTGAGAAAATAAATAAGAATCTGGAGTAAGAGAAGAGGAACCATATTACTCTCGCAGTGTTTTTCATAACTGCACTTGATTCTAGATTACCTTGCCCAGTCTTGCTTTCTACAGCTAAATGAAACAACAAAACACAAAAAGTCATCAAGCCAGGGCAGGTTGGACAGAGTTCAGACAACAGTCAGGAAGACTACAGAAGCAAGAAAACTGAATAAGCCTGATTTGTCCTGTACAACTAAAATGGTACAGCCAGAGCTGGTCAAGTTCAAAGGATCTGTGTGGAGAACACAAGGCCTCCCAAGATAACAGAGATCCAATACCCAGAAAATGATGCTGAGCAAACTCAGCTGAGAAGTGAGAAGCCAGTTTTAGATGTCTAGATGCAGATCACTGCAGATAACTGGATGCTGATCCAAATCAGGCTTTGTGGAGTTCTGCAGTATTGAGGTTCAGAAGAGATTGTGAGCAAAGTGCCTCAGGTTTCTCCTGGAGCAGATCCATTTGGTCCCAGTCAAGGGCAGTTAGGAAAGCTAGACAGTGCTGAGGATCAAGAGCTGTTCTTTGAAATCTAAATGTGCTCTGTTAACTACCATTGTTCTCACCAGTCCT
This sequence comes from Lichenostomus cassidix, assembly GCF_008360975.1. NCBI lineage: Eukaryota > Metazoa > Chordata > Aves > Passeriformes > Meliphagidae > Lichenostomus > Lichenostomus cassidix. The sequence goes on from NC_139493.1 coordinate 16,068,002, forward strand.
TTCAAAACCTTTTCCTTCATGAATTAGAAGTACCTCTGGCTTCTTTTCCCCCATTTAGTATGCTGTAGTTCGGTTACTTTTGACAGTTTGAATTCCTTTACAAATAAAATGTACTGACAATTTTTGCTGAAGGCTTTCACAGTGAAATTAAAAATGCTCTTAGAGACTTTGCAACAAATGGTGCAAAGCAAATACTGATTTTTCATCCCTTTCAGGAAAAGAATGTTTGCTTTTGTGATGCTCATACCTACTACTTTGTACATGTCATTATTGCAAGGGTTCTCTGTTTTCTCAGTCACAGATAGCAAAGGCTTTTCTTTAATTATGGTTGTTTTGTGTTATATAGGTGAGCACAAGATTCACTTTATTCCGGGAATGATTGGCCCCTTTCTGGGTGTTACACTTGTTCCACAACCAGAAGTCAGGAATATCATGATCCCAATCTTCCATGACATGATGGACTGGGAGCAGAGAAAGAATGGCAACTTCAAACAGGTGAGGGCACTTCCCAAGCACTCCTGCTCTGTCTGTCTGCAGTGTCCAGCTGGAAGCAAGGAGTTTGTATTTGTTGGTCTGTTTCTGATTGTGAAGATGTCATGTAAATATATATAAAAACAGAATATTCGAGACCTAATTCACAAAACTATCACAAGACCCCCAAGATAGTTTAACCCCAGTGCAAACTGCATTTCCCATGAGCATGGGAAAGAGGAGGGATGTGCTCTGCACACCACAGATGGGGAAATTTTGTAAGTGCTGAACTGTCACTGCTCCCACTGGTTTCTCTTAGATTATTAGTCAGCCATTAAATGGGTCAGACAGAGAACCAAAAGCAGGGATGTAAAGATTTAGCCAGTATTTGTGAAAACAGTGCTCTCTGCTTCTCTGTCTTCAATTTGCATCTAGGAAGTGGCATTGTATAATTAAATCATTATACCATGCCTTGAAACAGACTTCTTAGCTGTTTTTCTTTTCAGAAATTGCAGCAGCTCTCCTGGAAGGGTTAAGTCCAACAAGAGCTCTGCAGTTTCCACCTGCTGTGAGCTCTGATTGCAAATCAGGGAGAGAAATCTTCATCATTCTGTTTCCCAGTCATGGTCAGAGAATTGCTTAGATTTTCCACTGCAAGCCAGATCCCTGAAGTGCAGAGCATTGCTAATGAAGGATGGGTTTGGACTGGATTCTCAGATGACAGTGTTTCACTGTCATTTTGCTGGGGCAATACTGGGGGGAAGTAGCTGCAAAAAAGTGCTCTGAAGGAGTAAATCACCATTAAATTATCATAATTAATGTGATTAATTATTCACAGAGTCATTAAAATGCCAGATCTAATCTATCATTCCAGGAGAATTGCAGACCTTTCCCATAACCTGATCTATTAAAGGCTGTGTGGAAAAGTATTATCCGGAGCTTATTTTTCTTCCTCTTCAACTCCTGTGATTTCTACAATTATTGTTATTTACTATTATTATTGCAATAGCATTTTGATCATAGCCCTCTTTTCACTTGTTTTTGCATAACAATAGAACAGTCTTTCTCTGGCATTTACAGTTATAAGCACCTACAGTCACCTTCAAGTTTCTGGGCCTATTTATATTTTCCGTATCAACATGAACTCCTCATAATCTTCATTTAATTTTTATACTCACTAATGTGTTCTAAACTACAGCTCCAAGAATATTTCCTAAATTACCTGTGGAGCACATTTCCACACTGTTTTATGAAGCATATATTGTAACTTTCTGAGGTTAAAGATGAAATAATTATCTGTATTAGTGAGAATAAAATAAATAGTTAAATACCACAAGAGATAATAAACCCCATTAACATTATCTGCTGGAACCAGGGAATTATTTACTTTCCAGTATAATGCTGGACAGCTGGACACAGGCATTACTGATTTCTGTTGTCACTGTAGATCACAAACAAAGGGAGGGTTTTTTAATTGTGAGCTTCTTTTCACCTTTTGAATGTTCAGTTGTTTATCAGAAAATATAAAAATCCTGAAAATTCTTTTTCAGGCCCTTTTTTGTTTTCTTCAGTAGCTCATGTTTTAACAAGGTTGTTTTTTCAGCAAGACTGGATAACAATGCAGTCTGATTCAGGGATGAAATCAGGTCTCCCTTTAATGATTTCAGCAAGCCAGAGTACCAAGTCCATTTGTGTGCCACTGGCTGGTTTGCTTTTGCATCCCATCTTTACTTCCTTTGCAATTTGGCAGCTGAAAAACGTAGAGAAGCTCAAACTATGCTTGTCTTTAAATAAAAACAAGCCATATTTCTGCAAATGGTTTCAACCTTTAGAAATCTCTATCTTCAATAGCAGTGAAACTGTGTCTTCTGCAAGATTTCTGATTACATGAAATTGCTTTGTTTAATGTTATATAGAGTGAAAGAAAAAGTAAATGTCATGTAATCATAGCGGAGCTTAAAAAGTGGGGTTTAACGAACAAATGATTATAATGATGCCTGGGTGATTGCAAATCAATTACCCACCAGCAGAACCACCCCAGCAGAGCAGTGGTGTTGTACTTCAGTATCCAGTTTAGCTGATGTGCTGGTTCATTGGAAGTGTGTCTGAGTGATGGGTTTGGTCTCTTCTTCCTGCAGGTGGAAGCCGAGTTGATCGATAAGCTGGACAGCCTGGTGTCCGAAGGAAAAGGTGATGAGAACTACAGGGAACTCTTCAGCCTGCTGTAAGCTTTGCCAGTTTGTGCTCCTTGTGTTGTGCAGGGCCATTGAGAGAGTCCAGGCACTGATCTGTGGAGCCACAGATGCTCAGAGGGGGCAGGAAAGGCTTCCTGGCAGGTTTCTGTGGAATGGCTCAGCGAAGTAATTCTGAAAATAATTTAGGAACTTAAATTCTTCTTTGTCTTCTCTCTGTGACACCTAATAAAATGCTGCACAGGTTGTCATCCCCTATCAAAAATTCATTTGCTAGAGGAGCCAGTGACCTTCTCTTTCCACAGCAATGAGTGAGATTCTGGCCTCAGGATTGTTTAGAGAGACAGTGCACTATCTACCAAGTCAGGCCTTGTTAGAGCAAAGGAGATTTTCCTCAGCATTTTCCTTTGCTTCCTCCTATTTTTGAAGGCCGTGTTTTGGTTGGCTCAACAGTTGCCAGTTGCTTCCTTCAGAGTCCATTGTGACAGTGTATTTCTAGTCCCTTTCACACCAACAATTTGTACTCAAAAGGATAAACTTGAAGATTTTATGTCTGACGTTACACTTTACTACCTCTGATTACTGATATGTTTCCAAATTTCATTTCAAGTGTTCCTAGTTTATTTTGAAATTATTTATTTTGAACTCTGACAGTCCAGAGCAGTTAACCCAATTTTTTTAATATTCCCTAGCAGAATTTTAGCCCTACATTCCAGACAATTTTATGTGGCCTCCAGTAGCACACTGGCTGTTTGAGGCATAAACCTTTGTTTTGCTGGAACCAGTAATTCTATTTCTGAATTTGCAATTGCACCTTAATTCATTTCAAGCTGGATAAGCCTGCCCATCCCATGCACTTATCCTCAGGAAGTATGGAAATGTATTCTGTTTGGATTTGTGTATATTCAGCCTTGGGAAGTCTTGGATCTTTTGTGTACAGATAATGTAAGTCTATTTCAGGGATAAGGGAAAGGAAATATCTTTCTTTTTTTTTTTAAATTCACCTGGCAAGAGGAATAGTGTGCCTTTGCTCCAGTTGAAGACATTTGTTACCTGAAATGTTAATTCAAGGGCTGTAGCTTTTTCCTTATTTTTAGATTATAGTGATTGGATGTATTACCAAGAAACACAGCCTGGAATTCCAGCAACCATTTAGTTTATATTTGCCACTGACTTGTCTGAGAACAATATAAGGAAACTATTTGAGGAAACAATTCCACAAATTAGTAAATGCTGTGTGAAAAAAACAGTTGACCCTGAATCCTACTGTCTCAATTATACTGCTGAAAAGGGAATGGCTCCCTCAGCTGCAAGTCATCCCAGTACTGGAGAGTTTGGTTCTTCTGAGGATGTGACACCCAACAGAATTTCTTTATAGAAGTGACAAGTTCTTTGACTGGAAATCCAGTTTCAGGAAACTGGCGTGTACATTTGCTTTCTTTCTTCCCTTTTTAAACACAATGTTTATTGTTCTTGTTCCACTCTTCTCCTTCACAGTATGTGAGATGGGTGCTCACTGTATTGTCTATGCTAGGCAGGAACAAGTTGCTTTTATTTCCAGTTTAAATGTCTTGTGGTTTGTGGTTGGTTGGTTGCTGATTAGAGATAAAAATTTATGGAGGGATGAGCAGAGAAGAAATACTTGCAGTAGGTTTGGACTCTTCCAGTTTCTGACTGCTGTAGGCAGTGTTTAAGCTACAGGTAATAATGTGGGAATCAAGTATTGCCATGAGTGTTGCTCTTTTTCATATCTGTGAAATGGCAATGTGAGGATATTTTTCCTTCTCCTGTCAATTCTGTAATTTCCTTGTCTTTGCTTCATGCTGCCTGGAGTAGAACCCAACTCTTTGGGCCTTATCCCAGGTAAGATGGTAATTCTTTTGGAATTTATTTCATGAGGGAGAAACCAAGTTGTCTGTATCAGCCTGCATGCACTGTAGCATTTCCCTGGAAGCTTCACCTGCTGTCTTTCCATCTCCAAACAGTTTGCTGGAGAAGATTGAGCAGGAAACTTGGCGGGAGACTGGAATCTCTTTTGTCACATCCGTCACTCGTCTCATGGAGCGTCTGCTCGACTACAGGTATCTGGCACCAGCAATAACATACTCTAAGCATAAGAAGTCTGTAAAGATACAGTACCAAATTCCTACAGGGAATATTTCTATTGACTATCAAGCTGCACACTTGCAAGCCTAGCTCATCACTGCTGGGCTCTGCACAAACATCCAAAACCCTCACCTCTAGAGCTCTAATTCTGATTGCTGTGTGCTCATTTCTCATAGTTTTGTACTATGGTTTATTCATGTTGCTAAAATATTAATTCCTTCTATCACTGAAATTATCTCACCTAATTCAGCAAAATAGATGGTAAATGCAAGAGTGATCCCCAAAGCCTCACTGAAGCAAGGTGTGCTGAATGCCTCCTCCAGTCCTGCAGGGTTGGAGAACTTCCATCTGGGAACTCTGACATGTCAGCTGGTGGCTCATGGACAAGATTTCACTATAAATTAGGCAGCCGTCATTTAGTTTTCGACTGCAGTTTGCAGGTCTGTTGTGTCAATGCAGCTGAGCTTTGACTCAGTTAGAAGGAAATATTTTAACTTTAGATTTATATATATACACACACACTCAGAGGGGTTTTCTTTAATAATAGACAATTTGAACCTATATAGAACTGCCCCAGATATTTCTATCTTTAGCCTACTGACAAGAGTTCAAATAGTTTTTTCTTCTGCTGCTGCTCATTAGAGGTGAAACCCTCTGACTAGACTGGGTGTTCTGCAGTCCCATATCCTTTTCTGTGCATTTTAGTTTGCTCTTTTTGTTATCCCTACCACTTTGATCCAATCTCCTGTTTTTGTCCTGGCAACTGCTCTACAACTACTGTGCACAACCAGGTACTGGAGACGCATTTAAAGGGAATGCAGGGGAGCTGATTGGGGTTTTTTGGTTTTGTTGGGGTTTTTTTTGGGGGGGGGCAAGGTGGGGGAATGTTGTGTGGTTTTGGGGTTTGTTTTGTTTTTTAATGATAAACAGCTGCCAGCTTTGACACACAGATACACATTTCTATGCTTGAGAAACACATACCAGTTTTTAATTGATTTTCAATCTGCAGCAGATTTTTCATTCCCAGAAGAGAACAGGGAACTGGAATGTGGCACTGGAATTTGGAAATACACAGTCATCCCTTACAGTCCAGCTGCCAGTCAGTAGTAGTAGTAGTTCTCAAGATAGTTTGCTGTATCACTGCTTTAAAAATTTAATCTCTTGTACTGTTTGAATAGAAGTAATTTCTAAAATATTCCAGAAAGTAAAGATAAATTTTGTCATTCAACTTACCTATGCAAAAGTTAGAAATCTAGTCCAAATCACTCAGGTTGTATCTTTGTGTGCCACACCACACTGCAGAGCTGCATTTATGGAAGCCAAGCCTTTGACTAGCACTAAATGTTTACATCTGGATAAATGGGAGTTTTTTACATTTATAGTAGATCTTGCATTCAATGATTTTTGACCACTATTGTCCGATTTTTATTCAGATTCTTGTAAGAAATGAAGGAACAGTCATTTCAGGTGCTTTCAGATGCAAACGTAGGGGACACTCAGTTTTCACATCATTGTATCTATAACATGGAAATTTTTCTTAGAGGAGCTTTAGAAAATTAAGTATATGATTATCTGTTTGTCATCCAGGGAAACTCTGGAAGATCAGATAGCTTCAAATTTATGTTTAAAAAACTGTTTTTGCAGATGTTTGTTTCAACATTGCTCTGCTTTCTTAGGGACTGTATGAAAGGAGATGAAACTGAAAACAAGAAAATTGGCTGCACTGTTAACCTTATGGTAAAGATGTTTCCTTTGTCTCTTTGTGATACTGTGCAATGTTGTTGAAATTGGGATGGGAAAGGCTTGGATAGGAATCTGTGTCAGGCAAGTGTAGCTTCAGAATCCAAGCGCTGGGAGGATGGAAGAGAAAGATGAGGATTGTGAAGATCCTCTGGAGGTCCCTGGTCCAACTCAATGCTTAAAGCAGGGCCAGATAGCTCAGGCTCCTCAGGGCTGTGTCCTGCTGAGTTCTGTGTATCCCTGTGACAAAGATTCTACAACCTCTCTCACCTCGTCTTTCAGCTTTTGACTACCTTCATTTTGAAAAAAAATCATGCCACAATAAAGTTAGTGGGTTAGATCAGTGTTAACGAGAAAAGCATTGTTACTTTCCCACTCAGAACATACTCTTTTCAATAACTTTGCACATGCACAGATGCTGCTGAGCACTTGAATGAAGGAAGAGTCTCAAGAGTAACGATTGTGTTTTTTCTTTCACAGAATTTCTACAAATCTGAGATTAACAAGGAGGAGATGTACATCCGCTATATCCACAAGCTGTGTGACATGCACCTGCAGGCTGAGAACTACACAGGTGAGGAAGACATTCCACAGAGTCTGCTTGAAATCCTCATGACATTTTTTAAACTCTCCCAATGTTATATAATACCTAGTTCATTCTTTTGGAAAAATTTTGCATGAATCAGTTATGGCAGTTGGGAAGACAAGAAGCTGAGGCCCGGCTCCTTCCCTCAAGTTAAATACTGTCTGTTTATACCCACATGATCACATGATTATTGGATTACACTCCAAATTTTACATTAAAGTGTTCTTTGAAGAAGATGGATCAAAAAAAAAAATCACAACAGTGGAATGAAATTTAGAGGAAGATTAGCAAAACCACCATTATATTTATTCCCTTGCATTGCAGTGCTGAGGGAGCACTTGGAACATGCACAGACTCTAATGCTGTGTTGTCCAAGCTCTGTTTACAGCTGCAGGCCCCAAATCTAGTTACAGATTTGAACATCTGACTGTGCATTTAAATCAAGTAGCTGGTAAAAAGAAACTTGACAGATTTGTACCTAAAAATCGTGTGCTGTTATTTTAAGTAATTGAATGCTTTAATGGCCCTCTAAGACTTGAGATTTTTTTCTCAAACTGTAAATCAGAAATCGCAGACTGTTCCAGAAGTAGGTGTGTGACCTTTCAGTATTGGCTGTGTTTGTTTGCTGTCATTGATTCAGTGTTCCATAACTGCCTTTCCTACAGAGGCTGCATTCACTTTGCTTTTGTACTGTGAGTTGCTTCAGTGGGAGGACAGACCTCTGAGAGAGTTCCTGCATTACCCATCTCAGTCAGAGTGGCAACGTAAGGAAGGTCTGTGCCGTAAGATTATCCATTACTTCAACAAAGGGAAGGTATGCCAACTTCTTCTCTCTTCCAGCAGCTTCCTTCCCTTTTCCTGACTGACTTAGGGCTTGCAAGCCACCATCTCAGTTCAGTAGTCTGGAAGTAAATTTGTATCAAAAGGATTTATAACATGACAAATTGGCTCTCTGGACAAAAAATCAGATGAGAAAAGGTATTTCATTATCTGTGGCATTTGGAATGGGCTAGGGAGACCAACAGGACAACACCAAAACATTTTTATATCTTTAAACCAAGCCTTGGATCAGCTGATGTGGCAGAATGCCAGTTCCTCAGCTTTTGGGGGGTGGGATTGCATTTTGTAGCTGTCAATGCAAACTGCTGTGCTATGACTCACTTTAGGACTTGTTTTGTACTTAACCTACACAAGGAAATGGCAGGCAAAGTGCTGTAGGGGTCTCTTTATTAAAAAAAATATTTAAGTCCTTTCAGTGTCACTGTTATTTTAAAATGATTTTCAGCTATGATGCAGTTCCATCCACTGCACAAAAAGAAAATCAATCCATTTCAATTTCATATATTGAGTATGGGTTTTCTACAGTTAATTATATTTTTCTTCAATCACTGCAGAGGTAGATGTTTTAGTTCCTTTTGTCATGGCATTTTGGGAATGTTTCAGAGGTGAACCTTAAAAGTGATATCATCTATTAGAGTATTTTCAAATTTTTTCCTTCTCTAGGAAAATTCCTGCAGCTTATGTTCTTGGGAGATAACATCTGTATGTGTGCCTCAGGGCTGATTTTGCCTGTGATGGCAATGACAGTGGTATTTAATACAAATGTGAGTTGGTTCATATGGGGTTGCCATTCCAGATAATTCTTTCCTAGCCCTGATAATAGAGAGTTGCATATGGCAGAAGCATTCTCTGCAGAACCTGTGAAAGGAAGTCAGATTCCTGTGTGAAGGAAGAAATGGCCCATTTATGAGGAAGTGATTAAGATTTTTTTGTGTGTCTGCCAGAGTTTCTCTTTTGTGATAACACTGCATATGGTTCTGCCATTTCAAAAATTTTCAGGGGTTTTCACACTGCACTTAAAAATAAATTACTGGCTTGTGCAAATATTGCAGTACTGTACTGTCTGGCTAGACAAAGATGATAGAGACACTATGGAAAGCAAGTGAGCCTTTATGTTTGAAAAAAACAGTGAATCCATATACACAGTGAAGGAGAGTAAAAATTGACTGATGTAATTAGGCTATAAAACTCCTAACAGATTATAGAGTGTTAACCTCTTGAGGTTTCCTCCCCACTGGATGTTTCTGGAGTTACTTGATTTGTGTTTTAATCCTCCTTTATTACAAATGGTAGCCAAATGATTAAATAATCCATTTAAGCAGTGTGTATGTCACTCAAACTGTGGAAGTGAAAGATGCTGAGAAGCCAAATCCTTCTTTTCAACACACTTGCTGTGTGACAGGGAGCAGCTCAGGGAATGGAAGAAACCTGCTTTCCTCTACTTGTGTGTGACAGCTTCTTTCTGCACTACCCTGAGATGGTTCCTCCTCAGGTTCTGCAGAGTGGGATTTGTTGTTGTCCTTCAGTTGCATTTCCACCATTCCATTTCTCATGCTGCTCCTGGCCTCTTCCCCCAAGTGAGGGTGTCAATGCAGAGTGTAAAGGGTGTAAAATTTTGTGTTTGTTAATAGGACAATTTTCTCAGCACAGGAATGGGAGGAAAACTGGCCACAAGGGTGTCTTGTGACATGCCAGTGGCACAGCCTGTGGCAGGCCTGGGGTGCTGCAGTGGGTGCAGAACTGAGTGACTCCCACTCTCAGCAGCATCAGCAGCAGCCTTGTGCTGGGAAGGAACATGGTGTTCCAAAGCCCTTATAGCCTTCACTGGTCATGTGCCCTTTCCTGCTGAGTTATGCTATGCTGTGAATTGGTTTATGGCTCAGCTGGCAGCATGTGCAAGTATATAACTTAAAATGAAGATATTTTTAACTCATAGTTATAATTTTGTCTGTTAAAACTCAAAGTTCTCTAGTTGAAGACATCTGTGAATGGAACAATTTGATCCCGACTGACTGTGTTTCTGCACAGCAATAGCCTGAAAACTACACAACCCTTTTCTGTCCAGATCACTGCTCAGTTTATTAACTGACAATTCTGACCAGCTCCCACCACAGCATCGCAGGGTCTGTTCTCCTTAGTGCCAGCCAAGCATGCACAGAGACCCAAAACAGTGCTCCTAAAACACTTAGGTTTTGATCATGTGCTCCATACCCAACACTTGAAATCATTTCTCTTCTGTACCCTTATGGGAATCATATTTCTAAAAGAAATCTGCACGTTGGGATGTCAGTAAATAAAGGCTGGCATTCAGAATGGTTGATTGTCTCTACCTGTGCCTCCTTGTGTGCAGTCAGCTGAGAGTTGCTGGTGCCATAGGAGAAAGCTGCAAGAAATATCTTATGAATGTCGCTTTCAAGTAATACACAACATGCAAACACATCAGAGGTCAGCAAAACAGGAAGTACTAATGAGGGAAATTACCAGCAGAGACATCAGAAGTTACTTGAAGAGGGAAGTGATACTTGCATGTCACTTGGAATTACTTATTAAATATCTACACTGTGAAGATGCTACTCGTTAACATCACAGATTTTAAAACTGACGCTCCCAGTGACTTGGGTATCCATTCATTCCTTTTCCTTTCAAATACCTGCAAACTCTTTTCTCTTTAAGAAGTTACCTGTGTATTGTTTGTCTTCACTTCTCTAGCTCATGTTGTATCTGCAGAATACTCAGCTAGCACGGTGGAATTTCTTGGTGTGGAAACTGAAACAAAGAGAGAGCCTGAGTTAGGATGACAGGAATGGTGTCGAGGTACATGTAGAACAGGTAGCATAAAGAGAAATCAGATGTGGTTACATGTTGTTAATTTAATTGACATCAGAAAAGGAGCATGAAAAGATTACATCCCTCAGATCACCTGGAGGGAAAACAGCCAGTGAGCTTTCTGCTGCTGTCCAGAACACAGATTAGAGAGTTAGGTAGGCTTTAGTCACAGCATCCCACTTGGAAGTAAGACTGCTCACACTCTGTGTGGAAAAAAAAAAGCCATTTATTCCTGATGTTTTAGAGAGACTTTTCTTTTTCATCCTTTCAAGTGAACATCGATCAGCTGAGGACTGAAAATCTATGTATAATATCTCTGTTAAGAATATTGCAACATATAAAAAATGCAGTGGTGTTTGAGTTTGCAAATACAAACACTTAACTGGCTATTGCTGATCCCAGTTCAGTGGATCAGTTTGTTTGTCATGGATTTTGACAATCCATGGCAAAAATCCTTTTAATTTGAGATTACAAATACCTCAGTAATATTTGGAGTAGTCAAGAAACTGGTCTTTCAGTTCCTTTCCTATTGTATTTATTGTTTTGATCTAAATAAATCTCCCATTGGCCTCCCATTCCCCCAAACTATCAGAATATCCAAATTGATTCTGATACAGTTCATTATTTAGCAGGTTTTTATTGAAGTTTTTGTAATTAACTGAAGCTAAAGAGTCATAGAAAGGAAGTGGTAGCAAGGATGAGACAACAGACACTACAAATGTGGGTTTAAAGGGAAACACTGTAAAGTACCTCATGCACTAATCAAACAGTGTAGAGATTCACTTTTTCATGTGAAGGTACATGTAACCAGAAAAACTTATTTCCATATTAACTGCTAATATTTTACATAATTGCTGTTAATGACTATTACCAATATTTTATTAATTATTTTATTTATGCTATTAATAGTCTTAAAACTAAAGGTGATAGTCTAACTCACACATTAATCTTGTTTTCACTACAGCAGAGTCCCATGTAAAACAACTGGCTATTTAGCCCAGTAATGCAGAATAAAAATTAATCCAGTAAAGGTTCAACTGAGATCTTGGTGTTCTAAATCCTTTACTATAAGCATGGTAAGAAACAGCCACTCCCCCAAATTATTTCCAGTCTGTGCAGGTAAAGAGTGATGGAAGAAGAGATTTCAGTGGAAAACGAGCTCTCTAAAAAGCCACATGAGGTAACAGGAGAGTCTTTCAGTGTGGGTGTGCCCAGAGTGGGTCCCTCCCTCCTGACCTCTGTGATGATGAGTATGGTGTGCTAGGGGAGATTTAGTGGGTGGGATTGGAAGCTGAAGAAATGAGTGTGGCTTTCTGAATATGGATATTGACTCACTGCAGTAATGCAGGTCAGTTCTGAGGATGTTTTGTCTGTGTGTTGGAATGTTCCCACTGCCTGACAGTTTGTGCTTTCAGTGGGAAGGAACAGCCTGGGAAGGGGAGCACTTTGCTGGGGAGTTAAGGCCTAACTCTGTACTCCAGGGAGTTCTAGTGCAGGAAGCAAAGGAGCTGTTGGGGGTGGGTTGAAGGGGTGTCTAGCAAGAAGAAAAATTGTTAGGTTTATTATCTTTCTCCCGATAAGTTCCCAGTCTCATAAATGAACTGTCAGAACAAGCAGTATGTGTGTGTAATTTCCACGGAACATATGCTTCTGTTCCCATCTTTTAGAAGGAATTGATCTGCTATTTAATGGAAATGGTTTCATCGCATTGCATTTTCACATCTAATCTCTGCCATTTCATACCAAATGAATTCCCCGAATTGAGTTTCCATATTCCTCTCAGCTGAGCTGGCAGTAGCATTGTGTTTGCTGTGAGTGTGATTTGCTTTGGCCCCGCAGAGCTGGGAGTTCGGCATCCCGCTGTGCCGAGAACTGGCCATCCAGTACGAGAGCCTCTATGATTACCAGAGCCTCAGCTGGATCCGGGTAAGTAGCAGCACTTTCCCTCCATGCAGACTCTTAGATCATTCCCCCAGAGCATTTTGCTCTCCTGTCAGAGCATTCTGAATTTAAAAAATAATCACATTCTCTGTAGAGCTCCATACACTCACAGTGAATCCTTACCATTGATTCATTTTGATGACTTTGTAGGTCCACTGAAATAATTCCAAAGTCTGGTTGCAGTAAAATTCCATGAGTCTATGGAGACAGCACACACAAACAGGAATTGGGCTTGCTATTGCAGTGGCATATTTACATATATTTTTGCATTAAATATCCTATTTTTTAATATATATTTCATTTTAATTCTGAAAGAATCAAGGACAGCTTGTGCCTCAGTGAGCTAAGATGAACAAGAGAGAAAGAATGAAGAAGGCAAATGTTTATGGCATTCTTATCAGTTTACAAGGATTTGATCCTCTGGTACAACCAAACGTGATGAAATCAGGGCACATTTGCAGCATCGTGCTCTAATCAGAAAAAGTTGAAGTTCCTGTTTCTTAATGTGAAAATAGTTCATCTCCTGTCCCCTGGGGTAGCATTCATGTATCCAAATTTGAGATTTATGCTACATGGATATATCCTTATACACAGTGGTTTAAATTCTCTGTCAAAAAAGTCCAGTTTATTTTTATCTGAAGGCACCTGTCTAGCAAGGTCTGATAAACTGCACTTCTGAAGAACCTGTTTTCTCCAAAGTGGCCCCAAAGAGAGCACATGACCAGGCTGGCTGTGCACTCTCTGTGCCATTGACATCACCACCACATTCCTTGATGCTTCCTGCAATCATTTTGGGACCTTCTCCTTTCTACAAAAGGAGTTAATGTGTCTGAGAAGTGAGCACAAACCAGGATGCAGTATTCCAAGTTAAGGTTCCCTACAGTGGAAGCAATGGTGTCAAACTGGTGGTTCTTTTTGAAGAGCCATCTTTTTTCTACAGGAAATTCCTGTGAGCATTTCAATTGAGGTTTAGTTTGCCAAAGGGTCTGGAAATCCCATTCTTGATCTGTGTTGGCACAGTGCCACAAAACTAGTTATTGGAACTAGAGAAAAGTCCTTTTCCTCTTTCCAGCTGCCTTTTTCTTCCGTGTTAAACCTTCTGGTGCACAGAGCTGTAGAAGATTTAATTTTGTTTCATCCTTTTTCATGCCCCTCAACTCAATTAAGGCAAACCCAATTAGATGTAATTTTCCAGGCAGTGGTATGGATTTTGATCTGTAGGAGAGAATAGAACACTGTGAGCCAGGCAGTGTGGATCTTAATCTTGGCTTTGCCATTAATTTCGCAATGCAAAGAAAATTACATGCAAGACCTGTTTAATTGAAAATAAGATAAACCAGGAAAAATTCATGTCATCTCCCAAAATGTAAAATTGGTATGGTGATATTCTGCTCTGTTCCACCACATAGACAGATTTAATTAATATTTTTTATCTTTAACAGAATGTTGGTCTTTTCATAAAAAATTGTGCAAAAGAGCAAATGTGGTATTTTAATGAGTATTGAGATGTTAATGTTTTAAGTGCAGCTTTAAGGGTCTGATAGCAGCTACCTCTTTCCTTCCTCCACAGAAAATGGAAGCTACCTATTATGACAATATCATGGAACAGCAGCGCTTAGAACCAGAGTTTTTCAGAGTTGGTTTTTATGGTCGAAAATTCCCATTTTTCCTGCGGGTAAGCCAAACTTATACAAGATGTGACAAACAGGCTCGGAGTAGCTGTTAAAGCTTTGTATTTTTGTTTTGTGGAGGTATGGTATTTTTTACACCTGAACAAATAAAAATAGTTCGCTGGCTGAACTGAAGGATGCGGTCCACTGGGAATGTTCTTGGGAACAGAGATCAGAAATTTGACTCATGCTGCTGTGAATTTTTGATGATCTGCAAATGCAGCACAAATTGCCTCTATATTAAGCAAAATGCTGTATTGCAGCAATGTTGGGTCATTACAACTAATTTTCATCATCTCAAATTATCACACTTTAAAAAAAGTCTCACTTGACAGAATTCTAATCCCAGCCTGATGACTGTTATGCTATGTGCAAGTGAAAATTTCTCCTCTTCAACAAAAAGCCAAACAGCTTCTTTCGACACATCCTCACTTGGAGCTCATTGTCTGCTGGTGTACCAATCCATTTAAAAAGTGAAATTTTCTTCTTTTCTTAATGAGAAATCAAACTTTAAATGGGGACTTGTTTATAAAAATGTCTTGTTACTAGTTCAGAGAAAGGAAGGAATATAATCTGACAACTGCTCCAAGAGCTGCCTGGAAACTGAAGGCAGATGCCATTGAATGTGACAGGACAAGGTAACTGGAAGCTTTCAAGGACTGGAGGTGCCTGGTTTGTGTTCTCTTTGAAGGAATGGTTTGACAAGAGGTGGCACCAATTGAGGTACACTGGATGAAGCCATACAAAGCCAAGCCATTCTGAAAGGTGCCCTCTCAAATGTCCCTCTGATTATGAAGTTGCTGGGTTTTTTAACAAGGATTTCAACACTAGGGTTTAATTACAGTCTTTTAATGGAAATACAGGCAGGGGCAATAAAGGCAAGTTGAAATTAGTCAAAGAGAAGAAAATACCAGTGAGTAAAGGGTGGTGTCCTCATGTTATTTGAAGGTGAACAGTGCCAGAATCAGAGAATCACAGAATCATTTAGGTTAGAAAAGACCTCCAAGATCATCAAGTCCAAGCTTTGACCAATCACCTCCATGTCAAACAGACCATGACACCAAGTGCCACATCCAGTTATTTCTAGAACACCTCCAGGAATGGTGACTCCATCACCCTCCTGGGCAGCCTGTTCCAATGCCTGACAACCCCTTCTGTGAAGTAATTCTTCATGATGTCTAACCTGAATGTCCTCAAGCCTGCAGCTTGAGGCTATTTCCTCTCCTCCTGACGCTTGTTCCCTGGGAGCAGAGCCTGACCCCCACCTGGCTACCACTTCCTGTCAGGGAGTTGTGGAGGGTGTGAAGGTCCCCTCTGAGCCTCCTTTTCTCCAGTCTGAGCCTCTCCTCCCTCAGCTGCTCCTCACAGGATTTACAATGCAGCAGCCTGAAGCAGTGTGTAGAACACCCTGCAGGGGTATTCAAGGAAAGGATAGGTGCTACAATGTGAACTGGGAGCTGTCCTTTCATGAACATCTCCAGAGAAAACTGACAATTCCTTTTTTTTGTATCTAACCACAAATATTTCAGCAAGTGAGTGACAACAAAGTCATGTTCCTAACATCTGAAGTACTGTCAGTGACTCGAGCCTACTTTTTTAGCTTGTGGATCCTCACTTTTACCTGGGATCCTGCATGGCCGATGTTTATGACACTGCTTGAGTTTCCTGTGCTCAGCGCTGACTCTTTGCAAAGTGCTGTAACAATGTGGATCCTTGGCTGGAGACATTACCAGCGAACACGAGCATACATAATTATAATCCTTGTTAATTCTGCAATTATATTTGGTAGCACTGCTTCTGATAGCAGATTACTAATGTAGCAATCTCATTAAAAGTCATCCTCCTCCTTTCTCTCCCTAATGATCCATACAGCACACACATTGTGGAGCACAGACTAAGCCCATTAGCAGTCACATCAGCATGGATCACACTATAAAGAGATTGGAAGCAGCTATTCTAGAGAAGAAAAAGATTTACATGGATTTAAAATCTTCAAATGGATGCGGGAGTGATTTAAAGTGATCAAATAACTCCAAACCTTTTTCTCATGTATTTTTCTATTGCTGTATAGCTTAAGACAGAAAATTGCCATTTTTTTTCTACATCTTTGATTTTTGAAGACCCTTTGTCTAGAAAAGTCATTGTTCATGTTTCTGTGAATTCTGCATTTATTTCTAGCCTTCCTACATAAGTAAATTTTAATTAAAACTGTCCATATCTTCCATCTACCAGAAGTTCAAGTAAGGCCTGACAAACCATATTTTGAAATCTTGTCTTGGCATCTGTCTGAAAAGTCTTATTAAATTTAGCTTTGAGGTGTTTTCAGGGCATTATTTTTAGAATCTCAGTACCTTTATTTATAGGCTTAGAGTTTTCTAGATTGCTGCAATCAAAAGCTAAAACAGAGAATGCAGTAAGTGTCATGAAGAGATTCACCTTCAAACATGGGCTCACTCCAAATTTAATAAGAGCTGCAAAGTTTGAGCATTACAGACTGGACTGTCAAGATTCATCATGCGATTCTTCTCCCAGCCCATTGGTTGCTGTGACTGATGCATACAAAGTGACACATGTCACAGCCAGAACATGAGATCCTTTCCAGAAAGTTGAAATGCAAAGCCAAAGATAACTGAACTCCTTGGCTGTGTTTTATGATCCAGTTTTGCTACTTTCTCTTTGATTTTGCTACAAGATCAAGAACTTCTTGGCCACATCCCTTTTCCAGAGCAATTAAAAAAGCATTCTTGAATATACTGCAGCTTTTAAATGCAAGAAATAAAAGGCTGTTCTTTGATAGATTTTCTAATTGTTTTATGAAGGTGAAAAACCTCCCCTTACTTCTAGTTATTATGTATCTAAGAGTTTAAACTTCCAGAATTAGAGAATTTGCCTGCTGTGATTGGTCTTGCACCCGGAGATATTAACACTAATGAAAATGGTGGTTTGTGAGGGTTAAGACACTGGAATACAATCTTCAAGACACTGAGGACTTTAGAAATCCTGTATTGTGCTGTTCAGAGTTAAAGACGGCTCAAAAAGCATCCAGGAACTCTGCACAAGTGGTTTAATGCCTCAAGAGTCATATCTAAATGCAGCTTTCCATTATTAGCAGAAATGAAATTTTGTTCATCAAGAGGAAAGTGCTTTTAGGGCCGAAGGGGAATTTGTTAAGTGGCCATTGAGAATTCTTGGTAAAGCTTTTCTGTATTACTCCACTATAGACAGGGGAGTTCCTGAGCATGTATTGTTCAGCATGATCAGGGCTGGGTTGTATGGCTTTGATAATACAGCAGTGATTAAACAGTGATTTTTCTGAACAGTTTGTTGCAACTTCTCTCTAAAGAGAACTGATAGAATGATAAACATGTATCTCCCTCTGTTCTGTGAGATCCTCAGGACTTCTATCCATCTGGTGTAAATCGTATTTGACAGCAGCTTTCCCAGCGTAGAACAGCAAAGCTGGTGACTTAGTTGATACGTTTCAGTATAGTCCAATGAAAAACAGTGCCTTTTCTGAAAGGCAGGTAAGAAAGGACCACAAGACTGAATACTGTGTGTGCCTGAATCAGAGGCATTGTGCTGCTCAGAGAATGGAATAGTCTCCTCATTCACCACCTCTTCATGAAATACATTGTAAGGGAAAAGGAAGGGACAAAATATATCTACTGTGTTAAATGCACATTTTACTCTCACATTAGCAGATTGCCACTGTCATTTATCTTTGGTTTTGAAGTAACATTTAAAGTCAGATAAAAGTCAATAGAATTTAAGTTACTTTTAAGGACACTAATTTGTGCTTGTCCTCCTTGCAGAACAAAGAATATGTGTGTCGGGGCCACGACTACGAGAGGCTGGAAGCCTTCCAGCAGAGGATGCTGAGCGAGTTCCCCCAAGCCATCGCAATGCAGCACCCAAACCACCCTGATGACTCCATATTGCAGTGTGATGCCCAGTGTATCCTTCTGTGACAGGGCAAACTCTCACTGGAGCTTGGGCAGAGCACAGAGGTAGAGCAGGGTATGGACAAAACCAGACACTGTCTGCAGCAGACAGTAACTGGTTCATTGCGGGATGTGGTGTTGGAGAGAGCAACTTTTTATTTGGGGAGTAATGCAGGTCATGTTCCATGTAGAAGGGAAAGGGCTGTGCTTGGTTGCATCCATGTTTTAATGCTGTACCAACAGCACTGGCATCACACACAGTTTGTGTCTTGAAGAGTATTCCTGGTACCTTCTCTTGGCCAGTATTTTGTTGGGAACAGATAGTAGTTCCAAAGCACTATTTTCCATTCTGATTTTTTTTTTAGTCAGTATTTTACTTTTTTGCAGTTTCCCTTTCTTTAAAACTGCTGAACCCTTTTATACCCAAGGCTTTGAATCTTATTCTTCTCATTGGCCACCTGTACTGGGATTTGGTACAACCAATACAATGCTCAGTGCACTGAGCACTGAACCACATCACATTTAAAGGGACTGCAGGGACTTTGGAGAGCTTAGTCATGGAACCTGCACTGTTTGGCTTCTGGGAAAACAGCAAGGATATTGTGCGGGACTTGAACCATAAGGACACTGTCAGCAAATGGAGCATCCTGCCATGGATTGCTGTTTCCTACTTGTGTTTCCTAACACATGGATCAAAGCTTTCTTTGACTGCACAATTAACAGATTTACAGATCTATGCAGTGACTCCCATCCCAGACAATATAGATGTGCTGCAAATGGACCGTGTGCCTGATCGCATCAAGAGCTTTTACCGCGTCAACAACATCCGCAAGTTCCGCTACGACAGACCCTTCCACAAGGGCCCCAAAGACAAGGAGAATGAGTTTAAGGTAGAAGGAGCAAATGAGCAGTGTTTAAGTGTAATCTCTTCAAGGGGAATAGTCTGTTGTTATTTTATGCTGATAGAGCTTTCAAGTAATCCTGAGTTGATGGCCAAAGATACCACAGTAACTCAGGTTACAGGTTAAGTCCGTGGTCTGATTGAGTCCTGACCTGATTAAAGCATTGTTCAGTTTAAAGGTGAGTTATTTTAGTGCCAGGAGAAATGCACTTGGAAGCAAGGATGGAGCGTTCTTGTCTGGCTGGACTTCTTTTTTATTACTGACACATAAGTCGGTCTTCTTGGGTCCCACGACACAATTGGTGGTCAAATTTTAAAAAGTAATAGAACTGTTGAATGTGTTTGAGCACATTGAATTCCTGGTTGTTTAAGTGACTTTCAGGAAGGCCTTCTACAGAATTAATGCTCAGGAGGTTAATGCATTCTTTTCTGAGCTTTACCCTCTTCGCACCTATAGTAAGAGTACAGATGATGTGGTTGTGATTCACTGTGTTCCTCACAGCCTTAATTACTCCTTGCAGAGCTTGTGGATTGAACGTACCACTCTGACCCTGACTCACAGTTTGCCTGGGATCTCTCGTTGGTTTGAAGTGGAGAGAAGAGAACTGGTAACATTCATAGTTCCTGTAACTGGGGTTTGAAACAATGAGTTACTGAGGATATGAGACAGGCAACTTAAAACCTGTTGGGCTGAAATTTTGCCGTTTAAAATTATGTTTACCAAGGATTAAATACATCCTTTTTCTACTACTTCATCTAAATAATTGCTGAATGTAACCAAGCAAATCATATGGAGTAATAGTATGATGGAGACAGTGGCAAAAGGATGGAATAATTGCATTGCTGCCATGTCTTCAGTATACAGTGACCTGAAATCCAGCACTACCAACAGTGGAGTTTGTTAATGTAGCTAATTTTCTACAAAGCAGTAAAAGCGAAGGGAGAGCACTGAACAATCCTGGAGTATCATTTTATTACAAGGAAGATAATAAATCTCAGTGAAGTGTCCACGGAATTAAAGTATATTTTTTTGCCTTCAAGGTTGAAGTAAGTCCTTTGGAAAATGCCATTCAAGTGGTTGAGAACAAAAACCAGGAGCTGAGGACACTGATAAGCCAGTACCAGCATAAACAAATGCATGGCAACATTAATCTTCTCAGCATGTGTCTGAACGGAGTGATTGATGCGGCCGTTAACGGGGGAATTGCGCGGTACCAGGAGGTGAGCCAGGCTCTGCTTCCCATTGAGTATCACCCTTCTTCCATTTTATTTGCATTTCTGTTTCAATGACAGTATGTCTTTATAAGATAAGAAATTCTCATGTACATTATCTGAAGATGGAGTTATACCCCCTAATTGGTTATTCTGCATCAGTGCTTGCACAGCCACATGTCAGGAGGCTCCATAGGTAGAGCTGGGAGCTCACATGGAAGTAGGTAATGGTGGCAGTGGGGTTTCTCCAAGATGACACCTGGCTTGCCTGGAAATCCTCACTTGGCAGGTAAAACAGTGAAGCAGCTTTTTTTATACTGCTGACATTATAAATTCATTTTGCAATAGAGGCTGTGGGACTGGTAGTAACTGACTGATTGGGTCTGGAATCAAGGAAAAACCACTAATTCATGGTATTGAACCATTATCTTTGCTGATGGGCTAATTTCAGACTTGCTGTAGAACTAAACTGATCTTAAATAGAATATGTTATCTAGCATAATCTCTGGCAAGCTCTTACTTTAACTGAGCATTGCAAAAGGTAGATTTAGGGTAAAATACTGAAAAATGGAAGCAGTGGTTCAGGAGCGTGAGATGTGTCTTTCCAACAGAGCCGTGGAGAGAACGCTCTTCAGGTTTTACATTAGTTGCCAATTTACTCACGAAATTCCTTTAGCTTTAGACAGTTATGTGAGGGAAACTATAAAATTCAAATAACTGGAAGATACAAGGCTTAGTGGTATTGCTCATCACTGTTACAGGGAGAAACTTGATCAGAGTCATGGTTCAACAGAATCGTTTCAGCTGCCAAGACCATTTTCTCTGCATGCCAGAGTGCTAAAAAACAAAAAACTTAAATTGTGCTGTTATCTTAATATATTTTGTTTTCCTAATATTTTTGGACCTTTTCCTCTCATCCTTTGACTCCAAGTTGTGATGAAATACCTTCCAGTAAGCAAAAGGCACTTTTTTTTCCTTTTCCTGCAGGCCTTTTTTGATAAGGATTATATCACAAAGCACCCAGGAGACGCAGAGAAGATCACCCAGCTCAAGGATCTCATGCAGGAACAGGTACTATTTTTCAGGTGCAGAAGAACATTGCTACATTGTCTGGATTCATCAGCAATCAGTCTGAACAGCAGATCCACCTGATTCAATCAGAAGCAAAGATTTTGGTACAGGAGATCTAAATATATTCAAACAAAAAACAAGAGGGAGGTGGGCAAGGAGATTATGACAAGTCATTCACCTACTGGGATGTGAGGTGAAGCTCAGCTGGAATTACATTAATTTTGTTTTCTCCATTTATTATCCAATAGACAACTTGCAGTATTTCAAACCTGCCATTTGTTTTTGGCATTTTGAATTATGTCTTCCAAGCAAATTCCAAAGATAATCAGAGGAAGGACAGGCCAGGCTTGAGATTAAAGTGGCACAGGGACATATGAAAACTTAATGCCTATTTATATTATCTGCAGTTTTATTTTTCCATAGTGTCTCCATGAAACATCTTGGTAGATAAAGCTGCGGGATGCTTTGATGGGAATGAAATCAGATAATCACTTCTTCTTAACTGAAAGTTTGGCAAGATACACCCCATTAAACAATGTGCCCAAATCTGAATAGAGCTACTAGACCTGTTTCTTCAACAAATTACTGAACTGCATTTCAGATTCCCCATCTGTAAAATAATGCTTATCTCCCTTCAATCCTCAGGAGATGTTTGAAGATTGATTAGTTATTGTTTGTATGGACTTTAGATCATGTAGGGAATGACATACATCTTAAGCCTCTTATCATTGCTATTTTCTTTCATCTGAGAGCTCATATAATCTCATTCAATCATTAATATTATATGTTTGACCTTTGAAAAAGTGATCTTTAGAAGTAACTAATGAGGAACAGGAGGAGTGACTGCGTGTGCCACACTGCTGCTGTTCAACTCAATTATCAGAAACTCCTTTTAGAAGTCTCTGTTGGCAGCTCCAGCCCCATCCCTGGCACTGAGAGAAGGCATTCCTTTGTCGCAGGGCATTATCCGTGTGAGGGCATAATGCTGTTCACTCTGCAGAGAGAATCTAGCTGGAATCTAGAATCCAACATGACACAAATGTGCTTGTCTCACACTTAAGAATGTGTTGGAGTAGTATGAACTTGCCAGGACTCCAAGGCTTGCTTAATTATCAGCAGTCTTGTAATGGACAGTGGCATATTCCTTCCACATTGCCCGAACTGCAGGACAGGCTTCTATTCTCTCTCTTAGACACAATTTCTTTGGGTTTGTGATGTTACATTTTCTTTTTCACAGGTGCATGTCCTAGGAGTGGGTCTGGCAGTCCATGAGAAATTTGTACACCCCGAAATGCGTCCCCTGCATAAGAAACTGATAGATCAGTTCCAGATGATGCGATCCAGCCTGTACCACGTAAGCCACTATTCACTTTTCCTATTTTTGAATTGTATGATTAAACATCTGTCAGCTGCAGTAAGATTCACAAAAGGACTGGGTTGATAAAGCATTGATTGAACCTACTGGACTGCCAAATTACCAAAGTAATTCTTGATTTTTTGCAAGAAGGCAGTCGTAGCAAAGATGTTAACTTGGCCTTTAAACAAGAATTGTTAATATTTGTATGTTCTTTGTTGTATCAAAGAGTGATTGTAAAGCCTAACTTTCAGCTGATATCTCACATAGCAGAAAATTATGTAAGACAGAGGAAGATTAACAGGAGGTGTTGGATGTTGAGCTCTTCAAAAGAACTGCCATAATTCGAAGTAGCATGACATGAAGAAAACTTGCAGTTTTCCATGACTGACTTAGGTGAGGTGTGTTTGCTCTGCAGGAGTTACCTGGTTTGGATAAGCTGAGCCCAGCCTGTTCTGGCTCCAGCACGCCCCGCAGCAATGTGCTGGTGTCACACGGCCCCATGAGCCCAGAGAGCATCAAGCTGGTGCATCGACACAGGTACCTCCCTCTTCTTCCCAAACATCCAGAGTCCCTGCACACTGTTCCACCAAGGTTCAAGGATCTAAGGAGTGCTTAACAGTACTGCAGGAGGGGCAGCATGAGTTTAGGAAGAAGTGCCTTTTGTCTTCATTCAGTGCTAATTATTGAAGATTGAGAATTGGAATAGGAAAGTTGAGAAATCCAATTTGCAGCAAATGCTGAACACCTCCAGGTGTGACTCTATCACTTTACTTACTGTAGAGGCAAAAACACTAACCTGCCACTCAGTTCTCCAGACTCAATCTTACTTTGAAGGTTCCAACTACTCCTACTTCTGTTATGTTAACAGCAAATAACTGGATCCTTATTTACCATAAAAGGAAAATTGTATGGCATGTTTTAGAACCCAACTCAATATGTACCCATTTTGAAGGATCACAATTGTAAACATCATTATTTTTGTAATTCTGACCAAATCAGAAGCCAAACACAAGAAAGGCTGCCAAGGTGTTTTGATCAGAATATCAAAAAATGACTCTGTGGGTTCTTTTTCAAACTGAATGCCCATATATTAAATGTAAGGTAATGACAGAGGATAAAAATTGGGATTATAAGGACAAAACTGTGGTTTTTGTATCCAGCCAACATTGCTTATTTGAAAATTGCTAATTGCTCTTCTGTGTTTATTTTTCTTACTGAGTCACTATAGTTTAGCTGGTTTTAAAGCCTGGCATGAAAAGTTGTGGAAAGTTGGTCCATGAATCCAGGATGATGACATTCTTTATGCTATTAAAACTGAGTAGCTTATGCTGCTTCCATAGCTTAGCAGTTGACACACAGTGTCTGGGTGATAACATCTTTTTTCCTCAAAAGTCCTCCCTTTGTAAAGGCTTTTTTAGGTTTTAGGACAAACCAGGGAAATTCTATAGTGCACAATGTATTTGTGTGTATGGTTCAGAGTGACAAAGAGAAGTCCATTCCCTGAGGGAGATCAGGGTGGAGCCTGTACACTAGCTGGGCTGTATTAATTTACTGTCAGCTACAAAATTGCCTTCAACTGTAATGCTGAGGCCCAATGGATGCAGTAAGGAAAACTGGATTTTGATCTATGTATCTTGTGCTTGGATTCCTTTGGAATATTTTTTTAAGCTGCTCCCACTCAGCATTAAAAATGACAGTGGTTTTGTGTGTTCTGTTATAAACAAATGTGCACCCAAGGTCATGGTGTAACATTACCCTGGGCTGGGGTTCTGAAATTTGGCATCCTATATACTATTTTGTCTTACCTGTCGCTTCTTTCATATTGACTCGTATTTATAGATTTGTTTGAGCTTATTTGGCCTGATTTTTCAAAAGTGTTTGACATCCAGAGGTGACCTAAAGCAGCAGGTAACTGTAGGTACTTACTAGTTTGGAAAAAAATCAGGCTTCACAAACAGGTTCAAAAAATAATTATGCCCTTGCTCTGTCTGTTTTTTTCCAGCCCACTGAACTTGCTTGGTTCAGTCCGACACTCCTCATCCTCTCTGTCGTCCCACACCTCCAGTGAAACAGGAAACCTGGTTATCCTGACAGACAGTTCTGTGGGGGAGACTGCTGAGGATATGTACCACATGCAGGTACAGCTCCAGCACAGCCAGGAGCTGTTCTGGGAACAGCATGGAACATGTTCCAGAGCGTTATGCTTAGGAACTGTACCTGTATGCATGCTTGGAACATGCTTGGATCTGTCTGTGATATTTTTTTCAAAGAACTGAATAAGTAGAATCTAACATTGTTCAAGAAAGGTGACAGTAACTCACTAAATTAACTTTGGGAAGAAATCTCTTGTGTTTGTACAGTGACTATGATGCTGCATGCCAGTGTCCCACTGCTGCTTTCAGAAAGTGACATTTTTGTCCCATGTTGTTTACCTGCCCCATTGAACATGTGCAGTTAGCGTTGCTCTTGGTCAAGGGAGGTGGAACAAGTCCCACAGTCCTGAGAGCAGGTTAACAGTGGCCTGCATTGAAACTGGGCAGATGCTGCCCTGGCTCATCCAAGACTGGTAAATCTCTGAGGTACTAATCTGCTCAGGTCTCTCTCAATGGTTTCTCTGCCTCCTGCAGCTTGTTTACCCTAAGCCTGGGTACCAAGGCTCAGTCACCAATGTCTCTGTTTTATCTTCATCCCAGGCTAGTCCTTCCACCTCCAGCCTGAGCTCCACTCACTCGGCACCATCCCAGATGATTAACTCTGCCCCTTCCAGTGCTCGAGGTAAGCATGGACAGGCCTGAGAGAGGAGCCACCTGCAGGTGTTCCCTAAAACTGGCAACCTTGCTAACTTACTGGTGAAACACCACCTACACTGACATGTAACACTGTTTCTCTTTTGGAGATGTAAATGCCTCTTCAATACCTTTTCTTTACTAATGGTTTAATTCTCCATTTAAGCATTTTTTCATCAGTATTTGGAATGTATCTCTAATACATGCTGGTTTCAGGCAGTTGAATTTCATAATGATTTCCACTGTTCCACCACAAAGTTGTGGCAGGCAGTCTAGAGGAAAAATAGTCCTCAGTATAGTACTTAAAAGAGAGATCATGAATACAAAGGCAAAGAAATAATTTTACAAGTTTAGAGAAATTATGGCACAAAAAAGGACTTGAAAAATTATGGCACAAAAAAGGCAGTTTAGCAGAAACATATGTATACAAAAGTATACGTACAGAATGAATGTTGAAAGATATGAATTTTAAGTACTCGAGATAAAGAAGGGCTTCCCTGCTGGGAAATTCTTGAAGAAAGGAAAAATATAAAAGCGGACTCTGGGGTACCCATATTGTCTTTGTGTTACAGTGGCTGCTCTTGATATTGCTAATAATTTTCTTCCCAAGCTGAAGCAAAACCACTCCATGTGATCTCCTGACTTTCACAACTTCTCTTCAAGGTTTTGTTTTTTTTGCTCTCATTTTGCGTTCTCAGTTGCAGGTTCTACATCTCTTTTCACAGGTATCTGAAGAAGGTGTCCAGGATATAGTCAGAGATAGAGGCTGATATTTAAATCTTACCCCTTTTTCTATATAGGGGAATTCTGTGTCTCCTGATGGACAGGGAATATGGAGAAGGGCCCTTTCTCTCAAGCCATCTTGGGGCTGTTTTGCTCAATCTGGCAGTAAAATCCTAATTGACTTGCTGTTGTTATGACACAGATGCAGCAGAGTGATTTAATTGAGGGATCAGATGGAGTAGGAAGGTGAGAACTGAATATCTTCAAATCAAGGCAAATAGCTGCACTAATAACCAAGAGCTGGAAGAAAAATAATGACAAAAACAGTAAAGTAACCAGGTGAAACTGACATATCAGAAGAGGGAAGATGGAACTGAGGAGAGGGCTATCATGTCAGGAAGACGTCCCTAAGTGGATGTGCCTCAGCTGGCATGTGAATCTTTTGGGGGATCCTGAAGGGTTTGGTGCTCGTCCTGTTTCACGCTGTTTTCCACTTTAGAAGTCCAGTGACAGGCTCACAGTGACAGGCTGTGACAGTCTTTCTGAGCCTGATGACTGCACAGCATCACCAGCTTCCCTCTTTACGGTATTATTCACTGTTGCTTAGAAACCAATGTGATGAATGCTCCAAGGGGTCTGGGCTGCTGGGTGAGCCAACAGCACCTCCCAGGGATGGGACCTAGACAGACTTCAAATGGGAAACAGTAAGAGAAGTAATGAGTTTGAAAAATATTTATATAGCCTATGATACAATATTTCTTCTCTGCTGTTCTGTTCACTTTTAAAATTAGATGAGCACAGCATTCAGACATTACCTACTCATGGGATTTCACTTCTGGTAAGGTCCCAAGTGCAATCTGTGTTTCCCAGTGTTCCAGTCACTGTTCTGGTTATTACAACACTGCTATTGGGAATGGAGCTGCTCCTAATGAGAAAAAGCCTTTACACTTAAACTCCACTGTGGTAATGCAGCTTTGTTCTTCTCCTTGGTGATTTTTCCTTTTGTTTTGTTTTTGAACTGGGTGAATTTGATGCTTATGAAAATGAGACCATCACTGGCTGGAGCAAGGTACTTCACAGACATGACATGTGCAGCTCTGCCAATGCACCTCTATCCTTTTTTTTTTCCCTTTTTTTTGTATTTATTTATATTCTTTTTAATTTAGCGCTGGTGAAAGGTGCTGGATTGACACCACTGGAGGCAGAAGCCCTCTATTTACCCACAGAACAGATACAGCATGGGCGGCAGCCGTGCAAGTTCCCCCACGCTGCCCCCATCCATGTGCCTCATCTCTGTCCTGGAGGGACCACCTCTAGAGGTGAGAGGATAGTTCAGTCTCCATGACCCATCCAACCCTTGGCCTTTCTGCTGAGACTGCCAACAAAGCTACAAGAGTCACGATGCTGCAGCTGAACACTTGTCAGATGGGAAATGGACAAAGGCCAACAATTAATTTCATTCAGGCCACCTAAATTTATCAGCTTACTATCTTTGTCACCTGTGGCTTTAACCTGAGCATGGTTGGGTAGGATTTCTAGGGTTTAGCCTGATTTTTAAATACTTCTCTCATTTATTCAAATGATAATGCAGGTACTTAGACAACCTGTTTTACTGCAGAGTAAAACTTTACTCCTTTCCTGAGGAGACAGGTATCTTTATAACACAAATTAGTTCCGTCAGTGACCAAAGGAGGCCATGATCTTTTGTATTAATAATCCAGCAGAAATTTAAATTGTTCTCCACTTCCAAAAAATTTTCCTTTCATGGACCTTTAAAATAGTAATACTGGCATTTATTCGGCTTGTCCAAAGAAAATAGCAAAGCTATTAATCTAATATTAATCTATTAATGGAATTTTTAAAGGATACTCATTAGGAAAGTAGATCAATTAATTTGATTATTGAACTGGAGATTATGGCATCAAAATTTACACTAGTTATACACAAGTTAGAGCAGAAGTCTTTAATAGAACTGAAATCAGAATGCTGCAAGAATTTGCTAATTCTATGCTAACAATAATGACATTAATAGTCACTCATTGTACAAGTATGTATTTCTCAATTTTCACCTGGCTTGACCCTTATGTATTTTCTTCCCTCAGGGAAGCACCACTGTTGTTGTGTAAAGGGTCAATGAGAAATTCAGTTTGGTTTGGCTTCATTTGAGGTGGCTCATGAGGCAGTGCTGTAACTTTACTGGATCTAAAAGATTAGAAGAGCCAGGGTTCAGAAAGCAAGAAACTGTAACTCAAAAAGGCCTGGAAAGAGCTAGGAGTGAGTTAGGTTTTTTCAGTAATTTAAAATACAGTTGGGACTCCTCTGATGCACTCAGAAAGCAATTCCCACTTGACACTTGACTCCCCTCTAAAGGCATCTCTACTGCTTCCTCAACACTGCCCCTCATTAAGGTATAGAAAATGAGTCCTGGTGTCTTATTCAGCACTTTGCAAGAATTCATATACTTACATTAAAACTTCCTTTTAAAATAAAAAAGTAACGATTTGGTGCAGGAGCAAACTATTCATAACAGTAAAGAAAATGATGGATCAGAAGAAAAGAGTCAATGAGTTTAAAGTTTACATTGATGTTCTGTTTCATTCCTTAAAATTAATACCTTTCACAAGTGGATTAATATATTTATAATTAAAAAAGCAAAACTAGCACAGGTTTCCCTTTCTCATTAGCCAGTACCTACAGTGCTGCACACATCAAGTGCAGCAAGCTACCTGCTAAAAGGAGTAAGCCGTGGCACATGCTGCAGCATTTTATTATGGCAACTGGTTGCTCTGGAAGCTTTAAAAGCTTTTTTTGACTTTGCTTTTTAAGTTTTGCCAGGCCCTGAAACGAGCCATGGTTAGTCTGCTCTCTATCTGTCCAAAGCAGCAATACTTAATTTTGTTTGCAGACTAGACACTTGGCATAATCTGTTACCATTTTTATAGCTATAGTTAATTACAAATTTAGGGTACCAAACAGCAGAGCTGTTTTTTTAAACTACACTTTGCCAGCACATGTGGGTCTTTTGAAGCTGTAATCCCATATAAACTGACAGCACGTAGAGGTAGTTTGCGTCTTTGATACAAAAGAACAAGGATGACAAGGTAAATAAAAAGTGAAGAGTTTACAGTGTAGGTTGTGCTTTGCTGTAGTTCTGGGCACACCTAAAAGTTCAGCATCTTTACATATGTCCTGCAGAACAGGACTATCTGTGACCTGTGAGGAAAATTCTCAGCACAAAGCGTTAACACTGTGTTCTCCAAGCTGATGTTGTACATAAAAGCAAAGAATGTTGTCTACTTATGTTTCTGTTCTATGTCTGGGGAGAAAATGAGTTCGGGACTAGAATGCAGATACTTTGTCACTGTTCATGTCAGAGTGGGGGTGTAGATTAATCTGGCATCTGCCCCCCCAATGGAATTGTTGCAACTGTAGGACTTTATCCTGCATTCTGCTGGACACATTATTCCTTCCACTGTGTGCTGAATATTAGTCCCCAAAACTGCATGTTTGCTTTTGCTGGGGTAAAAGCTGCATCAACCAGCACCAATGCCTTTGCTCATATGTTGGAGTGCTGTCCAGGTAACATGTGTGGTTGTGGAAGTTTGCCAAAGGGGGCATGTATTCCCCAAAAGCCGGCATGGCTCTGTAATGCGCTGTGTGCTGCCATCTGTTCAGTGCGTGTTTGTGACGCAATCAAACAATCAGTGCAAATTACAGCTCACTTCAGCAGCTTCACAACATCAATTCCTGCCTAATATTGTGCATCCCAAGGGTTGCGTGTATCAGTAGTGTCAGACTTCAGGAAGTCACTAATGAGAATCATTTTTCTGGCAAATCCATTGTCAGCTGTTGTACATCAGAAGGAGTATTGTTATGTGGCACTCATCTTGAAGGACATGAGTCCCAAGTAATTCCACCTGCCAGGAAGCTGTTACTTGAAATACCCCAGTATCCTAATTGACCACTATACAGATAACTAATAGATAAATCAAGCTCATTATTCCTACTATGAAACTCTAAGCAATGGTAAATGTCTGATGTCATCAAAGGGCTCAGTATAGCAACACAGTAGTAATCATCATTACAGCAGCATTGTAAGCAAAGTGCCTCACATTTATAGAAAATGCTGTTTATTATTGGAATTTGATTTGCTTTAACAAGAGGAAGCTGACCAAGATAGCACCAATTAAATGGCAACATTTCTCTCTATCCAGAACCAAGCAATGAAGTATTTTCCCACAGATTCCTGCTTTAACTGAATGGTGTATCTCAAGCTTTTATCCCTTTCTCCCACATTCAGTCCTAAAATGCACAATTTTACGGCATTTCTGTAACTCTACAATACTTTATGGGGCAAGGGACCGTTAGGCACAGCCACATCTTATTCCACACAGATACCCACTTCTTTTTATGTGTAAAAGGAAGCACTTTGCAACATACAACTAGGGACACCTACATCTTACACCCCCTACATGGTATGTCCTTAATTGTATATAACAAGACAGTTCTTACTCCATCCTTGTGCTATGCACCCCACCAACAGTCAGCTGCTTAGTGGGCTCAGCACCATGTTTTCTTGAGTCCCATGAGCTCATCCGTCCGAGCCAAGTGCACAGGAGGACTGAGATCCCTGGGCATGCAGAGACATGGCTGTTGTTTGTCCCGTGTACGTGATTTTTCTCACTTGTTTACAGGCTCTCCCTCTCTACCAGATAAGTACCGCCACTCTCGGGAGATGATGATGTTGCTGCCAGCCCACCGGGACCGACCGAGCAGCGCCATGTATCCTGCAGCTATCATGGAAAATGGACAGGTAGCAGCTCTAATTTCTTCTATGTCAGTTCAACCACCTCAAACTGTGGCTTTATTTTGACTGGCTTTGACCACCTTAAAGCTTTCTTTTTTAATTTTTGAAAGCGCAGCAGCTTAGGATCGTTTTCAGAGGTGACACAGAACTTTTCCTATTAATTTTCCCCTGGAGCCACCCAGTGTGGCAGTTCAGTGATACAAATTGTAGTGACTGTTAAAACTGCAGGTATGTCCTGTGAAAGGGATTCACTTCCCAACTTTATCCTATGAGCTGTGGACTTTGCAAATAGTCACACAATTTTATTTATTTATTTAGAACCATGGCCATCCATCTTGCAGTCTAGCCTCCAAGTTGATTCTAAGTAACTTTATTGGTGATTTCCAGAGGTATCAAAAACCATGAGTGACTGAAATAATATGCTGATACAGGGTCTCCAAAAAATCTGTGCCCTAACTCATTTCTCTGCACAAATTGAAAAGTGTGCCTAGATGTAAGCATTTAAATCTCACCCTGACCTGCACTTTTGAAGGGAATCTCCGGATCCTGCCTATTTATCACACTTGAGTTTGCATTGGAGAGCTCTCTCACAGCATGCAAAGTCAATGCTCAAACTGAACCAAAGATAAGCTTCAGGGGGCAAATGATGCATTCCAGCTGATAATGGGCACAAGGCCAGGCTAGAGCTAGACTGAAATAACTCCTCCAGAGAGCAGGAATTGTGGGCCCTCAGCACTGTTACACCCTAGAGATCCATTCACATTGCACTGCAGTACCTGCCATTGTAGGCACAGCCTAAGGTTCCAAGGGAACCGTCAGTTAAAAAACTTCTTTGCTTAAAAAAAAAGGAACAGAAAGCACCCATGTTGCCCCGGCTGGTGTGTAACTATTTTTTTTAACGCTTCTTTGCTGACTTTCTTCTCCCTTAGCCTCCAAATTTCCAGCGTGCTTTGATCCAGCAAATGATTGGACCATGCAAACCTTGCAGTGATCCCAACCTGTCTGTGGCTGAGAAAGGTACTCCTTTTCCTGTTTAGCTTGCATGCTTGCAAAAATATTATTCCTTTGGTCATGCTATAGCAAGTAACGAATGGGCTTCTACATTTCCTGGCAGCATGCATTTCTCTCACGCTTTTCTAATTAACAGTTTAATTAACTGGGCTTTCTGCCAACCTACCGTTATTTCAGAGCCTTCACAGAAGGGTGGGGTTGCCCAAACCTCTCTATTTCAGAAAGCTTTCTGAGTTTAGCATTTTGTTATTGAAACAATTCCTGCAGCCTTTGTCAAGCAAACTTGCAAAGCAGCAGATGAGGCGTTATCTAAGAAGAGTCCAAGACTGGACCGTATTTTTTTAGTAAGGAGATGTACTGGTTTAAATATATATTTACTGCTCAAAATACAAACATTCCTTGCAATCCCTCTCTGAGGTAGTTTTATATTTATTTATCATTAGGAATATATGCTTTTTTAACTCACTGCTTTGAAAAAAACAGGCAGAGCCCCTGAAGGGAAAAAAAATCTGAAACAGGAGAAAGAACTTGTTTGGTGTAAGAGAAAAGGAGCAGCCTGTGAAAGGGGTGCCATGGACAAAGCGATGGGCTCAAAAATTATTTAAAAGGCAGCATTCTGAAAAAGCAGAATAGGGCAAAATTCCTAAATCAAAATCTGAGACAAGGAGGCTGCCTAAGCAAGCAACAGTCATGTATGGCTGGGAAAAAATGGTATCTTAAAAGATTTTTAAGGCCAGGAAAGACCACTGCAACTCTCTAGTCTGACCTACATCATACACCCAGATTTTTATCTGTCTTTTTGTTTCAGTAACTGTGCCAGAACTATACTGTACCTTTCTGGGAAAAAAAATCCAAATTTTATTTTAGAATTTCTAATAAATCACAATCTCCTATTTCAACATGAGCAGTCCAGATTGAAACCAAACACAACATCCACTTCTGAATAAATGGCAGAATGATGACTTGATAACAATAATGAGTGATGACAAGAGAGTTAAGTCTGGGGGATGAGGGATTAAGAGCTCCATCTTAGCCATGTTAGTGTGAACCGAACATATGACAGAGATGGTGAGATCTTTATACTGGACAGGAGAAAGATCCAGAAAGGGATGGTAGATAAATATGTATTATCTGTCTGGGAAAAAATACTTGAATTTTTATTGGTGGGTGACATTAGGCAGGAGTGTCATATTCAGTGCCAAGAGATCAAAGACAGAATCCCAAAGAAACCATGAAAGACACAGGTGATGTTCAGTAGTTGTTCGCAGGGGATGGTGAGATGGGAATCCCAGCCCTTGTGCCTGGCTGGTAGCAAAACTGCAATTACAGGTGCTCTTGGCAGGCCTTGAACCCTTGTCAGTCTTTGAAGTCAGGATGCCATCTGCCTTGGATTTTGTTAGAAGTCAGGGCTCTGACTTCTCCCACCCCCTCCTCGCCATGTCAGAAGTTCCGCTCAGTAATTCCCAGTGACAGCAGTGGCATCAGCTGCCTGGAGCAGAATGGTTCAAATGCAGCTTCCCTTCTAATTAAACTTGGCCACCAAGCCTCTGAACAGTCACAGAGAGAGACATTGGCTAAGTCAAAAGCACTGGGAGCTCCCTGCTTAGGTTCTTCCCTGAAGCATTTTGGCTAAAACACTGGTTTAAACAGACAGCAGCCACTCTTCAAAATCATCTGACCTTCGGATGGTTTCCAACACTCCTAAATACTCAAAAAGCTGTGAATGAGGGAACACTGAGAAAGCATAAATGGACTTTTCACTGGGGTACCATGTACACATTCTCATTTTGCATCTCAGTGTTAAAAAAAAAAACAACAAAAAAAAGCAAAACAATAGTTTTACAGGCCAAGCAAATCACATTTTCTGCCCTTTTCACTTGATGCTGGGACTGCTGTGCATCTTGTCCCTCTATTTTAGCCCTTTGGCATCAATTGCAGTCGTGCAAATTAGAGCACTCTGGGTATGTGCACAGGGGAAATCCATCTGGAGCCACATTATTTGTATAGAGATGTAGCTCCTCCTTTGAACCTGCTCTCTGTCAAGATTCTTGGTGTCTTCTTCATGTGCTATGCATTTCTCAGATTCTCAGGTTGAGAGTATCTCTTTAGAAAAAAACATCTACTTTCATATTTTATGGGGTCTGTTCTGTCTTATGAAGCTGTCACTTGATAATCTTTTTTACTTTAGGGAATTTTAGGCCTTGGGGAGCCTGTGCTCATGCTAACTCATGAACTAGAGAGACAAAAAAAGAAAAAAAAAAGAAACCTTTCAAAGTCATTTTAGAAAGAAATGCAACAAAAATGGCTGCAGGCATTTTAATTAAGGAGAAATCCTCTTCAGATGTCAAACTCCATGTTTATTTCTCCAGGCTTCCATTTTCCAAACTGAAGATGGAAAAAGCTATTTTTATCTCAGTTCTCTTTGGCAGGCTCAATTAATTACTTTTCTTTTTCTTTCTTTGCTAACCTGAAGAAATTGCAGTTGCTTATTTGTTTTTAAATAAACATAAATTTATTGTACATCTCAGAATAAATCAAGTCTTGTTTGGAAGGAAGGTGCAT
Source organism: Lichenostomus cassidix (assembly GCF_008360975.1). Lineage (NCBI taxonomy): Eukaryota > Metazoa > Chordata > Aves > Passeriformes > Meliphagidae > Lichenostomus > Lichenostomus cassidix. The sequence continues at coordinate 16,102,745 of NC_139493.1, forward strand.
TTTAATAATGTTCAAGGTTGACAAAATTCTCAATATCTAGAAAAAGGTTCATGTCAAGAAGCAGCTTTTATTTCTATGAAAAACCAAGTTCACAAAGATCATATTCACACTCCGTTAAATGCAGCAAGCATTGCTTTCTCTATACTTCCTGATTCACAAAGTATTGATCTCTTCTGGAGACTTTGTAATACAAGGAGGCCAAACAGCTGGGTTTAAATATTTTGTGATCAAAGTTCTTGATCAACTCTGTAGCTTAGTAAAACTTGGAGCTTTCAAGTCATTTCTCTTGCAACAGATTGAGGTGCAATTTCCTTCACGTCCTTTATTCAGTCCTTTATCCAGTAATGCAGCCCCAGGCCATCCTGCATTTCCAGACGGTTTTGCCATGTTCCCTTGTCACCACTCCCCACCAAGCAGGACAGTTCACCCCTGAGATCCAGCCACCATTGGCATTGCTGGGATTTCATTTTTACCTCCACACTGATTTGCAAAAAAACCTGCCAGAGTGCAACTGTTCTTCAGATTGGCTAGAAATGAGCCCAGGGATGAAGGGGAGCTGGGCAGACTAACCCTGTGATCACCTAACTCTCACTGCCTTAACAAAGCATCTCCAAACTTAACCCACTGTAGCCTAGATGGTGCCTTTCTGTGCTTTCAATCCTGCCATTCACCGAGTCCCTGGAATCTGTCTCTCTACTGCTGAAGAGCACACTGGAAAGCCAGTGCTGGCCCCACCAACTCCCTGTCATGTTACCCGAGTTACATCTGTTTCAATCCTTCAGCTGTGCCAGCAGCACCCAGTAGCTGGAGCCTGGACAGCGGAACCCGAGAGGCCCTGCCATTCCTGTCTGCCCACGCTGGGAGCATCCTGGCCCCACCAGTGCCTCCCCGAAGCCTGCCCCATGGTAAGGACATGCCCAGCAGGCCTGCTGCAACAGCCTGCAGTCACGAACACACAAAGCCAGACAACCTAACAGCTGACCTTAGCCTTTCCTCCCCACCCCTGTCAAAACAGTCAGAAACAAGAACCCCATAGTCTTTCCTGGTCTGATAGGTTTACAGGTCTTTTTTCTTCCAAGTCTTCAAATTCTTGCAGTCCTTAAGCAGTGTGGACTTGTGTGTACTTTGGGACTAGAATTAAATGTGAGAGTGCTGAAGCTTGGTCTGGCTTGTTACCAATGACCAACTTCAGCAGTAACTTAAGCTTACAAAGCTATTAAATGAAACTTCAAATTTCATTGTTTAAGAGCCTGTTGCCTTGCCATGAGATCCTTCATAACGGGGCAGTGAAAAATCTATCTCTGCACTTACTATCTTTTTAGCAGCCTATGTGTGTGACAGATGTACTCTGCAGTATCCATCACTTGGGCAACTCTAGGTCAGAGTTAGCAGCATTTGGAGCTGTTACCTGGCATTATAGATCTAAACCCAGCTCTGTGGCTGCAATGAAGTAGTACAAGTCTGCATTTCTGACCCTTGTCTCATTCCAGGACACTACTCACTGCACTTTGATGCCTTCCACCACCAGCTCAGTGATGCTCCTCCGGCACTGCCTGCACGAACGTTGCGCAAGGTAATGGCAGGAAGCAGAGAGGGATGTAGGACAACAATAGGCTCCTGAAAGGTGGTTCCTGTAAGGAATCCCCCTCCTCTGCTCCCACCAAGCAGCTTCTGAATACAGAAACACTATTTTTAACATGTGAATTACTTGCACATGAGAAAACCCTCTGAAACCTCTTAACCTATTCTACAGCTGAATGCTACAGAAATAACTTATGTGTTGTAGGTCCTTCCCTTTTCCTTTTTTTGCACCATATGCTGTGATTTCAGCACTCTGATCATCACCTCAGCTACTGTTTCTCTAACAGCTCTGGTGGTGTTGAGTGCACTTGTCTGCCCACAAGTGGTACTTCCATACATGTAAACCAATAATCCTTGACATTTTGAACACAAATGGAACGGCGCCGTTGTTAACAGCACTGTCAAAAGCAGAAATGGGGATCAACACACAAGATGGCAGTATTGCCTCCTTTGTCAATTTTAACCTGGTTTTGTTTCTCTCCAAACAGTCCCCTCTTCATCCCATCCCTGCATCGCCCACCAGTCCGCAGTCTGGTCTAGATGGGAGTAACTCCACTTTATCCGGCAGTGCCAGCAGTGGTGTCTCTTCCTTGAGCGAGAGCAATTTTGGACATTCTTCTGAACCACCTCCTCGCACAGACACCATGGATTCTGTGCCCAGCCAGGCCTGGAACACTGATGAAGATCTAGAGACACCCTACCTCCCTGTCAGGTACAGTCTCTCTGAGCCTGATGTCCTGGAGTCGCTCAAATCCCAGCCATGCCGAAGCCACTCTGCTCCATCTGGAGTCATTCCTCAGGACAACATGGACCCTCCTGCTCTACCCCCCAAACCCTACCACTCCCGGCTGCCAAACATGGAGAATGAGGAGGGGATGATAATTGAAGATGATGACAAACACCGCCCCTTGCATCGTAAAGTGTCCCAACCAGTGAGTGGTGGAAAGGAAGAGCAGGCCAGGGTGGCATGGGAGCACGGCATTAGCGAGCAGTAGGGACAGCTCCTGGTACACAGCTGGCATTGGCATTCCAGGTCTGGATACAACAGAGAGAGAGCAGGACTCGGAGAACAGCAAACCGATTTTCTACTGCCACAAGGTTATGTCTGAAGCCCTCAAAAGCAATTGGGCCAGCATGGCAGGTTGCTGCTTTCCTTTTTAATTTCTTTTTACACCTTTCCGTTATGTTTTTTAACTTTCTGTGCAGTGGACAGTTAATTCCTTCTGCAGTTTCTTAACCACATCATACGGCACACGAGCCATAGAGACTTGCAGAAGCTGAAAAATACAATTTTAAGCGGAGGGGAAAAAGGGGGGAATGTGGCAAGTTGATTTTGAACCTGCTTTCCTCCAGTTCTGAGACGCACATGAGTAGAAGCAGTTGCACTAGGGACATATTTCTTTGCTGTACAGAATTGAAAGCTCATTGCTGAAATCAGGGATTCTATGAACTGTCAGGCTGGAAGGTGCATGAGCTGCAGGCAGTGGAAAGATGGCAATTCTAAGAAGAAATTGGCTCTTTTGAGAGCAGGATTGTACATATCTGTGCAGTGATCTCCCTGCATTGGTTCATAGGTGCTGAGGCAATTCTAACCAGTGCTGATGCACTGATCTCCAAGATATCATTTCCAACAAACTCTGCCTCCTTTGTTTTTTATGTACTGTTTCATTTCTTAAATTTTGCGTTCACTGGCTAAGCCAACCTGCTTTCTCATGGGAATCGTGTTATTCATCTGTGCTACAGAATGAGAGGAGGTTGGTAGCTACTGGAGCTACAACCTCATTGTAGGCCTTTCCCATGCCCAGCTTTGGGCAGGCTGTTGACACCAGCATTTCTATTCCAGATTAAAACAAAACCAACCAAATTGAGTTTCTCATGCCACGAGCTGGTTGATGACCCAGCCAGTAAAGAAAAGGTGGCTTAAATGCATCATATCCAATAATCCTTGCCTCAGGGCTGAACATCATAATTCTCACCAACTTCCATCACCCAGGAGCTGAGATTCATTCCCTGTTAACTCAATATCCTCAGTCCCTCCCAACAACTCACTGCAGCTGGTGTGCAGAAAGAATCTCCCATCTCTCAGAGCAGACAGAAAACACCACGATGCGAGCAATGCCCGGTATCCAGTGTACACCCCAGAGTCAGGGACCTTAAAGGCAACCTGTAAAGAACAAGTGTTTGTTTCCTCTTTTGCTTCTTTAGAATGTGTGGTGAGAGCTGCTGCTTCTCTCTTCTGGAAGGTTGATTTCTTTTTTCTTTTCTCCTCAGGCAGCAATATAGCCTTTCCCCATCCCACATTTTTTTATTGATAAGCTCCAGAAAGGGCTGGAGAACACTGAGGGGGGACACTAAGCCACACCACACAAACCAGAACTGTGCAGAGCTGAAGACAGTACAAGTCTATGAATACAAAACATGCCTTTTAATCTTGTGCAGTACTTGCACAGTTCAGGAGAAAAAAATCTGTGGGTAATATTGTTCTTTACATTGTTCTTTACAAAGAAAGTATCTTGGCTCTAAGAAATCTTTTATTCCTGTTTTCATATTTTTCAAGGAACTTTCAATCAAGATAGTATCAAATATTTAATGTTTTTAGATAAACAAGCCACCTTCCTTTCCTTTGCCACACCCACACACATTTTAGCCTTCCATACAACCCTTTCACCTGCAGACTGCAAAGCACACTCCATAGGATGGAAACAGCCCCCTCTCTTTCCTACCACTGAAAAATCTGAAGCACATTCAAATAAAACCTCCACCATATAAATTAGTGCCAGAAACAGGAACAGCACTCAACTCACATCTTGAATTCTTGCCTAACTGCTCAAATTCTCCTACTAAAAACACCATAAAGAAGCAAAAAAGGATTATTATAAATCTTTTACAGGTCACCTTTAGCACTACCTCTAAATACAGTGACTGGGCAGAGTACATGGTTTCTGAACTGGCTAAAGATGGTCTGGCTATATAAAGTCTGGACTCAGCAGTTGTATGAAGGGGATTTTAAGAGGATTTGTTTTCTTTCTCAAGCTCTAGCCCATGCAAAACTACTAAGTTATGGATTTGTTTCTTAAATGGCCTATTTGGCTGGAACAAAGTCTCTCTTGCTTCCTCTACTTTGTTACTAACACAGGCTGCTTGTAATCATTATATCCTTCACAGTTTAAACAATGATTATAAAATCTGGCCTATAGTGGATGTTTCATCTTTAGCAGGAAGGAGAGTTTTCCAATGCTAGGACAGTCTTAAATTTTAACAAACCAAGCTGGATCTCTGGTATAGAACAAATGTATGAAAACAACTGATGTTTTCAGTAAAGGTAAGTCAAGGTAATTCCTTAGAAAAGGGTGAAATGTTTTCACATGCTATTCTCCAATCCCACTGAGACTCTTCCAGTGAAGTTCTCAAAAGAGCTAAGTTTAAATTCCATCTCCCTTTCCCCTGGTTTCTTTTTTTTTTTCCTGGCAGCAAGACTAAAAGTAGTAAATGTAGTGACTTATGAAGCTTCTTTAATGTGAAAAACCAGCAGGTCTTGCAAATAAAACTTTGCAGAACCAAGAATGCAATTACCATGGGACTGAGTCCCAGGCAGTTGAAAAACCTGCCCACCAGAGCTCTAATCAGTCTCACAAAATGCAGCATCCTGCTCTGATTAGAGAACTGGTACAACAGCAGTGAGTCCATTTGGGGAGTCTGGCATTCCTATGTATTTGGAAAGGTTTGAGGATCAATCAGGTGATGTATACAAATACCTAATTTATGGCAGGTCCACATAAAGAAGGGTGGAATAAATTGCTGAATTTACCAAATTTAAGCCTCTCTGGAGTTAAATTTCTGTTATTGTTCTGATATCTACCAAGTATTCTGTCTCCCTTTTCAGTGTTTGCCTTAAAAGGGACTGAAGGTAAAAAGACTATTATTAAGATTTTGTGAATCTTGGAACTAATATTGCCTGGAACTACTATTTCTCTGTAGGGTGAGGTGTCTTTTAGCGTAGTACAACTCCAACGTCAAGCTCAGTCTTGGAGTAAGTGGAAGCAACAGCAGTTGTTGCATTTGCCCAAGGATTTGAAGATTCCTTGTATAAACCACAGCAACAGGATGTTTTGAACAGGACCTTGACATTCTATACCTAACTCTAATTCAAACGTCAGCGACTTGCCTTCATTGGGTTTTCTTTGCATAATAAAACAGCATGTGCATTCCTGAGAAAATTGGTGGAATTCTGCTATAAATCTCTCCATCGTCAGTGTACCTGCTGGCCCCATCTGAAAATTGAGAAGGAGCTACAGTGGTAGAAGAAAAGCAATTAAAACAACTTCTTTGAATCCTACTTTTTTTTTTTTTTTCCCCAATAGTTGGGTTGGTTTTATTGCTGTATGCAAGACTCAAATCCTTTTTTGTCTTTTCCTCTGTTTGGTTTTTAGCTTATTTACCCTTTTTTAGATAAGGGATATTGCATATCCCTTCTGTGGGAGTATCAGCCAAAACTGGGGAGGCTGGAGAGAGCAAGAGCCTTTGGGAAACAAATTGTGATATTTAAAATTTCCTCTGATCATGCTTCTTTGTAAATACCCCCATTTGAATGCTGTGTATTTGTACAGGAAATTGAGCAAAAAATGTATAGATTGTGATGTCTGACTGGTATTCTGCCCTGTAAATGTGTTTTTAACCTCTGGCATTCTGTGCTTATTTAAAAAAAAAAAAAGGCAAAAACCTCTAACCACTTCTCTTTTGTGTATTCATGTTTAAAATAAAATGAAAACAGCTATCTTATCTATAATGGAAATCAAATTCAAAAGGAAAAAATTAATTTGTACAAGTGTCCTAAAGGTACTTCATTGTATATATTGTGATAGCATGTTTCCAGAACCAACAAATAAGTGGTGTGAATTTTAGATGTAAATATCTGCCGTTTGTTTTGGGTTCCTTTCCCTTACCCATTCACTCGACTGCTGTGATGTGGAATTAAAGATTAATACCTGATATTAAAACAGTACAGCTGTATGGTCATTGCTGTCCTCGAGGCAGGGCTACCCTTGGGCTGCTGCAAACCTTCACAAGGGACAGAGGAACAGCCTTCACTTCCCACCTTTGTGTGAATGAGGAAAATGGGGGGCAACCAAAAGGACTTTGTGTATGGTGGGGGAACAGCTTCCATGTTACTCTTTTAGCAGACAGTGTGTTATTTAATAGCGACTTCTTGAAGCAAGCAGCCGGACATCCCCCTCCCGGTCTAGTCAGGTAAACTATGTACATACAACAGCCCCAGGCACAGTTTTGGGGCAGTACTTTCAGAGACAAAGGGAATGGAATTAGCTCCTCCCCTAGGACAGCTGTGGAGTGGTTCTGTGACACTTAGTTACCAGCTGGGGTTAAACCACCACTGCCTCGCTGCCTAAAAGATTGCTACTCTTTTATTACAATTGTACTTAAGTAACAATCATTTTAACAGAGTAGATGTGAAAGAATAATAGTTAAGAGATACAGAACACAGGATTTGGGAATTTAGGGCTATGGTGACTTCCATGTGCTCCTAATTTCAAATTTTCTTCCATTGCCACTGTTAAACCAGGTCAGCATACAGGAGACAAAATAACTTATTTCTTGTCTTGACAAACGAACCAAACTTCTGAAACCTGTCCCAAAAAACATTTAGCAGCAAGTCTGAGTCTCCAGCTGGCCCCAGAGTGTACGTGGATCACCAAGGCACCCTTTACACACACCACATACAAATACTGAGAAGAGAAATTAACACGGTATTTCAATGCGCCTAAAATACCAAAGCGTGGCTTAGCTAAAGTGTTCACCTGACACCTGAAGAAGTCTGTATCAGTCATGAATAGAATCATAGAATCATTCCGGTTGGACAAGATCTGCAAGATCATCAAGTCCAACCTTCAGCCAAATACCACTCTGTCCTCTAAACAATATCATGAAGTGCCATGTCCGGTTGGTTTTTTAACACTTCTGGGCTTGGTGACTCCACCATTTCCCTGAGCAACCTGTTGCAGTGCTTAACCACCTTTTCAATGAAGAAACTTTTCCTAATATCCAACATGAACCTCCCCTGGCACAACTTGAAGCCCTTTCCTCTTCTCCTGTCACTTGTTCCCTGGGAGAAAAGGCTGACCCATACCTGGCTACAACCTTTCAGGTAGCTGTAGAGAGTGATAAACCTCCAGCCTAAATACCATGGTACCCTCAGCCACTTCTCTTAGGACTTATGCTCCAGACCCTTCCCTGTATCTTCAATCAGACCCTTTGAGACTGTTCCTAAGCCAGTTTATTAAATCTTAGCTAAGTAAATATCTTTTTTTTTCAGATAAAAACTATTTATTAACCAAGCACAGGAAATAAAAACTGTATTTGGCACAACAAAAGATGTATGACACCCTCAGCTTTAAATAGGAGTTTAAAAAATAGTCTAGTTTCTGTTAAAACCAACAGAATATTTTTCTTCAGTGCAAGTCCAATACTTTATTGAAGCTGCCACTAGCCAGATTGAAATCTAAATTCCATGTCCAAATACCTCTCTTTATCTAAATAAGAAAACTTCAGCACGGTTTCAATATACGACTTGTCCGACTCAGTATAAAGTTCATTTCAAAGCTGGTAAGAGGAGAAATTAAGCCTCTAAAAATTACTCTAACCTGGCTGATAAAAGATTCAGCCTTCTACACCCTATGCATAAATGTGCCTCCATTTGCAGATGATTCTTAACAAGTCATGGACACAGACACACAGTTCACAAGGCAGTGCTCTGAGCTCAGGTCTCTTATGAGAAGGTTCACACACTCCTTTCTCCCTTTTGATGGGCTTTATTGTCAATCTCACATAAATTAAAACCAAATTTGGAATAGTAGATCTATTACACTTCATCTTCTATTCAGCATTCATTCACAGCAGCACTGCATTACATTTTCCCTGTTTCCCCTCCCGCTGACAGAACCCAATTCTTTGTCCTCACAGCCCAACACCTGAGGCTGAGCCCCTTCATCCACCCCCCACCACTGCTGTAACAGATTTGTGTTCTCAGACTGCAGAGCCAGCACAACTCCAGCCCCCACAGCAGCCTCACCATGAACATCCCCCATTTGCCTTCACTTCCCAGCAACTCCGAACTCCACACATCCACCAAGCCCAATTAACTCTCCTTGCCCACTCACTGGCTGACTAGCCCAGAGGACAGAAGGCTCTGGGCAGACCTTACAGCCCCTTCCAGTGCCTAAAGGGGCTCCAATAGAGCAGGAGAGGGACTTTGGACAAAGACCTGGAGTGATAAGGATGTGAGGGAATGGCTTGATGCTGACAAAGACCAGGGTTAAATTGGATATTAGTTAGAAACAGCAGCGAGGACCAGCAGCAGCTCTCCATCTCCCAGGTCTCAGACAGGACAAATCCCTAATGCTCCAGACAGACAGTGCCTGGAGGGTGGTGAAACCAAGAGAGCCCCAAAAACCTCACCATGGATCAAAAAGAAATGTAAGGTAAAATGCAAGGAATCCATTCTAGCTGCTGAATCAAAACTATAAATAAAAAGAAGGGGAAAAAAATCAAAAGGAGTCCTTTTCTTTCTCAGACCTATTTGAGGATCCCATATTGAAATACAAAGGCTCATTTCCCAATCCAAAACCAAATAAAATCACTCCTGTTCTACCAAAAAAAGTGATATTTAAAATTTATATTTTAAATTTTTTATTTTATTTTTTATATTATATTTATATAAAATGTGATATTTAAAATTCCTGCTCCGTTTGGACATGTTTCATAACTGCACTATTTTGGTAGGTAAACTCTGTCCTTATTGTGAATCTCCTAAATTCTCCTTAATCCAAATTTAAGCCCTATTTCCAACTAATTAATAAGACACTTCACCTCATAGTTCTTTTGGCCACTATTCTGATAAGAAACAAGGGCACTTTTAGCCAGCACTTCTCTGCACAGCTAAGTCACTTTAGTGGACATTTAGCATAAGTTTAGAAAAGCCAATAATCTTCCTAAAGTACATTGATATTGGGTAATTCTGGGAATCATTATGGACTGACTTAATAATATTAATATTGATCTTAATAAACACATACGAAGAGATAACAAGATCTAAAAAGGTGCAAAACCACCTCTCCTAATAAACACATGATGTACTCTCACTAGCAATTAGTGTCCTAATTACTGCTCACCTGCTAGGACCGTTCCTGAATCAGGTGCTGCTCCTTCTCCCTCTCCCCGTACTGCCTGTATCACCTCGTCAGGCTCATCACTTGCACCTGATGACCTACATGGACAATTCTGATTAGGCACTGCCCCACCAGACTGCCTCAAGAGCCCACCTGTGCAAGAGAGCCCCCCAAGCTATATGTGGGCTCCCCTGCTGTAGCACAGGGCTGTGTGACTTTGCCTCTCCCTTCTTTCGCTGGAATGGTATCCCAGGATACATAGTTACACGTAAAGCCCCCAGGGAACTATCAGCAGGTGTGTGCTCCTCTTCCAGGCTCAAGGGATTTCAGTTAGAAGCTCACAAGGCTGGGGATTGTTAAAGGTAGTTAGCAGTACAAAGCATGAGGGCTTTGGGAAGAGAATCATAAAATATTCTGAGTTGGAAAAGATCCACAAGGATTATCAGTCCAAGTCCTGGCCCTGGCACAAGACAAGCCCAAGAATTCCATGTCCCTGAACAAAAGGTGATAGGTCCAGCAATTAGGATACCAAGTTGGAATTTAAAAAAAAAATTCTTCGACTGTGCAAAAACACTCACCCAAGAAGCGGGAAACAAGCTGCACACCGTTTGCTATTCTGACCGCTCAGCTCTCCGCTGTCCCAGCTGAAAGCATGCAGCCCTTGTACCTGCCGGGGTGTACCCAGAGCCACCCGTGCCGGGCTGTGCCCGCGCTGGCCCTAGCCGCTCCCTGCCGCTCCCACCCTCACGGCTCACACTGCCCACGAACCGCCCGCTCTGCGGCTCCTCTGCCCCGCTGACCTCCGCGACACCCACACACAGCCCCACCGACCCCACGCTACTCGGGGGCCTCGAGCAACCCCTCAGCCTCACCTTGGCTGCCCGCTGCCGCCCCGCCACAACCGGGCAACGAGCGGAGGGCGGAGCCCGGCCAGAGCGGCCCCGCCCGCCCGCAGGTGCGAGGATCGGCCCCTTTCCAAGATGGCGCCCGGACCGCCCTCAGGGAGCGCACGCCAGCGCCTTGCCCATAACAAAGATGGCAGCGAAGGCGGGGCGGGTACCCGCTCCGCGCGCAGGCGTTGCGCCGCCTCCCCCCAATCAGCGGCCGCCAACTCTCCCGTGGAGGCGGTGGCGCGGCCAATGGGAGGGGAGAGCGTGGCGGCCGCGCGGGGAGCGGGCCAATGGGGTGGCGGCGGCGGGGGCAGCCGGCGCGGGGTGGCGGTGCCGGTGGTGCCGGTGCGACGGGCGCTGCCGGGCGAGGCGGGATGCGGGCGGCCCACGGGCTTTGCGCGGCGCTGGCCCTGCTCTTGCTGCCGGCCGGCGGCCGAGCGCTGCGTGACGGGGACTGCGAGGGTGAGTGCGGACGGGCCCGGCCCGCGGGCACGGTGGGGGGAGGCCGCTCCTCGCCGCCCTCTCCCGCAGTCCGGCCCGTCCGCCCGTGTGCGGCGCCGGGACGCGGAGCAGCTTTGGGGCTGTGACAGCCTCGAGTGACAGCCCGGCCGTCGGGGCTGTGCCGGGCCGGCGGGAGCGCTGCCTCCAGTGGCAGGAAAAGTCTCCCAAGTGTGGCCAAGTGCGGGCGGGCCAGGTCGGGCGAGCGGCCGGTGCCGGGGCGGTGCTCGGGGTGTCCGGGGCCGGGGCGGTGCGCCGGGCGGCCCGCGGCGCAGGTGGGACGGGACCTCCCTTCCGACGGTGCTGCATTCTGCCGCGAAGTTGCCGGTCCCCTTCCACGGGGTCAGCGGTAGTGTAGAGTCCCCACGGGAAAGAGGAGCGACGTCTCGGGAAGACCGGACCGTCTCCAGGCTGGGAGATCAGCACTGGTGGGGCAGCGCTCCCCACCGGCTCTCCCGGCCGGGTGACGGTGAACAGGGCAGGGAGCAGGGGAACGCGAGCACCTCACCCGGACCTCGCCGGGACTCCCCCTTAGTCATCACAGCACCACGTTGACGGACTGCTCGGAGTACTCTTAGTGCGCCCAGCCAGGAGCCGTGAGCAGCTGATCCAAATCAAGTCGGGCCCTTTGTGTACCACGGAAATACAAACGCCTCGAGGGTGAAACCTGTTGAGCTGCACGGCAAATTAAGCTGCTGTTGTGCAGCGAACTGAACAGATTCCCCAAGTGAAGCAAGAAGAACTTGAGGTGGGCTCTAGTAGCTGATTTGCAGTTTGGGATACTAATACCCCTCCTTTACAGTAAGACAGAATGAGGGGAGGGAACTCAGTAAATCAAAACTTCCACCAGCTGTCCCAGCACTAGACTGGAAACTTGTATTTATCCTACTGTGGCCATCAGTGTCACTGCCTGCAGCAATTTTTATCTTCCCAAGGTTTTCACTTCCCAACAGCTTACAGTGGACATCAGCGTGTCTGTGACTGGAGACAGACTGGTGGGAGGTAAATAAGGGTGCTGTATGCCTACAAAAAATGTTTTCTAAAATGACCCATCTTATAATTAGTTCTAGTTTTGATATAATGACAGTAAGTTTCTACTCAGTTCTGTGATGGCCATACTCCATTTCCTGTCCTGCCCAATTACTGTGCCATGCATTGTGTTCTGAGTTGAACATTAGCAACAAGTTGCTAATGGCAATAATATTTGCCAGTCCCTTCCTGCTGGGGTAAACAAATCCCGTAAAAGACGTAACTCATGCCTGTTCCTTAGAGGCAGAATAGTTCCTTGCAGTCGTTGGGAAGGTGTGAGAATCACCAGGTGCTGAGCAGGAATTGGTAAGGCTGCAGAGTGCTCAGTCCAGGTGATGCTGATGTCCACAGATGAGCTGTGAGCAGCAGGATGACCAAAATCTGACCCTCAGGGTGTCCCTCAGTCATCCCATGGGTTGTCTGCCCTCCTTCCCAGCCACACACAGAGCTGCTACTCTTTGGAGCACGTGCGGAGTGACTGCTGCCAAGGGAAGGAGCAATGCCCGAGCTGTGCAGCCCTTCCCACAGGCAGGAGCCTGGATCCATCCTCTCAGCTGCAACTGCACTTGTGGGAGTTGTGTTATGTCTAAGACTCTTTCCATCTGAAACTGCATCAGAAGCTTGTGGAAGTGAAAGAAGGAGAAAGGTGCCACATGGACACAGAATGGGATCACAATTCTTCTTTTCTTGGAAGTAATTTCAACTGGAGCAGCCTGGTAATCAGTGATACCCTGTTACTGAAATCAGCACACGGGAAGTCTCAGAGGATTATGTACAGAGTTGGTTTTCTGTCAGCACTGGGTTTGACACCTGTGTTCTTAAAAGTTGCTTCCCAAAGCAGCAAGACAAATTTAAATTTACATTTTTGCATGGGCGTGGTTTTGTACCCATCATATGATCCTGTGCTCACTCAGGACAGTGTGCAGAGGCCCCTGGACACTTCCATGGATCTCATTTCTCAGATTGTCACAAACCCACCAAAAGTACGAGGGCATGTTGTTGATTCACATGTGCTCTGAATGACTTTTTGAAACATGGGTGAAGTCATTGACTGCTAATGCAGATTCTGAAAAGTTCTGTTATCTAAACCCCCTACTCTATTTTCCTACAAGTGTCCTCTGAGAGCTGCCGTGAGATTACTGCTCTGGCTGATAACTCCATCCATCTTGCCTTCCAGTGTGTGTCACATTCCTGGGAAGGTTCTACCAGAGTCTAAAGGACAATGATGTTGAATTCACACCTTCCAGTATTGAAAAGGAGCTCTTGAAATCCTGCAAAGAAGCAAAGGGCAAAGAGAACCGCCTGGTAAGTAGAGGGAGTCAGTAATATTTGCCTCCTGCAAATGAGGGGAAACTGGTGCTTCTGAGGTTGTATGATATGGCTTCCCATGGGCTGTTCTTCCTGGCTCTGTGGCCAGTTGGTCCTGTATTTTTTATAAGAGAGGACTTGAAAAGTTCAACCTCTTCACCTTAAAAAAAAAAAAAAAGGAAAAAAACACCACTCTGACAACAGAGATTGGACTAGCTGTCCCTATGTCTCACTGGTACTGAAGCACTAGAAATTACAAAGCTTTTGTTTGCTGTAGGGGCTTCCCTGTTCCTTAAATGGTATTTGGGGTGCTATATAAGCTGTTAAAATATTTATATTCTTTGGCTGTTTAGCTGAAAACTAAATAAAGGAAAATGAAATTGCCCTAACTAAAAACCGGAGGCAATTTGTGAATAAAGAGCCCCAGGGAAAAGGCCCTGAACTCTCCTCACAGAACTGCAGAGATCCTATCTGACAGGCAGAGGGGAAACACTTCATAGAGTCTCCTTGAATGAAGGAGACTTTATTCCTAATCCTGTTCAGTTTTTATAAAGTTAAAGAAACAAGACCTCCAGCCTCAACAGCTGTAAAATCAGTGCAATGGAAAACACCTGCTCAGTATCCTGGGCTCAGCGTTAAGCTCCTTTTGCCTGGCTCTAGCAGTCCCTTGGGAAGGTTCTGTAACAGTAAACATCCAGCTGCAAAACCAGATGAGGACAGGGATAGCAAACTCTGCTTTTAGAAGCTTTTTTGCCATGCATCCCCACTTCACTTATTTTCTTCCCTTTAGTGCTATTACATTGGGGCCACAAGTGATGCAGCCACCAAAATCATTAACGAGGTATCAAAGCCCATGAGTCACCACATCCCCGTGGAAAAGATCTGTGAGAAGCTAAAGAAGAAAGACAGTCAGATCTGTGAACTAAAATACGGTGAGTTGCCTGCACAGGAGGAAAGGCCCATGATTTGCTGGGGTGTGGATCACAGTGGGGTGAAGCAACATCCTAAAACTACTCAGTCTTGAGTTCTGTAGCCTAGTTAGGTTGCACAACCTGGATTGCTCTCCATGAACATCCTAGAGAGTTTTATGGAGATGCTTAGGTAAGATTGTTGGCTGCTAACCCTTCCTGGCTTCTTCCGAGACTCTGATCAGCCCTGGAATAACTAACTCGCAGGTGTAGCAGCACTGTTGCACTTAAATTGTTTGGAACATAGTGTTTGGGATGGTGTGTGGTACAGCCTGCCCTGGCAGCGGGCAGGGGTGTCGCTGTGGCAGGGCTCAGGCCCTTGGCTGAGCTCTGCAGTCCCAGCTGCTCTCCTGTTCCTAGCAGCGGGGTGATAAATGCTTCTTTCTCACCTCCCCTGGTGTCTCCTCAGAGCATTCCATTCTGTTTCTTACCACCTTCCTTGAACTCTCGAGTTCCTAGATAACTCCTCTTCCTGCAAAGACTAATACAAAAAACAGGCATGGAAATGCCTCCTTCTGCTTTCCCTTATTGCTGCCCTTACATCCCTTGGAGACATCCTTTGGAGACACCCCTTGGATTGTGGGTCTTTATATTTCTCATTTCTCCTACTAATGTTGTGTTGCTTCCTGAAAAGCTTTTTGTCATTGTCATTTGCTTTCTTTCCTTTGAAATCCCTGTGCTACATTTCTTTTATCCAGTGAAAGTGTTCCTGCCTGTATAATAAAGGGGCTTTCAGGGCTATCGTGGAACTCCTGTATCTAAGCTGCACCCAAGCTTTCTGTTTTCTAACAATTTTAAGCATTAAGAGCCTTATCTGCTGTCCAAAACCTGACTTAGATGTTCCTTCCACCCCCGTACCTCTCTCCCTCTCGGGTTTTGGCTTCCTCGCCCAGCTGGTGTGTCTGAGCGCAGCTCTGCTTTCCCCGCAGACAAGCAGATCGACCTGAGCACCGCCGACCTGCGCAAGCTGCGCGTCAAGGAGCTGCGGCGGATCCTGGATGACTGGGGCGAGGTGTGCAAGGGCTGCGCGGAGAAGTCTGACTTCATCCGCAGGATCCACGAACTGATGCCCAAGTACGCGCCGAGGGCGGCTGGCGCTCGGGCAGACCTCTGAGGGCCGAGACCGGGGCGAGCCTGGCGCGATCCCGGGGCTCTGAGGGGCGAGACTGGGTCTGCGAGGGGACTGTGACGGGCGGCCTCGAGGCTCTGAGGGGCGACCCCGGCCCCGCGCTTTGTACGGGACTTTCATTAAAGTTCGCCGGTGTGTACCGGGCGGAGCCGTGCCGTGTGACGTGATTACGAGACACACACCCCCTCCACCCCCGTGCCGCCGGATCCCGGCACTCGCCCGTCCCTCCTCTCTCCATCGCGCACCGGCCCCGCGCCCCTCAGCCCGCCGCGGGGTGGGGCTTCGCCGCCCGCCCTGATTGGCCGCTCCGCCGTCGCGCGCGGGCGGCGGGAAGCGCCATGTGACGTCACGGCCCCGTGACGCCGGCTTGCGGCGCGGCGCGCGCGGAGCGATGACGTAGGGCCCGCGCGGCGCGGCGGCCGGAGCCGCCTTCGCTCCCTTTTGTCCAAGATGGCGGCGGCCGCCGGAGGCGCCTCCTGAGCCGCGGGCCCGGCGCGATGAAGCGCGGCAGCGACCGCGACTCGAGCCCGCCGGGGGCCGCGGGCGGACGCGCCGCCGCCGCCGCCAAGCGGCCCCGCGACCGCGACCGCGAGAGCAGCAGCCGACGCGGCCCGCACCGCAGCTCGGGCGCCTCCCGCAGCAGCCGGGACAAGTCCACGCCCGGCGGCGGCGGAGGAGGCGGCGGCGGCACCACCACCAGCGGCAGCAGCGGCGGAGGAGGCGGCTCCAGCTCCCGCAGCCACCGCGGCGATGAGCGCGCCGGCGGCGGCGGCGACTCGAACCACCGCCCGGCGGGGAGCGGCTCGGCCTCGGGCGCCCGCGGCGGCAGCCAGGCCGCCCCCTCGTCCTCCTCCTCCTCCTCGTCCCGGGCGCTCGGCGTGCCCAAGGCCAAGGCGCTGCCGGGCGCCGTGGTGGCCCCGTCGCTGCTGCTCGCCGGGCCGCCGCCGGGCGCCGCGCCCTCGCTGCTGCTGGCGCCGCTCGGGGGCTCGGCCGGGCTGGCCGGGGAGCCGCCCGGCTCCTGCGAGTACAAGACGCTGCTGGTGAGCGGGCTGAGCGCGGCCCTACCCGACCAGCTGCTGGAGGACGGGCTGTTCCGCCTCTTCCAGCGCTTCGCGGGCGGGGGCGCCGGGGACATCAGTGTCAAGCTCTCCCACACGCCCGAGCTCGGCCGCGTCGCCTACGTGAACTTCCGACACCCCGGGGACGCCCGCGACGCCCGCCGGCACGCCCGGGCCCGGCAGCTGCTCCTCTACGACCGGCCGCTCAAGGTGGAGCCCGTGTACCTGCGCGGGGGCCGGCGCAGCCGCACGCCGCCCCCCGCGCCCTCCCCGGAGCCGCTGGGGTACCTGCCGCCCCTGCACAGCGCCTACCAGTACAAGCAGCGCTCGCTGTCGCCGGTCACCAGCCCCTTGCTGCGGGAGCCGCGGCCCCGCCACGCCGCCGCCGCCGCCTTTGCGCTGGAAGCGGCCGCCATCGGGCTCTCCCGGGAGCGGGAACGGGCCCTGGATTACTACGGGCTGTACGATGAGCGCGGCCGCCCGTACGGTTACCCCATCGTGGCCGAGGAAGACCTGATGCCGGAGGATGACCAGAGAGCCACCCGCAACCTCTTCATCGGCAACCTGGACCACAACGTGTCGGAGGTGGAGCTGAGGCGCGCCTTCGAGAAGTACGGCATCATCGAGGAGGTGGTGATCAAGCGCCCTGCACGCGGCCAGGGTGGCGCCTATGCCTTCCTCAAGTTCCAGAACTTGGACATGGCTCACCGGGCCAAGGTGGCCATGTCAGGCCGCGTTGTGGGCAGAAATCCCATCAAAATTGGCTACGGGAAAGCCAACCCCACCACCCGGCTGTGGGTGGGGGGCCTTGGCCCCAGCACTTCTCTGGCCGCCCTGGCCAGGGAGTTTGACCGCTTTGGCAGCATCAGGACTATTGACTACGTGAAGGGCGACAGCTTCGCTTACATCCAGTATGAGAGCCTGGACGCTGCCCAGGCTGCCTGCGCGCAGATGAGGGGCTTTCCCTTGGGCGGACCGGACAGGAGGCTCCGAGTGGATTTTGCCAAAGCAGAAGAGACGAGATACCCACAGCAGTACCAGCCCGCGCCGCTCCCCGTGCACTACGAGCTGCTGGCTGACGGGTACAGCCGGCACCGGAGCCTGGAGCAAGACTTGAGGGTGCGGGATAGGACTCCTCCGCATCTCCTGTACTCGGACAGAGACAGGAGCTTTGTGGAGGCAGAGTGGGCCAGCCCTGCCAAAAATGCCGAACGCAGGAACAACCTGGAGAGCTACAGCCGGTCCGTGCGCAGCCGGAGCGGGGAGCGCTGGGGCAGCGACGGCGACCGCAGCGTGCCCAAACCGTGGGAAGAGAGGCGGAAACGCCGGAGTCTTTCCAGTGACCGCGGGAGGACTACTCACTCGCCTTACGAGGACAGAAGCAGGACAAAGGCCAGTGGGCCAGCTCTAGACCGCAGCCCTGACAGGGCTCGCAAGGAGAATCACACTACAGAACCCGGAGCCGAGAAAGAGCAGAGTAACTCCCTCCAGAACAATCGTCACACGGCCGAGGAGAAACCCCATCGCGAGCCAGCCGATGCTCCCCAGCCCAAAAAAAGGGACAGCGAACGCAATCATCGAACTGGTGAATCGGAATCAAAAACTCACGAGGAGCCAAAATCTGAGACCAAAAAGCTAAAGAATTTATCAGAATATGCTCAGACACTGCAACTTGCTTGGAATGGGCTTCTTGTGCTTAAAAACAGCTGCTTCCCCACCTCTATGCACATCCTGGAGGGAGACCTGGGTGTCATCAACGGACTCCTCAAAGACCATTCATCCGGCGGGAAGCTGACGCAGCTCAAAATCGCTCAGAGACTTCGGCTGGACCAGCCCAAGCTGGATGAAGTCACCCGGCGCATCAAACAAGGCAGCCCCAATGGCTACGCCGTGCTCCTGGCCACCCAGTCCGCCCCGGCAGGGGCAGGGGCCGAGGGGACCTTCCCTGTGGTAGAGCCTGGCTTGCAGCGACGGCTTCTCAGGAATCTGGTCTCCTACTTGAAACAGAAGCAGGCTGCTGGGGTTATCAGCCTGCCCGTGGGAGGGGCAAAGGGCAGGGACAGCACAGGCATGCTTTACGCGTTCCCTCCTTGTGAGTTCTCTCAGCAGTACCTCCAGTCAGCACTAAGGACATTGGGGAAGTTAGAAGAAGAACATATGGTGATAGTTATAGTCAAAGACACTGCCTAGCCCACACTGTCTTTTCAAATTCCATGTTTTCTTTGTGTGTCACACAGCCCAGTTGTTTTTAAGGCTGATCATTTTGGTTGAGGCTCAAAACACCTCGATCAAAGTGGTAAGATTTTTAGTTTCTAATTAATTTTAATACCTATAATATCTATTAAAATTTTAAATAGAGCCCATTTTATTCGTTTTTAATATGTGACACTGTCCGCTGTTGTTCTGTATTTTTATTTTTTAACTGTATGAAAAGTTGTCAGTAAAGCCTTGTTCACTGATGGATTTCTAAACTTGTGCAGTATCCGAGTTCTTACAGCCCAGGAAGGGTGAGTTCCTTGTGCTGCGGGAGCAGCCACGCCAGGTGAGGCCCCAGCTCAGCTCAGTTTCTCAGATCCCAACCTCAAGCACCTTCTTCATCTTTATATGTGTCCTTCAAGGTAGGAGGGGGAAGGGGGGTTCTTTGTGCTGTATTAGGGACTGAAAGGTTGGTTCTCTATTTTTTTTCTGTCCTGTTTGCCTTTTTATTACATAAATTTTCATCTGGATGCTTTCCTGTTGAGTCCCGATTCAAGGATAGAAGCTTCCTAGAAAGCCAGCTACCAAGGAAGCAAATCCTGATCAAGAATAAAAGTATTTTTCACACACACCAAAAAAATACAGTTGGTACTTGGCAAAAAGTTTGCTGCTAAAGAATGAATCCTGTATTCCAGGTGGTGAGGTTTGAGAGCACCTGGCACATGTCTGTGTCATAGAAGTTCTTGGATAAAATAAAAAGGTTTTACATCCTCGATTTTTATACAAGGAAAAACAAGCAGAAGAAAAAGAAAAGTGATTTAAGGGGGAACCCTCTTGGGCCCATATTAGATGTGGACAAGCCAAGGGCATGACAGTGTTTGAACTGGAGGTGCTCATTTGCAGTCAATCATGTCGTACTACCTGAAATCCTTTATTGAAAGATAAATGGGTAATTTTTTCCTAAAGTTAAAATTTGCTTGCAGGCTTACAGAAAAAGAGAGAAACATATCTGGCTGCCTGAGAAAGTGTTATGTTACCACGGGTGACCTGTGACTGAGGAGCTACCAGAGATCAAAATCTGAGCTCTAAAATGGGGTGGATCCATCACCTTTGGTGTCTGTGGTCTGAGGTGGTTGTTTGGGAGGCCAGAACCTCTTGAGTGCTCAGCAACATAAGGATGTGGTAACAAGTCCAAGTTGAAGTTAAAATCCGCACTGTTCTGTTTGGGGATATTTTTATTTTTTTAAATGATGCCTGTAGATGTTAGGCGGCTTACAGAAAATTGTGTGGGATTAAAAATGCTACATTTTAAAGTTTCTTTAGATTTGCAGGTGGTTTTTTGTTGTTTTGGTGGTAAGCAAGTGAACAAATTCGTGGGAGAACCAGACTTGCCTTGCACCAATCTCTGTGACCAGCAGCTCGCTGAGGGCTGACAAAAGCGCTTCTCAAACTGCTCTCAGGTATGAATGGTGTCACAACCAATTTAGCAGGGAGCATAACTCTGTCTAATGATGCTTTTATTTTTCACTTTTTAACCCTGCAGCTGTAGGGACATCATCAGCTGATGATGATGTGTGAGAGGTTGCTGCATTTAATTATATCAGCAAGTGTGAGTTGGTTTGTTTGGGGCTTTTTAAACATTTAACGCTGTGATTATATTACAGGTAAATCTAATGAGTTAGTGTGATCACTTGATGCATCTTCTGTACCCCAGAAAATCATTCTTTCCTTAAAGGCCCAAGTGCAGCCCCGAGGCCACAAAGGGTGTTGTCCATGGGGTGCAGGCACGGGTCAGAGGGGAGCTGGCTGCTCCACTGGGAACAGCAGGGCTCCGGGAATGTGCTGTGGTAGCGGAGGAGCAACTCCACTGCCCCTAGCAGCCAGGCTGCACGGGTGGCACTGGGCTGCCCCGGTCTCACAGGGTTATAGGGACACCAACTTCACCTCCGTGACAATGCCCCTGATGCTGCTGTAAGGCAGACAGCGCCAAAAGTCAACAGTTGTAACGGTTCAGTGTTATCTGAAACCAAGTGCTATTAAATACCCTTCGTGGCCAGTCCTAGAGCAATTAGAGCCTTTTGTGGGAGTATCCTGCTTTGGAGGTGTCTGGGCAGCCTGAGGCAGAGCAAAGTGGTGCCAGCACAAGTTGCCTGCCTGGAGGGTGGTGCCAGAGAGCTGCAGCTTGTGGTGCTGTGGCTTGGCCTTGCGTGTGTTATGGTGTGGGAATGTTAGGAAGGGAAGGAAAAAAAAATTACAAAATCTGCAACTCTTTGCTGGCAAAGGCAAGGAACAGCCCAAAACCCCCCCATCTCCCACTTTCCTTGTGAAATAAGTAAATAATATTGTAGGGTTGTTTAGAATACAAAGGTTGGGTAAGATCTTTAAAGATGGGATTTCTGTTCCCAGAGAGGTGGCTGAGAAGTCAGAGAGTTAAGGAAAAACACCTGGGAGAGAATCAGGAGCATCCCTCTGACACAATGACCTGAGCCTTCCCTGTTTCCCAGCATGCAAGGAAGCCCCACCATGGCTTTAACAGACTGTGCCAAGGCCAAAGGCCCCATTCTGGACTCGGGTCCACCATCCCATCCCTTCACACATGTGCTCGTGCTGATTCCAAGAGAAACAGCCCTGAAAAAGGGTTGGCAATTACAGCAAAACAACTCTGCATCTGGATCGTTCAGCATCAAAGACTTGGCCCTTAAATTGGGATGGGTAGCAGTTCTGGGGAGAAGATAGAGGGGGTGGGAGGCCTGAGCCCCTCGGTGATGCTGGAAGGTGCTGGGCAAGGCAGTGCTGGGGGCTTGTTTTGGAGAGGATGGCACCTTTCAGCCCAATACAGGGGGGCAGTAAGGTGATCATGGCAGGGAAATGGTGTCTGGCTCCTAGGGGTGATCTGAAACTCCAAGGGGGAACAGGGTGTGAGATGGATGGGCTGGGCTGAGTGTTAGTGCTCAGACTGAGCTGCCCCATTCTAGGCACCCATTCAGCAAACATTGTCTTACAAGGCCTCTTTAACAGCAGTTGCTGGCTGTCTCTCCTACTGAAACAGGGATGAGGGCTAGCCCTGGGCATGCTCTGACCAGTGCTGAGGTAGCCCTTAGCTACCCTTGTACCCTGCTCTCCTAGCCATGGCCTGTGGGAGATTTCTTAACTGCAGCCCTGCAGGGATGTGCTCCTCCCTGTCAGGGTGCTGGCAGGGCATTCCACAGGCTGTGCTCCATGGAAGGGTGGTGCAGTGCAGCAGATGGGCCAAGCAGTTACTCAGGTCCAGACCAATGAGAACCACGTTGACAGGAGGGCACAGGCTGTGCTGGGCTCCTCTGCTCACATCCTGGGAGGAAACAGCATCCTCCCTGCTCCCCTCTGGTGCAGAGAGGTAGCAGTATGTCTTAGCCAGCTGGCAGGACAATTAAATCTCCTTCCACCTCCTAAGCCAGGGTCTGTAACTGCTGCATAGAAGAAATACTGTATGGCACCACACCAGCCACGTGCTGTGAGTATTCCAGAAGATTATGGGATTCTTTCCAAGCAACATGCTTTTAAATAGATTAAATCATGATGCCAGGGTGGCAGGTGATTTTCCAAATGCTGAGCATTCTCCCCATCCCAAGCAGCTGCAGAATTATGGCCTGACAAAAACAAAGTAATCCCTGCTAGTTCCCAGTTCTGAACCCCAATTTGTACCCAGGCTGGTGCAGTCACCTGTTCCCCAGATCTCTTCAATGAGACCCCCAGAACTAAGGCAGTAGCATGGGGTGCAGACAGCCTTCTCAGCTGTGTATTTAACTTCAGAGAGGCCAGGTCTGCCCAGGACAGGGGCTGGGGGGGCTGCTTCAGCAGTTTTGGGGGGTGACCTGCAGGTTCTGCCTCCTTCCCCCCAGGGTAAGGCCCAAACCCACTCCCTTTGGCTCTGTTCAGTGGAGTCAGGGCAGGTGAGGGAGGGGAAGGATGGCTCACATACTTACAGCACTTCAGGTTCAAGTCAAATGCATACACAGGAGCTCCATCCCTGGTGTTTTGGTTCTGTTCACAAAACTAGCTGGTAAATTTCTCCGAAAGAGCCAGGCCCAAACCAGCAGCAGATGCAGCTGATTACAGCTGGGCCAAAACAAGATATGGACATCTGGCACTGCATCTCCCTGGGAGTAGTGGCTGAGTACATGCTTTATTTTTTTCCTCCTCCTGAGCTGCATATTTTTCTAGGGTGAAGATGGGTAGGATGGCTTCTGATAAGGCAGAGGCTACTTCCACAGCTGTTGGGTGGCATATCTGATTTTCAACCCCCTCATTTAATCAGAATGGTGCTCCACTTGGTCTTAAATGCTGTAATAATCACAACTTGTTCATCTTTATTGACTCTGTAGGGTACAATTATCCATTAGAAGTTGCAGCAGAACCTTTCTTTTTAATTATTAACAAGCAGCCCTGGGTAAGTACATTAAGTAGATGCAATGCTGGAGGGAAAAAAAAAAAGCTATCCCTTCTTTCAGTTAAAAAGCAAATCCTTCCTCTTCAAGCAGCAAGACCTTGAGCCTTAGTTGAAACAAGCAGTTCTTGTTGGAAAACTGGTTGTAGTGTCAGAGTGAGAAGTCTCCAGCTCCCTGTTCTGCCTCAAACCCTATTCTGAAAATGGTCAAAACAGAAAAATGGTTAAAAGGTGAGTGGAACACCTGGGAATAAACAGCACAGTGGCTTTGTTCAGGCAAGCAGTGAGCACACTCACCTGCCAGTCTGAGCACAGCACCAAGCTGTGCAGTTGGGTGCAGCACTGTGAAGTCAAACACTCCACTGCCATTTCTTCCTCCTGTTCTCAGGGCAGGGCCTTTTGTCATGTCCCAGCAGGAGCACCTGATTTGCCCTCTGCCCCAACAGCCACAGGGCAGCCTGGGCAATGCCAAACCACAGGAGGAGGCTGGTGCTGCTCCCAGCCCCTGGCACACACCAGGGCATGGGGAATTCCCTGCCTGAACCACAGAGTGCACACTCCAGAGCTCCTTCCCACACAACCACAGCCTGGCACCACAGCCCTTCTCCAGCTCCCACTTGGTGGGGTGAGAATGCCACTGAGAATTCCAGGCTGTCAGGCATCCCAAGGGATCAGACTGGAACCCACAGCTGCTGTGTGATGTCCATGCTGTGCTCCCAAATCCCATGTTTCCTTTGCTCTTCCTTACTGCAGCCAGGTTCCAGCTACACCTGGCTGCTCTCAGCCAAGCCCTGCAGGCACATGGAGCACTGCTTTTGCATGGCTACAATTCACAGCCATAAACAGAGACAGGATTTTTATTTAATTTTTTAATAAATACACTTTACTTTACACTTTTTATTAAAGAAAAAGGCCTTCAATTTGCAGTTTCCACACAGAGGGCAAGAGAAAAAAAAAAAAGAAAGAAAGATTAAAAAACTTGAACCACAAAGGGCAGAGGGGAGAAAAAGGGCTCAAACTTCAATCCCAGATTCCCATATGTTCAGGAATACCAGGCTCTGACTAGACCCAGCCAGGATTTCAGCCTCCCGCTATAGCTGGTATCACAGCGCGAATCTACACTAGCGAACACCCCAGGGGCTCTTCCCTGGAGGACAAAAGCATCTGGAACACACTGGTGCATTAGCAGGTATAACACCTGTAGTTCTTCTTTTCTAAAAATAAAATCATATTTAAAATAAAAATATTCTCACTCCTCAACAATATTAGAAACCATGATCCTCTTATTCCACTTAGTAGTTGCATAAATTTTAATTTCTTTTAATTTTAAACAATTTTTCTCCCCAAACCTACCCCATGGTAACAAGGTACTACAGGAATACAAAGGTCTCCCTTCTTTACTAGAACACTTGCCTTTTTTTTCTTTTTTTTTTTTTTTTATAAAACTATTTCTGTTCTTTAGGAAAGAACTTTATACAAAGAAAATATATTGTGAAATATCTTCAGAAGTTTCCTTGAAGAGAAGAGTCATCTCAGCCTAAAATAAAAACTTAAAAAAAAAAAAAAAAAAAGAAAAAGGCAGAGAGAAATGAGGCCTAACCCCAGGTCTCTTTATTGAGACTTAGCCCCAAGCCTCAAACTGACTCAAACCAACACAGCCGATCAGCAGGAGTTCCTCAGATTTTCCCAGGAGAAGTCGGGCTGAGGTGCTCAGAGTTGGTTTCCGATTTGGTCTCTGGTCTTCTGTTGGGAAGGTAGCATCTCCTCCTGCCCACACCCCACCCAGCAGCCACTCCTCACTCATTCAGAGACAGGATGATGTCGTCCTCCAGGTCGGAGTTATCGGAGCTGTCGGCTGCAAAGGAGACAGGGGGTAATGTTTGGTTTGTGCCAGAGGCACTCGGCCAGGCACAGGAGATGGTCAGCCCTGCACGAGGCTGCAGCTCCCCGGCACAGACAGAGCCAGCACCATCAGTGCTCCACACCACTCAAAAGCAGCCAGGAAATCTGCACCACAGCTTTCCTCCCCTGCTTAAAACAGAGGCTCAAGGAGAGCAGCTTTAGCAAGTGCAGTTCCTATGGACTGGCAGGTTTTTCCCCTGACAAGATGGGGAGGACACCAGTAGAGAGCTGCCTGCACAACCTCCTGTGCACAACCAGCAACAGCTCTTCAGGCCAGGGGCTGGACAGATGTGGCAGTCACTCCTCATAGCTGGACAGTTCCACCAGCCTGGCCCCTGTGAAATGTGCACGGGGTAATTCCTTGTGCTGTGAGCTGGACCCCACTGAGGTGGAAGCAATCCACACATTCACAACTAGAACCTTTCTCTAATAACTCAAAGGCTTCTGTGATAATTTAACTACAGGTCACTTACTAAAGGTGACCTGCAAATTGTGCTTTTCCTGGTTTTCTTCATTGTGGAACAGAATAAAGATATGAAGGGGTTTATCAGAAGCAGTCACACACACACACACACTTTTTATCTCAAAACATGAGATCTCCTCCCTCAGCTGTGCAAGAGGGAAGTGGTAGCAGCTCTGGCAGCAAGAGGGCTCCTGCCTTACCTTAGAGGTGATGTTGGCTCTTTTTCTTATGCGATTTCATTGGATGCAGCAGATAACTGGGTGTTAAAAATAGTTATAAAAGAAAAAAAAAAAAAAGACACCAAGACTTCCACTTAGCTATCTCAGTAATGGTGGATCTCTAAAATGCCTGTTAAGGTAAGAAAGGCCTTCTGGAAGGTTCATCCCTTCTCAGATGCTATCCTTAGGGGGAAAAAAAAAAACCACAGGCAAGCAGAGAGGGCACCAACCCTTTCCCCCAACCCTCCTCCCTGAAGATCAGCCAGCTGCCTTTGCACTGTGACCAGCAAGGGATGCTCCATCTCACCATCCAACAGACTGAGCCTAAGCTGAGGGGTCATCAGTGCTCCCAGAACAACCACAGCCACGTTGGGGAGTTGAAAAATGCCAGCCAGTGCTGCAGCAGCAACACTTACACAGTAAGAGGCAAAGCACAAGCAAGATAACCATCCAGAAACTCTGGAGAAGAAGAGAAGCTGGAAGAGTTGGAGTTTTGGAGGTTTTTTGTTGTTTTGTTGGTTTTTTTTAACCCCAAAGGAAAGCTTTGAGGAAGGATCTCCTCACTATTCCCCAGTTCACCACATAACCTTCCAATTCTGAGCTCTATGTCTGCAAGTAAACCTGACTGCAGTTAACTGCTTGGCATAGTTAGTTTGCACAGACCTGCCTGGAAGTTGCCATTTGGGATTATAGAAGAAAAGAGGAATCAGAATCAAGAATCAGCCATGCTGTTGCTGAGAATTCCATATATTTCTTCCACCCTATGTCACATGTGCATTTCAAAAATTATACCCAGCCAGCCCAGGAGCAAGCTCTTGAAAGACCTGCAGAATGGATGAACTGCTTTGACAAACAGATCTAATGTCCCCAAGGTGGAAACAAAGGGGGAGGAAGACAAATTCATACTTTAAAGGTTCTCCATGGATTATTTTTAAAAAAGGAATTAGAACCTCTTCTAAAGCACAAGGGACTAATGCCACTCACTCCCCTGTTTCAATTGTTCTCTGACTTATTTTGCTTTGAAAACACCCACTGTATGTTACAGAGGTTCACCCACAATACAGCAAGAATCTGCAGTAAGGAGCACTCTAAATGCACTCCATGCCTCAGATCTGTACTCTGCTACAGTAGCAGTGCCCTTACAACTTTTAATTCTGAAACAAACAAAAGCAAAGAAGAGGAAAAAATTTAATTGCTCTTTGCCTGGTGAGAAACAGAAAGAAGTCAGATGAAGCTGAAATCATAGAGAAGCTGCCACAGAACCCCACTCATCAAACCCATCAAGGACCATGCGTGCATCAGCCTGGCAGAGCTGCACTCCCTGCTCTGAATTCCCAAAATTGCTGCTAAGCAACCTAACAGCCACTGTTAGAGATGGACTGGCTGCAGGCTCACAGCCATACTAGATGTAAGTTCTACTCAAGTGGCTCTATCCAATCTACAGATGTGACCACTTCGTAACACACAGTGCTCTGCACAGCACACCTGAAATTGCTGTCAAGCAGCACCAGGCTTGTTCCAGGAATAGTTATTGAAATGGCCTGAACACCTGGCCATTCCCCACCTTGGACAATTCACAGCACAGCACTCCAGGTGCTCTCTGAAGAGCTTCTGGCCCTGCATTCCCTGAGGAAACACAAGCGGAGTTATGTCACAGAGATCCTGCTCACTACTGGGACACAGAAGTTCTCTGTAACCCCAAAATGTTGCACTGTAATATGCTGAGCTGTGCAAATGTCTTATATGGCCCTACAGTATAAACCTATGTCCTTCTAGAGAACAGCAGTGACCCCACAGAGTAACTCCGGCAACCTGATGTGGCCACATCCTTAAAAATGACCGAGCTACGTTCCCACAGAAGACATGGATGAGTCTGCCAGCCACATCAGTGCCAAAGAGAGGCCTGGCATGCTTAATCCTCCAGCACACCACAGGGAAGACTGATGTGAGAGCTGAGATGGGAATCAATCTCCTATCACTGCAGGACTTCAAACACCTTGCACACAGCAATCACTCATCCTTACCAACCTTTTAAGGTAACTACATTATCCCCATTTTTACAGCTTGAAAATTAAAAATAACTAAGTGGTTTGGCTGCACATACTCAAAAATTGTGCTGCAAAAAAGGGAACAGAATCTCATGTCACTAACCCCAAGCCTGATGTTATCCTACTCACCTCCTTTCTTGTGAAGCATTTTTCCAAATCTTACTGCTACATAAAAAGTTCAGACCTTTCTTTCACACACACACTCACACACACACACACACACACACACACACTTTGTACTTTCAAATCACTGCATTTGTGGACTGCCAGAAAAAGAGAACAATTTAAATTGTTTAGTTATGCTGGCTTCAGAATAGTCTAATAAAGGAAGTGAAGTCAGAAATGCCATGTTGGCTTTGCACTTTAAGCAATTACGAAAGAGAAAAAACAGCACCAAGGACCAAAAGTGCTTCTCTATCCTTACAGGCTCACATGAGGCAGAGAGGACAGCTGAGGTAACAGTTAAACCTGTGTCCCCTTGAAGGGCAAGACAGGCAAGCAATGAGACAAAGCTTCTTCACATGGAGTTCTCACACACACGCCTGGAAGCACTTGAAGAAAGGAGATACCTCCTTTTCCAGAATGCACAGTTGTTCTCTCACGTAACAGCTGCTTTAACCAGCAGATTACTGAGAGAGGCCACAGGTGAACAAGCATGATGATGGTCTGTGACTCATACCAGCAAGAGGCAAGTCAGTTAAGTAATTTCAGGGGAAATTTAGATGTTGCCTCTTTGTCAGGACCTTAAGCAGCAGACAAGGTCACCAAGGTGGGCACACACTTACTATCTCCAAGAATCAGCTCAACTTCCTCATCAGCATCAGAATCTTCATCTTCACCCTCATCTCCCTCTTCCAGGAGGTTGGCAATCTCCTCATCATCGGAGGGAGAAAAGTCATTTTCTCCATCCTCACCAGCATTCTCGTTGTTTTCATCCTCCTCCAGCTCAGCCTCCAGCAGCTGGTCCGTATCTAGTTCATCAAGGTCATCTGTGTCATCATCATCTTCGTCATCATCTTCTTCCTCTTGCTCCTCTTCCTCCTATAAAGACAGCAAAAATAGTCCATTGCAGACATTAAGATAAATGTAAAATGGAATAAGAGTAATTAAAGAAAACCTATAGTTTCCACTTCTCCCCATATCCAGACATCAGACATTATAAACACTCTCCCACCATCCATCTAAACACTCTCCACAGCTACAGAACATCACACATGCTAGATCACTTGCAGGCCTGCAAAGTCTTAACTGCAAAATGCTGGTGCAAACAGGTACCATTGGCTCAAGCTCCTCTCCAAGACTGGCCACCAATACACGTCACCACAATACACCCTTGAGAACGACATGCAGTAAGACCTGTTAATCCATGGCTTTGTTGCTAGTCTTGTGCAAACTGCTTTAGTTTCAGCAGGACCAAAACCTCCACTTGCCATCAAACCACATGCACATTCAGTCTCTGTCATTCCCATTTAGATGAGGTGTAAAATGTAGAGAAAGATACTTTCAGCCTAAGCCAATCTTTGAATAACTCAGCTTCAGATGACAGAACTGTTAAAGGCAGCTCAGAAGTCTCATCTTTGGTATTTACCTGTGGATCAAGATCTTTCTCTGTCAAACCATAAGAATTTGCATTCAGTAAAGCTCCTCATTGTACAGATGAAATCCAGAAATCTGTGTGTAGTAGGTAAGACTGAGTGGGAAGGAGCTGTAACAGTTCTATCCTTCTTCCAGACAAACTGCCATCACAAGCCAAGCTCCAGGAGGTTCCAGGACTGAAAGGAAAGTTTCAATCCACCTGCACATCTCCTCAGTCACAGCCTGTTTCTCTAACAGAATGCTCTCAACTCATTCAGTCTTAATTGCCTTTTTGTTTTGGGAGCAGACATATTTTTCAAAATTAGGAAGCAATTAAGATAGATATCTAACAACCCACTTCAAGGGCTCCTTTGGTCCTCAAACTCTCCACACTCCCACTGAGCTCTTTAGACTGCTGCAATTTTAGATCTAAAGGGACAGAGGAAAGTCCTTTACTGTCATCTCCCCAACCTACTTTTTCTTCAGTCAGTGCTATAAAAAACCACCACACCCACACAAATGCAACATCTGTAACAGGCAAGAGAAATAAGGAAAGCCAAAAAGCCTGAGTAAAATGTATTGTTTCTTCACTTGCAAGAGGCAGCTAAGTCTCCACTGCTGACCACAAGTGCCATGTTATTAAATGCAGATTACAGTATAAAAGCAATGGTTTGCTACATACAGTTTCCTTCATGAAAGAGCTCATATTAAATATAAAATTAAAACCAACCTGTATTAAAGCCTGTGCTTATTTCAGGCAATTACAACTTTACTTTGAGTCAATGAGCCCTCAAATAAACAGATGTAAGTGTATACACACTGGGAAAGGAAGTATCTTACTTGCAGTGCCATACTGGGTAAAATTTTCCATAAAATATATTGAATTGAGTATAATTATTGCCTTAATAATTTGTATTTATTTTTGTTCTATGCAGTATCTGCAGAGACCAATGTCTTAAATTTTATTACTCCATTCAGAATTGAAAAGTTGATAAAAAATTGGAAAGGCAGGAGAGTTTATTTTCCTTTTTCAGTGTATAAACAACTTTGAAGCAGAAAAGAGATATCAATTTATTCAAAAATCTTGGAAAAATTAAGCCAAGTTTCTCAGTATCGGGAGATAGAGACACACCTGTAGACATTAGGAAAAAAGTGTGTTCTCCACCAGATTCATTTAGAGTCCATGCAAGTAAAACTTGAAGGACTCGGAAATGAGTTAGGTCTCCTCTTTGTTTCTGCATCTGTGGAATTTCTGAAAGTATTTTTTTTCCCTAAATATCTGGTCCACAAGGACTCAAAATGGCAAAACTACTAAATTTGACTATGCTTCATATGTAATGTATTTCTTGGAAATTGAAATGCTGTTTCATCAACATTCTAATTCAAGCTTAAGGCAAGGCATTTATACCAACATCCTTCAAATACATGATGAAATGAAATATAGTTGTATAGAGTTAAAAGTCCCTTCTGGCTGACAAGGGTAAGAGCCAAATTACACACAAAGGTTGTATATTTAGCTGCAAATTAACTTTGAAGGGTTATACCAACCAGGGAGGAAAATGTAATTTGTGAAAATACAAACAGAAGAACTGAAATGTTTCCACTTTTACAGTTTAAATTACTTAATCTGAAGTTGGTGATTAGAGTCAGGCCACATTCATTTAAAAACCACCTAAGAACAGTAAGATGACATCAATATTATACCTGTCCTTGGTAAAACAGAAAATAGCATGTAAATCAGGCTTCAAGAAGTCACATGTGCATGTGAGTGTGACACACGCAGTGACATCCTTACAGAGCTGGAGGGGCAACACATGACAGGGTTCAAGAGGAGCATCTTCATCACTGAGGAGGAAACCTGTACCTTGTCATGTATGAAAGAACCCAATCAGTAACTCTGACACTGTGAGGCTTCTGCTAATCTACAGGCAAATAAATTCTGCCTCACCTTCTGAGCCAAGCCAAGCACAAGCTCTACAGGCCCAGTGCAGCATTCCCAGCTGGAGCTCACAGCTTCACTCAGAGCCTGGGAACAGCTCTCCCAACAAGGCACCCAGAGCTTCTGCTCCCAAACCCAACGCCTGGGACACACAGCTGGCAAAGGGGTGAGGGAGTGCCAGTTGCAGTCTAACACCACCACATGTAAGTGATATCCAGGCTGTTCAGGAGGATCTAGGATGAATCCTCACAAGACACCACAACTGTCTCATGTAAGGATCCCTACGTAGATAGAAAATGGCACACCTCCCTAGGGACTCAAACACTCTGAGTAAGAGCAGAGAAAAAATCCTTGTGCTGTGTCACAAGGCAAGCCAAGACAGCTACTCCAAACCATATCCAGGTTTGTGTAGGAAAAACCTGCCAAAGAAAGCTCCTGCCTACTCATCAGCGGTTCGCAAGAGCTTTGGGCAGTGACACAGGTGCTGCTGAAAGAAGAACCAGCATGCACATCCATGCAAAACAAGGCACCTGTGCTCATCTTCCTCACTGGAGTAAACTGATCCACAGAACCCATGGGCCAACACCCTCTTAACAGCAAGGAATTGTTTCAGCCATGAGAAACTCCTTCAGATGCCTAAAGATATTCTTCTGTCTGGAATGTTCTCTGTAAAAGCTACTTGGATCAGAACTTGAACTGTTCATGGAGTATTCACATTCCTCCTCTGCTTCCTTAGAGAATATTCTCTTCCCACTCCAACAGAAGTCCCTTCACAGCTGCCAGTTCCCTTTACAAAAGGTACTATAGAATCCCAAACTGACCACCTCATAACTTTCCCTCTGTAAAAGGTTCTACCTCCCTGTGAGCACTCTGACTCTTGGTCTGGTATTTGTGTGTGCCCTGTGCTACAGTGAGCACATGGTACCCATGATTGCAATGTAGCCACACCAAACACCCCTATTCTCATGGAATTCATGGAAAATTACAACCAACCTCAACCTGATGCAGGGGGGGGAGAAAAAAAAAAAAAAAAAAATCTACGGGCTGCTTCTTTAAACATAGAGCAGGCAGAACTCAGAAGGCCATGGTGGAGTTCAGCTTTTGAAATAGGGATGTTACACTGCTCTCCATTTTAGTTACTCTGTGATTCGGGTATATTAATTACCTGTAGATACTTAAAACTGGATTAATTTAAGGAGTTTTACCTTGATAGATGCCAAAAGTAGAATTAAGTAGAGTACTCATTGACCCTTAGTAAGACTCAAATTTGTAATTAGATATTACAGAGATACATATTAATGTTATTAATTAATGAATATGAACACTAAGGAGTTTCTGTGTTATCCTCTCCATACTGTACCAGTGTTACCCCTCTTTATCTCCAGCACACACAATGTCACTACATAACAACTGACATTTTGGTATCAACATATCTGGATGGCCAACTCTTTCTGCTCATCAAAAACACAGTGTCATAATTACAAATAATGGAATTTTCATCTATGAAACACCCACCCTATTTCATACACAAAACGGCTTCCTGGTCTCACTCTCTGAAAAAATACTGACAGATTATTTCACCCTAGATAAAGCAAAAAGGCTGCAAAAATAAGGCAATGAACAATGGTGACAATTTCAATCAAACAAACAAAACCCAGTTATAATAATAAGGGGATAGCAAAGAAGAAGAATGCAATTTTCATGTGGAATAGCTATCCACAGGATAGGATGTCCACACAGGTACAGGCCCCATTATAACTTACAAATTGTTTGACTCTAGTTAATTTGATTCAACTCATAAAGACTAGTCATACATCATATATATGTATAAACAACTATACAAAAGGGTTTGTACCAGTTTAACTCAAAAAGCCTTTAGCATGTAAGTTACTAACATACAGAATCATCAGTTATACATGTTAGAGGAACTATCACTTCTTCCAGAACCAGGCTTCAAAATGGGACAATATTTTAAATGTGCACCTTAAGAGAAATTTCTCAACATTCACTAAACTCACCCAAATTCATTAATTCACTTACACAGCAGCACATAAACAGCTTCAACACACAGTCCATGACCCTGGAGCTGCTTTGAGGATGTTTAAGAGGGCAAAAGTGCATCAGCTTTCTAACACACCTGCATACATGAAGATTTACAGAGATTTAACAGTACAAGAAAACCTGGACATAAACTTAGAGAATCAGAAAAGTTGATTACACAGCAAAGGATTATCTCAAGATCATCTCAAAGCAAATTACTGATAACTTAACTGTACTACCAGTTTGCTTCCAGAAAGCACAGTAGATTTGGTTCAATGAATTTATCATTTATAACTAAACAACATCCCCTAAAGGAATAGCAGATACTGGGATGGCTGCACTGGAACAAAAAAACCCCCAAAAAACTGCCTGACCTAATTCTTTATACGGCCAGTTTTTACAGTCCTTTCAGAGCTTAGTAAATACCCTTTGCATTTGTTCAAGCATTATGTGTTTTCTGCCACATTGTTCTTTGATGTTTGTTGGCACTCACTTGGTAAGCTTTCATCATCATCATCATCATCGACTTTCTTATCATTCCCCTTTGCCAATCATTTTGCACACACAAAATTCACAAATCTGTCCTTTTTGTGCAGCACAGCTTATTGATACTTAACATACTCACTGGTGTTCATCTCTCAAAAATCATTCAAAGTCTCAGGAAAACCCCAGTATTTCACTTATTTAAACTGATGCAAAATAAGTGTTAGCTGAGCAGAATTTAAACAACTTGATTTTAACATATTTCTGTAATGTATTCTAACATTAAATTAATATATGGACAAAGTGCTGCCAGAAGTATGACATACAGCTCTGCTGATGTGCAGTATATAAAAGTAGACCAGCCTGCTTTTAAGTACTCTCGAGAGTTTCCTATAGAGGTTTTTTACATTTCTTGAATCCAAACATTTTTTATGACCACATGACCAGAATTTGAGACTTCTCCACTACAGATTACATAATCTCTCAAATTTAAGGTTGGTTGGCCTTTAGTCACCAAAGGAAGACCCCACAGGTCTTTTTCAATTGTTGATACTTGGGTTGGACATTTTGATTCAGTTTTGACACTGACACGTCATTGATTCTGTGCTTATTTTACATGGTTTCTGCTATTACAGAAAGCTTCATTTGTTTTGTCTCACACTTCATTGACTTTTTCTTCCTCTACCAGGAGCTAATTCACAGTGCAAAACCAGGCAGCACATCAATAGTTCTGCTCAGCTTCCTGGGACTGCTCCATGAACTCCTTCCCCAGCCCCTACTCACCTCCCATCAGCATCTGCAAGGCAGCACCTCTCACCTCCAGCTGCTTTCCAGCAACACTTCCTCCTCCAAAAACACAATCTCTATTGCACCTCTCAGTCTGAATCATGCTATATGGGATTACTCTAACTACTCTTATTTTCATCTATGAGGCCGCCCTTTTTCTACCTGCAGAACATTTAATCCAATACTAGTAAAGCTTTTCCTACTATTTCAAATGTTTCAGCTTGTATTTAATTCACTTCTGGTTACTTTTAGCCAAGTCAAATTTTCTGCTGGTAACATCTGCTTCTAGCAGTTGTTTCTTTCATCTAGGTTTGTTTTCTTTTTAAAGAAATCCATGTTTCCCATAGTGTCATTATTTCGGTTAATTTATTTGCTTTTGCAATAAACAGCCTACTGGTTTACTTCACCCTCCTTCCCCAAGTTTCTTCTACAGCAAATTTGTAACTTCAGTAATCTGATCCCTTCCAGATTATCATTATTGTTTCAATTACTCCCTATTTCCATCTTGGAAAGGGGCTTTGCTTTCATATAAAAGGACATATGATCATTGCTCAAGTACAAGTTCAGTGAAGAATGTTTCACCCAGAGGACTAAGTCTCTCCTTCTTCTAGTAATTTATCTTTCTCCACACACAGTCCCCTTGTCATATCTTGTGACAATTCTACTCTTTGCTGGGTACCATGTTGGTACTTTCTAGGTCTTTGCTACAGTATTCCCAGGAGTGACAATGTCCAGTTTTCAGTCACTTCAGAGATTCTATCCAATTCCTCCCCCAATCACTTCTTAACACTCCTGGACAATGGGCAGTGGAAAAAACTTAAATATAGCAAATAGACTCCCTGGTCAAGCATGTAAGGAATTTCACATCCTAGATTACCTAGTGTCCATCCTTCCCCTCAGCTAGTGAACCCATTTCCCATTATGTACCATTAAATTAATTCTAAGTATTCATCTCATTCACACTACAGGGCTGCACCTACTTTTACCTTCTTGGCTACTTCAGGGTTAGAATTTCTACTTCTTCATAGCCATTCATCACAGAGCTAAAAATGTAGAAGCCTGGGAAGGTGCAGAAGTTACTATATGTACCAAGCAAGGAATCTTACCATAGGCTTCTATGCAGGTGTAGGTATGTGCAGATTTAAAACAGGAAACAGCACACAGCGTACAGAATGTCACAGAGGCAAAACATGGAGTGAAGAAATAAAAAGCAGTTAATCTCTTGGTCTGTGTAAGTAGGTTTAGCTTGTCTAACAATGACTACTTACCTGCGATGAATGACAAACCATCTATGACACAAAAACCCAAAAGCTTTAAGGGAATGGGCTTCACATGGATTGGGAGGTTAGGGTGGGGCTCTTTTGATCAAACTCTGGTTTTGCCTATGAAATGTTTCCACTTCAACCTGACTGTATGCACCTGATGATAATCAACATGGGTCCAGTCACTCTCCTCTGAGGCATGTGCAAACCACCATTTCACAGCTAGTACTTAATGCTTGGGATAAAGGGGTTCTAAGGTGACTTATATTATCTGAGATGCAGGACTCAGAGGTAATTAAGGGGTACAGAGCTAGGTACAATTTCTCAATATACTTCTCCTCCTTCCTCTCACTGATCTCACTCTCACTTACAAAAATAAATTCATTCCTTTAATTCCATGACAAAGAACAATACTGCATAAAAGAATTTCAAAATTTGGCAGGTAAATGAACTCTCTCTCTATGGACAAGAATTTGTTCCTTTATTTTCTCAAGCTTCTGACTGGCATTTCTCATCAGAGCTGAGGCAGCTTTTATTTTCTTCAATCCCAGCTACTGTGGGAATTCTAGAAAGATGTGTTAGGTAGGAGGAAGGACATCTTTGATTTATGTCACTGAACAGGCAGAATATGTTTTCATCTTTGCTGAAGCTGTTTTACTCCATAATACTAAGTTTGCCCTTCTGGAAACCCCAAATACTTATCTCTTTCCAAGAATTTCCTCTGTTTCACTGCCTCAGAGCTACTGAAAATAGATTCTGAAACAGCAGAATAGGCTAAAGCAGTCACAATTATTTGCTACTATCTAAAATGTGGTAAGAAGTACAGGCACTGTTCTTTTAAATATCTGTTTTGAAGGATGCCTGTTCAAAAGATGTGTCTGTTATATAAAAAGGTCTTTTATAGAAACCACTCTTTACTCAGCCCCTCTAGGTGCAACTAAGCTCAAAGATTCCTATGAAGGTGTGCAATAAACACATATTATCATTTGAGACATTTGTCTGAAAACACCCATTCACAACTATTATTCTGTAAACCATTTTATCCTTGAGTAAGATTTGAAATCAAACCACATCTTCAAATATTACATGCACAGCTCCTGAAACAAACCCTTACTTAAGGGTCCCTGATGACATAAATCATTCTACTGAGCTTATAGTGGCAAAGCACCACCATGGTCTGATGATTCCCAAATACTTGTGTCGATATGGATTAAGGTTTGTGGCGTTTTTACCACAGCAAGTAAGTATCCACATGAAAAAACCAAACTAACTATATCAAACAACAGCAATAAAGTACAGTGGAGTTGCTGTTATAATTACTGTTGTGGGCAGACATGGGGAGAATCCTAAAATACAAGTAGAAACTGGGATCACAAAGACCACATAGAAAGCTGAGGAAAACATTCTCCACCCTGGATAAATATGTGTTAGAACAGTGATTATCTTTCGAGTCTTTATTGCCTTATCACCAAAGCTTATTTCCCATCACCTAGAATTTTCTAAACCAATGCAAAAAGACAAATTACACACCTACCATCAACCATTTCGATAGCCCAGAAGCACTGCAGGATAATTAACAGTTCTTCAGGTCTGGCAAAAGAAGTAGAACACACTTTATAGGACAGGGACAGCTAGGTGAAGCAATGTGCTGCTGAACCCATAAATCTCTCAGAAAACTGTAATAACTGAGGACACTACTTGAGCCTCACAGATGCAACATCACCCACACATACCACAAAGAGAAAAACAGGCCTTAAACAACTAATATGGAAAGAAAAGCTAAAACAGGGAAGTAAAAATGCAGACTGAAAATCCTAAAACCCACTCAGAAAATCACATCATCCAGACAAGAGTTTCACAGTTTTGAGTCTACTCTGTGTTCCCTTGGTTTCAGCTTTTCTGAGCACATAATATTTCTGCAGTCTCCTTTTCTAGCCCGTAGCTGCTGCCATGTGCCATTTCCTCTGAAATTCCTGGCCTGCCTCACTACAGAAGACAGTAGATTAACAAGTGAAACAGGGGATACGAATCAGCCAAGAAAGAGAAATAAGTAAGAATAAAGCAAGCTAACAACTAAAAGATAGTCCAGGATCTGTACCAGTAGCTCAGGCACCCAACTTTAACTAAAGGAGTGTATCAGAACAGCGGCAAATACAGGAGGAAAAGGAGGAAGATCTTACAGCCAGACTGAAAAATAGGAAACCCTTACATATTTCCCCATATGTTGAACA
This sequence comes from Lichenostomus cassidix, assembly GCF_008360975.1. NCBI lineage: Eukaryota > Metazoa > Chordata > Aves > Passeriformes > Meliphagidae > Lichenostomus > Lichenostomus cassidix. The sequence goes on from NC_139493.1 coordinate 16,140,955, forward strand.
TAGTTTTGCAAATACTTGTGAGTGAGACTGCTGGTCATTGATGGACACATTTGAATACTCACCCAGTAGTGAAATAATTCACAAAACTCATGGCAGTTTAAGGCAGGAACACTGGTGTTTTTGGAGTAAAACACCCACCAAAAGAGCTTGCAAACAGACTCTTTGCTAAGCATCTTACATCTCCAGTGTCCCTCAGTACATAGTAAGAACAGACCACAGAGTATCAATATTCATTAGCATTTGTTCTGTTTTTAACAAGGCTTGACGACTCTGATTACTGGCCACACTGAGGGAAAGGCAGCCTCCCAGGGATCTCACTGGAAAGGCTGGTTCAGAAGCCAGGGAAGAGCCTGACCACAGCAGTGCTGTCCTCAAGCATTTCAAACAAACCCACAAACATTTACTGAAGTAGCTCCATGCTCAAGCCACTGAATCAGCCCCATCATTTAATTTGAGGGCAATTTATGTAGCACATCAGTTAATCTTACAAGGTTTGTATTACGAAAGAGGAATAACATAGTTGTTTTGTTTCTTAAATTACAGAAGGAATTGAAAGATATCTATAGGCCAAACGTTCCCACTAGGTTCACTTTACAGACTCTGAGTCTTCACTTTTTGAAAAAGCTGTCATGGAACCATCAGCTGACATTTGTCAGAACTGACAGCATGAGGCATCAAAATTCAAGGTAAAAAAAAAAAGTCAGGCAGATATTTTTCTCCACAGCTCTTGTCTCTTAGCACAATTTTCTAAGCAATTTTATTATGTATCACATGACCTCTGAGCAAGGCTTGCCCATCAGCCGCCCTTCTATTTGAGTACTCACTACCTTCTGTACAGGCAAAAAAATGGACCCATGGACCCATGTAGGTCAGACACAAAAATATGCATCAAGTCAAAGTGTGAAGAGACATGCACCAAATAGATTAGTTTCTGCCTTTAAAACCTTGATTAAAAAGATACCAGATTCATGTCGATTCATGTGGATTTCCCCCCCACCACCACTTTCATGAAACATCAGAAAGCATCCTCTTTCAGCCAGAAGAGGTTTTAGAGTATCTGTGAGAAGTTCCAACAAGTTTGAAATGTTATACCCAATTCTTCAAAACCTAAATCACAGAAATTAAATAGGCAAGTACTGAACACTTAGAAATGTCTGAGGATATGCATACAAAGAAAAATCCATTCATCAGAAAACCTCTTTTTGATCTCAACAGACAAGCGTACCAGAGAGATTCTGTCTTTATTCAGGAAAACCTCCATTCTACTTCAACGCTGGATGTCTCTATAGAGACAAAAGCTGTATTTTGTAAACCTAACACTAAAACAAACCTGAAGAAAAAGCACAGAACAGCTATGGGACAGAGAGCAAGTGGCTTAGTTTATGTTTGGTTAGATATATGAACATGGAATTGAATTTGGGTTCATAAGTGTTGTTTATAATAAAACCCAATCTCTGTTACGTAAGAAACTTGATTATAACAATCCCTAAAAGTTGCTGTCTAGGAAACACGTACAGACCCCAGAAATGGAGACCATAAAAAGCTGCAGTTATGCAATACCAACTAATCACTCTTAGCTTGCAAATCAATCCAGGAGCAGCTTTGTTTGAACACTCCATCAGCTTCATAGAAAAGCTTTTAGCACACTTAGATTCTTCCTGGGGCCACCTCTATTTGTAAGACAGAAAGTGTCCCCAGTCACATATGATGGATGACAGATCCCTTACCTCTGCAGGGTACCTGGTGTTGCAGCCTGGAACCATTGACTGCTTTGAACAAACACAGATCTCCCTTAAGTCAACACTTACCAGTGATTTTGCAAAGCAGTGCCCTGACAGCTGCTAGTTAATCATTGTACAAGACAAACCCCATTTCTGCTACAAACTATTTCTGGAGATTTTATAATGAAAATATGAAATAGTTTGCTAAAATATATATGGAGTGAACAAAAACAGTGGAATTAGAGATAGAAATAGTAAATATTGCCCAGGGCAAGCACTGGATGGCTTGGATGTAGAAAGGAAAGAAGGAGCAATAATCTCTCCTCCCTCTTCATTGCTTCCCAAGAAATTCTATTCTTCTAATCCATCCAATCTAGGGCTAGAAAGTGACCAATGACTTCAAAAGAATGCTAAGACTTCAACTGCAACCTTGTAGCACATTCAGTGGCAAGGAAAGCAAACTTCACACTCAAACCAGAACTACTGCTTTACCTTCAGAATTAGAGTGGAAGTGTAATAACGACAACAACTCACTGTAAAGAAAATTACTCTTTCCTGAGACCTGCTCTCCAGTCTTCTGAACTGGAGTACAAGTTTTAACCAAGCAACAGGAAGAGTTAGAGATAGAAAGGGTAGCACAAATCCAGCTTTCCACACAGTCTGGAAAAAAAACCCACAAAAGTATTACCTTCTGGCATTCTTTGGAAAAAGGTGAAGTCAGCTTATCTCACAGGAGATACAAACGTATGATTTACTAGAATGCAGACACCAAAGAGCAAAGAATAATGCATTTACAATCTTTAGGAAATTGAAGCATAAGATTTTTGCCTGTCCAAAAAACCTCCCAAAACACCTGACAGCCAGAAAGTTACAAATTGATTCTGTGGAATTTTAATTCTCACTTTACTGTAGTAAGCATTCTGTGCTACTGTGTATTCTACCAGCTGCACCCTGAGGGGCACTTACTGCAGTTCTGAGCTCCTTTGTCAAGTTGCCAGAGATCAAACAGCTGATCTGAGAAGGAAAACCAACACATCCCAGTGCAAACCTACATCTCTCTTTACAATTCTTTAAACCTTTTGCCGTTCAGAAGTACTGTGTACTTCTACATTAGTCACAACCTGTGTCTCTTTCAGAAATTGGTGATAAGTTATATCCAAATATGGGACTTGAAACTCGAACAAGGAAAACCTCAAGCACTACTGTCTATATTGGGGATCAAAATACTTTAAAACCAAAAAAAGCAGAACAAAAAGCAAAGTTTCTGATCAAGACTGAATACTTAAGGAAATTAATAAATAAACTATAAATTATTGTGTTAGTTTGCAGTGCACAGAGTCACTGTTCACACAGGTTCTGCATAGATAGTCTTAGTTTACACTGGCAGTAAAGTGATCTATTTCACATTAGGCAAGGCCATAAGAGGCCTCTGTCCTTTCTGGGTAATAAATGATCACATGTAGAGGGCTAACAGCTACTCTTAAACACCCAGGTTAATGCTATGCTTCTCACCTGATCTTCTTCTTCATCCTCCTCATCTTCTGCCAGCCGCTGGCGGCCCACTTCATAGAGCCTGCAAACCGTATCCATGTTCATGGCATCCATGCTGCCTTGGTTCTGCAGGGGAGATGCCCACATGGAAGTTAGCCCCAGAAATTGAACTCAGCATTTTCAATGCTACACCTGATCTCAATCACAGCAACATTTCCAAACCCTTTACCTCCCATTTCCCAGCAGAAGGTCAATTAGCACTGAAAATGAGGTTTTTGATTTCAAGACATGCCATGTTCCCTGAAGTAACATTTCCAATTACTCCTATAAAAGAAAATTCTCTTAGTCTCACAACCCTTGTCATCTCCAACTTCAGTAGTTAAACATGAAGTTTGCCCTGCTACAAATTCTTGACTTTCTTTTGTGGTCTGTAGGGATCAGTGGTTCACAGAGTATAAAGTTGTCAGGATTTTACATTAGTCACTGCATGTGCATAACCAGGCTTAAAAAAATTGGGTTCTGACAACATATTATTGAGCAAAGAACTGCATCCCTAACAAATCAGAAGCTTTGCTCAGGATTTTTGATTCAAATTCTTAGCTTCTGGGATTTTGATAGGAAGACGTGTAAAAGAAACAAGAAGAGATTCACAAAAAAGTTACATGGGAAGCCCCCGAAAGATTGCATTTCCCAGTTATTTGGTACAGTGCATATTTTAATTTGAAATCACAGGAAATTACTGCTACAAATAGGAAAAAAACATATTTCTCTTTGTGCTCATGAGAAGGAAAACCTCTGCACGTTTTATTGTGGGGAGAGTTTGAAGAAGAGAAGCAAACGTGTTTGGAAATTTAAGGAATGAGAAGCAGCAAAACAAGACTGCAGGGGGTGCAGAATAAAAAGCTACATAAACAGCATCCTTAGCACCATTAAAACACCACCACTGTTTAGGACATGAATTTAACAGTGGGAACTACAAAAATGAAACAAGCATTGCACTGAAACCACATCTACAGAGACCAGAGTTTATTTTAGCTGCTTTACCTCAATGACAGCCAGATAGCAGTCCTTGCTGTCTGTGCACAAGTCAAAGATATTCCGCTTTACATCTATGGTAGCTGAAAAACATCACAAAACATACTCGGTGGTTAACTGCAGGTTACTTACTGCTCAGTGAAAAAAAATGGTCTAAAAGCAAATAATATATACTTGGGACAAGAGAAAACAGCTGTAACAGAAGTGAAATGAATGTCTGTAGGTAATTCAACAGTAATAAATAAAAAGAAATGCTGGAGACCATTGTGAAAAACAGCCATGTAAGCTCTTAACCTGCTCTGCACAGCACCTCCTCCCTTGATAATACATAGATTGGTTTCCCTAAGCACAGTAAACAACAGTTCATCCTTCAGAATAGGTGGCAACAAAGAGACTGAATGTGACCTATGTCTCCTTTCAATAGCAAAAGCCACATTTGTTTATGTCCTCAGCCGCAATTAGCTTAGCTACAGGAGCTAAAAAAAGAGCCCCATCTGAAATGAGACCAATGCCATGCTGGCCAACTGACCTACTGTCTCAGATTATGCCTTACTTGGAAAGAAGATAGGAAATAAAGCCAGAACTGCTGAACAGTAGTATGCAAGGCAGTCACACACGGAATGGGATATGAGACTTGAAATAATTTCAGCGATAAACCCCACTCTTGTGCTTCAAAAGGATATAGCAGTTTGTTTCCTCACACATGCAAAGGAGAGAAGTGAATATTACTAAGCAGAACTTCCAATATACCTTCAAACCTCCAGACAAAGCTATTGGCTTCTCTTACCTATAGGTTTATAATCAGTTGCATTAAATGTCCTGAAAGAAGAGCCAAAGGGACTTCTCATTCTCTCCTCCAGAAGGTCATCCTCATCATCTGCCTGCAACATAGCTGAAACAAGACAAGATTATTCCACAAATCTGACTTCCATTAGTCACTATCATTAATCACCTTCAGATCAAATCAGACTCTGACATGAATTTTCTTTATATATAATAGCTTGGCAAGACCCATTTAATATCTGCTCTTCCAGAGATGCCTTTATTGATACTACAGATCATCAAAACTTAATACAGAAGACAAAATTATTTTCTCAAGCATCACCAGACCTGCCCATTATACAATAGGTTGCTTTTTAATCTCACAGATTAGTTGTGATATTGCTGGTGTTACAGAAAACTGTCTTTGTCAGCAATAAGTGTAGCATGAACATCCTGGAAAAAATCCAGTTCACACATGCCAGTAAGGCCTGGAGTTACACAGTCTCTGAAGCTTCCCATTTCACTGAACAAGCATCTACTTAGCTTATAAGAAGTGACCCAGGAGAGTGATGTAAGGGGAGAAATCCTACCTCCATACATCACTGTGCCAGTATAGTTGAAGACCACACGACACTGATCCAGTGCAGGTACTGTGTGTAACAAATGGAAAGTGCGGAGGTCCCACTGAAAAAACACAGGCTAAGGAAAAACAAACAATTGAAAGTCTCTACTTTTCAGTGAAGTGGCAAAGAACTGACTAATTGCATTCAAGAAACCCCACTGCCACTCCCAAAATATGATGGAACCAGGGTTGGATTCTAGCACTACAATTACATTCCCTGTGTTCAGAATGAAAAAGCTCTTACTCAAAATGCCATTCCCAGTCACGAGAGGTTACTGCAGTATCTTCAAGATTGATCTTGTTAAAACATGGGAAGAGAGCTGAGGTGCCATGAAGTGTATCAGACAAGAAAATCTCTTTTGCACTCTCTCTGTATTAAGTATTTTCTCTAGGCTATATCAAAGGCAGAATCTAGATTTAAATTAGCTACCTGCCAAACAGTCCCTACTTTCTTGATTCACAGACGGGAACTCCTTTTACCACATGCAACATGTAACACAGTAGCCCATTAACACAACCTTGCAAACAGCCACTTGTTCCTCCCTACCAGTTCTGTAGGTGCTAGCAGCAGTTACCACAGAGGCTAAAGGATACAATTTCAGTGTTGACTATGACCTCCAGCCCATTGGGATGGAAAACACCACTGATAGTCATGTTGAATTTGTCAAACTTGTGGATGGCTTGTGCTGATCTGACATCCCAGAGGACACCATCATTTAGGACAAGGTCATCAGTGGGGTTAAAGGTGGCACAGTTCTTCTTGTAGTTGTTGGCAAGATCTGGGTTAAACAGAGTCAATAGCTTGTTGCCAGTCTGAATATCATAGATCTTTTAGATTAAAAAGAAAAAGAAAGATTAGTCACAATTTGTAATATACCTGTGCCTAAAATCATCCCCTGTTCCCCCTTCTAGAATGCTTACAGAATCACCCCATTCCCCATTTCACTTTTCCATTTCATGTGACAGCATTCCATAAATAACCCTTCCTACCAGCCCTTTAATAGTTTTTCTCAGCTGGAACCAAGCCTCACAACAGGTTTTGGCCAGTGCTTGGCTTACTGAAGGTTCACTGACATGTTTCACTACCATCAGGATGAGTTCCAAATAAAATAACCCCACTATGAGGAGTGGGCTGGGAAGCTGCAATCACAAGGTACTACTTAGCCAGAAACTATTTCAGAAATGGAACTGCTTTCAGAGCAGATGGTATTTACAAACATTAAAACTCCAAAGCACACAGTGAGGGAAAAAAGCCAGAAACTACAGAAAAGGAAGTTAAATTCCTGGCATTTACATTGAAAGGCAACTTTGCGCCTCAGCACAAGAAACTTTTGGAATATAAAAAGGGTTTTAAACTAGTACACAGGGTTTATGATCAGCTCCTCAGATAAATCTGATCTGTAACATCCTTCAGAGTCTAGCTCTTGTTCAAACTTACAGAGGAAAATATTCTCTAGAACTGGAAAACAAATCTGTTTACCAGATAAACACAATACACAAATTGATCTGACTTCCAGCTAAATCCAAGTTGAAAACTGGGCAGGAATGGAGAGTTTACTTAAACAAATCAGAGTAACATGTAAAATTATAAACAATTTGAGTAAGTTATATTTCATGACAAGTTTTTACACAAATTCTCCTTCAAGAGAGACAGGGCTTGTAACAAATGCAAATTAGCCCTGCAAAGCAGCAGAAGCTCTCTGAAGCCTTGTCTGTCCAGTTTGCAGGTATTCATCCAAAGCACTACAACAGTGCTCTCTGAAGGTACGGTGGTGAAGCTAAATTACCCAAAAATAAGCTGCAAATTTGGGGGGGAAGGGAGAAGAGGACACTTCTAATACGTCATTTCCCACAGCTGTTGACTGAGATACTGTTTACAGCAGAACTTTATTATTATTACTATTACTGAGAAGTAAGGCTAAGAAAGCAACTCCAGAGGGGAAAAAAAAAATCCTGCATGATCTCTCTCAAACGAATAAAACAAAGCAGACTACAGTTGCCCAGAATACTTTCCCAAAGAGGTAACACATCCACACTGCTTGTGCTACAGCTGGTTGGGATGGTCAAGATTATACCCTCACGAACAGGGAGTTTTCCTTCAAAGCTTTCCTCTGAAGCTCATCAGTTACACAGATTAAAGCACTCACATCAGTCAAACATCCTACGGAGAACTATATTCCTGCCAGAGCTTCATAGCTATGAGCTTTCCTGGTACTTACATGTGCAATGTCTCCCTTTGTGCCAATGACCCTGTCCTGAGAGTGCTTGCTGAACTCCACATACTGGTCATCAGGGAAGGAATGCCTGCAGATACAGTTAGTAAAGAAGTCAAGGAATTACAGATTCTACACAACCCAAACGACCCAAACACTTCCAGCACAGGTTTCAACAACAGAGAAAGGATGCAGAAAAACCTCTCTTTTGCCACTGACCACAGCATACTGCAGTAGCAAATTCAGACCTGCCATCAATAGGGCCTGCCATAAACATAACACTCTTTGGACAAATCAACAATGAATGGCATCATGAACATTGGAACACATACAGCCTGAGGAAGTTAAACCTTTCCACTGAAGAAAGGCCTCCAGCTGACTCCACACAGGTCACACCAAAACAGTTGCTTATAACTGAAGAAGACAACAACCAAACCTTTTAAAAATGAAGAGTCTTCCACTTGTTTTTGTTATGGAAAGGAACAATTGCAGATACTGAAATAGATTTTAAAGAGCTTGCATGCAGGTCTGACAATTTCACCATGCAAACCTCCATGCTAGTCAAATTCTGAACTGGCTGCAGAAAGATTACCAAGGTAATTTACAAACATGAATAAAAACACAAACATGTTTCCTTGCCTTCAGGAGTAAGTGACTTTACTGATCTATCTTGCATTGAACATGACTTCAGGTAGAAATTACTTAGAATTTGCTCAGTACCAATTAAAATAAGGAAAATACCACCCTAAGGGATCACATTCTACTTTTCACAAGTAAAATTGTGAGATCTGTGCTATTCTGTTTTACAGAATTTATTCCTTTATCAAATGGTTCTTCCAATGGCAGCACACCCCACAGCTGAATCAGAGTGTACCTACTTCATATCAAAGACAGATTTCATTCCCCACAAGGCAGACAGAGGTTGGCTCCACGTAGCAGATGTCAGTAATAAAGATCCATCCTGGATTTCCAGATCGGAGTGGAGGAAGGGAAAAGAATACCAGAGAAAACAGAGGTTACAATTTTACCTGTACACTTTTAACTTTTAAGCTTAATTCAGGAACTAAAGAGCAGATTTTTCTGCCTCATACTACTCCTACAGGGATAAAATCTAATACTATGTATAACATAAAGAGCCCTTGGCAAACAAAGTAAAATTTTACAGATAACAATGGGAACAATCTATGATGTTAACAGTAGATCAAATGAGGATAATCCATGGCTGAATTTTGATGCCCTGTGAGTGGAATTCATTCTGCTTGTAAAACTTTTATTTCTTCCTAGAATCATCCCCTGAAAGACGTTTTTTCTCCAGAAAAAGGAGGATATATGAACTCTGGTATCTTATCTCACATATAAATAAATGTGTGATAGTCAGTTTAAGCATTTTTCCACTTCCAGATATGTATATTAATTTCTTATGAAGGCACATAACCACTGTGTATCTTATTATCTTGGGAAGAAAAAAACCTAAAAGAAGAACTAACAACAGGGAGAATATGCAACTATTACAAGTGCTTTCATGACAGGCATTGCAGGCCAGCCAGTGGGTATATTTTAGATGCACATATCCAGAGGGACCCAAAACATACCAGGGCTTAGGCAGTGAGAATTGCTAAAAATCAGAACAGGTCTGTGATTCCTTACCCTGGATGGTTCAAGGTGCGTGATGGCAGAGTTATGGCAGTTGTAACTGGCCTCTTCCTGTCCACTGAACACGTTATAGAGTTTCAACTGCCCTGTGCAAGTACCCAGCATTAAGAATCGTTCTCTTGCAGAAAATGCGCAACAGGTAAAGCCACTCTCATCCTCATTTGCTTCCCTGAACACAGAAATTGGACGGAACCTAGACAAGGCAAAAATACATAGGTAAACCAAAAGAGAGAAGCAAAACTGTAATGCTGTGTGATGATATTAAATCCAACCCTTAAAGATTACATAGGTACAAGTTACAGCCTTCTTCCAGAGCAAGTTAAGTGTCAGTTTGAAGACTAGTGCTCCAGTATTACAAGAGTGCTTGCAATCCTTGAGGGCTTGTTTTCCACTACATGGTACTTCTGTTAAAGCACATCATTAAGCTGAAACACTTGAACTCCATCTTCAAAGCTGGATTGAAGGAAAGTCTGTAATGTCATCACCTGGATAAGTACAGAGAGCTAGCAAAAAAATTCGTAACAGTTCTGAAACACTAAACACAAGACAACATCACATCAGCCAAATAACCTCCTGACATAACTTCCCATGGTGACACTGCTTTCACTGTGAAGATGCCTTCACGAACGTGTAGTCTTTATTTTGATAAACTTTTCATCCCCTTTCAGTGTAACTTCAGGAAAGGCCATATAAAAAGGTAACAGGTGCTGAAGATTCAGTTGCAAGAAAAAAAATACAGATTCTAACAGCCAACCATCCTCCATACTGTGCTGCACTCTCATGTAAAACTGGTGTTACATACTCACCTTCCAAAGGAGAACAAAGAGCTAGAAGCTTCATTAATCAATGTTGCTACTGAAAATAAAGTGTGTTTTGCGTACTAAGGGTCAGCACTGAGGACAAGACAAACAGAACTACTGAAAAAAGCATTTCAAGGCTCTCACTGTCACTGTGAATGAAAACTCTTTTGTCTCCAAGGATACTCCACTGTGGGACTGCACAGCCTGAATCCAAGTAAGGCTTTTCAGCACAGCATACATCCTGAGAGGGATCACAACACATTTTTCTTCCTTACCTGCTAAATATAAGGTGTCTATCAAAGCAGCCACCATCCACCCCTCCGTACTTCGGAAAGGCCGCCCTGCGGGTCAGCCGTGAGGTAAAGTTAGTGGGCGCCTGGCGCCTCTGTTTTGGCTCAGGACACTGGTGGGGAGTAAAGAGAGAGAAAGGGGGACAGGTGGCAACAGGGTTCTTGCAGCGGGCATGCTGCTCCCTAAGGTACTCTGTGATTATACTGTCCAGCGTGGGTGGGGAAGGAAGGTGTCTGTCCAGCTGCTTTTTGATAGCTGGGCTCTGGCTGTAGGCGCCATGGTCCGATTTTTGTCGCAACACTCTGATTTTCCTGCCGTTGCAGGGAGACGGCCTCTCCCTGACAAAGCTAATCCTGCCAATCAGAGGAGAGTTGCTGGCGTAAGAAGGGCCTGGAAGGGCAGGTGGACCTTGGGACACAGACGGCCTTGCCTGAGCATGGACAGAGGTGGCAGTGGAACCTACAGCAGTGTGGGTACTCAAACGGGCTGAGATGCCATTAGCTATGCGAGGAGTGCGAGGCAGAGTCACCGGAGAGGCTGCAGCTGCAACAGGGGTGAAGGCAGAAGAGTGAGATGCTGCAGTCATGGGCAGGTCAGCCTCCTTCGTAAGGACAGACGCAGTTTCCCCAAGGCCCTTAGAGATGAGGTGGTTCCGAATCAGCAGCAGCAGCTCCTTCTCGGGAAATGTGATCCTCGACTGGGCCACCACATCCGCCTTCTGCAGCCGCGCCAGCGAGACGTCCGTGCCAATGAGCAGGGGCTTCCCCGAGACGCGCTCGATGAGCTCGGCGGCGTATTTGCAGAACTTCACGTGCTCGCTGCGCTTGTCCTGCAGCACCGGCTCCTTCATCAGCTGCTGGATCTGACAGCTGCTGAACAGGGGCAGCTTGCTGATAATCTGCCGCACGGTGCTGCTGCGTGATAGCCCCACCAGGGCTTTGCAGGCCAGCGCCCGGATCTGATCTGCGTCAGTGATCGGCATCTTCACAGACAGCAACGACAGCAGCACCTTGATGCCGTTGTTGGACTGCACCACGTTCCACATCTTGGCCAACGTGTGCTCACTGCTCTTGGGGGCCTGAGGAAGCTTTCGCCGAGGAGTCCCAGAGATGAATTTTCCGATACTGGAGATCCGGTTATCTGGGCCACACACGCAATTGATGATGATCTGAAGGGCTGATTTCTGAATCTCGGCATCATGGATGAAAAACTCACCCTCAGCAACGCCAAGGATGATACTAATACCTAGTGAGGGAAAGAAGTAGTTTCTTTAGTACTCTAAAATGTGTCTTACACAAGTTGATCAGACAAGTAAGGGAGGCTTCCAACAAATTTGAAGAAAGTAGGTAATTCCCTTAATTCTGGAAATTCCTGAAATTCTACTAACTAGTCTAAGACATATCCTTCAACCTCCTGAGCAAAATGTTTTCCTGCACTGCTGGTCCTGCACTTCATCATCAGTGGGAAGTGTTGCACAATCTGTGAGAAGTGGTGATCAAGCACAGCCCAGGAGTGCAAAGTCTAAGGTATCAGAACAATGATGCACAGACATGCTCTGACTCTTGCTGCAGTGAGCAACTCTCCTGTATAAACACTAACAAAGTAAACACTCAGAGAAGGAGGGGGACCACGTCATTAAAGAAAAAATAATCATATCATAACTTTCAAAAGGAATTAGGCAAAAAAGGAACTTTCAGGTTATTTTTTTTCCCCACAGGAATTCTGTTAGTTTAATGTCTGCTTCAGAAGACCCAAACCCTCACAGAATTGTTATTTGCCTACTGAGTTTTTGTGGAAAAGAAACTGTCTTTTGCCTGTATCTAGTACTCTGCCTGCCTTTTATTTTCATTATTCTTTTCTTAAAAAAAAAAAAAAAAAAAAAAAAAGTGAGGCTCCAGAGGCTCCAGGTAAAGCAGAAGCCTTGGATCTGATCCAGGCACATCTCACTCATTTACATGCTGAACCTGGAGGTAACCAGTTAGAACATAACTAACACAGCAATAATTGTTCCTCTCCCATACTCTCAAATGCCATATCCTCAGGGGAACTAAATTTCTGGGAAACCAAGGAAACATAATAGTCCCATTATAAAAGTATATTTGCCTCCACCTGTATTTAACGAGCTCTTGAAAACAAGTGTAAGAGGAAGACCTCTGAATTTGTAACCCAATCACAGTGCTAATCATGACATAATTTTAACCACAGTGCACTCTCCCATTTGTTTGCAACCTTGACAGTAACTCTGAGTACGTGAATTATTTTAACCCTTGCCACACTGTAGGTGAGGAAGAGCCAGCCAAAAACCACGTAGCAGAAGACAACTGATAAATGTGTAAGGCATCAGGACCATTCAGCTTACCCACAGTGGAAACAGTAGATCCAGCTTCATCTAACACATCCACAGGTTCTGCCAGTTGCAACTGGATTTTAGGAACTACAGTCAGGATGGCCAGTACATCCAAAGCATATCGTACTGTGTCATTCCTGGAAGACAACAACAGAAGAATTTCTTAGAATTGCATGTCCAGAGTTGTTTCAATAACATAAAATAGTATTCAATCTACTCTACTCCAACAAAAGGAAGTAAATCAGTCACATCTGCTGCATCTCATGGTGCCTTTTGATTTTAGAATGAAAAGGGCTGGTCTCCACAGAAGGCACTGCTCACATGTACACCATTGCATGAAGTCTGCCAACATTTATCCCCACAAGCTCCTAAAAGCACTGTAATTTTGTACTTATAAAAATAAAAACATTAAGACTTACTCACAAAAGCACTATAAATTAAGCTTCTAATTCTAATCTTACTCTACATCTTAGCTAGGAAACACTGCTGTCCAAAATACTCTGTCATAAGTCAACTAGAAAGGATGTTTTTCTGAAGTCAAAAGAAAGTGTTTAGCAGCAAACCAGACAACTCTGATGGTCAAAAAACCACCAACTTGGGCTCCAGTTTAAGAGAGACATAGGTGTGTGGAAGGTGAAAAGGGATGTTCAGCAAGAGGTGAGAGAGCAGAACAACACAAAAAAAGAGGAGGTCTATAAGCCTGTGTGGAAAGGTAGGAGTTAACCCAGGTAGTAATTAGGAAACAGGTGCAGAAGGAAAGAAACAAGAGAACAGAAACTACCCAGGAGAGTGCAACCTGAGAGACGGAGGTAGGCAGGGAATTGCAGAAGCAAAACAAATTTCAAAGGCTTTCAGGTTAAGTTAAGCAAGGACCTCCTGCAGGCAGCAGAAATAAGGAGGAAGGAGTCCTAATCCTGGAATCAGGTGGACTAAGTTATGTTTTGATTTCACCCTCTACTTGGAGCATTTTCTAGCCTTTCTCTAAACAAATTTTGAGACAGACAGAAAGTGGTGCAGCACTGCAATTAAGCTTTCCTGAGAAATCAGTGTCATAGTTAAAGGCCTGAGGCATTTTGGCTCTTCAGAAATTTCTTGACACCCCTCTCTCTGCCTCAAAATTTTAGTCCTGCTTTCCCCAGAGTTAACTTTGATAAGCACTGTGTGGCTCCAGCATAGGCCCTAACAGCACTAACCAGCATGTGCCTGTTTTAAATGCTATCAAGATAGAAAATCTGGAAGTGTAAAGTCCTGCCCAAGAGCCCCAAGTGCTGCACTCAAATATAACACTACAGCAAACAGCTCACCTTGCATAGTATGTCTTCCAGTTGCAGGCAATGGAAATGAGCTGAAGCATGAGTTGGACACAAGACAATTTGAGAAACACCTCTGCTGGCTCCCAGTAGAGCTGTGCTGGACCATACTCAATCAGGAACTCCATCATCTCTACAATCTGCTCATGAGTATAGGAGCAGGCCTGCAGGGAAGAGACACCATTAGACCACAAGGGTTACAAACTTGCATATCAAATCCCCCACCGCAGGGATTTAACTGAAAACAGCATCTACAAGATTAGACTACCACTGTGTCTTGCAGATTAAGTATTTACTTTGTGGTTTATTCCCCAGTTATAAAAGAATACAGCAACTGTCACTATAATATACAATAATAAGCTTATGGATAATATCCTTTAAGTTTCTTTACAGTGTTAGAAAGCTTAGGCCAATTTAAGAAGAAAAGTTACATTAAATTAAAATTCTACTCTGCTTTTAAGATACTAATCTAGTTGCTATTACACCATCGTTGAAAATATTAAAAAAGGTTGTTAAAAGTATCCAAGTACAGTTTCTAAGTTTTGACTACAAAACACACTGAATAAAAAAAGAAATTCCTAGCAAGTTGACCTTTCAATATTTTTAATTACACAGGAAAGCAACAGTTTATATACATTTCTTTAGTTACCGAAAATAAGTGATTTCTGCAGAAGAAAAAAAACACCCTTATATTTTCTTTTTTCAGTTCCTCTAGAAAATCATTATAAATTTAATCAAACCACAGGTGAATGTGCTCTCTCAAACCAAGCAGTCATAAAATCTGGTTTAAAAAAAAACCCAACAAATTGACCAAAAAAATCCCAAAACAAACCAACAAAACCAGCTTTACAGAGAGAAATCAGAAAAAAAAAAATGGCCAAGATTATGGGTTATTATCTATCTGGATCTCCCGGGTAATTTCTAAAAACAGTGGAGTCCAAAAGACACATTTCAGTTATTATCAAATCAAACTTATTTCCAAGTTTTTCAACATTATGCACCTCTATACACATACAGATTTTCATTCTTTCAGAGATTCAAAGCATAGGAAACTCCCCCAAGTATCAAAAACAACCTGCCTTTGAGTTTTTGAGAGATGGAAAGGGAAGCACAGCACATGAGCAGGAGCCTTAATCAAATGTAATTCAGATGAACCTCGAGGGCTCTTCTGCATTTTCCTATTGCAGTGTCATTCCACACGACAGGAAAAAAGCACAAATAAAATGATTGCACACTGCCTAGTTATTGCACTGACTTCAAAGGATATCTATACATATCTGCAGCTTGGAATCAATTGAAAAATGCAACAACCACGTGAAAAGATTGCAATGCCCTCCTCACCTTGTAGGGGGGCTGTGGATGGACCAGGATGCCACCCTCAGTGCGCTGCAGCGACTGCTTCACCTGCTCCAGTTTGATGGCAAGGTGAGCCTCGAAGTACCGACGCAGGGCCATGCAGGTGTGCTTCCCCGTCTGGCGACTGGCAAAGATCTCATCATCACTCAGGAGGGCTCCTTGGTCTTCCAGGTTTAAGATCTCTAGAGTGCTTATCTTCAGAAGGAGATTGGGTGAGAGAAGAGAAGTTTCATCAGCTCAGTCTTCAGGAAATAAAGCACCTACAACTCTCAGTGGCTCTTGTACCAAACACAAACACAATGCCATTGCTGTACAGGACATGGAAGCACACTGAGAGCTGACAAAGGCTGTCTGAACAAAAAGGGGTCTGTGAGGGTAGATAGCCTAAATTGAACCATGCCCTCTCCTTCACTATATATGAAGACAGAAATCCAGATGTCACACCAGTGTAGATCTGGAGGCAGCACTGTGCCAAGTACTATTACGCCTTATATGGCACCATACAGTGTTCTTGCACCCTACAGCACTGATGTCCCTAAGTTAGACACAGCCCAAGCTGCAGTAGTGCACAGCAACACCCTGCAGACATTCCAGCTTTTGTACATGAACAGTGTCACTCATGCCCAGAAAGTACAGTGGTTACTGCAGCATACACAGTTGCTCCTCTCCTGGAACAAGGCTGCATTTATCCATATCCAACAGGGTGCACATGTATGTACAGCGGAAAGAAACATCCGGACTACTCCTAAGCCACCACTGCTTGAATGAGTACTGCTTAACCCAAGAGTTGTACTAAAAAAGCTCCCAAAGGGTAGCAAGTCTCTAGACAACAATCATAAAAATAATAAAGATAAAAGGATGCATGTGAATATTACTTAGAAAAACTCAACTAACCTCTCGACCTCTTGGGAACCGAGGAGGAAAAACCCCAAGCAAAACCAAACAGAACAAAACTCTCCACTGTTGCACTTACAGGATGCAGAATCTGACCCTAAACCCATTTCCTACTTAAAGCCACATCCCTTACCAGGTTAACCAGACGTCGCAGCCCATCGTGCCTGTCAAAGAGCTCCAGGACAGCACGGAAGGAGAAGCAAATAGAGAAGAACATGGTGGCATGGCAGCAGCCCGAGGCATGGGAGCACTCCATGAGCCACAAGGTGTAGTTCACTACATCTGAAAGCACATTATGGGGGTGCATGCACACCTAGAAAGCAAAAGAACAATCCTGAGGAGGACTTCAAACACATTGCTGAAGAGAATTCATCTGAGGAGAATGAGGGCTCTTTCAGAAGCCAAGGACAAGTATCAGTTATTCCCAGCTTGACTTGGGACATCTGAGACACGAAATGAAAGTCCAATTTCCAGACCAGTAAAAGAAAGCTGCTGTGAGATTAATAAAGGCTATGATTTGGCAATGCAGGACTAGAAACTGGTCCATTCCCAGAGCAAAGTACAATGAATACAGCAGCCTTAGTGTAATATAATTCCAGAGAGTCCTTCTCCATATCACTTCCAGATATCCAAAGAATGCTTTGCTAGAGGCAGACAAGTTTCCACTGCAGAAACAAAAATTCTGCTCAGTGTAACAGAACCATAAGCTATGCTGAGATTCTAGCAAACTCTGGCAGCACTGAAGCCTAAGGGAATTGCAAGGATCATCAAATGCAAGTCTAAAGCCTGACTTTTCTCTAGAAAGAGCTGATCTTCTCCTGTTCCTCAGACCCTGCCTCCAAGATGTGCAGACCATGTGCTCAGAACTGCATGTGTGCATATGTCTGTTAATTCCTACTGAGGAGGAACTGGGAACCCTCTGCCAGGGTCAGTGCCAAGAGGAACAGTACAGAGCTGAAGTGCTGGCACCAGCTGCTGTGTGCCAATCTCTGCTGGTGTTGGATGTACTCACAGAATACAGCACCATCAGCTTCAGACCTGAGGCTTTGCACAGACTACCTGACAAGGGACTGTACCCTGAAACAGGCTTCCTCTGAAATCCAAAATGTACCACAGACACCTGCTCTACCTGGTATCTGTACATATTGGAGGTAACATCTGGAACCATGCATGGTGAAAAACAATCTCACATATAGGAGTCCATTGGAACAGATAGAAAGACAAATGAGAATGGAGGAAGGTTTTGTTGGGCTTTTTTGAGGGAAAGGGGGAAGAATAGGATGGAAAGGGTGATTAAAGTACTGAGACAATGCTGACAAGGTCTTCAGTTACTTCCCTGCATGTATCAGTCATGCACATAAATTTGCTTTTTAGCTTAGGAGATATTTATTCACTGTTTGAACACAGGTAGAAACACTGAGAAATGATGGGAATCACTGCAGTTACAGTACAAGGGCAACTCTTACCCTTTCCATAGCATCTTGATTGTACGACAAATAATACAAACACATGGACACTCCTGTTGCTGCCATGGAAGGACGAGGAATCTCCAGCAACTTTTGCACTCCTCCATGAGCAACAAACTCTGTTGCAAACTTGTTGTGCAGCAGCAATGATGCCAAATGCTAAGGAAGGATAAAAGCAAATAAATTAGACTGGAATTCTTCAAACTGTCATCAATGCCATCAGTCCCCATCCCACAGAAAAACAAAAGGCAGAAAAAGCAAGTGCTCTGTGCTTTGTCCACCTCATTTCCTCCCCCCATTACATTTAATCCAGAATGCAGTATTTATCCCAATGACAACAGCAAAAGAGGCACTACCACTCTTTTTTTTTGCACATCTTGCAAAAGAAATACAAGGCAGAGCAACTTAGAAATTATCCAACAGGCCACATTAAGGTCTTTCTATTGTCTTCAAATTTCAAAAGAACTTTCCATTATCAATAAGCACTATTTAAATTTCCACTAATTTTTTGATTATGACATATTGCTGACAAAAGGAATTTTACAAAATGAAGTGTAAAGGCAATTAAAGGGAAGCCTGCAGCTGCACTTAAGTTTACTGCACACTGTTTTGCTGTGTTACCTACATCTTAAGAGGAAACAGTAAGAACCACTGTAAACCTCACTCCACTCCCAACTGCAGTAACCTACAACTTCTGTGGGGACACTGCTCCTTTGAAATAAATCCTCAAACAAATGACAAAGATAGAGAGAGGAAGACTGGAGGATCAGAGGCAGAGAAGTTATAGTGAAAGAGGAAAGGAATGCACAGAAAGTTTAACTTGTGCTGCTGCATTGCAGATTTGGCTTGAATAAGATTATTTTGTGTGGCTTTGTACCTTTGGGAGGTAACCTTAAAGATTATTCACACAAAACTAGTATCTCAACCACTGAGCTCAGAGATGTCATGCTGGAGCTTCTGGGAGCAAGATGTTTATGCTCCTTATCCCTCACAAGTGTCCTTTGAGATGGCAGCCAGTGGAACAACTCAGGAATGCTATCTAAGGGCAGCAGGAACACAACCATTTGACAGAAAAAGAAGTTTTTATCATCTTCAAATAGGCAGATGAAAGATGAAATTAACGGCCCTGCACTAATAAGATCTCTTTATTCCCTCCTCCCTTTCCTGTTTTTTTTTTTTTCATTTTAAGGGCTTGAGACTTAAAAAAACAAAACTGAAAGGCATTCCAATTGAGTGGAAGCCAATTCCAATCCCAGGGAATGCTGCGAGAAACAGGCCTAAAGAAGATGAGCACTTGCCTTTGACATATAGCAAGCATGTATTCAATGCTTTTGTAATGTTTATAGTATATTTTATGTATTATGAAAGTAATTTACCTTAAGGGCTTCAAAAGTGAGCAGCACATCATTGGTTCGCTTCAAATCGATGTAGTACATCATCAGCTCCCTTGATCCCAGTTGCATAAAGATGGGTAGCAGCTGAGAAAAATAAAAATGGGACACTAGCTGAATGTTTCATGAGAATTACAAGGTCTCTTTTGGTTTATACTCTCTCAAACCCCCAATTTTCCCCTATTAGCAGATACCTGTTATGAGAGGTCAGTGGTAACCAGCTCCATCCATAGGAAGCAATAAAGGTTAACAGACCTCTTGTAATACATCTGCTGACTGCAGCAAGGTGCATGGCAGCTGCCACACGGAAATCTTAAGACTCTCCTTCAAGTGCGGCTATGGAAGTCCACACAGATACCACCCTGGAGAGAGGCTCCACCTTCCATCTGTGCAAAGACAACTACCCAACAACTGAACAGAAAAAACAGGAGAGCAGGGCAACAAACCAAAACCCTTTGCATCATTCTTTGTAACACCTTTATGCTATTAATTCCTATTTTTATAGCCTGTTATTGCTGGCATATGAAGCAATCCAGTCAGCATGCAGGGTGTTATGTTAGGGGGTAATGGTTTCTGTGGCTCTCACAGAAGCAAGGCACACATGTGCACACACATTAATATATATCACAAAGCAAAACTGTGTTGCTTTGTTCCATTACAAATGAAGCTAACCCACCAAAAAAACCCAAAAAACCCACTGGTAAATCTGACACAGCCACACTATTTTGTCCCTTTAAGTAATACCAGCTTTCAAGAGCATCTGCATAACATGGGTCCTGCCACTTCTCATCAGAACTGCTCCAGAGGTTACACAAAGCACTTCATTTAGAATTTAAAGTTCATTATTTCCTCAGACTTTTAATTGCAGGAATCTATCACATCCCCCATAGGAAACAGGAAAAATGTCTGCATTTCAAACTAAGTGACTCGCCCTGTGCCATGTAAACAAGCAAATTCAACAGAAACACAGAATAAAATCCTCAGGGCCATGCTCCAACCACCAGACCATACACCTGCTAGGTTCAGGTTTGAGTATTACCTAACAAGTAATATTCAAACTCATGACTTCATCAATCTGAAAGTCATCACCAGCTCAGGAAAAGTTATCAATCTTAATCATGACAGGAAATACCAGAGTGATATAACAGTTCTGCCAGTTTTCCCCCACAATTCCATTTGGCTTTGTTTAGAGAACTAGAGCACAGAGTGCTTCCTCCCCCACTTCATATGCTCACCTCTTGGTACTCGCCCAAGGGAGTCAGGTACTGAAGAATCAGCCTCTGCTCTATGGCAGGAGTCAAGGGGTAAAGTGTGTAATTAGTGCCAATCACCCACGGGGACATTTCTGACCAGCTGCTGTTGGACAGTTCAACAAACATCCGCTCTGGTTCCGAGGTGGAGAAGCCCAGTTTTTGCTTGGCCTTGCGGAAGCCATCTCTTTCATGCTGTTTCCCTGATTTGCCTTTTCTCAGTCCCCCATCATCTAGCTTTGTAGCAGAGTTTACTCTGCTACTGGTTTTATGACTTGAATCAAGATGAAAGGAGATCTCCATATCACCAGAAACTTCCTCTTGCTCTCCATCTACTGTCATCTCCCCGTAATCCATATCCACAGCCTCCTCATCGAGGGGCAGCAGAGGATCCAATGGCACTTTCCGAGGACTGGGGCGCTTGTTTTCCTGTTTTGTGGTCATTTCAGTGACCTGCAACTCTCGCAGCCGACGCAGCACCAGAGCCACCTGTCCAGAAAAGCAGCACTCATGAGAACACACACCCTGCTTCGATCATACAACTCACCTCAGCCGTATTTCTTGTTACCATCATATAAACCCACTTTTGCTGAGTATGCTGTGGTGTACATTTGCCCAGAGAAATAACAATTTCAAAGTGAATGAGAGAACTCAAATACATTTTGTTACAGCTACTTTCATTCTAAAATTTCAGCACCATGACTCCTCTGTGAGAGTAGCTTGAAAGCCACTAGGAGCAGATGAACCATATTGATGCTAACAGAACCACACACCAGCTTGCAGCACCCTTCCATTATCTCTGCCCAGCCTGGAATAAAGGCAACATTCCCTTTCCAAGCAGCAGCTCTGCTAAATTGCAGTTCCACCAAACCAAAGGTCATGCTTTTACTCTCAATGTTTAGAAGAGAAGTGAAGTCATCACAATTCCAACATAGTTGTCTCCATGTTGACTTACCTTTCATTTTAACACCTCTGTCTGGTGGGCAAATTACAATGTGCAATAGTTACAGATGTAAAGCTTCTGAAAATTCTTCTTTAAGGGAAGTATGAATATAAGTCTCATTAAAAAGTGAAGTATTTGACTTTTTAGGTTTCCATTGGCATTTTTAACACAACTGCTGTTAACAGAATAATCAGGCCATATGCCCCAACCTCAGCAGACACAGAGTCAGGAAAGGATGGAAACCATGAGCTACTCACTCTTACAGATATTACAACCACTGTAAGACCCATATATTAATCCATGAATGTGAGCTCCCCATAAATAAATATGAAAAACAAAAAGGTAACTGTCCTCTACAAAAGAGAAGTGATTGAGAGATCATTACCAGTTGTGAGTTCTCATCCCTGTAATTTGCAGCAATGTCCTGGTTTTCCATAGCTCCTCCCAACAGACCCGTTGCGTATGTCCTGAGTGGCTGATCAGCCTCTCGTGCCCACTTAAAGAGATTTTCAACTATGCCTTCCTAGAAGGGAGAAAACAAGAAACCAGTTCCAGCAGTTACATTTCATCTTCAGCTTCTCAGTCCCAATGAAAGCACCTGTTGGGAGGAATTCTAGCTCTAGCAATGAACAGGATGGATTTCCTACCAAGCAAGTAACAAATAAAAATACCTGGATTTAAAAAAAAAAAAAATCTAAGATTTCAAGCTGCATGAAACTATGCTCAAGCAGATACTTGGATTTGCACACCTGCAAAAAGCAGCCAGTCAAGGTACTTCCCAGGAAACAGCAAAATACTACAGGTATGAATTAGTCCAAACAAACAAGCCCAAAGCTCCAGTCAGTTTCACTAATAAAAATATCCAGCAATGTAGCAGATTTCAAAGAAACTATGTTGAATTTACATCAAGTAGAATGAAATCTGACTAAATTTAAAAGTCAATTGAAAAGACAATGGTTTACAATGAAAGATTATTTTGTTTCCTCTAAATTGCTACTGGATTTTGAAACATTAACAGTGCATCATTATCATGACAGGAATCTTGCACATAATTTGAATTATAGGTACAATACAATAAAAGATTAGTGAAAAGTAATAACAAAGAGACATTTTAACAGAAATGCTCAGCTTACAGATTTTTAGAGTTGCCTGCTTTATATTTGAAGACAATTGTATTACTATTTCAACGCTCTTATGTAACCAAAAAGAAAAAAAATCTAACTGACGGGATGTGAAATCCCTTGGTCGCTAGAGGGCCTCTTTGTGACCAGAACAGCACCCTCTTCCCAAAGCTTCCTACATCAAGGAGCCCTAAGTGTCAGAACAGAGCTCTAAATAGTCTCAAGTCAAAAGGAAAAAAGTCCTTAAGTGCAAAACTTAATTTAATTTCGGTTTACAGAAAGCTTTGGTCTCTGGAAATAGCTATATTCTCCACAAATGGGGAACTATTGTTTTGGTTTTAAATAGTTTTTTGATCAAGGCTTCTCAGCCTCAGCTTTTGGAGAGATCACAAAGAGCTCAAATTAAATTACATCTTTCACAAAGGGTGCACATTATTCTTTTCTTTTATCATGCTTTAGAGTTCCTATCCATATTTCCAATGGTAGAGAAATCACTTCCAAACTTTTACATAAAGCGCTACCTCATTTCCAAACTTCAGAAAAACACTAATTCTTACAGATGAGGAAACTGTGGCTTAAGTGAAATTCAGTTTCTCCTCACTTTGCACTCTGTGTGCATTCCTTCAGAACAACCCATTTGTCAACATACGGAAGTCTGATTCAGCTGTCCATCACAGTTCCAGATAATCCTCACAAAGCGTTTGGATTTTAGACCGCTTAGTTAAAGTATGACTTGCTTATCACTCAGCTCTAGTAAAGCTATTGCTCTGCTGGAGCTGGGGATTACAGGGCAAGTCCTCCATGTTCTAAACAGCCATTCACAGGCCTATAAAGCAACAATTCAAATTATAACATTTCCCAAAACATTAGATTAAATTCCAGCTCCTCTGTTTTAATCAGTCATATCACACCTTAAAAAGCTATGGAATACCCAAGATTTGATTAACTGAACAAGCCAAGAGCAAAAAGCCCCAAACTGTTAGTAAGACTGAACAGATTGGCTCCCAAAGACAAGACTTCAATATGGCTTTTTACTGGTTTCTCCTTTGGGAAGTCTTGTTGGAGTACAAAATATAGCAAGCTTAAAACCCAAGCTTTAGTACAGGTGATACCTTTTCCTGAAAGACAACGGCTGTTTCCAGTCCTGGCATGATGTCCAGAAGAAGTCTGCAGGCAGCAGTGTTCAGTGGAGGTTCTCTGCTTGTCATCACATAAGCATTCACTAGCTGGAGAAGATCAGGAACAACACTGGCTTGAAATTCAACTCTGACCAAACCCAGAGCAGTGAAAGCCCTACAGCTCCCACAGCAGCAAAACAATAAAGTAAGCAATGCCAGTCTAAGCCCTGGATCTCAACATGACCAGCCTTTAGCCTGCTCCCTTAGGGCCTTAGAAGTTGAAATTACTTCTCAGAGAAGCAGACAGCCTCTGATCTGCTGTTCACTGAATAAATATCTATCTTGAACTGACTTGTAAAGACAAATGCCTTTAAAAACTGTAACAGTAACAGCACAAATATGAAAAGATAACAAAAAAATTAGCATAAGAAATTGCACATTTTTAATTGTACCTGTATTTGCTTACCACTTGCAGTTTAAGACAGAGAGAAACATGCAAGCAATCTGTCAGAATCCTTACAGCAATGTGTACTGATACAGGTGTTTACAGGGATGCAAATGTAACAAAATTCTAGCTGTTAAGTCATAGAGGCTAGCAACGCAAATGGAAAGCCAGACTCTTGCTTCCTGATTCTCTGCCTGAGTCTTCTAGAGCTGCTCTTGTGCTCCTACAGGCAACCCTGAAGTTCCAAGCATTCAGAAACAAGGCACTGGAATTAGTGGTATTCATTTCCGTTACAGAAAGAAATTATGCTTTTGGACTTGTGTTAGAGGAGCTACATTTTCTTTAAAAAGACTGATAAACCTTGAAAACAGTTAATTCAATTGTCGCTACACACATTCCAACGGCTCATGAACTCCCCTTCACTTGAGCCACTTTGTTAAAGTGGCAAATGAGTTGCTCTTAAACCGATTTTAAAAACCAGTTACAGAAAAGAGAATTCTGACACCACTAAAATAAATATTAAACAAGTACCAAGGTCAACCAGCACAGAGCAAATAAAAGCCATAAGGTGATGTGAGGAATTGACAGAGAAAGTTCTCAGAGCAAACCTACCGCATTCATGAAATCATCATTCTTGAAGAGTATCCTCAGTAGGTGACCAAGCATACACTCTGGGTCTGCCCGACCTGCAGGACAAACAGGAAAACACTCATCCTTCTACCTCAAGATGCCAACATTAATATTGAACTGCTACCTTCAAACTGACTGTGCGATGCTCTAGTGTCAGCACCACAGAGCACAACTTCCCAGTGCAAAAGCAGTGTCAGACCTCCATCAGCAGTCAGCAATTTCAGGCTAAAAACTGTTTACTTTTAACTATGAGCTACCAGGTAAGCACTGGGACAGCTGGTACTGCCAAAAGCACTTGGGGCACCTTACCTGGGTGTCGGTCATCAAACGGGTCTGGGTCCCCTTTGCGGTACTCCTCGGTCTCCTTCTCAATCAGCTCGGACATTCTGCAGAAGGAATGACATCAAGTCAGCAGAATTCACACTCAGCCTGATGGAGCACAGCTCCTCACATTCACCGATCTGTCACAGCACTGCAAACCAGCCCATCAGCTTTCACCCAAACAGTGTTCAATGCCACCAGAGGATTTCTGACTGTCCACAACAGGGGGGAGAGGAAAGACTGGCCTCTACCATCTCATCTCATTTTTAGCTCCAAAAACCCACACACTGAACCCATAGCAACCCCCCAGAGATGCACAAACATGACACCCAGAGGGGCCAACACCTTTTATTTACTGATGATAGACTCCTGGTGGTGTTCTACAACACAGTGTAGAGAACAAGAGCAAATAAAGTCTATTCTATAAAGTAAATAATAAAGTTTACTCTACTGTGCTGGTGTTCTCACCACCACAGTGTCTTTCTTTTGCAGCAGAACAAGTCCTGAACAGGTGACTTAAGTCTTCCTCCCTGCTCAGCCTGTGGAAGGGCAGCTGTTCAAACTGCCTGCACAGTTTTTTGTTATTTTACACATTAAATTTCAATAATGTTGGCTAATTAAATATAATTATAAATATTTAATAAATATTAAATACTATTAAGTGCTGTGTAACCTCTCTTCAGTTATCAACCTTTTACCATGTGTCAACTACCACCACGGATAAGACAAGGAGAAACTCAGCCAGCTCCCTGTTCACAGACCTTCAAAATACATTAGATGGTCCTCTGTATCAGAAAAAAAAAAACCCCTCTGAGTTGTTTTGGAGCTATGCCTTCCCCTAAACTAAGAAGCAGCCTCAGCAGACACAAGAAATCATATGCTCTAATTTGTTTAGAATGCTCAGTAAGAGAATGAATAATTATTTTTATTTAAATAAAATCAAGAAGAAGAAAATTATCTCATGGTCAAGCAATACATAATTCCATAGTCATCCACTGTACTTCTCCATGTAATGTTACAGCACAAATACACGCAGTTTGATGTGAAATAAAGAGCACTCAATTCAATTGAAAAAACATTAGCAAATTAAATCTCATTTCCTTGGTATAAAACATTATTCCATCCCCTCTACCAATGTCCAGAGTGGGAGGCAGTCTATGTGCAACACAGCATTTTAAAACAAGGTCTGAATACCTCAGAGTAGTTATCTAGGCAGAGTTTATTATAGGAGAAGGAAAACTGCTGGAAGGCTGCAGTAATCCCTAGAAAAATATTTGTCTTTCACAGGGGATTTCCCTTACAGAACACTGCTGACTTCTACTCCATTCCTGCTACTTTCCAGAAAATATCCAGTATTCCCAAGCATGATTAGAGGCAAAAATGTACTTAGTCCTGCCTCTGTGAACTACACTGACTTGCCAATGTAACAGAGGATGATGCCTGCCAGATTCTAGGAACAGCAAATTAGGTCATTGGGAATGAGCAGAGAACTTTCCTGCTTGCCTTTGATCTGACAATTATCTTTCAACAAACTGTTGATCCTGTGGGGTTCCAATATTTACTTTTATAAGCCTGATTGTGAAGGGATGCAAATTGTGTCCCTTTTTAATAATAGGTGGCACAGCGTGAGCTCTCAAGAAATTCTGGCAAAAGCAAGTTACTTAAATACTCCACTGCCAGCTCCTCATTTTTTTCCATGAGAACTAATAGCTTGAGGGGTGCCTGCTGACAGAATACTCAGACAAATGGGGAGCTGGGAAGCAGCACCCTCGCCTTGTCAGGTCTTTTGAGGTGATAATTAGCATTTTGGTGACATGCCAGAAAGGACAGACAAGCAGCATGGAAAGTGAGCACAACACTCTGGCCAGTGCATCCTGTCTGGGTAGGCAGCCAAACAGCGAGCCAGCTCCCAGTGCTTTCAGGGACAGCAACATTATCACAGGCTCAATGAAACACCAATGTGAATCACTAATTATGGAGGGTTTTGAGACAATTATTCACAAGTGTTTGACCAAAATAAAATTTAAAAAAAAACCAAACCACTGCCTTTTAAAAATTTATTTTCCAAAAGAAAAAAAAGAAAGAAAGAAAAATCAAGCTTGCTTACAATACCCTTCTTTTAACTAACACATACAAAGGTGTTTTGTGACGTGACTTGGATGTATCTATCTAGATCAACAGCTTTGTCAATTCTCAATTGAAGCAACAGGAGTGTCAAATAACTACCAAAGCTCATTCCTGCCTTCTAACATAGGCACCTGGAACACAGGGCTGTAACTAAACACAGTTCACAAAACCACAGAACTTTTATTCAGGTTTCAAGACTTCCTTCATCCACTTGGCATTATACTAGTTCTCCACTTCCAAGTTTGCAGACAAGATGTAGGATTTACATGGAGCCATTTACTTCTAACTAATTATTTTTCTCTTTACAACTGTCTTTGGAAAGTTAGTCAGATCCTCATTTTCACTTGCCACAAACTGAGCTCACCTTGGGAGGGGGGAAGGAAGGGACAGGGGTATATAGAAAAGTATGTCAATTTTGCAAGGCTCCCAGTGATCTAGATGGCATAAAGCCATCCTAACCCTGCCCTGTGTCATCACTTAGCATTAATGACCAACTTGAGCCTTTACAGCAGATTGCAACAGCGTAAGATGCTCTAGGATCTCATACCAAAATACGGCTGGTTTGTAGAGATGAGGTTATGATGTTAAAATGTTGATTTACTCCCTTGATGAAAGAGGCTCCTGGGATGCAGTGAATGATCTGAGTCCCAGGATTTGCCTGATTGGCTGAACATGACTTGCAACCAGTCTATGAAATAATGCTCTTGCAGGATCATTTCAATTCACAATATTTTTGAAAACCACTTGTATTTATTATCTGCAGTTTGTTGACAGGCTTTCCAAGCAATTGCTTCAGTTCATACCTTCTAACACTCAAGTGTTTGTAAACCCAGAAATCCAGCTTTGTAGAAGTGACAGGTCAGTTGTGGTCTGTAACTGGTGCCATCACTGTTGCTGTCCTTGTCACGTTACTGCACTCTCACCTGTGCCACCTCAGCACCACATTTAACAGACCCCAACCCACACAGGGAAGTCTTCTTCCATTCAGCTCACGAGATGGAAGGAAGTTAGAAAAATAACTCACCAACAAGCGTGACCACAGCTCCCTCTGCCCTAAGACTGAACCAATATGCAAGGGCATTACTCTGCCTCAGGACATTGGCCAGTGCATGTTCCAGTTGGTAAGGATTCCTGGGGAGCATCTCTACCAGCAAATTCTAAATATCTAAACATCTAAAACTCTCTCCTACAAACAGAAACACAGCTTTCATTGATACCAGAAGCACTGTAAATCCAATATCCGCCAAAGCCAGTAGATCCTCATGCCACCTACCTTAAATAAATCTGTACTATCTACTCTAAAGCAAAAATACCCAAGCTTTCACCATTCATAAACATTCTGCTGCACAGAAACCTTGAGAATCAACAGAGTTATCAGGCTAGTCTGAGCATAAATAATGTAGGGAGCTCAAGGAGCTGAGCAGTAGCAAGAAGTGCCAGACTGCTACAAACACAAGACAATACGTTTCATCCAAATGACTTTAAATTTCTTAGAATACAGTAAATTTCTGGTTATGCCTACAAGAAAAAGCCTTGAAATAGCACATATGTTTCCTTCAGACAACACACAAATATATACCAAGACCCATCTCATGATTTCCAAGAAACCCACTAATTTTCAAATGTTTAGGATTGGCTTTCTGTTGCTCATCTCCCTCTTCTGTGCTGCTACTTTTGAAATGCAGCAAGAACAGCCATATAGTTGTGCCCAGTGGGTGAGACACAGCACAGACCTGAGCAAAGAAGCTCCACCAGGTTCCTCTAACTTCCCCGCAGTGCCAGCCCCAGCTCTGTGCACTGATTTGTCTGACCCAACAAGGCAGAAGAGACACCTGGATTGCTCCCAAACTACAGAGCAATTCAGCCCTGCACACACAAGGCAGGACATGGGTCTGCCAGCAGTGGTGTGACAAGGAATTGGAGGAATTTCTGCAAATTGCCTCTTAAAGCAGGACTGAAGACCTCAAAAGAGGTCTGGCTTGGGAAACCATAAAAGCAACTGATAATCCAAATCTCTCTCTTGTACTAGATACTGTCTTAACATTAATGGTGTTATGTACACAGCTCTAAAAAATTTATTGGTCCAGAATATATTTTTATCCCAATACAATGCCAGTCAATCATCACACAGCTTAAAAAAGAAATCAATCAGGTTTTAAAATTTCACTATAAACATGCCCTTTGAGCTTCAATAATATCTTCTCAATATAGTTCCTCCTACTCATCCTACTCTTATCCTTTCATTTAATCTGATCAACGTCACTGCAATCTCAAACCCCTCACACATTGCTTCCCATCTTGATGTTTTACAAGATTCAGGTGAAGATACCGAAGTTATTTCAAGTATTTAATGATACTCCTGACTTCTATTATTTCAGAGAATTAAATTCACTTTTTAGAGACAGTTTGTGTAAGATGTCTTTGTAATACAAATTTCTTACTAAAAGTTTATATTTAAACACCACATTAAGAGTTCAATTTCCAGACCAAGAAAATTAATTACAGGTTATCAGGTATGTGAAAACCTCAAGAAAACATATGGTAAAAGCCGCTGCCAACTAACTTTAGATCCTCAACTTTAGGAACTTCTTAATATATCTTACCTGGTGAGAATAGGGACCATGTCTTGCCCGCTGCCATGTTCTTTCTCCCATTGCTCAAGCAAAGTGGTGAGCTCAGCCTTGGAGTCCACATGCCCAGATCCTGAAGTCATGGCTTAGCCTAAGGCAGAGGTAACAATCAGAAAAAAAAAGGCATACAAATAAGCATACCCTTTCACTACATTCATTGAAATAATCTAAACCAAATATTACAAGTAATTTGAAAGAGGCAAATAATACTCAGCCACAAAGACTGAGAAGATAAAGTGACATAACAGTGCTTTCAAAGGTGAAAGTTTCTTTCTGGTACTTTGCCTGCAGACCAAAGAACACGTGCACCTCTGAACACAAGTCCTGACTGGTGCTCCCCAGCCCTGACCAGGCTGGTTGGAATGCACAGCTCACCACAGCTGTGTTCACTGCTGAGCCTTTTAAAAGCTCTACCTCAACTCCCTGAGCAGACCTGAGTTACCCTTTGTAGTGATTTACTCAAGAACCAACCCAGCCAGGGCAGCAAGATTGTGATCAGTGTCGTTATCCCTGTTTAACACCCTGCAGCCAGCGGTGGAAGTGCCTACAAACTCCTCAGGTCCACAGTGTCGAGGAGCAGAGGCAGCTGCCCTGAGCACTGCGGGCAGTGGGAGCAGCCCAGGACAGCCGTGGCTGGGAAAGAGCTGGGCTCTTGTTCAGGGTTCCCACTTGTTCAGGGTTTCCAAGAACAGCCAGTGGCTCCAGTAGGAAGGAAGGATGATCACAGGAGGGAGCACTGGAGCAATTACTTCAGATTTATCAGCCTTTACTGGCATGACAGCAGCTGACAGAAGATTTATCTTCCCATCCTCAAAAGTGAGAAACTCCTGCAGTACTGAGTGACTTGTTGAAGTACCATTTAATGAAGAGAACTATCACTGTAGGTTCTGTTTAAGCCTTTAAATTTCCAGGTGTCAGCTTTTGTCAATCTGATAAAAATCTACTAGAAATATTAACAGCCTAAACTAGAAGAAAATCTGTCTCAAAATACTGCTGTGCCCTTAGTTTCCAACCTGACAGAGGGTGATTGCTGAAAAGAGTTGTAACTTCTGGAGGAAGGAATACCCAAACCTAATTTAAACACTGACTTTGTATTGGAGGTGGGGGAGAGTAAACACAGCAAAAGAGATTCCTTCACATCCAAAAACACACAAAGATTTCCAACATTTCATTAGCTGTAATATAGCCAGTATCTATCTGCCATGAGTTTAAATACCCATATGTCATAACTGACCCAGAGAAAGAAGATTTCAAACCAATATTAAAACCAGAAGTGTTTAAGACAGTGACATACACATCAACTCCTGAAATACATGTTCAGGAATCAGTCAAATGACAGACTCTAAAAGAATCCATAGCATAGATTACATATGCATTTATAGCCTAAGTTCTCTCTGAGAAACATCACCACAATTTTAACTTCGTGTGTGTTGGACACTAACTGTTTTAAAACCTTTCCTCACTTAGGGAATGGATGAACAATCCTACAGTTCTACCTCTTGTCTCATAGGTGCTTCTGAATTAATGTACTGTGACTAGTTAGTTAAATGAGGAGCATGAAGTTAAGATCACTGGCTGAAGATTAAACTGGCAGAAGCTGCACAAAAGTCATAGCCCAAAGACCACAAAAAGATAAACCTGTGACTACAAGAACACCATTTTGATACTTACTATATGAAGTGGACATATGCTAACAAAAAACTACCTAAGCATGACAAAAGATTATGTTTTCTGAATCACAAGTAATTATGATTTTATCTAGGGCATTCATTATTCATTCATTCATTGCAGAACTACATCAGGAAATTCAATGCAAATGCATAAATTGCTTAGGAAGAAACACTACCTAGATGCAGGCAAAACCATAATGAGATTGTACACACACACACCCCCCCAAACACCCTTGAAAAGAAAAACTATTCCAAGCTCATAAAGCTCCATTTCCTTTTTCATTAACTGAACATCACTTGCCAGCAGCACTTCGGAGCTTTTAACCATCACAGAAAAACATTCAGACAAATCCACTCTGGGCTTCAGAATGCAAGTGCTGTAACAAAATCTGCATTTAACCACCGCAGACATCCCCACCTTCATTCTGTACCCAACGGATACAGAAAAAAAGGGCCCTGTGACCTCAGAGCTAGTCTAGGGCCTGTGCAGGCTCTCTGCAATCTAGAGAACAATTTACTTCCTCCAACAACCCTTAACTGCTCCTGCTGGAAAATAAGAAAGGTCCAGCAATACCTGCAACAGGTCAACGAAGTTTCAGTCAGGAAGGCCACAGGAACTGCTCACACTGCCCTCTGGGACACCCTGTGCTATACCAAAAGCACGTGAAAACAGAAAAATCCCAGCTATCCCTAGAACCTGGAGAATTGCCTCAGTAAAGCACATTATTGATCTAAATAACTAGTGCTGACACAGAGCTGTTTTTTGAAATAAAGTTACAACATAAAAATGCCACCCCTTCTACTGGGACACTGCAATGATAGTGAATGTCTTGCCAAGGCATCTCGCCTCTTCCACAGCCTTATCCCTCCCAATTTATTCAAATAAATCCAACTATTTTAGATGGCACCACAGAAATTCCTCCTGGGCTCACTTTTTTTCAAGAATTCCATCTTAAATCAAAGCGAAGAGCTCTGCAGAGAAGACAAGAACATGAACAATATGAACTAACCTGTAACTATCAGCAACACACCTGGTCTGATGGAGAGGAAACCTGGGATAACAGCTCTGACTTTCACTATTTCCCCTGGAAAAGTTGCTGAACGAATTCCATCTTAAACTGCTCTCCAAGAACCAGCAGAACTGATCATATTAAATTCAGGGGGGCAGGGGGGATGTAATTTTTTCTCTTAGTAAGTTTTGAAAATCATGGCCTGCTACAGATTTCAGTTTGAACATCTAATAAGCTAAGGAATGGGATTTTTCCCCAAAAACACCAGTTTGGCCACTGCCACTGAAAACCCACATGCTTTAATATTAAAGACTACTTGGTATTCCTGTATCACAGCAAAGGGTTTATGGGCGTTTTATCCTTCTGAGCTCAGATGTAAAAATTTGACAGAAAAGGGAAACCCAAAGAAGTACTGAGACACAGATTCCTCAAGGTACTCACATGTTTTTGAAATGTCAGACACTTTAGTGCTTGAGTCACCTTAGTGAGACATCTCTGAACAGAGAGGACATAGAATTTCAGTGACCTCTAACCACAAACCTTGATTCAGTTCCTGGAACAGCTGGAGCAGTTCAGCTCCACCCTTCTGTCCATTGACACATTGGAGCCTCACTCCAACTGCAGCACCACTACAGCTCATTCCCTCACTGACGGTGTGCTCAGGGAAAGGATTAGGAGGTTCTGAACACACTGACTTCCCACTGATAAACATTTTAAAGCATGAAACCTCCTAGTGAATATATAGATACTCGTAAAATCTGAAAATCAACAGATTGGTTATCTGGGAAATGAATGCAAAAGCCCTAAAATAGCAATTTAAATGGAAAATGAAAGAGCCACATAATAATACCAAAAATTATACCTCAAGCAAAAAAACCAAAAAAACCAAAACAAAACAGAAAAAACAAACTCCTGAAAACTCCAATTTTAATCAATTTTGTAGAAAGACTGCACAGTTAAATTAATGTGCACATTAAATTAATGGACAAAAATTACAAGAGAATTTGTAATTCTACATGCATAGGGGCAACTCAAATTCTAATAACTGCTCTTTGAGTCAGCTTAAACAATCAAGTTCCACATTGCTTTCAAACGTGATTCTAAGTAAGGCTGAGGACGCAATGTAGAGGAGAAGACAAATGTAAAAATGTAACACCACTAATGCATTACCATAGTTAACCACAGTTAACCATAGTTAAATGCCCAGCAAAGCTGAGCAGTGTATCTGTAGGTTCTCTCATAATAATGTTTTAACACAAAAAATTCCTTACTTTAAGAAAAGGTAAAATTCTCCCTCTCATCACAAATATCCTTTAAAGAGGTGAGGTACCTGACAGCTATTTGTCCAAACCTATTGAGTCTTAAATAACCATGTGGAAGTTAAAGCTGAAGTATCACAAACCGTCAACACTGAAGTTCACTTGTGGAAATAATACACCACCAAGTAACAAAAGCCTCACAATCTCTGAAGCACAAAAACGTGCTCTGGTGTCTTACACTGAGGGAAACTCTGAGGGAAGTCCTCGTTTGTTCAACTTCCCTGTTTCACAGAGCTCCAAATTGCCTGTTACTACTGAACATATCCCTAACGTTGCTTTTAAGTATTTGTTTAAAAACTCTTTTTTTTTTTTTTTTAAATCAAAACATTTTAAGGACAGGGAAAACCACAAGGTTATTCCGTGTCCTGGAATTTCTCCTTTTACAAAACAAACTCGGAACTACGTTCTGATACGGCAGGACAAACCTCAAAAACAGGAACAAACTTCTGCTGTCTACAAAATAAGGGGGGGGGAGGGGAGCGAAAACAACTGCTCCATTTCAACATCAGTTTCTCTTCGCGCGGCTGAAGGGGAAACACGCGGGCCGCACCTCCCGGGGGCGGGGGCGGCCGGTGACAGCTCCCCGGGTCCCGCACCGCCCGGCCCGGCGGGACGCACGGGCCGCCTCAACGTTTAAAGGTCGGCAGAGGCCAGAGCGGGGGGGCGGAGAGCCAGGGAACCTCCCGCCCGACAGGCCCGGCGCAGCAGGAAGAGCCCGGCGGAGGGGGCGGGCCGGGCGCGGGGGCCCGGGGCGGGCGGGGCGGCGCAGGCCCGGTCCCGCCGGGGGGAACGGCACGGGCCGGGGGCGCACGGGACAGGCCGGGACAGGCCCGCCGGGCCCCCCGCCCCGAGGGCGCCCCCTAGCGTGGGGGCGGACCCGCAGCCGACCCCGCGCCCCTCAGGCGCCTGAGGCGCCCCCCCCACCCCGCGCCGCTGCCCCTGCCCCTGCCCGGCGCGGAGGCCGCGGCCGCCAACCGGCCCGGCCCGTAGAGGCTCCAGGGAAGCGGCGGCGGCGCGTCCCGCCCGGCCCGGCCCCGGTTACCTGCGCGCTGCCCCGCGGTGCCGCCGCCACCCCCGGCCCCTGCTGCCGGCCCCGCGCACCCCGCGGCGGCCGCGATCGCTGTGGAGGGCGCACACTTTTGCGCGTCACCGCGCTGCGTCACAGCGCGCGCGTCACGGCCGTGAGGGAGCGGGGGACGAGCCAGGCTCTCGGCCGGCCTGCCGGGAAAGGGAGTTCGCGCGGGACGCATGCGCGTGCGGGAGCTGCCGCCGCAGGGGCTGCTGGGAGCTGTAGTTCCCGTTGCGCGCCGCCATTGCCCAGCGCGGCGGTGCGGGCAGAGGGGTCCGTACCCTCCTGGCGTTCTCCAGGGAGAGGGGCCAGGCTGTTGGCTCTGCTCCTTCCGGCGTGGCACGGAGGGGCCGCAGAGCAGCAGCTGCCGGCGCTGATACGCGCGTGTCCGCCCCGATAGCGGCGTGTTGCTGGGCACGCCGCCACCCGCCCTCCAGCCCCACAGCGCAATATCCCCAGCTGCGGCTGCTCTTCCTTTCTCAAGGCTGAATGTTGTTCGCTGTGTTGTTCACCTGTTAAGGTCACCTCCAGCTGCACAGCGAGGTGTTTCAGCGGGAGGACAGCTTGCAGGAGAGCTCGGATAATCCCCCTTCAGAGGGGTTCATCCTCTTATCTCCCCCTCGGGAACATCGTCCTGCTTCTGCACACCTTAACAAGGGCTGATTTTGGCAGCTGTAGCTAACCCCACAGCGGAACTGAACAGCCACCTCTGCTCTGTACCACGCCAAAGGAGGAAGAGGAACCTTGGGCTCTCCTGGCTATCTCGGGAAAACTCTTCCCACGTTCCCACCCTTCTTCCAGCTGCTCATGATGAGCTCTGGGGAGGTCATCCACTCCCCATTCGTTGCCTCTATCACTCCAGAAGTTGTGCACCTGCATGCGATGAGAGAAAGTCTGTGTGCAAAGAAACCCTTCAGCACTGCACAGTCCCATCCCTGTGTGCTTTCCACATGAGAAGCCTTCCATTCCTCTGGGATTGTTTTTCTTTGTCTGTTGGTTCCACAGTGGGAATATCCCTACTCTTGTGTGCTTTTACAGTGGTAACGAACTGTTATTCTGCACAGCCCCCTGCCCCTGGTGTATCAAGTTACTCACTGAGAAGATCCACATCCTCTCAGCAAAATTACCATTTCTGAGGGAAGGAAGATCTGGAAAAGTCCACTCCTCACCCAGGCCCTCATGGCTGGTTGGAGCATCAAAAGTATCAGACCTGCCTGCAGCATTATTATCCAGGGAAGATCATCACATCCATGGCTGCACCTTCTCCCCCTGCAAGGCACCTGGGAGCCTCGAGGCAGCCACCAGCCTGTTCAGATGGAGCTGCAGAGCTCAGCATTCCCACCCCTCACCTCCAAGTTCAAAGGGCTGAGAGCAAAATTAAGGTATCCAGTTTCTGCCATGGCTATGGTGCACTGGAGACAGGGTCTCTACTCAGAGATAGTGGGGTTCAGTCCCCAGCTCACCTGAGCAGGTGAGGAGGCTTGGAGCTTGCTGCTCATTGCCAGAGCCTGGCACACTGTTGGCATAGGGCACAACTTGCAGCCACCCACTGGCTCTGCCACAGCTCTGCCATAGCCTCCTCTACAAGCTGCCTGAAATGCTCAGGCCTCCAGCTCCTGCATTTCCAGACCTTAGGTGATATTTGGGAAGGATTCAGTCTAACATTCTTGTTCCTCATAGGGCAGGTGAAAGTACTACTGGCTCACCTGTCAGGAAGAAGACAGCATGAAAGCAATGAAGTCCCAATTTGTGCTGCTGTGCTCTAGTAATTGCCTGGGTACTGGCAAAATCTCTTCTCATAAAAGAATAAATATTAATAAAATGATTAAATAAGGGGGAAAAGGGTCCTTCCTCTCAAGGAAAAACTTCATAAGCACCGTTCCTATCTAAGATGCCCTGCAGTGCCCACGTTAATCCACCTTCTTTCACTGCAACTGTATAAATCCCTGCTCCAGGCAATGTTTGCACAGGTAGAAATCCTGCTACCACACTTACAACATTTGACTGTCAGTCTTGGTTAACTCCAGGATAACGAGTGCAGCAGCGAGAAGCACTGGATATAGTGAGTAAGCCCCCACTGTCACAACAACACTTTGCTTTAATGATGCAATTGGAAGGGAAAAAAAAAAAAAGGGCCATGGATTGCAGAGCAATAAAAACAAGAGGCCAGCAGTGAGGTGGCGCTTCTTGCCCTATGGGATCTTGTAGCTGAGAGGCCTGTGGTGTGCAAGGAAGGGAAGGTTATCTCTATGTTTGCTTCCATGGGCTCCCCAGAAGAACAACATATTCCACAGGATGGTCAGCTGATAGTAACCATGACTTGTGATTGAATCGCAGATTGAGGTTCCTTGAACAAAGTAACCAGTTCCCCCCACTTCCATCACATCCCAGGTCACCTCACAACACTGTGGTTTACCAGGAGAGGATAAACCCATTTCATTTAGCTCTAATAATCTTCTAGACTTACAGACAATTAGTTGTGGGATCAGAGGAGGAACAGTACTGGTAGGAGAAGCCAGGAAGACACAAATTTGGGTTCCAAAGGATGCCTTGAGTACAGCTAGGGGTGGAAGCATGTGTGTTCATTTCTCACAGCTGCTAAGGCAGAGTGTCCCAGACGGAGGCTCCAGGCAGCAGCTTCACCTTCTGCCTGAACAGACCTTTGCTCTGAGAGTGAGAAACAGGTCGTGATCAGAAAGCTCACAACATTCAGACACTCCATGACATCTGCCCTACAAGGAGTGGAAGGATTCTTTAGGCTTTTAGGGGTGTTAAGTGCTCACCTTGACCTCCAACACAGATCTATCGTGATAAAGTTTGTTGGCTTCCTACACTTAACCTTTCTTTTATTGTGCCTTCCCTCGTGGGAGTCAGTTTGCTCGTCACCGTGTTCCTCCATGCAAGCGAGTCTCTGTTGAAGGGCAGCTGTGACAGTGGTTACTGACCGAGCAGTACCAGCCTCTGCAGCATAGTTTTGCTGCATGACTCATAGCAGGTGAGTCGTGAGCCCAGTAACAGAGTTCAGTCCCTTCCCAGCACTCTGTATCATACAGCAGCTGCAACTGCACCCAGCACCCAGCTGGATTTCCCAGCAGCATCCAGGGAAGGATACAATGCCGGGACCTGAACCTTTGGGAGGGTCTGAACCTGCCTGCTCAGCTGCTTGTAAACTGGCGGGTGTTTCTTTGCAACGCCCATGCCCCGGGGGACTGCAGGAACCAGGCTGCAGGTCAGACGTCTGGGGAGCTGCACCTGGGAGCAGAGCGCGTTTTCCAGGGGAGCAGAGGAGGTCAGCCGGCTGCCATGCACTTCTCTGCTGAGTGCCTTTCTCCTTTCCATCCTGCCAGGCTCCTGCGTGCCTCTGGGAATCTGGGCAGTGGGCAGCAGGCACAAAGCCCTGACAAAAAGGCCTCAGCTCCAGCCTCAGGAAGGACCATCTATTGCTTTCCCAGCCTGAATCTGCCCAAATAGTTCAGAAGTGGTTTCATGAGGTGTGAAGCAGATAAATATTTGCAGTGATATCCCTCATGCCTAAAGGGCTTTAAACACTGTCTAGGCTCCCCCAGAGCATCTGATTGACATCTATCTAATGCTAAATTTTCACATGGTGCAAAAATATTGCCTTATGGATTAGATTATGGCCATGGGTGAGCTGCAAGCTGGCAGCCAGCACACCTCAAATGATCTCCCATTTCTTGCCCACATCAGAGAGACAGCAGATAATACAGTAGAAAGAGATATAACGGAAGAAAAAAGGTACGAAGTGAAATAAGCAGGAAAAAGCAGTTCAGTGGGATTCCTTCTGCCTGGACAGACGGAGCAGAGCCGAGGGGCTGCAGGCATTGCCACAGGTTACCTGCAATCCAGGTAACTGTGGGTAAATGGGGCCAAAATACGTGCACTGAGTGCCCCCGATAAATGATGTGCGACAAGGGAATAGCTCAATCACTAGGTGGCACACCGGCATCATCGCACCACACCAGCGTCCTCTTGGGAGTAGAGGAAAAAGCTCAAAATAGCCCAAAGCAAAAATTAACAAGCAATCATCCGGGGCCGAGGTGCTTAGAGGAGCCATCTGTGTGCTCACACACACAGAGTAAAGCCACCCAGCAACGGGAGAGAGACATCAAATGTAAAAGGGCAGGCAAGATGTGTTCATTCAATCGAATTCTGCCTGTGCTTGTTTGCTATTTCTGAGTGACAGTGGAAAAGGCAGGGGAGGCCCGTTCATGAATGGAGTGCAAAGAGGAAATGCACAGAGGGCAACAGAGGTGGACACTGATCCAGGGAATGCAGTTGCCGCCTTTTCTGAGAGTTACGCCTGCTCTTGTGTGTGGAGAGAGCATCGGGGTTTCCTTCCAGCAGAAAAGGCCAAGCAAAGCTCAACGAGAAATTTCTCACAGAAACAAAAAGACAGAGTGGGGAACAGTGACAGCAGGCTGATGGCACCTACTGCAAAAAGAATTCAAGGGTAGCTGTTTGCAGGGAGAGGAAAGAGTGAGAGGAGAATGAATGATAGCAACACTTCTGGGCTGGAACTAAAACAGCAACACAAACTAAAACCAGCTCAGGTATTTATGAGGAGGGGGCAGGGAGAGACCTACATTTTGGCAGTGGCTGAGCTACCACTGTGTATTGTTTTACTAGTGTAGATCAGTAGAAATAGTTCACTCTTGAGAGTTTCAAGGACTGTACCATGGCCAACTACACTAACTCTTCTGGACACTCGCAGGATCTGCAGGACTTGCCTTCAGGCAGGCTGCTCCCCAGGCTCTCCAAGTGTTTGCATAGATTCAGCAGTGCAGACACAGGCTCTCCAGCCAGCTCCCCCTGAGCATTTAGCCCAGACTGAAGAGAGAAGCCAGATCTATATCTAGGGACGTGGAAATGCAGAAGAATGTCGTTCATCAGCTCAGATACTAATGAGAACATGAGCAGGCAAACAGCTCTCTTCCAAACAGGCTGGTGCCAAAACACTCCATTCAGACACTCAGTGCAATGCCAAGAGCACATAACTGCCTAGCTGAGCATCTGAGTGACAGCACATCTGTGTTTGCAAGCTGAAAGTCAACAAAAAAGTTAAATAATACAAAGTGATCAGCGTTGCATGAAGTATACACTGACATACACCTCTTGCTTTCTTGCAGCATGGCCCCTGAATCCTGACCATGCTGCAGCACTGCTGCTATTGCAGTCTTGCTCAGAGCTTTTTGCTCAGCTTCTCACACACACCCAGCAACTTCAAGCAGATTTTTGTACCTCTCGTTTCTCCCAAATTAATGAAAAGGATGGTTATTGATGTGTCCTGTGATATAAGAGCTATCCAGGAGTATAAAGCTATGATCCAGCAACTGGGAAAGAGCCTAAGGGAGAGTGGAAGTGCACAGTTAAACAAATGCACAGAGAATATACAAGGGAGAACATGAGAAAAGTAGGGGACAGTTAGTACACAGAAAGTGGCATCATGGCAACAAGGCATTGTTTCCTGACTAAACTAATTTCTCTAACTGAGAGTCAGTTAAAAGTTCATTTCAGGCTCCACACAAAATCCCTTGCTAGTTTTTGTGGTTTAACAAGGGGTTTCCTTTTTTTATCTGTTTTTATCTGGTTTTTTATCTGTTTTGTTACTATAGGAAACAACCAGCAAAGAAAACTTCATACAGAAGGAAGCAAGAAAAGACTGTGCACAGCATGCTGTGAAATGCCTGCAAGACACACACTGGGAATACAAACAAATTCTTCCTTATGTTTTCCAGCAACAAGGATCTTAGGGATTACTTGTAACAACAGCAGCTTTGAAAAACAAAGACTAAACAGAACCAGGGAAAAGTACAATTTTAAAACTACTAGCGTATTTAAGAGGAGAGTGGGGTTTGTTTTGTTGGGGGTTTTTTCTGGTTTTGGTTTTGGTTCATTTTTTTCCTTTTTATCAGGCCTTAAGTGCAGGTTATATATCTGTTCTTTTCATGACTTCTCCCTACAGGAGTTAATTAGGTCAAATGCATTTATGTCTCAGTTTTTGATGCACATGGAAACAATAAGCAAATTGATGAAAGTGGGCTATAATGGTGCCAGGCACATGTGCAAACATGTTAATTTTGTGTTCATGAGTTGTTTTATCACAACTGTGATGGATTCCATCAAGGGTCTTAATAACAAATATGTGGTATTTGTCACATGCAGTATCTGTATTTGGCAAGCCTAATCTTTAGCTTGTCCATGGTGGTGGTTATGGCTCTGGGAGCTCTGCAGATATGAACTCCCAGCAGCCACATGTGTTGCAGGCACTGCCCAAACACTGGGACCTGAAGCACTGTAAAGTCTGAACACTTGGTTCTCACATTCAGCCATACCTAGGAAGAATCTCAAAGCTCCCTTAGTAACATAAAGCATCCAACAGCATTTGAAATGGGGAAAATCTCCAGC
The DNA here is from genome assembly GCF_008360975.1 of Lichenostomus cassidix. NCBI lineage: Eukaryota > Metazoa > Chordata > Aves > Passeriformes > Meliphagidae > Lichenostomus > Lichenostomus cassidix. Next base: position 16,182,386 of record NC_139493.1, read on the forward strand.
TGAAATGAGGTAATGTAAATTCTGTGCTGGAATTCACCCAGGACTCTTGCCCTGAGTTTTCCTCTCCCATGAAATAGTTCATGTTTTTTCACCCAGAAGGAATGACTTCCTCTGGCAATACTTCTGTCTTGCTGCCCTGACCCTGAACAGCCTGTGCAGCCCCAGAAACATTCTGGGACTGGGATGTTTTAGGGCAGCTTCCTGAAACACTCAGCACCTCCAAGCCCAGGTACCTAGGAACGCAGGTGGGCCTTGGAGCATGATGCTACTGGTGCAGACTTAGATCCCTGACATTGTGGTGACTTAAAGTTCAGTCTCTGCTGCTGAACTGAAAGTGCCACATCAAGACAGCATCAGCAGCCCAAGGCTCTTTGCTTCCCTCTTCCACTTGTCCCCTCATGTAGATGACAGTGTCTTTTCTTCCTTCCAGGAGCTTCAAATCCCTGGTCAGTGGAGAGGGAATATAGCAAAAATGGAGCTTCATAAATTTCCTTTGCACAAATAAATCAGGAGTACCTGACAATATGGCAGAAGGGAAAGGGAAAAGCATTGAATTTTTAGGAATCAAATTGGATGCCAACCCACAAAGAAGAAAAATCCCACTGCCTCCCAGGGCACAGCATGCTGTGTTAGTAACTGCAGGGACATACCCATGGGCTTTGTTCTCCAGGGACCCTTGTTTGTGAACATTTAGCTGCATTTATAGGAGTGCAGGGTATTTTATATAGCAGTCTATTCCTTTTGGGATGTAGATAAGTGCTGGGTCCTTATCCTTATTCTAAAACCAGCACTAATAAATGATAACCAGAAAAATACCTGACTGTCCTCTTTGCTTCTGGAGCTGGGGTTAAAGGCAGCTAGCTGTGCAGTAATGGCTGCAAACAACAGTAAATGGCTGATGCAAAGCTCTGCATTTCCATTCACTTTGAATACCAGGCATATGTGTAACACACACACACACACACACACACACAACTTTCCCTGTAGTGGAAGAGGTTTCTGAGTAAGACACATTTGTACCACTTCTGGACACAAAGGAACAACAAACTATCAAAATACCAATTTCATCAGTGAGCAGTTGCAGAGAAGTGGATAGCATTCAGAGCCTGGGAGTGCACTTGATTCAAATATTGCAGGGTGCATTTGCAACAAGGTGTCTGTATCTACCTGCTGCAATATGATTGTTAACTTGCAATAAAAATCAACTAATTATGAAATAGGGACATGCTGGAAGGATCATTTTGGCATTCTGCACTGAAGAATTTTTTTTCCTGAGATTTTTTTATCTTGCATCTTTTTTCATCAAGTCTTCTCCAGAGAAAAAAGATAATTTTCAGTTATTTGGTATACAACAAATGACTAGTACAACTGGATAGGATCAACAGGAGTTTTCCAAGTATTACCTTATTTCACAGTCTGTGTTTGTGTTTAATGTAACATTTGTGTGCTTATCATAATTTCATTACATTTAAAGTAGTACCTAGGCAGCAGTCTTTAGTGTAGTCTGGGAGGAAAACAATGCTTTAGCCCAAAGAGAAGTTAAAAAGATGGGAGGACAAAATGAGAGATGTTTATGGCTTTTACAGGCTGTTTGGACAGCAGAACTCACAAGAGATTTTAGCAATAGGGATACAAAGCTTTAAGCCAGGAAGGAAGAAGAAGGCGTGTTTAGCCACTCTTCAAGGCTAGGATGCTATTTTCTATAAATCAGAGTTTTGCACTGTGGCTGAGAGTACCAAGATTTATTTTGCTTTGTCTTTGGATCGTGGGAGTAAAATGCTGGTCTCCCTGAAATATGTGGGATGTTAGCGACTAAGATAATAAAGGAGAGATTTCACCATAGACATTTTGAATTATCTTCATCCCAGCCTCTCCCAGCAGGCTGGCTGGGATTGTTCCCAGCCTGTTTTGTAGCAGACAGGTGCATCAGGCCAGATGAGCTCCTTGAGACACAGCCTTCTCCCGCTACTTCCTTTTAACTGCTGTTATATTCTCCTGCACTACAGAAAACTGCCATGAGCGAGGAGAAAATCTCCTGGAAGATGGATCCCCAAGGGAGAGCTGCAGGGAACAACATTGCCTGCTGTGGAAAGTTTTACAAGCAAGCTGCGGTTACCCACCATCCAGATGGTGAATATTCAGTGTTTGCTTTAGAGCAACATTTCCAGATCCAACCATGCAACTCCTCATTTCTCCCTTGCACAAAGAGAAAAGGGAGTGCACAGATCCGGCTCTTCTGAACTAGTTCCTCCTTGCCTGGACTTGATCAGCATCACTCTTCCAAGAGCCTTGGAAAATGGCAAAGGAGGAGGAAGAAAGCTTTCTTCCAGGCAGGTTCACAAAACCTTTTCTCTTGCTGGACTGGTTGCAGAGACACCCCACACTTACAAAGAAAAGTTTTTGCTGCTATTCCTAATGCTGCTTTCCTCTTTTTGTCTTCTCTGGCTGAACCTTTGCCAAGATTTTGATGACACATGGATTTTGAAGTTGGTGGAGTTGTACCCCTTATCATTTGCACAGAGGAGAAGTTGTTACCCTGTAGGCACTATCAAACTCCAGAGCCTGTATGTTCTCTCTTAAGGATGTGTGTCTGAGGCAGGGGGGTTTGCTCAGTTAAGAATTATCCCCAGGAGGGATTAAGTGCTGACTGAAGAGGGTTTGCTGGAGGGAGAGCTATAGCTCTCCTCTTCCCCATGCAAGTGTCAGATGCAGCATCCACATCCCTGAGCTGTTTTTTTCTGGAGGATTCTTTGACTTCACCCTGTGCTTCAGCCACAGTCACAGCATCCAGGTCTGTTAGCTCTGTTCCCATCTCCAGTCAGTTGATGCTGGGAAATTGCTGGGAGTACTTGTGTCCCCAACATCTCTTGGGAATTCAGCAGTCTCCTTCCCACGCAGACACCAGCTGGGAGCAATCCATTCCTGCTCAGCTCTGCACCCAGACTGTACACAAGCAATTTTAAATCCAGGGTGTGGACTAGCTGAAAATGACTAAGAAAATGAAAGATGACTAAGAAAAACAAGTTTGTGTACTGTGGAATTATCTCCAGCCTGAAACAGCTGAAGAGCTCTGCACTTCTCCTGCAAAACCCTGAGAGGTGCACAGACCTGATAACATCAAGGCATCCCAAGAGCCAGAGTCCCTGCCTCCAGCTCCTCTGCCAGCAGATGTGCCAAAACACCTCCTCTGGCTGCTGGAGTCCAGGAGTCTCTATCAGTGGAAAAACCTGCTCTGCCCACTGGTCTTCACTCCTGTGGAGAACAGGACTGTGCAAAGGAGTGAGCAGGGCTGTCAGCTCCATGTCCTGTCCATTTGTGACTCTGGCAAAGCACACTAGGGCTGTGGAAGCTGGTGGCAAGTATATGCAAACTTGTCTGGGTAAACTCCACTCCTACCACTTGACTAATTTCTAACCCTCTGCATCTACAGTTCCTGTCATTCTCTGGCTTCTTCTGTCTCTTCTTTTGTGTTTTTTCTTCAATTTTGCCCCAATACTTCACATGATTCTGGTTGCTATGCAGTGTTTGCAGGCTGAGCCACCTGTAACAAGCCCTCTCCATGGGTGTATGCAGCTTGGCTGCAGTGAGGACATTTTGCTGATTAATTTGCCCTTTTTTGTGTAGCTATTTTAGTTGCTTGGAAATAAAATTAAGCTGTTACTAATACCTTCCCTCTCCTAATGCCAATTAACTTCAGCAAATTAATCTTTATCAAAACCATCCTTTATGTGATCTAGACCAGGGTGCAGACAGGAATACAAACGGTATGGCTTAATTTACTTCCCATTTTTGTTCTCACCAGGGCCATAAGGTGGATGGAGAGGGGCAAGGAAGCAGCACAGTACAAATGCAAGTTATGAAGGATATATTTGGACATGTGCATGGGTCCTGTGCTGGGTCACCAAACAGGGTGATGAGGGGAATCCCAGAGGCTGCTTCCTCTACCAGAAGCTGGAGAAAGGGAAGGATCTGAGTCTTGTTTCCCCACATGCTGAACACATGTCCCTGCACTGTAAAAAGAACCATTTGCTGTTTCATAACTCTTTGGTAGTGCCTGAAAGGGAGCCCAGTACAGTTTCCAAAGGTCTTACAACAGGTATGTTGTCACCTTAACTGCTATTCTGATCTGTAAATGGTAAGTTTCCAAAAATAATTGCCCACCCTCTTGATTGCATTGTCCTCCCCTCCCTCCCACATTGGCCTAGCTAGCAGATCTTGTTGCATTGGAGCAGGGAAGGTCATTCACTATGACTCTAGCCATGCAGGTGTAGAAATCATGTGTTAATAGTGCTTCCCATTTTATGCATGAGGACATTTTATGCATATAGGCACGCCCAAATGACTTCTTTCATGTATACAGTTCCATGATTTCCCTATTTAAATACATCCACCATCAAAACTGTCTAGGTAATTCATGCCCCAGAGATTGAGCCTTCTAGGAATGAACACGTGCTTTTGAAACAGAGAAAACTTCCTTGAGCTCCTAAACCTCAGAAACAATTGTAAAGCTAGCAGAGTCAATGAAGGAGAAAATTTAGTTTAGTGTAGTTTAAACCGCTGCTGTTCAGGGGCTGCTTTTCAAAAGAGTGAATTCAGTTATTGTGGAGGAAAAGCAAACTACCACGATGTAGTTGCCTATTTCAAAACTCAGATACCACCCACTGCAGAAAGACAGACTGCAGGGAACACTGAGTTCCACCAGTGTATTCCCACTGAGTGAAGAAGCAGGAATAACTGCTGTGAAGGACCCCTCCCAAAGACAAGAGGTGCTGGGATGAATGGCATAATGAATTGTGGCTTTCAAGCATGCCAGATTTTGTCATTAGTATGATTACATCCCTCTAGAACAACTGGCTCTGTGTGGTGGATAGTGGGCAATGCCTGCAAGGCTCCAGCTTTGGATACCAGGGGTATGTAGGGAAAGGAGCAGCCCCTGGTGACACTCATTGCCTGAACAATTATGTGTATGACCAGGGAGTCTCACATAGTACATTGTTTCAGGATTATGATACTAAAATGAAGCATTACTGCTAATAAGGGAAAAGTGAAATCAACACCGATCCCTACATATGGGCTGTTAAAGAATTTGGAATTATTACAAGTGTTCTAATAAACAAAAGATTAGCTCCCATGTGAAGAACAAAAGAGTAGAAAGCATACTGAAAAGCAAAGAGAAAAGTTCTCTACCTTGTTTTATGTCTGCAGATTAAAAATAAATCCTGGATGAGTCTACAGATTGAAGAAACAAATGTAGGTCTTACCAGCATTAATTTGAAAATTGCACTAAATTCTCTTCCCAAACCTTGATAATCCACTCATAGGCCTTGTGTCTATTGCATATCTACTCAAAACCAGAAAGTCTTTTGTTATTAGTCATTTAATTACATGTATTGTTCTCATCTCCTAAAAACCCCTCCTTTTTGTGCCACCCTCACATGTAAGGAACAGTCAATTAAAACACAGTTGTGAAATGAGCAAAACAGAAAAATCTTACTCTTTGAAGCAATCTACAGCCTTCCTCCCTGGTAAAGCCCCAGGGTCTTCATCAACACACATTCTGAGGGTGAAGGTCAACAGGTTTAACCACATGGAGAAGAGGGGAGAAGAGGTTGAGTAGTCCCTCACTTCTCCATCAATAGCAAATACCCAGTGCTCTTCAAAGGGATAAGAAATCAGGGATCCCAGGACCAGCAGGGCAGGCGTCTCCCCAGTCAGTGCTTGAAGAACAACACCAGGGTCAGAAGAGCCAGGCAGGCTGAGGGATAATAATTAGCATCACCGAGGGTGCAGATCATCAGACAAGCTCATGGTAATAAGGCAAAGTGAAAGTTAAGGCGGGGGGAAGGTCTACAGGCCAGACCCAGCAAAACAAAACAGGCATAGACTAAGTGCCCAGAGCTGAGTTTAAATTGAGCCTCTGCGCTAAGGGGCACTGCTGGGTGTGTGGGTAGAAGTCCCAGGTGAGGCTGGTCAGGGCATTAGGGACACTGTGGCCCTGACATCTGCAGCCCAAGGAGGACAGTGTCATCACACAGGGGAACCCACCTATTATGGACTGTTGTCAAAGTTAATTCCTCAGGAAAAAGCTCACTGTAGCATTAAAAAGGAGGTATTGGCAGAGCACTGACAGTAAAAACCTATTCACCTTGGTCATAGATTGTGTCACCTTCCCTGCCCAGAACTAATGGCAGAAAAGTAGAGCTGGCTGTAGGCAAAAGCAAAGTGAACAGCAGCCTCTCCCAGCACCGTGACCCAGCTCTTCTCTTGGCAGGAGGTTGCCTTGCCTTTTTGGAGTGTTGTAAAATTGCTTGTGCCTCCAATAAGGACCAGCCAAGAACTGCCTACTGAAAAGACTTAACCACTTGATGCCTTCTTCTTGTAGCTTCCAAAGCACAGCTGGGAGCAGGGCAGTCCTGACCAGCAGGTGGTTTGTTTTTCACTAAGGAAGGTAAGGGTGTGTGTGTGTGATTTTTTTAACTCTGTGCTCACGTCATGTCCTAGGTGAGTGAAAGGTCCTGGGGTGCAGAAAGCCCGTGTTGGCCAGGAAGGGATCAGCAGATTTCAGGGGTGGTGTGAGGGTGGATGTTTTTGTGCTCAACTTGTTGCACCTCTTTGTAACCACCTGACTGGGAAGGAGGGCTTAAAAGGAGCAAGCTGAAACTAGAGGGGAGTGTGGAGATGTCTAGTTTCTTAGACTGGGCTTAAAAGCAAGCAGGGTAATGCCTTCTTGCAAGACTGTATTTTGCTTGTTTACTTCTCAGTTGCATCACGCTGTGGTTCTGATAAAGCAGAACAAGAAGAAAGCTACATCAGAATATTTTTGATTCTGCTGTGAATTTGCTAGTGGGCCTTCTCAAGGTAGTTTAATGATGCAGTTGCATGTACTGACAGTGTGGGTTTAACTTTGCTCTCTCCTGTGGGAGGTCTGAGCACTGTGGGTGTCTGGGTTCATTGCTGGCCTCAAAGACATCACCCTTGGAGTGGCTTTCTAAGCAGGGTGAGCTGGGGTTTAGCCAGTACCCTGCTCTGCCAGCAGCAGCTATGTGACATTTTCTGCTAAGGTATTGCCTTGTATTGTTTAATAAACTTGTTACTTTTAACTATTTAAATATACTACTGCCACTTCTATGAGCAAAACACCCTGTCTGGCTCTCTCTCCCACTTGTTATATCATCATATCTATGCTATTTCCTTTACTTGCCTGAAATTGTAAACACTTCCACCTTCCCTTGGAAGAGGTGGTGCCTTTTTTTACCTTCCTGCACCCAGTTCCACCACCCAGTGTTTGAAAATTGAGTGTTGAAGACTGAAGAGTGTTTCAGGTTAGCTGCGCTGAGTTATGCAATGACATTACAGCGTTTCAGTACTGACATCCTCCCCAAAGCAGCTCACCACAGGGTTTAAGAAACCAAGGTACCAACTTTTCAAGCAGCGAGATCTTGCTTTGTAGTGACACTGAATCCTTTCTGAATTGGGTTAGTGTGGAGCCTAACATGGAGAGAAGTGTTCAAGTAGTTTCATGCGGTGGAGTTGCCTTGAACTTGTCCCTAACGGGAGTCCCTGTTCCTGCCTTGCAGTGGCTGGTTCTTAGCCCCGTCTAGCGGGGAAGGAGGACGCTGCAGGCTGAGTGTTGAGGTGCAGGTGAAATCCAACCTGGCTATCATGACGCTGATTAAATGCCCGAGAGGCTGCAGAGCCACAAACCTGGCAGGCTGCTCTGAGCTGTGGCTCCCTCGTGACTCCTTGATCAAGTCCTTCAGCACGAAGCTCGATGATACGTTGTGACATTAGAAATCGAGTGAACTTCTGCTTCTGATTTCCACTTCCCCCTGCATGGCTGCTTGAGCCCTTCTCTCAGGATGGAAACAGCTCGGCAGCACGATCAGGTTTCCCTTCCTGTAGCTGGGATGTGCTCCCTGTGAGGGACTGGCTACAGTGTGTCCCTTTCTTTCACTATGGGACAGTGCAGCAGCAAACAAAGGGACCAGTGAACAGCATCTGGAACACCAAATAGAGAAATGAGGAATATCAGAGATTAGTAAAGGCATGTGGAAGAGGAGGCAACTCGTTGTTAATGGTGAATGGTGGTATGTTACAGAGCACTGTGTGACGTCCCTGGCACTGAAGGTCTCCAGGGAGCACAAGTGGTGGCACACTGATATCTGTGACTCTTCAGTGTCAGGTTATGTAAGGTTAGACCCCACATTCGAAAGAGAAGGATCTAAGAAAGGCCATGTCCACCAGCAGTAGGAATTGTGCTGTCATTAGAGTACTTGAGAAAAAGTTGCTGTGATTTATGATCCCCTCAAACCCACACACTTGTGCCAATGGTGCTTTGAATAGGGTGTCATGTGCTGACTTGCAGATGCTTGGGTTGCAGAGTGAAATTCAGACCTACTCATCTGACTGAGTCTCTGGACTTCACCTTGATAGTATGTGCTGTTTCCAAGCATTCTGTCACAGGCTTTCTGTTCCAGAACTCTTGGTCAAAGCTTAGGATGAAAGAATCTAGAGGTATTCTCATGTAAGTAGGATATGTATTTTTTCTCCTGCTCTAGAGAGAGTTTTCATAGAGCCTTGTCCTCTGGCTGAGTAGTTTAGGAGATGCTTCTATAACTTCCATGGAAAGCTGTTGCAAGGGCATTTTGGCTCCCTATGTGTTTTGTAGATTACACATTTCAGAGCATTTAATCAGGGGTGTGGAGTGCTTTTCAAATCTTCCCTTTTGCCTCTTTTATAGATGCTGCTACAGGGAAGAAGGCCCAGATTATCCAGAACAATACTGACCTGCCAGTCAGGACACTGAGTATCAGTACACCAGAGTTACTCAGTTGACACTTTTATCTGGGTACAAAACTCAGGACTGAAGTCTCTATACATTGAGATCAAATTTGATGCTCTGATCAGAAAAGCCATGGAAGTTACCACTTTGAAAGTGCTTTTTCCAAGTGGAATAAAACTTCATAAATTGTGCTCTGCTGGACAAGAACAACACAGCCAAGTGCAGAAGTGCTCATGGTTATGAGAGAATCAATTAGGGCATATCTATGAATAATGCATGTGCAGCTTAGGAGAGATGGATGACATCGGTTTTATTTTTGTACTGTTAATTGAGTGTGATTCTAGGACAGTAAAAAGCACAAAGGGAAGATGGGGAGATTCTGGTCATAGCGTAAGAAGCTGGAGGCTCATCAACAATGCTTCCTGTCCATTAAGCTGTAAAAACCTCAGGAAGAGGAATTGTACTTATGTCCTCTACAGCTCCTAATCCATGTAACTGATACTGCCCAAGAACCCCATTCAGACTGTAAATGATATGAGCATTTAAAGAGTTAGAAGTTGAAACTGTTGCATTGCAATCTGATGGCCTTCTTTGTATTAAAATAATGTCTGCTTTGCTCTTTTGGGATCCAGTTGTAGGTCATCATTCAGCTTTATTTATCCCTAGAGGTGTGACTCTGCTGTTCCTTGGATGTACAGGGACCTCCAAAGGAGAGCTGGTGCAGTGGGGTGTTGGAGAAAGCCTGGGACCCTGGTGGGGAATGATCTGTTGCTGCTCACATGTGCCATCCCCACATACTGATGTGCAGGTCAAAATCAACTTCTCTACAGATCTTATGGGTTTCCCCTTGGGTCCATGAACTGGTTGGGTTTGAAAGAGCAAAGTGTCAGCACTGAGTGTGAAATAACTACTGCAGGTTAGAACAAGAGCCTGGCAAAGCAGGAGGAGTGCTCCATGTCCCTTTGCTTTGGTGCTTCCCAACACCCAGCTACAGGAATTTCCCAATGCTTGGGTGCCTGCCCAGCTCAGAGCAAAGTCTGCTGCAAGTGTCCAGTTGTATTCAGCTCAGGTGAAGGACAGAGGGCACATGCTGTGGTGAGCAACCAGCCACTGGCCTGAGGAACTCTGTTAGTTTGTTGTTTGTAGAGCACTTCTGCTGATGGCTGATGTGTGAAAGGCTGCAAAAGCACTTGGGAGGTTGTGTAGGTAGCTGCTCCACTCAAGCTGTAGGGCAACCACTGATCCCACCTGGAAGATTTCAGACCATTGCTTTATTTGCTTCTTCTGGGAGGAGTCACTGCTACAAACTAATTCTCCACAGAGGTGGTAAAGGACAGCTGGTACCTGTTTAAGGAGCCAGAGCTGATGTGTGTGGTGAGACTTGAGGGTACTTCCTTGAGAAAAAACACCTGAGTTTGCTACCTCAGTTCTCTCTGGATGGTGCAACTCTCAGTGTTGCCAACCAGCAGTCCTAACTCACTGCTTGGACTGAATGTTTTTGGTTGTGGCATCTGTGGGTGTCCTGAGGCTGCACCACGAGCTGCCTGCTGGGGAAGCGTGGGAGATGTGGAGCTGTGTGAAGGGATGAGCACTGCAGTGGGACTGTGCAGGCAGCTCCCCTGTGCAGACCCAGCCCTGCATATCTGCCAGACAACTTGGGTGTCCAACTGCAAAGGTTCAATGAATGTGAAACATAGTGGCTGTACATCTCTAGAAGCCAAGAATAATCTTCTAGGCTTTCTGCTTTAGCTAACTTTATAGAAATAAGGAGGAGGTTCTTAGCTGCTGGAGTGTTCAGAGGAGTGGCCTGTGAAGCAGCCATCCTTAGCTGGGCTGTGCTGGTCTATGTTGCTGTGGGGCAAATGCCTGAAGCATAGCATGTTATAATGTTGTCATATAGAACAAAAGCCCATAAGGACTCCTCCCTGCTGGAGGCATTCTGCCTGCTTTAACTTGGATTTGTTCCATTACTTTTGAGGTCTCTGCCACCAGCCCTCTCTCCGAAACTCTCCCCTGCGTGACAGGCTGAGTCAGGGAAGGAAAACCTGGACTTTCATGTCAGGTTTAACAGCAGAAGGTCCCATAGAGGATTTGGATGTGTCTAGGTGGGGAGAACGGTAAAGGGTTACTGTGACCCCTCATGGTTTTGCCAAGTTCCCTGAGGCACACTGTGAGATGGCTCTGTGGTGCTATGGCCTTTTTATTTTGGATTAACTCCAGCTTCCCTGAAACCCAGGAAGCCCCCAAAGTACTCACAGTTGAGTTACACTGATGATGCTCCATATCCATTACCAGACACCAGTCCACTTATATTTTTCTTGCTCTGGGTATTTGAGTACTGGCATGGGGAACCAGACAGGCACCTTCTCTGCTGGCATTGTTCTTTTTCTTCCCTGTAACATATGAAAACTTGGAACTTGTGCTGCTGTGCAGGCTGAGCAGCTCGGTGTGGTGTCAGCAGTGTCCTGGCAGTCACAGAGCTGTGAACATGCTCGGGTGTCTGTCTGTGGGACCATGGCCAGCCCATGGAGGTGACTGATGAGCTCACCTTTTACTCAGCACTCCCCTCTGAAATGCTGCTTGCTCTTTTGGGTGGCCCTGGTTTGTGAGACCTTGAATTTAAGAGTCCTGAGGAGGCTGCAGAAAGGTTGGGGTTTAACCGGCTGAGGAAGTGGGAATGTCGAGCTGGCAGAGGGTTTGGGTGGACCCAGGTGATGGTTGCCCAGCACCTGTGGGCAGGGCATGGAGACAGCAGAGCCAGGTTCGTGGCAGGAGAACAGGGAACAGCGGCGGTGAACTTAAATGGGTGCAGTGTCACTGGGTAGGAGGGGGAAGTTCTCTCCTGTGAAGAGCCAGCATTGGACTGGGGGCTTAGAGCCCGATGGATTTTCATGCATATGGAGGGATTTAACACCTGGCGAGATAAGGCCCAGAGCTGAGCTCTGTATTGTACCTGCCTTGAGGGCGGCTCAGGAGGCCCCCGAAGCCATTCGGCCTTAACGACCGGGGTCCCTGTGGCTAATTAGCAGCTTTCCGCAAGCGCTGGGGGTTTCCCCTCGCAGTCGCTCTCCTCACAGCCGATGGCACCGGCAGAAGCAGCCCGGGCCCGGCTTCCCGCCTCACCCCGCCCAGCCCCGGGACAGCCCCGGCACCCCTCAGGCCGCGGCACCCCGCGGGGCCGGGGGGAACCTTTCTGCGCCCTGCGGAACCTTCGCGGCGGAGGCGCCTGTTGCTGCCCGGGGGACGAGGCGGGCGCTGCGACGGGGGGCGGCCCCGAGCGGCGGCGGAGCCCGAGGAGCGGCGGAGGCGGGAGGAGGCGGCGGGGCGGCCGCAGCTCCCGGAGCTCCCGGGGCGGCCGCAGCTCCCGGGGCCGCCGGGCCGCAGCCCCCGCCCGCCGCCCAGGTGAGAGCGCGGCGCCGCGGGGCCGCCGCCACAATGGGAGCGGGCCGGGCAGGGGCACGCCGGCGGAGGCCCGCCCGCCCCGCCGGGGGTGTGCGCGGAGCGGCGCGGGGCGCCCGGCCGGCCCGCGGTGGGCAGCGAGCGGGGGCGGCGGGAGAGCGGCCCCCGAGGGCCGGGGGCGTTGCGGGGGCGGAGGGGCGGCGCTGCCGGGCCGCCCGGGGGGCGGGTCCCGGTGCGGGGCGAGGAGCCGGGGCTGCGGGGCTGGGCCCGGGGCTGAGGCTGCACCCGCCACCGGGAGCGGGGCGGCCGGCCCGGGGCTCGCCAGGCCGAGCTCCGGGGCCTCAGCGAGGTTCTGACTGTGGGGGCGCCGGGGGCTGCGCCTGCCGCCCGTGGGGTGCCGTGGCTCCCGGGGGTCCGCCCGTGCCGGCGGCGCGGGGCTGAGAGCGAGGGGCCTGGCGGTGCCGGGCACGGCGGCTGTCCCGCTCTGCCGGGGCCGAGCAGCAGTGATCTGTGCGGCTGGGAAACACGGTCTGTGGGACTGGTAAACAGACATGCAAAGTCATAATTTAATGTCTGTGTGAGACTTGTTGGTGAGCTTTGGGAGGGGGAGCCTCGGTGTGCTGAGCTGCTGCCCCTGATCCTGTCACCTCTCCTCTCCTGCTCCTGTCTCACGGCTTTTTAACTTGCTCCCTCCGAGGAATAGTTTGTGGGTGACTGGATGTTTTGGTGTTCATGTTTGAGAGATGCTCATAAACTCCACTGAAATCCCCTGCTCTTTGTCGATTGGTACAAAACTGGTGCTTTATAAAGTTCCTACTACATCCCTCCAGTCCATGTGCAGGTGGGGGAATTTTGATTAAAAAAAAATCCAAAAAAAAGCCCAAGTAGTAAAAGAAAATAACAGTGTTCTTTTCTTCCTTTTTTTTTTGTTTGTTTGTTTTTGTTTTGTTTTTGTTTTGTTTTTGTTTGTCTTTGTTTTTAATGCTAATAAGATGGTTACATTTGTTTGTCTTTATAACTTTGTTCATTTTGGATATCCTTTGTATGGTTATGCAAGCATCACATTTGGTGAATAATCACTTAGCCTATAGCAAATCACTGCAGAAACTTCTGTGTTGGTTCAAGATGTTCTGCTGCCTGGTTGAAGGTGGTAGCTCCCCTCCCTGACTTAGAGGAGTGGGCCTTGTGAGTGGTCTCTGTGTGCTTCAATGCAGAATCAATTAATTTAGAATAAACAGCCTTTGTTTAAGTAGCTCTGCTCTAGGGACAGCAGCACCAAGCAGAGAAATAAAAGCATAACAGTCTGCTTAGACCACTGCAGGTGGTCCTGGTGGGAGCTGGCATGGGCTTGGTTTGCTAAGGGAGGCTTCTTTTCCCAGGTGTGGAGCTGTACATCCTGAATATACAGAGAGAACAACTCAGCTTCTTACCCTGTGACTGTACAGCATCCAAATATAGGGGTTGTTCCTTAAGAGTAGGTGCTAAATGTGAAGTTTTGAAGAAATACGCAGTTGGTACTTTAAGGAAGAGCTGTTGTGGATGTGTAATGTTTTCTGGGTTGAGAGTGCCTCAGAGTAAACACCACCTTCTCCCGAAAAAGCTCTGAATGTGTTCCACTTGCACTGCACCCAGGTAACTTCTGTGCCTCTAAAATCTCTTGGAATTCCAGATTTGATATTCAAGAGTATTGCAGATCCTGGGTGGGAACATCATGTGCTCTTGTGAGGAGAAGAACCAAACAGCACGGGTTTTGTCTCATCTCAATAGTGATTGCATTTTAGTGAATATTTGAAAGGTATAACCAGCCATGGAAAATTGTGACAGGACGTTGTGGTGTTCTCTGGGATCCAAGTTGACACTGTGGAATAATTCAGACTGGAAAGGGCCTCAGGAGGTGTCTAGTCCAACCTGCTGCTCGAAGTAGGATCTACACCAAGGTCGGACCAGGGCTTTGTTCATTCAGGTCTGCAACTCTCCAATGACAAGGGTTCATCAGTCTCTGTGTCCTTGTTCTGGTGCTTGGCTGTTCTCACCAGGAAGGAAGGACCTTTTCTCTAGGTCAGGTCACACCTGCACCATTGCAGCTTGTGTCTGGTGTCCTGCTGTGTGCCCCTGTGCAAAACCTGTGCACAGACCTCTGTGCAGGTCCAGGAGATCTGCTGTCAGCTCCCCAAAGCCTTTTCTTCTCCAGTCTGGACCCCCATCTCCCACAGCCTCTCTTCACAAAGCTCTGTCCCTCTGAGCATCTCGGTAGTCCTCCACTGAACCCACTCTGGTTTATCAGTGACATTCTAAATAATACTAAGTTATTGATCAGTATTTTGTATGTGATAACCAGGAAATGCCAAGTGCACATGTTTGCTGACAAAACTGGTATGTCTGAAGTTGAAACAAGTTTTGAGGGCAAAAAAAACGGTGGAAAAGTATATATTGCTTTCATTTATGTAGATGTAAAACTGCATAAGAATAACAGTAAGATTTGTTACTTTGCAAAATATCTCAAGGTATAGAGAATAAGCTTTCAGAAATTCTTAAAGGTCAGATATACCATTGACTCAATTTATGCCTGATGTGGAATAGCAAAATTTCTGTGCAATCCTGTGAGCAAGGCTGATTCAGTGCTATTGCAATCTCAGAGCAGCTGTGGTAATTGAAATCTTGCTCTTACTCAGTGGTAATGCTGGAGTTTGGGTCAGACTGACACCTCCAGAAATTTTGTGGCATTTCAAAGGTATCTAGGACTTGCTTGAAATGTTACACCTAATCACTTAGACCTAATAGCAGTATTTTCAGCATGCTCTAAAATGTGCAAGTAGGAGCAGTGATTTGAAGCCCTCTGGGATGGTGTCAGTTTGTCCCAAAGCTGCTGTTCCCACAGTGTATCTGCAAGTTGAAATGCACAAACAAGGAAGAATGATCCAAGTTAGGTATTAGTGACAGTCAGTTATTCAAACATCTGAAAAGATGTAAAGGCTGGTATGCACTTGTCTGGAGGAAGTATTGATCCTGTGCTGGCTAAAAGTGCTGAATAACTTAATGACTGAAGATCTCATTCAAAGATGCAGAAATCTTTAGGGGAAGACTGGTAGCCAATTGCTTCAAAACCAGGGTGAAGAAATCTGTTAGATGCAATTGGCATGGCTTGTGGGATAAACACAGAGTACAGCATTCAAACTATGCAAACAGTGCCCTCTACTACTGCCCTAAATCCTAGGAGGAATTTCTGAGCTGCCAAGTGCAGTTACCATTTGTTTCTTGGACACCTATTTGAAACAGAGGAGAGTTGAGATGAACCAGCTTCTTGCTGACATGACTTGAGTGACTCCCTCCTCCTCTTCCTCCCCCCTACACATGCACACACAGTGGTACTGGTAGGACCCAGACAAGAATTAAGCCTGTTAACAAAATTTTTTTTCTGCCACTGTAACTGCTTCTGTGCTGGTGGACCTCTGATGGCACATAAGTAGAAAACCAAAGGTGGAAAAACTCAACATGCTGACATAGTTTCTTGGGTTACAAACACATTGGATCTTGTGCTGAACGAGGAGGACTTTGGTCAAGTCATGTGCAAAACAACATGCTTTATGTAAGAGGCACTAAACTTATAAATGCAATTAAAGGGGTTTTGTAGTGATTTGGCAGAAAACTTTACTCTGGTGTTCTCTGTGGCAAACCAGCTTGATCTAATTAACAGAGGAGTGGAGCTGTACAAGGGCAGAATTGACCAACAGAAAGTGCAGAACCTGGCTGGTCAGGTACAGAAAGTTTGTAGGGCAAGCACAGGATGAGAAGTGAAACATGGTGGAAGGAACATAATTTTGCTTCGTACTTTCTTCTCTTCACAATGAAAATTGTTATCTAAAATTCTTGCAAAGAGAGCTTTTCTAGCCCAACAGAACTGTTAAAATGATATTTTAGAGATGTCGTAATTTACCAAAGATTTTCTCCAGTTTCTCAAGTCTTACCCAGAACATCAGTGTCAATGAAATGTGGGTTATTATATTTGGAGTTGTTGAGTCCAGAAAAAATAGGTTGTTAAAGTGTATTGATCTTATGTGAATTGCTTTAGCTGTTTGTTGCTGATACAACAACAGCCAACCAAACCCCAAACCAAACAAAATCCATGGACCTGTCAAAGCCTGGAAGTGGATTGTGGAGCACAGGTGCTCACACTGCCTGCCTGAGTCAACATGGAAAGTGCAATGTTAATCCAAAAAGAATTGATTGAGGAGGGCTGCTGGTGGGATTTACTCAAAATTAGTAAAGCAGAAGAGGCTGTTACATGGCTGGGGAGTAGCAGTGCTCTAGAAGATCAAAAAATTCTAATTAAATCTCTTCTATCAAGCACATACTTACAAATGGGATTTGTGTGGTAAATTGTATTCCCATGACTGCTTCAGTCAATGAGGGCGTTGTTGAAAAGTGAATCTTGTTCAATAGACACAGTTTCATATATGATCTGTGAGCCAATACCTGGATTAAAAACAGTAGATGTGGAAAATAGAATATGAATGGAGGGTTTTTTCAGGGATTTATAGTAGGTCCAGTGTTTTGTAGTATTTTTGTCAGTGGCCTGGAAGAAAACATGAAATTAGAGCTGTTCAAATTTGTGGATTATGTAAAGGTTGTGCCTGAGTGGTGAAGCATGAAGAAGGAACAGCAGCTGTACAGTGTCCTCTGAATTGTTTGGGTAACTGGGTTTAATATGGCCAAATGTTTTTATAGAGCTGGAGCATGTTATGTGTGTTATGGGAAAGACTGGAAGCTGTAGGTTTAGAATACAGAATTGTGCTTCCAGAAACTAGTGACCTTGGAAAAGATGGCAGGAGCAGAGCAGATATATGTGAGTATTCAGAGCTTAAAATAAGCTAATTAATTTTTTTAAGACTAATGTACATCCATAATAACAGGAAATACTCAATAAGGACAGAGATGAAATCAGTGGGGGAGTATTTTGACAAGATTTAGTGTTCATATTTTTAAAGAGGTGTTCAAAGGCAACAAATATATAGTGTTCAATGTTACTTGAGTAATTAAATTGCTCATTATAAAACTTTTTCTTGAAGTGCTCAATCGGTTTAGCTTATCTCAAGGTATTTAAGTTTCTCAGTTTTCTTTGGGCAGAATAGGCTGTGTACCAAAGGGCTCTTTAATTTAGTGGAAAAAGATATAACAGCCAGTGCCTAGAAGTTAAAAAGATTATTTCAAATTAGGAAAAAGGCACAGATTGTTAACAGTGAATATGATCAACCACTGAAGACATTAGGAAAATGCTTGAAAGTATTAAGGAAAATTAGGATGTCTCCATCTCTCAAAGTCATCAGGTGAGGATGGAGTATAATTTGAAAGATACGCATGAGGAAAGGCACTGTAAATGTACGAGTGTACCTGCCACCATGCAAGTGCAGGGGCATTTGCACATGCCAAACAGATCTCACCCAGTCATGTTCAGACCAGGTCCCTCTTCCTGCCTGTGCTGGAGTCAGTCAAATGATCTCATGGTGGGTTGTTCGTTTATAGCATTTCTTTGAATCTATTAAATATATATTTTCTCTCAAGGGAATAAATGTGTTCATATGAACCATGTACTTAGATGAAATCAAATATTTGTGAGCTCTTTTTTTGGGAAGCACTGTCATTTTTGGTGATGGGGAGAGGAAGGGGCTGCGTGGGGAATGACAGGGATGGCTGTTTCATTTCCTGAGCAGGTTTGAATGTCTTCCCCAAGTGTTTTTCCTCCAAAAATCTAAAAATGTGCTCTTAAGAAGTTTACTCCAGTAG
Organism: Lichenostomus cassidix; assembly: GCF_008360975.1. Taxonomy (NCBI): domain Eukaryota; kingdom Metazoa; phylum Chordata; class Aves; order Passeriformes; family Meliphagidae; genus Lichenostomus; species Lichenostomus cassidix. The sequence continues at coordinate 16,200,348 of NC_139493.1, forward strand.
TGAGTAGTCTTTACATTCTGTAGAAATTGCTTTTTTCATTGGAAATTGTATGTGCTCTTGCTGGCAGAGGTGAATGAGTGTGAATGCATAAGGGTGTTGTGTCTTGTGTGTCTCTGCCAGTATGAAATCAGTGAGTCCCTTGTCCACCAAAGGAATGGTTCTGTTGTGTCCTGTCTGCTAAAGTGTTGAAGTGAGGAAAAAATTCTGGATGTAGAGAGGAAAAAACCTGTGGGTCCTCTTCTGCCTTGGCCATTCAGGAGATGATTGGTTGCCTGTGGGTTCTCAGTGGACAATTGGTTTGGGATGTTTTCCTAAACCCTTCTGAATTACAATGGGAACTGCTCTGGTGGTGACAGCAGCTTGTGCCTGTAGGCACCTTTCCAGACATCCTGATCTCTTCCCCATCACAGCACGGGTGCATGCCCAGTCGTGTCTCAGAAGAAGGGCTGTGGGAAATGCAAGAGCTGGATGGTCTGCTCCTGACAGATTGTCCTGGATGCCTTTCCCCAGGAGCTCCCTCAACTTCAGCAGGGAGTGAGCGCTTATACCAGCAGCCCCTGTGCAGAGAAGATGTTTCCAGCAAGCACCAGATGTAACCTGTCTGTTCAGGACCTCTGGGTTTGGGGAAGGGTCAGCATTGTAGCGACTTCTTTTATCACTGAGATAGGCTGTCCTGCTGAAAGAACTTACCTCCTTGGAGCATTTTCTGGCCAAGTGTTGCCTTTTCCCCTCTATTACTTATTTTAATATTTCAGCAAGGTCTTGTATTCTTTTGTTTGCAGTCCTGGGCTGGCCTGGGCAGGAAGTCTTACAGGTAAATCCTTCTGTTGAGGGAAGTTGTTTATCTTTGAATTTTCTTGCAGCTTGGGCAGGGTAACTCTCCTCTGCATCTCTTGCTCTCCTTTCTGTTATCTTGTCTGACCCATTTTGCTGACAAAGAGAAGGCAGTGAAGAGAGACAGAAGTGGTTATAAGTGAACAGTTTCTTTACCTTCCCCCACTCCCCTCCAATGATCTGATAGCTTCTCCTTGCAGTTGCTTTATGGCAGGGAAGATTGAAGGTGAACAGAGTTAATTGTCTGGGAATCTGTGTAAGATTTTGGGGATTGAAGAAGATTGTAGAACTCAGGAGATAAGGATTTCAGTTTTTTCTGTTTCATTTGGTCTTAATGTGCTGGAACTCCTTCTATATCCTATACCACACAGGTATCTTTCTCATGGTTGCTGAGGGGACCTTTCTGTACTCTTCTCACTTATATCTTTGCTTAACTGTGACATTATTTAGTATAAGCTGTAAAACGTGAGAAAGTTTGCCTGTGACATGGGTCAGAAAATTGAGACCAAGAGCAGCAGTCTCTGGAGTGGAAACTTCATTCTTGTGAGAAGAAAGGATGAGAGAAGACTTTTAGGATCTCCTGCCAAGGGTGTTTATGCCTCCTTGAACAGTTTGGGTGAAGTTCAAGTGTTGAGTGAAACAAGCACAAAGCAAACACGGGGGATGTGCATGAGAGGCTACATACACCAGTATGTATTTATGGCCAGAGCCCCACAGTGACTCTTGGTTGCATCTTGGGGAAAGGTCTATGTTCTGGGACAGCCCAGGAATATCTACTTATCCCAGATATAATAAGATACAAGTACTTATTCAAGTACTAAAAATCAGCCCTTGATCTCAGGCAAGGCCATCATGGCCAAAGTGAATTCCTCTTCATGAAGTCAAAGAAATTACCCATTTGTTCTCATGGTACAGATTGCATCACTTCCCTTTGTCACCCCGTGGAGGTGTTTCTTTAACAAGTCCCCCAGAATACATTTAGGAGGGGACATGCCCTGACCCAGAGAAGTTTCTGTCAGCGTTGGTTACCAGTTTCTCAAGGTCAGGACAGCTTACCTTCCTCTTCCCTAAAACATGGCCTTATCCTGCCTTTTCTAGTGTACATGTATAATTGCAAGGACCTGTTCATAGGGGCTCTCACTAAAGCTATGACAGGTTAGGGACTTACATGAGGAGGTCTATTGGTATTTTGCTTTGAGCTCTGGGCAGTTTAAAAGTATTTGCTGTGGGGAGAGAGATGTGCATAGCAAGGGTGTCTGACTGCACGATATAATTTATGATACTTCTGCCCTCTGAGTGGCAAATGCATTTTTTTTTTCAATTTAAAAAGTCCAGCAAAATGAACTTCAGAAACAGATAGCTCCACACAAACCATATAGTGATGCCATGACCTATTCAAAGAAAGAGACAATTGAGAAGATTCTCCCCTTGACTACATGCACCATCCTTTTGGCTGGAGTTTTGAAGACAAGGAAGCTTTGTCACAAGGACCATCTTACTTTCTCAAATTGAAATGCTGTCTGTCCCCTGTACTGGAGCAGTATCTGGCTGCTTAGAGCATGGCCTTGGTGCCAGTGACTCCAGCTTGATCAGCCCATACCCTGCATGTTCTTAACTTCTCACTCGTTTTTCTTTGTGTCTGCACAGCTGTTTATGCAACTTTGAGGTAACTCACATTTGGAAACTGAATTTTGCTTCCAGGTAGGTTTTCAGCTGAATCAGTTTGTTGTCCCACCACACAGAGGGTGGTGTTGGCATGGTGTGGGAGCAGTGTGTGAGCAGGGAAGAGCAGCTGCTGCAGAGAATGTGTCCGAGGCCTGGGAGGCTGCAGTCAGCAAGAGGGAAAATAGGTAATTTAATCAAGGCCAAATGTTTATTACCCTTCTGGTGCCTGTGAAATCTGAAAACTGTGTGTCATTGTCAAGGCATGTCTCTGTCTCTCTAATTGGTGGGTTTGGCATCAGGGTTTGGTTGCCTTCTTCTGTTTATTGTGCTCTTTTAGTCAGTCTTTGCATTTATTATTTGCATCACTCACTGATGGAAGTGAAAGGAGCAGCAGTCCCAGGGTAATGTAACTGTCCAGAGGTTTGATTACTCTTGCAGCATTGCTACTTAACACTTGTGTGAAAAGACAGCTGGCTGTGGCTTCTGCTTTCCAGAAGTAGTGCAAGAGCTGTATATTCCCTCCTTTAAAAAAGTGCCAGGATTATGGAATGCACCTCAGCAACCAAACACAAGCTTCCGGGCATAGGAAGTAAGAAAAATCAGCTTGTTTTTGTAGAGGAGATAGCAGGAACAAAGAATATATTCTTGTATCGAGAAGTTGTTGTAGGAGTGGTGACATCAGTTGGATTTTAAGTTCTTTGTCCATAGGTGTCAAGGAATTTAGGGAACAGGACTGAGAAACAAACCTTACAAGACCAATACTTTTTTGTGCTTAGTGTATGAAGCATAACACAGGCTCTAAACAGGGAGCAGCAGTTGCCTTGAAAACTGGGTGTTAAGGTGACTGTTGTGTGGAATAGACAAGATTTGGAGTTAAAGAAGAGCTTTTGAGATCAGGTATTTGGGGAAAAGCTGCTATCCCAGAAGAGATTTTTTTTTCCAGGTTTTCCCCTTAGTCTTGGGATATGGTCCTGTTATCTCTGGAGGAGAATTTTGTGGGAAAGCTGGTTTTTTTTTTTTTTTTTTGGTGGGGAAGCTCTTAATTCCGGACAATAAGATTTACCCTAGCCAGCATTTTTAAGTTTCTGTGAGTGTAACTTAACATCCTGTTCTCCAATGAATGGGAGTAGCTCAGGTCTGTGATCAGAATTTGTTTATTTTACAATGACAATAGTTAACTGCTTGAGAGAAGAAAGACCTACATAATGAGTAGAGAACACTGGAGAAATGGGTGATCTGCTTAGTCATGCAGGCTACGTCGGAAAATGTCTTTTTTTTTTTTTCTGTTTCTTCCTTAAAAAAAAAAAAAGTTTAGAGGTGCCTTTTCCTTCCTCCTGTACTTACCATAGCACTCACAAAAAGCAAGAGAGGAGATCTTATATTTCAATTAAATCAATACTTCTGGCCAGTGAAATGCTTATTTTAACAGAATAAGATACTTGGCCTTTGTGCTAGTGTGGAACCTCCTTGAGAATATCTATCCTTTTATTGTGATGAGAAAGTCTTTAACTTTTACTATTTGCCTCCTTCATTCCTAACAAGGGGGCAACTGTGTATGAAGTAGATTGAGATTTTTACAGCATTGCCAGTAAATCTCCTTTAAAAGTGCAATGTAATTAGTTTTCTCTGTTAAAGAATGCTGTTGATTGTACCCCAAATCTCCCATCAAAATAAGAGTTGTAGTTACCTACACAAATTCCTATTTCAGCCCAAATCAATAATAATCAAGAATTCCTACAATTAGATAAATGAGCAGGTTCAGTTAAATGACTGGGCAAAAAAACTGGCCAAGCCCAGAGTGTTGGAGAATGGTGCCACATCCAGCTGGGCACTAGTAGGGTTCCCTAGAGTTCAGTACTGGGGCCAGTCCTATGTAATATCTTTACCTATGACTGGACATGGGCATTGAGGGCACCTTCAGTAAGTTACCAGGTGACACCAGTTTGGGCAGGAAGGCCACAACAATGCCCTGCAGCATACAGGGTGGGGCAGAGTGTCTGGAAAGCTGCCTGGCAGGAAAGGACCTGGGGTGTCAGTCAGCAGTGGCTGAACATGAGCCCAGGTGGCCAAGGAGGTCAATGGCACCTGGCTTGTAGCAACACTGGTGTGACCAGCAGGACCAGGGCAGTCACTGTCCCCTGTGCTGGACACTGATGAGACACCTCAAATCTTGAATTGAGTTCTGGGCTCCTCAGGACAAGAAAAACATTGAGATGCTGGAGCTTGTCCAAAGAAGGGAATGGAGCTGGGGCAGAGTCTGTAGCACAGGTCAGATGAGGAGCAGCTGGGGGGGCTCAGCCTGGAGAAAAGGAAGCTCAGGAGGAACCTTACTGCCTGTGCAACTCCCTAAATGGAGGTCATAGCCAGGTGGGGCTTGGTCTCTCCTCTCAAGAAACAAGCAACAGGTCAAGAGAAAATGGTCTCAAGTTATGCCAGGGAGGTTTAGAGTGGATATTAGGGAAGATCTCTTCATTGAAAGGGTTGTCAAGCATCAGAACAGGCTGTTTAGGGAAGAGGTGAAGTCACCAGCTCTGGAGGGATTTAAAAGATGCCTCAATGTGACACCTGGGGACATGGGTTAGTGGTGAACTTGACAATGCCAGGTTAGTGGTTGGACTCTGTGGTCTTAGAGCTCTTTTCCAACCCAAACAATGCTGTGATTCAAGACTAATAATTCAATAATCTAACTAATAATTTTAAAGGAGGGGAGAAAAATAGAGATAAGGCAAGAAATTTCATTCCTGTTGTATTTGGGGGGATAACAGCATCTGAGTGTAGGGATGTTGACTTCCTAGGACATGCGGTCGCCTTCACTTGGGATGGTAACAAAGCCAAGAGGACTCAAGAAGACCTGGCTGTCCTGCTGTTCCCTCTGTTCTTGCTCACTGGGCATGGCTGCCAGTCAAGCAGTATTTGCAAATGTTAAATGAGCTTTGATGGAAAACGTGGTCATTTGGGGAAAGCACTTGACTGAGACTTGCTCTTAACTTTGAGAGAAAAAATACCCAAAAGGTTGTGGGTTTTTTGAAGATCACAGCCAAATGCTCTTTGTCATTCTGCTTCTGAATCTTGGAAATGTAACATTTTGAATTCTGCATGGGTATGAATTTACAGTATTGTGTGCTTGGTAAGAACAAGTACTGCAAAAGACGTTGCTAGGATTAATAAAAGTTAAGTGAATTTATACGCTTGGGAGACAGTGACGTTTTTACTCTAAAAGAGCTGTGTTTAGTAGCCAGCAGCTACTTCTCTAGATGACTGTTGTGGTGCTTATTTGTCATATGGTGTTTTACAGTAATTTGTTTTATGTCCCTTTTCAATTGCACCTTCCTGGTTTAACACTGGATATGCCTATGCTGGTTGGTAGTGAATATCCTGTTTGGCATATATTGGGACAGGACAGTTGGATATGTTTACCAAAAGGGTATGGTGTCCCTCAGGATATATTATCTTCCTGCTAATATTTGTGTATCTCCTTAGTCCAGCTTGTATTGTGCTGCTTTTAAAGCTCTTTTGGAAGTAAACTTTCGTATGTAGAGTCTTATATTCACAGTTTTATAAGCTAAATGCATAATATGCATATCATGAGACTCATAGCTCTGTTTCTTTTGTAAAATAATATTTATTAACTCCATTGGGATAATTTTTGTTTATATGCAAATGATCCCCTCAGCAGCGTGTTGGGTTGTTTGTGCTGTATGGGGGGAGGCAGTAAGCTACATTGTTTTCCCTTTCAGACCTGTCCAAATCATTGGGAAGTTTTCAACCAGCAAAACACGACTAAAGTGGCACTTCCATTACTAAGGACCGAACCACAGGAGGCTCCTTCATACAGTTGCTTTCCATGTGAGCTGCCTATAGCGTCAATGTTAAGTGTTATCCAAGTAGATGTATTTGTGCAGGATAGGTAAGGATCAGTGTGAGTGTTTCATTTTGACCTGTTTAGTGGGAAAGGCAAAGAACAACAGGTTTTGGTGACTTCGTTCTCAAAACTAGCAGAAAAGTGACGCTTTAAGTTTTTCCAGCACTGTGCAATGTTGCAGGGAGGGAATGGCTTTTGGAGGGAATGACTCTGAAAGAAGTTTATGATAGTTTTTAATCATTTAATGGATTTTTAATCTACACTAGAATCCAATCAAAATTAGTTTAATGTCTGATTGCTTGGCAGCAAATTGGGTCTAACATATGCTAATCATCATCTTCATATCACATGAGTTCAAAACTGTTTATTTCCATTTCCTCCTACTTCAGGATTTTTTGGGCTTCCTCTTTCTTGTTTTTGCTCATGTTCAAGTTTCTTTGGTAAACTGTAGGTGGCATAAGTAATACTTCCTTGTCCCTGGTGTAATTATCATTGCTGGAGGTGGGGTAGGGAATAAAGAGGAACAAACCCTTGTGGAATTCTTCTATTTTCTACAAGCTACATAAACCAGAACCTCAGGTTTTAAGTCCAATTTTGAAGAGGGAGAAGGATGAGGCATCAAAACCAAGCTCCCAGACCTCTGTGATTCTTTGCCCTGAAATGCAGACCTATGACCACAGGCAGAGTTAAGATGTGTTTACTTTGTGGTCTGGTGATGACAGTGTGCAATGTGACTGGTGTCTGTCTCACAGGGGATGGTGGGCTGCCCTGGACTGCTGCTGATGAGAAAGCTCATTTCCTGAGCAGGGACACAGCTGAAGGCAGTGAATCATTCCCCTGCAAGGAAATGTGCTTCTCTGGGAGGCAAAGAGAGATGAGCGTGTGGATGGGTGTTACTGAGAAAATAGGATAGAAATTAGGCCTTTTAGCATTTGGAAAAATTGCAATTTTCCTCATCCTGAAATGTGAAAACGGTGTTTATGAGCTATCCCAGTCTGTTTCTTAGGGATACCCTTCAAGGAGGTAAGCCATAGTGTTAGCATATCTCAATGACCAAGGCCAGAGCTTGTCTTTGTAGAGTGACAGTGACTGATCTTTCCTTGAGGGGGGATTAACTCCATGCCTTTTCATTCCTCTCTGTTCCACTGCTTCTGTTTATGTAAGTTAGTCTTGGTTTATTACATAACTTCTTCTCTGGCACCTATGTATGACAAGAGCTTAAACTCTAAAGGGATCTTCCAGTTATCTGTATCTTTCCTGCTTGGGAATTGGCTCACATCTTGACATAGTTTGGGTGTTCACAAAGAGAAGGCTTGGCACACCTCTCCCATGAGCTGATTTTTCAAACCTGTCTTTTGGAATTTGAGAATGGTTATCATTAATGCCAGGTAGGCAAGTCTTCCTCAAATTAATCTGGTGTATAAAATGTATTGAATATAATTCAGAATCCTGACACACTGTGCCATACTATTGAGTTTTCCTCAATATTTAAATTTCCTCATAATTTAAAATATTTTCTCAGGATTTTACTCCTCACACAGGTCTTGGTTGTTTTTCTATAGCTGTAGCACCATGGGCAAACATGTAAAAGCACACTCAAAAGTGGCTTTTATATTGAAATGCTGTTTGCTTTGAAAGAAACAGTGATCAGGGAGGGAGGACTTCCTTTTCCCCGAGTTTTCTTTACCAGGGAATGCAAGTGCCATTTATGTAGAAGTTGACAAAGCTAAAAACATAGATGGAAATTCTGTGAAGTAAGAGAGAAAATTTTTATTTTGTGATGGTGTTAATCCAGATGAATTTCAGTAATTACTGGAAACAAAACTGATCACATGCTTCTTACCTCAGGTAGCCTGAACTTTTATGCAGTACAAAACAAACTGCTCTTGTATGGTGGTTTGCTGGTGAGGACATTTAGAGTATTTGAAAGGAAAGAGTTGATCTGTAGGAAGTCAGTTTCTGCTTTAATATGATTAAACAAAATTGCTTTTAGAAGCAATGCATCAGTGATTAGACAAATAATTATATACATATAAACACATACATATTTACACACACAAAAATATTTGCCCATTTCTGCTGCTCTGTCCAGAGGTGAAGGTCCTCTCAAAGCCTGTTGGGAAGGGAGCGCTGGCATCTTGTGGAGAGTTCAGGTTTCCTTTAAGGGTTACGAAATGTTGCCGCTGGTGGCAGTAGGGTGTTCCCACATCCCTCCCGAGCCGCAGGAGGGAAGGACCCTGTGGCTGGCGGGCAGCTCCCGCAGCAGGTGATGGATGCTCAGGTTGTGTAAGGAGCTGCAGATGCTGCCATTGACTCACGCTGGCTCTTTTTGTTCGGCTCGCAGTGGGAGCCAGGCCTTATGTAATGTTCATTGTCACATTCTCGGTGCCAGCACTGTCATGTCAGCAGAGGGGAAGGATTAGCTCTCCCTTTTCTTTCTTTATGAGTTGGTTTTAGGATTTTTTTTGTTTTTTTTTCATTTCTCCCACCCTTCTTGCAGCAGCTTTTGTTGTTTATGTTGTCAGGGAACAACCAGTTTCAGGCTGGTTTTAGTTTTGTGGTGCCTTTTAGGAGGGAGGTTAGCCTGGAGGGAATAAAAGAGCAGGTCCTGCAACTTGCACAAAACTGATATATGGATGTATTTTTAAAAGCAGTCTGTTACTTTTTTCTTTCAATCCCTGCTCCACACAGATCCCAGTGGGCTCCTTGATACTCATATCCAGTGTAGGTGAAGATTAGATCCATTGTCCAATATTTGTGTGGAGTGGGGAGAAGCGCACTTGCCTTCCTCAGAAGGCTGGTTCAGGACAAACAGATGCTCCCCAGTTTATGATTTTACAGGCTGCTTCTTTTTCCTTCCGTTTAATATTCCTGTGGAGAACACATTGCTTAGAGGGGATCAATGCCACTTAGTTTGTTTGCAATTTGAACAAGATGAAATGAAGGAGAATTGTTTTCTTCCTTCCCAGCCAGCAGCGTGTGGCCACCAGTTAGCTGTGAGTCAGAGCAGAGAAACTGCGTAGCTTGAGTCTCAACAGTCTCAGGCTCCAAAGATTTAAATCATGAAGTAATCAATTAAGGATGGCTTTAAATGCAATTTGGGGGGGAATAAGTTCCTGTTGATTTTTCAGGAAACACCTGTTTGCTTGGTTTAAAACATATAAGGGTCTGCTGGACTAGTATAGTACAACTTTTGGCTCCTTTTTGAAAAAACATTTATCCTTTTAGGTGATTCCCCCCACACCATAATTTTTAACTTAATTTAATAGAGGTGTTACTGTGTTGCATAGTGTAAATTAAAGAAATTCTAGTGTTTGTTAGAATCAAACTGTTAAAACCCACTGATCTCAGGTTTATTTCTTACTAGGCTTTTAAATTGAACAGAGAAGTATTGTTATTTTGCAATAACATTGAAAATTATCACTTGCAAGCTGTTACAAGGTTTTTGTCATAGAGAAGCTTAAGCTTGTGATTCTTTTACTGATGCATCTGTGTGCTTTATAATAATATTGTGCTAGATACTGAAGGCTGCCTATGAGGTGCCAAAATGGTGCTGGTAGTGATCTAACACACAGATGAGATTTCCTCCTAGGAACCAGCAGCTACCTTCATACACATCCAGTTTGGAGTGTTTGTTTGTGAGCTGAGAGTATTAAGAAAAATATGCCCCCAAACAACCGTTTTACTCTTTTGCTGCCGAACAAAAAAGAAAAACATAAAAGGAGATTATTATTACCATAAAACATCACTGTGTAGCAGAGACTGAAGAGCATTATGTAGTAGAGAGTTAGAAATACCTGTTTTTATTAAACTGTCTGTGCAAATCCTCTTGTGATTTGCCAGTGTGCTTGATCCTGTTTCTATGGCCAGGCACCACAATGGCCAGTGTGAAGTCTTGGTTACAAAACAGGCTTTAAGGGACAAATCTTGATGAGTCCCAGATATTGGGCTTGGCTGGAGGTTGGGGAGGTGATGGAATCCTCTTTACTGTTCAGCACTGGAGCAGCATTAGTGTTAAACCTGCCCTTTCTGAAGGGATTTGTATGGGATGAATGTGTACTCGGGAATGAGCATGTCCTGTACCTAAATCACTTGTGTTGTACTTCTGTAAAGTCACTTTGGCTTTTGTGGCTTTCTATAGGTACAGGGGAACCCTGCTCCTCCTCCCCATGTGAGGAAGGACTCCATTCTGCTCTATCCTGCATCCTTGCTTTTTACTCAGTGTTATTTGTAATAGTTAATTAAATAATGGTTTAGTATTTACAGTGCTGGTAAATGATGAAAGTGATGTACAGAAATGTCCAAAGTCCCCACATCCCCTGATGACTGCAGTTTCTCTTAAGAGTTTGGCTCGTGGCATGCATGACTCTGCTGTGAACAACTCTTGTCTAGAAGGGAAATTTCACATTTCTCTCTCAGCTTTATATGTAAGAAGTGATTTTAAAGATTGCACAGTGAAAGAAAAACATAAGCACAACAGAAATGTGTCCAAATTCTCAAGGTCTCCTCATCTAGAAGTGGACCTCCTTTCTGTGCAGGCTGGGGAGGAGGCATCAGCACATGGCATTTACTTACTATCTGAAGTGTTCTACCTTAAAAAAGCAAAGCCCAAAAAACTTCAGAACTATTTTTATCTTTGTTGAAAGCCGGGACATAATACATGAGAGAGACTGTCTTGGATGTTAATTTAATGTGCAGTTGATTGCAGGGTTTAACTTCTGGGTAGGATAAACATGACAGCTCTTTTCTCCTTCCTAAGCTAGAGGATTTTTTTCCAAGTGTTTCCCCCTAATATCCCATCCCAGTTTCTCAGCAGCCTCACCACTGTTGAGGCACTGTGCTGGAAGGCTGTCTGGCTATCTGCTGTAAGGGTGGTGCAGGGGCTTTGATTTGGATTTCCTGAAGCTGTAACCCTGCTCAGGCTCACATCCTGCTCGGGGGGCAGCTCCCAGCCGATCCAATGCAGGCTGGGGAGAGTCCGGTGGCAGGTAATCAGTTTATCTCTTGCAAAGTGCCCTTCCTCCAGCGATTAAACACTGAGCACAGTGTGCCTGCTTGTGCAAAGGCAGGAGATGGGGCAGGTTGGAATAAGTCAGCCATAAAACAGTAGCGGCAGCCACAATCTGGCCCTGTTGTGTAATTCCCCTTGGTGGGAGGCTCCGAACTGGGTCAGATCGGTGTGAGAAACGAGGGCAGGCTCTGGGCTGTGCACTGTGCACCGCGTACCTGCTGGCAGGGTGGGAGCTCTCCCGACACCCAGCTCGGGCAGCGGCAGCCAGCCCAGCACGGGGGAGGAGAGGGAGCGACATAAACAGCGGCACGACAATAGGCACAGAGGAGTTAACCATCTTTGTTTCAACCAGCTCTGCAAGGTTTAATTAAGTCTTTTCAAAAGCTTCTGTTTAACTCTCCCGCGTATGGCCAAGGCTGCCGAGCGGGTGTCAGGAGCTGGCTTATACAGAATCTGTGCTTACTGCTCAGCAAAAATAAAGCTTAGATTCGAGCCTTTTTGTGCTCCAGTCTAAGAGAGAGCTGCTCTCCATTGGGTTTGATTTTATCTATAGCAATGCAAGGACCTATGTCCTTACCTCTAAACAGTTTTCAGAGATTGTTTTGATTTTTTTGGTTTTTTTAAGGTGCTGGGATGAACAACGGAACATGAAAGGATGACATGCAGGAGGGTACTGATGGGAGAAACTGTATCATGTGTCGTTCTTTGACCTGGAGCATTTAGTGACATTACAGCACTTCTGCTTTTTCTGTTTGTAGATGAGAGTTCATTCCTGCCATATTAGCAGTGTTTGTGTTTCTTCGTTTGTTTGGTTTGGTTTTTGTTTTGGTCATGGTCAGTTTGGTGGGATAGTAAAACTTAGAAATTTTAAAATATGCTTCTGTGGATGTGGTTTCAAAGTGGTTAATAGCACAGGATGGACAACGTGGGAATACATAAATCCCCTTGAAATCCCAGGTGACCCACAAAGGTGACCCTATTGACCATTTCCTCCTGAAATGTAAGGAAACATGCAGCTTTGCAAGTTACAGATTTGAATATGTTTATTTTCATGAGGGCTGAATAGCAGCTGGAAGGGAACATTCTTGCTATGTAAAAGAAAAAGTAAGCCACTGTTTTGAAATACACGTAGACTTTAGCACAACATTTGTCAGGAAGACTTCTGATAATATGTGGCTTTGTGTCTGCAGCCCTTGTCTGAAGTCACCAGACATCAGAAAGCAAGTGATGCTGGAGGTCACTGTATTGCAGCAGCCTGACAGCAACTGTACCTGCCTACCAGCAGACCACAGAAGCTGAATTAATATCTTTGGCTTGTGTATGCTGGCACAGTTCCGCTTGAGCTAATTCAGATTTTGGCCTTTTCTACCATCTGCTTGACTGAGCCAACTTACTTTGTGTGACACATGTTATAGTGTAGGTACTTCAGTTGTCTCTGCCTGGTGGTAAAGTGCACCTGGGACTGAGTGGTGAAAGGCTTCCTGTTCCAAAGCCATTCTCTGCAAAGCCTGCTCTTCACCGTGTTTACTTTCTTTCAGACAGTCTTCAATGTTATTGAGGAAGTGAGAGGGGCAGAGCAGGGCTGATGACTTCAGCTGGAATAATTCAGCACACTCAACAGCTAGATTTTCAGCCCTGCTACAAGTGTGTTCAGTTGTCATTAACCTTCAGGTTTCTGAGTTCATCTGGTAACTGCAGAAACACAGCTGGAAATTAAATTTCTCTGTTTCTTGAAGTGTTTATAGATATTTGAACTGCCTTATCTGCTTAGAAGTTGGGGTTTTAGTCTTTTTTTTTGTTTGTTTGTTTTTAAGTGTCTGATTAGTTCTCAAGTATTTTATAGTTTGCACTGGAAATGTGGAATGAGTAGGGAGCAGTGGGAAGTGAGTGATGAGGAAATGTTTTTTTCATCTTTAAAGCTTTCTAGAGAATATGTGGGTATTAATTCTTCTGCAGCTTGATCTTTGAACACATCCTTTGCTTATGTTCCTTGAGATCAAGATGCTTCTTTATTTTCCTTTCTTGGTTGTATTTTTTTCCATCCATCTTACACATCTCCTTTAGGATCATTATGTGTGTATGGAAGAGAAGTGCTCGGGAGTACCCATCACTGTCCAGAAGTGACAATGCATGACCTTAACAGATAAACTTGTGGCTTTGTGATTGCCCTGGTCCTCTCTTTGGGTTTTATTTTTGTGTTCTACCACAATTTCTGCTGTGATGCACTGGAGTGGTGTGACACAAGTTATGCACAGCCAGCCCCAGTCCTTGTCCTTGAGAGAAAGGAAATACAAATTTTGTCTGATCAATCCTTCCTTTGTGTTTACTTTTCTTCTTGCCCTGTTTTACGAAGGGAGTCCCGCCTTTAGAAACTGGATCTTTGTTGTCTGCTGTCCAAATTATGAAGGTAACAGTTTTTGTTGTGTGGCTGGATCAGAGAGTTCAGCCAGGCTGGGATGAGGAGCTGGGTGACCCTTGCAGCAGGTACAGGTTTTTGTCTCTGACCCACACCTGCACACTGTGATGGTGATTGCAGGGATCAGGGTATCAGGTATCCAGGGGAGACTGATCCTTTTTTCTATGCTTCATGTTTGGATGGGAGTGTTCTGAAATTGTTCACATAATTTATTAATTTTTGCATCTCTGAATAATCAGACATTGATACCAGGAATCTTTCTGCTGTGTGCATGTCAAGGATACCAGTGAAGAGATGGAGAGTCTTCAATGCTGGCCTTGTATCAGTATGATCCATTTCTTATGGCATATGTTTTCTACACAGGATTTGGTGCTTTGTCTGACATCTGAGTCTGTTATTTAAAAGGCTGATACTGTTTTTTATGTGCAGTAATCCTGCAGTGATGTTGAGCCTTGAGGCCCAAAGGTTGTGATTTGCTGGGCTCATGTACCTCTTCTCTGTCCTTTCAGGGCTGCCTCACGGTAGAACATGAGCAGGTAATGCACAAGGAGCACCACTGGGAATCATGTCAGACGAGTCAATCTCAGGGAGTGATCCGGACCTGGACCCGGACTTGGAGCAGGAGGATATGGAAGAGGAGGAGGAGGAAGATGAGGAGGAGGCGATGGAGGAGGACAATGATGGGGATGACGAGGAAGACTTACTTGATGAAAGTGGTGAGTGAATGGGGTTGGGAATATACATTGTTATAGAAAACTCGCTTTGACCCTTCGGGAGACTGTGTAAGGGTTAAGATTTGTCCAGCTCCTCATAGAGAGAAGTGCTTATGTGGCTGTATAACCTAAACAGGGATTAACATATGTTAAATATGGACTCCTGGCCAAAAAGTATTTCAGTCATGAAAACAAGCCACAAGCATAAAGTGTGAGGAGGATAGAATTTTTAAACTAGCTTCAGATTTTGGGGAAGCAATTATATAAAGAAGTAAATAAGTCAATTTACAATTACTTGTATTATTTAAAGAATGTGGTGAAAATAAATATATTTACATTGTTGGCTTGCCCCATACATAAACAATTTGATGGATGCTGTGGACAATCATTGCTCATTCTCAGTAATCACCTTTAACAGCTGGAAAACGTTCTTTTCTGGCAGCATCCAGGTTGGATTCTCCTTTGTTTGTTTTACAAGATGAAAGATGGAAGTGCTGACTAAGTAAGTTGTCACCTTCCGTCCTCACCTAGTTCCACCTGCCCTACTCTCCTCTTCAGGAGAGGAACAATTCAGGTTAGGAGCAGTACAGCTGTTTGTGTGCCTGTGCTGTGCAGGTTACATCTGGGTGTTATTAGGTAACTGTTCTGGGTCGTGGCATGATCCTAGAAATGTTTCTTGGTCCAGCAGAAGGGCTGATGTTCTTGGGCACATAGACAGGAATGCAGAGCTCAGGTGGGAATTCCCCATGCTGAATTTGCCATCAAACTCTTTGTATCACAAAACTGTAGCCAGAGCCTAAGGGGATGCTCTATTTGTGTCCTTCAGAATTGCAATTTTTAATAACTTCTAAGGGTGTGCAGGTATTTGAATACATCTACCTAAAACTACTGAGAGTAGTCTTCCTTTTCTTAGCACAGAATGTCTTAAAACCGGATACTTCTCTCTTCTTCTAGTTGCTAAAGAATTTTTGGCTTCAAAGTAAATTGTTGTCCTCAAGTGTTATTTTGTTCTTATGTTCTTTCAGCCATGTGCTACTTGAAGATGCTGTTTTGATTTTAAGTGCTTTTATAAAAATATTTACACAAACAAATTGTATCCCTCTTTTTTTATTCATGTGATGGCTTTTTCTAATGAGAAAGTAGCAGAAATGGAAGTGTTAGTCCAGGTAAGAAACAAGGGAATTCCCAGTACCAACACAGATAAGAGTTACAAGGTCACAGATTGCTCTGTCTCAGAGACTAGTGGTGATGTTGTCACTTTGTTCAGGAGACCCTGCACCCAGTGGAGCAGTAGGAAGTGTGACGTGGTTGCCAAACTTTTATTAACAGAAGGGAGTGTCTGTATGTCGTGTCCAAGTGGGTCATTCCCCATGGTTATTTTATCATAGACTTATGTACTTTATCATCAACATCTATGTTATTGTGAGTAAATACTCAAAGTTGTTTGTCAGAATTATGTTTTCCAAAGCAAACGAGATCAAAGTAGGTAAACATTGTGAACTGCTAATGACAGCTGTTTATTTTCATGTTAAAACACTAGAAACATGTTTATATTCTGTATTTCCTAGTGACTAATTAAAAATAAATTTTAACAAATGTAGAAAATAATCAGGAACAGTAAAAAGAGAATTTACGTAAAACTAACGTGAAATATTTTTGTGGTTGTTCATCAGGTACAAGAGAAAATTCCCTTCCACAAGCTGAGCAAAGCTAGATTGCCTCTGAGGTTTCAGATTGTTCAGCTTTAATTCTGTCTGCCACAATATCAGGATGCTTTCTGGGTGCTTAGATGTGTAATTCTTTTCTTCTGTGGAGGTGTCCAGTCTACTTTTCCTGATACCTCCTCACAGCTACACACTGCCTCTGAAATGTCATTTGGCATCTATATCACCTTAGATGTAACATAAACCAGTCTCCTGCTCTGTGGCCTATGAAATATAACCAACTTCAGAATTAAGAAGTTCATTTTATTTTGCCCATTTGATGTTTGTAGTCCTGCCTCTTTGTCGATTAATCTCATTTATAAGTACCATATTGGGAACAGACAGTTTTATTCATAAGAAGGGATGCAGTGCTCTAATGTTTGTATTATGAAGCTTTTAAAAAGCTTAATTTTAATAATTTCTGTTAAAACTTTGTTCTTCCTATTCCCAGCTGTGCTGTTCTCCTCCCCTTCTGGTATTGTGGTTGTTCTGATCCCACTGGAGGTCCTGTGGGGATCTTTCCCTTGTGGATGGGCTTTTGCATATTTCTAGCACTACAGGCTTTAGATGATTATTAATTTTTCACAGCTATTTCTTTGGAAGGGTGACAGGCTCCATAAACATTTTCTCCAAACTGAAACTGATTTCTTGTTTTAAATAATAGTGATTATATAAATTACAAATCTAACATTTTTACAGTTTGCCTGCAAAATAATGGCTTTGTTTAGGATTTCCACATATTGATGGTGACTCAAGAACTTTCCAGTGTTAATGTCACATTATTCACACTTGGTGGTGGTGGATAGTATAATCTCAGACTTAGCAGTGACTTGTGTTTTGCATGTTGAACCTGTTTTTGTCTTTCTGATACATGTTATATGTGGGGTTAATACTTGTCATAGTTTGTTTCATAGTCTTGGAGTTCTTTTTACATTCTGGTACTTGAGTGCTATCCTCAGTTTTGGTGCCTTTTTCTCATTTCTGCTCAGTTTTGTTTGCATTTAGTATAGGCTGTCCTGTAAGTAGTCTAGAGTTTAGTTTGGACTCATATGGTACAGGCTTTCAGTCTTGGTGGAAGCAGCTCTTCAACCTTTTCCCCCTGCCCTCAAGGAAGGAAAGGAGCATGGAAAGCTAGTTTTTTGAATATTTCGGAGTAAGTAAAAGCTAATAACCACATAGCTTACATCCTTTATCCATTTCTTTAGTCGTGGTCAGCTGACAAACCTTAGCATCAGGTGTAGGAGCTCTTACAGCTTTAGGTTTTGTTCTTTTTGTAGAATGCTCCTTCCAGAACATACCTACCCTGACACTTGCAGCCCCTTCCTGGGCTGCCAGACTGCACACCCATCCCAGCAGCACGCTTCAGTCCTAGCCGGAGGCTGCCACTGCTTTGCCAGCCTTCTCATCCCTGCCCACTTCATCTGTTTTCTCATCACTTGTGGGTTGCAGCACTTGTTTTATCATGTTTGATTTTGCGATAGCAATGCATGACTGCTAAGAACTTTTTTTGTTAAATCCCTAAATCTTTTTCACTAGAAATGTGATGTACTGATGACTGTAGAGATGAAGGGCTGTTTCAAGTCCTGCACTTTTTCTCTGATCCTGGATGTTGCTCTGGGCTGTGTAGGACTCCAAAGGAATAAAAGCTAATTTGAGCAAAGAGGAAACAAACCTCCAATATGGATTTTACAGATCATTTCAAATGCACGGACTGTTCATACCTCAGAGCTTTCCCGAGGAAAGCTGCTGCGTGTTTGAATGAATCCCACTGTACTGTTATGTTTTTCCACTTTCTGAGTGTCTCTGGATTATTCTGATTGATGTCTCTGGAATTCATTATCTCTTATTCATACATATTGCTGTAATTCGGTTATTAATAGTGATGGAAAGTTGCTTGTTTCTTACCTCTGAGTATATGGGTTAAACAGTTTTTTAAAGTGCCGTTCAGGGGTAAAAGTGGTTGTTCAGTTCTCTGAAAGATGTCTTAATGAGCACAAGCATTCAGACATTGCCCTCAAAGGCTCCTAGTTGTTTTTGCATTACAGGGTGCATGGTACAGCAGACAGGGTTTGGAATTAGTGCTTTTAGGGCATAGTAGTGAACAATTTTCCAGTACTACAGTAGTGCTGCGGTTCTCACTGTACAAAGATACCAGGCGATACCAAATAATGTCTTAGGATGCTGCTGTCGTGAAAAGACAAACTCCATGGAATTGACCTTGTCTTCTGCCCTATCTTGTGCACTTTTTCTCCTTTCCCAACTTTTCTTTCATTCCCCAGGGCTGGGAGTGTGCTTGCTCTGTGGCATCTCTGTTTGACTAGCGGAGAACTGGAGGAGCTCCCTCTCCCCAGCTTAGACTCATACTGTTCCTTCTGCTCCCTGACAAAGTGCTGGAGCAAACTGAGACTGGTTTGTGTGGGGTTTCTGTGGACATACAGACTCTTAAAGAGGAGTGGATGAGGAGCATGGTTAGTGGTACAGAATAGCAAGTCCAGGAGAGGAGGACATGGGTGCACTGATCCTTTGCACTGCAGCTCCTTGGTAGGGTGAGGGTCAGGGTTGAGTCTCAGAACCTCTGAGAGTTGGCACATGAGGTGAGTGAGGGGGAAGAGAGAACCTTTTTCTCACCCTAGCCTCTTAAAACTGTGCTCATCCTGCTTATGACATCTGATAGCTCAAGCAGAGCTACCTTTCCTATCTGGAGCTTGATCCACAATGTGTTTTGGGAGTTGCTTCCTGCTTGAACTTGAGCTGCCACTTGGTACTCAGTTTTGAGTTTCCCACAATGCTAAGGCAGGAGTTCTTGACTTCAGATGGTAGCCACTGCTGATCCAAGCTTGAAAACATCTTTGCTTTCCTTGAACCTTCACTAGAGGAAAGCCTGTTCATTTAAAGGGGTCCTGTTTGATCAGCTTTTCCTACAATTTTCACTTGGTTGTTGAGGGGAAAAAATGTTGGCATGAAATTACAGCAATAATATATATTTTTGTTTAATATGATGTTCCTTTGTGGCTCTTTGTGGGTCATCATTGTGGGGTGAAATTACATTGAAAGGGAAATCAATTTCTGGCTGCCTGGGTAATTTCCTTGTCTAATCTGATAGGAAAAATGAGTAGTTAAAATCATACTTAGTAGAAAGTTCATTAGCACTTTGAGTTATTAAAGCTAAAATTATTTTGGAAATCTGTTTTTAAAGTCATGTGGAAGTGTGGGTTAATATTTCTTTGAATGATACATGAATGCATCCTTGAGGCACAGAGATCTACTGCTCACTTTGGAGATGGTGTTATTCATGTGCTTCCCACCCCAAATCATTCTATCTTTTCTTCTCCCCAACAAAGTGCTAGAACAAAACAAAACTGGGGTGTGTGGGAGTCCCCAGCTGGATGTGTGTGGTTGGGAACAGAGCAACTTTTTGTCCTTACAGGGGAAGAGAGGAAAGTCTTTGGTATAAATCCATTCATTTTGCGGGCTCCTCCTGCTCAAATACATGAGTTTTTGCTTTTTGACAGTAGTTATAAATTAGGTCATATTATACTCACCTGTATGAATCTGAGAGAGAGGCAGAGTATGGAGACAGTCTTGCTCTTGCTAAATGGTATTCTATTCTATATCATTTTATGTCCAGATTTAGAAAGGCCCATGCTGCTGGAGATAAAAAGGAAAAGAAAAAAGGAACTGCTGTTAGAAAGTAATTTCCCTGTACTTTTTACTTGAAATGAATGATCCTGCTTGTGTCGGTAAATGAAGATTTGTCCCAACAACTTGAAATCTTTTGCCTTCTACTTTTGACCAGACTACACAGCATTTTCTTTTAGGGTACACTGGTTTTAAGTTGTCCTTCCCATCTACTAGAAAAATTAATTTATTCCTTGAGAGGAGGAGCAATTAAATACTTACTACTTCAATCTCTCCACTCCTTTCAGAAAGCTGTCTCTCACAGCTGTTTCTCCAGGTGGCACCAAGGGCAGATGGGCATGCCAAGGTCAAGGCAGCCTCAGAGAACATAGCTGATCTTTGAGAAACCCTGCTTCCATCTGCTGCAGCGTGTGGCACAGTGGACTTGGTTTCTACCGTGCTTTCTGCCTCAGGCTGGTGACATGTGCTTTGATCTCCTGTCCTTGTTTAGCTGGAGGCAGGTGCCAGGGGCTAGGGAAAGGCACAAGCCCATCAGAGTAAGCTTGGCGTGGAGAGAAGGCTCTTTTTGTTGGTTCAAAGTGGATGGGTTGGAGCAAAAGGTGTGGAAAGAAGCAAAAGTCAGGGCTTTCCTAAATGTAGAAAAGCACTGAAGAGGATCCTGAGGGAGGCTTTGTGAGCTCCTCTGTGTTCTGTATGTACCTCAGAGTGATGAGTCCCCTATAAGTTATAATCCTGTAGTTTAATCTGTAAGTGGATGTTTGCAATGCACAAGGTGGATTTCTTAGGGACAAGGGAAGAGTGATGATTGACATATCTCACTTTTTCCTTCTTGATAGGTTTCCCTATGTAGATTCTTTATTTTGGTTACTGGTAGCTGGATGCAGCTCCCTCTGGAGCCCATCAGTACTATTTCCAAGGAAACTGGAAAAGCATATCCTGGGGGAAGCAAACCTCTGCTCAGGTATAGGTTTGTTGTCTATGCAATTGCTCTGGTCTTATGAAAGAGCCAAACCTGACCTTCCAGGTACCACTGTGCACTTTGATGTTTTTTAAATGCCCAGTGGGTTTTCATGCTTGTAGTAACTTTATGTAGACTGTCTTCCAAGCCAATAATTGCCTGAAAAGAGGATGGCCTGCGTGGTACCATAGAGGTACAAAAACAATAATTACCTGTAAAAGAGTTGTAAGCTAATATCCTGTCTATTGACATGTGTTTAAACTTAATCAGATTGTCATAGGAAACTGAATTACATTTAAAAATGATCCTGATGGATCAGAGTGTTTAAATGTGCTTTATCAGGTAGGTGTGGGGCTCAGCCTCACGGTTGTGGGTAACTCAGTCAGTAAATGTGCATTCAGTTGCAGATAGTGGATGCATTTCTCAGGTGATGTACTATAACTAAGAAGTTGAGGGGGTTTTATTGTTACCTCAGTTCCTGAAAGTGATAAAAGCTTTTTGTCTGTTCAGCATACACTCTTTGCATCCACAAACCTTATGTTTGAAACTTGTTTTGGTTTCCTATGACCCAGAAAATTAGGAGCTGTCTGACTTCTATGTTTCCACAGTCCAGCTGAATAAAATATAAAAGATGAAGTTAGTATCAAAGGGGGAAAGAGACTGGATGGTAGCATTTGCAGTTTTAGCAGTCCTGGTTACTGAGTAATACAGAAAGGTTCCATTGAAATTGCAGAGGAGGTTTGCCTCTGATTTAGTCAAAAGCCCCACTGATTTCTCTGGGAACTTTGCTTCATTACAGAAGGCTGCAGATTTTACCCATTATTTTTTTCCTGGCAGTTTCCCGGGAGCACAGTGTGTGTGTCAGAGCAAAATGGTGTTAGTGTGTGCAGTCTGAGGAGCTTGGTCCTGCCCAGCCAGCGAGAGGCTGTGCCCCAGCACATTGTGTAGACCCTGTGACAGGCACCCTGCTCTCTTGAACTGCATTTACTGGACTCACTAAATGGTGATGTTAAAGAAAAATCCTCTTGGGTACTTTGCTGGGAACAACCAATGCTGGATGCTTTGTTGTCTACCCCTCTGCCGATTCAGAAGCTGCATATTGCCTGGCTGGGCATGTTGTTGTGTTGGGGCAGTTTGGGTTGTGGGAGGATGGTAGAGGTCCCTTGCCTGCAGGCAGTTTGCCAGTAAATCTGGGAGGAATGGGGAGGAGTGTGGGAGGAGTGGTGCCTGAGGTTCGGGGGGGCTTAATGACTGATTCCAGCATTCTAACTAACCCTGTGAACTAGGTTATTCTCAGCAGGGTGAGGTGTGGCCTGAGGGCTGCTGTGGGAAGGAAGGATGAGATCCTGAGGAGTGCTGTCCCCCAGCCCCCTGCGCAGGGGATTGCGGACTGCCGATGTTGCCGGTCAGTGCTGAGCCTTTTGCCGGCTGCCTGCTCTGTCCCAAAGCGAGAACTCTTCCCTGGTCTCCTCGGCTTATCCCGAGCAGGGGGAAGCTCCAGAGGAAAACGTCGGTGACTCCCCTGCCCGCCTCCCAGGCTCTCTTCCTTTTTGAGAGGGTGGCATAAAGTCTGGCATAGTCTGAGTGTTATATAACCTGGAGTAATGACTTGCTTTACTTCTTTAAAAGGAGGTGATGACGCCAGAGCTCCGCTTCCTTCAGAGCCGCCAATTGGGCGCAGGGACTGGCAGATCTCGTGAAATGATGTGGTGTTATAACCAGCTACGCTTTTTTCCCCTCTTTCTCCCTCCTTCCCTTTGATCTGTTGCGTATGATGGAATACAAAATAGAAATCTTTCTATGCAGTTCAAGAGCAGCCCACATTCATGGCTCTGCATTTTCTATATATATATATGGAGTTTTCCAAATGTTTTTTTGCCTCTCTTTTATCTCTTCTCTTAAAGCTGTCACAAATATGAGAATTAGCATGAAGGTGTGGGGGAGCAGGGTCAAGGAGTGAGCAGTTATTAACTGTGCAAAGAATTACTCCAAGTTGTATTCCTGCTTTTCTGATAAGCTTTGCAGGATATAGGGGTTGTGCTTTATTGGCCAAAAACTTGCTTTTTTCTTTTCATACGTCAGATAGAGAATCTCTAAAAAAGGAGAGTCGCTCTTGGTCCTCTGTCCTGTTTTGTGCCTTTTTCCCCATATGTGTTTCCAATTGTCAGCTTTGTACCACGCCTGTTTATTGCTAATAGATACTGTATTCCCTCATCTGCAGCTTCTGAAACAGTGATGAAATCACACGGAAGCTAATTAGCAAATTTGTAATGTGGTATTTTCTGTCTTGAGCAGGTAAGGAGTGGCGAAGTCTCTTTGCCAAGTTCACTTGATGAGTGTGAGGAAGCTGAAGTGAAAATCCTCTGGTTTACATTTTAGGCAGCACCCCTTTTATGTTCAGATGTACTAGGTGAAACACTTCTTTGATTTTCATCTGAGTTTAAAACCATGCAAGGGGTCTTTAATTTCATTTTCCCCTAATTTGTGTGGTATTGTGCTGGTTTTAGAGACTGGTTGAATAAAATGTGCATGTAGCTATATATTTTATAAATAATAAAAGTGTGGAACGAGGTGAGGAACTGTTTTAATCAAACTAGAAGTATTCTTCCAATTTTAAAACACAATGTCACATCACAGTTACTTCCTTTGTCTTTTAAACTTCTTGTTTAGCCTGTAAAGAACCTGCAACACCAAACTTTCGGAAGTATCAGGTTCATCATTTAGATCAAAGTATTTTTTTTATTAACAGTATTTTGTACTGCAGATGTTTCAAATGTCTTGTTCACATTTTCTTCAATATGAGTTCACTGACTCAGTCTCAAAAAAATTCTAAGTAGGAGTCAGAAGACTTTATTTTCACTTGCAAATATGCAAATAAGAATGAGACAGGAGAATGCTACAAGATAAAATCTTTTTGGGCTAGGTGAACAGAAACTTCTAGTTTAAATCTCTGTCAAAACAAATTTTGCAATTAAAACATCTGCAGGTAATCTTCATCTATGTAAAGTATTTAAATACTTGAACTGCTAAACACAATTTTAAAATGGCGCTTTTATGTACTGTTAGCTTGCGATTTATGTCAAATTTGCACATAGCTAAAAATGAATGGAATCAAATTCAAGTTGTACAAAAAACTCCTCAGTGGTGCACAAATACATTTTGTCATCTACAGCAGCAGAAATCTATCAAGTTATAGAGATGAGGAATCAGTTTCTTGAATGTAACTGGGATTGTAAGTCCGTGGATTTAATTTTGATTAAAATGATGACAAATGTCTATGATATAAATTCTTCAATCTTAAATCATTACATCTTGTCTAGTAGCAGCTTGTTTTCTTTGGTACATTTAAACAACCTTTGAAAGCCTTGGAATCTCAAGCAGTGTGTTTTGCCCACAGTGCCAGTCTGAAAAGCATTTGCAAAAGGCACTGCATTGTGTCACTTCCTGTATTTTGTGCAATTAGATTTTTGTTACATTATGTACAACCCCTCCCCCCCGCCATGAATTAGATGTGTTTGGGAAAGAAAATACACCAAGATTTATAGGATTAAAAATAAAATGAGAAAAAACAGATTTATCAAGTTTTATGCTGTATGGTTCAGTCTAAAACTCACTAAAGTCAATGGAAAAACTCCTCTGATTTTCCATGGTTGGTTTAGATCTTATAAAAAAGAATTTTTATTTGCAGTGCAGTGTTTATTTAAAAAGCAAACAATTCTCAAAGCCCAGCAATACTCAGTTGCCAACACAGAGTGTTGTGGAGTCCAAGTGTGATTTTGTCTGAACTGTTTTGGGTGGATAAACAGCACCTTATACCATGTCCAACTCAAACCTGGTATTCTTGTGTGTTTTCTGTGTTGCTAAAACAACATGGAAACTAGGACAGGGAAAGTGGCCCTAATTATATGTGTATGTGCTCCTAGCAGGTGCTAATCAAGAGTGAAATATGGCTTTCAAGCCTAGTTCACATTCAATAACTTACAAACAATTTGGGTTAGTAGGCAGCTTTCCCACAGAGTAGAGGTCAGTGGGGTGTGGAGAAGGAGCTGGTGGATGTGGAGGATGGCTGGGAGAAAGCTGTGGGATGGGGAAGGGACTGTGCAGCCAGCATGGAGTAGTTGAGGGTGGGCAAGTGTGTTGGTTTTGCTTAGCCCAGAACATCAGCAAGGTGGTCATCATCAAGAAGGTCTCTTCTGCTGTATGGGGTGGTGATGAGGGTGAACAGCTTGGAGAGAAGGGAACCACCCCAGTTTGCAGGGACCTAGAGAGGGTGGCACATCACAGATCCATGCTTCTCTCTGATGCAGTCCTTGGTGTGTTTCATCAGGTCACTGTTGAGCAGACCCAGAGCTGCTCAGCCTGCAGAGCTCAGCAAGGGAGCAGGGGGTTGAGAGAACCAGGTGGATAACAGGCATGGGGAAGTAGGTACTCCAGCCTGAAGGTCTATGTGTTTTGGGATGTTTCGTTGGAATTTAGTTAGTTTAACTAACTTTAGTTTGATAATGTTCTCTGCTATACGGAGGAACTAACGTCCTGAAACACTTTATGGTCAATTTTCTTGTCTGTATAGACAGGTGTCGGTATGAGTTTTAATGCTTGTGAATTTGCAATGTTCAGGGATGCTGATATTGCTGCTGAAAAGACCTGTCAGTCAAATGAAAAGCATATTCTGAAAAGCCTTTATCTTGATATTCTGTGAAAATACAAACTTTATAGTGTTGTTTGGTTTTTTTAACAGGTAATCTTTTAAGTTGTTTGCAAGGGAATCTCTCAGTTGACAAGAGTTTTTTGAGAAGCCTCTTCTGATATATAGCACAGTTTGTACAATTGCAAAGAGCTTGTGGTTTCAGACATGGAAGGTGAGGTGTGACAGCTGGGCAAGATTTCAGACTCTATAGGGGAGGGAGATCATTGTTCCTTACTGGTGAGACTGGCCTCACGGAAAAGCTATTCAGTAAATGGACTTATCTATAACAAGATTACCTTCCATGAGGAGATAATTTTATAAACTGACTGTTTCAGGCAGATCTAATTCTTGGCTGTGTGAATATGTATTTATCCTGGCTAACAGTGATGGCCTCGCCATAAGGCTGTTGTGAGTAGAAGAGCTAGAAAAATTCCTTTTCTGTTCCACACACTAAGGTGAAGAAGGAAATTCCCTTTTTATTACTGTGTGCAGAAGGACAGGTGTAGGTTGCCTGTTTCCCCCAGTGTATTGAACTTCCATTTTTCTCATGCTTGACTGCTGTAATATGGATGTGTTGTGGTTTAACCCCAGCTGGCAACTCAACCTCACACAGCCACTCATTCACCCTCCCCCAGTGGGATGGAGGAGAGAATTGGAAGGGTAAAAGTGACAAAACTTGTGAGTTGAGATAAAGGTAGTTTAACAGCAAAGCAGAACAAGGAATTAATCAACTACTTCCCATGAGCAGGCAGGTGTTCAGCCATCCCCAGGAAAGCAGGGCTTCATCACAGTAACAGGGACTTGGGAAGACAAATGCCATCAGTCGAGACATCTCCTCCTCCTCCTCCTCCTCCTCCTTTCCCCAGCTCTGTATGCTGAGCGTGACACCATATGGTCTGGGATATACCCTGGGTCAGGTGGGGTCAGCTGTCCCAGCTGTGTCCTCTCCCGATTCCTTGTGTACCCCCAGCCTCCTTGCTGGTGGAGCAGTGTCAGAAGCAGAAAAGGCCTTGACTCTGTGTTAGCCCTGCTCACCAATAACAAAAACATCTCTGTTATCAACACTATTTCCAACACAAATCCAAACCATAGCCCCATACTAGCTGCTATGAAGAAAATTAACTCTCTCCCAGCCAAAACCAGCACTGCATGCTTTGCAAAGTACCCAGCTGTATTTACACAAGTATTTGTTTTTAAATCTTGCTTTCCAGTTTCATAAATCTTTTAGGTCAGATGCTGAGATCATGTTTGCTTATTTATTCCAACCCTACAAAGTCCTTATAAGGCCTGTTGCAAGATCCTTGGCTATGTATTTCTTAATATATTTGTCCCTCTTTTCCCCCTTGATAAACATTGTGTACCAGCCAGGCTGTTTAAATTTGTGACACAGGTGAAAGGCTGTCTTGTTACTGAGTGTCTTACTTGTAACACAGTTCATATTTTTTTGTAAAATTTATATAGCTCTAATTATGAAAAATCATCTTGGGTTTCTTCCAAAGTTATGATGTATCCTAAAACACTGAGGGTATTTTGATGGCAGTAAGCATTCACAGTGCCCTGCTACCCTCTCAAATGAAAGGTCAAATAAAAATGGTTGGAGTCACACATAGGGTAACTGGGCTCTGCCCTAGCTGTGCTTGCAGACCTTTAGATCAGCCTTTGCTGTTGAGTGCAGCTCATTGTCCTGCAGGTCTGTGCCAGGGCTGTCGGACACAGCCTTCTTTGGGTTTCTTGTGCCTGTCCTGGTTTTCCCAGCACTCCCTCACCAGTTGTTTCAATAAACAGCTGACTTGTTACATGGACAAATGCTCACTACCAGCGAGCTCATTTCATTACCTGTCTCAGCCCAGGTTTGCTGTTTATTACTGGCATTAGATATGCCTGTGAAGGGAATTGGGCATGGATAAAGTATAAAGTCTCTGTAACAATGAAGAAGGTTAGGCAGGATGGATGGACTTTAGGGGTTCAACCACAGCATTAAGGGACTTGTTCTGTACTTATTTATTCTCTTCTGTGCCTATCCTGGTGCAGATGAATGATCGGGACAAAGCTTCACTTAAAGTAATCTCCCACTCCACAAATTCTGACAGGTTGCCTAAAAACTGAGAAATTTCGTTCATAGTCCATTTGCTGCACCAAGAGCCTTCTGCAACTCACAGTGCTCTACAAGCTGCTGATTTAACCAAGCAAACAGGATGCTCTTTCACCTGTTACTGTGCAAACAGGTTGCCAGCTCCATCAAATTGCTCAGGTTTCAGTCTCAGTTGTGCAGGTTTCTTGCAAATTAGCAGGCATCATGTAAATAGCTCATAAAATCACAATTGTTTTCAAAGCCAGAAAGGCTGTACGCCTTTATGCATTTCATTCCCACCCACTTTTCCTTATGTGCTCTGGAACTTGGAAGCAGAGTTACGGTCCTGCATGTCCCCTGCTCTGAACGTCCTGTTGTCTGTTGGGATTCCCCTTGCGCGGGGCCCCACCGGAGCCTGAGCGGTTATGTAAGGATTATTTTATTCTCAGTCTTGGTCTCTGCCACTAGTTGAACTGGATCACGGGCTGAGTGAATGGGATCTGATCCGTACGGCGTGCAGCTCCGCTGCTCCAGAGGAGAGACCTCCCCCATACACACCCACTCAGCCGCCCTGCTCCTCTTGTCTCCTCTAAAACTCTTTTTCCGGGCATAACTGAGGTTGCTCCCGCTGATCGGGAGCGCGTATGGAAGCCAAACTGTCCCGGCAGCACAGCTCCAGGCATCGGTCCCCAGTGGAGCAGCAGCTACCTCGGGCAGGGCTGTGTTGTTTGACTCTCCAAGCAGGGGAGGAGATAGTGACAATTTTTATTTAGGCTGAACACGAGGCATATTTAACTAGTTATATAACAGTGACCCTGGTCCGTCTCGGCTGGGTGCAGGGAGGATATATACGTACTGATTCCCGTCACACCAGCTGGGTGGATTCAAGCACTAGGAGCTATTTACCAAAGTTATTTTCAGAAACCTTGAGTGGAGGTTTCCCTGCCTGTACCCTGGACTGTTTTATCAGGAGTCTTTTCCCGCCTGCGAGCTGAACAGCCAGTGAGAGTGGATTTAGTGCTCGCTGGGCTGTGAGCAGAGATAAGGAGTTGTCGGGAGTGACTGGAAACTTTTGTCCTGAAGACGCTGAGACGAGAATAGCAGAAGAGCTGAGTGTGTGGCCACGTTGAACAAGTGTGCGGGCAGAGGGCTTGCCTCAGTGCACTGAGCAGCATGCTACTCTTGGATGAGTCTCAGCAGTTTCCAGGTAGGACTCAGGTGTGGGGTTTTGTGGGTTGATTTTTCTTTTCTTTTCTCCCTTGTTTTCTTTTCCCTCTTGCCTTCCTGTAACAAGCCATTCATTTTCCCACTCTCGTGCTGGAGCGCCTCACTCAGTGGCTAGTAAAATGCGTCAGGAATCAAGGCTCTTCTGTGGGGCTCAGGTTTTAATGTGCTCTCTACCAGGCAGGGATGGAAGAAGTTGAGTTTTCAGTCTGCCATTGCCTGTTGGCCTGATGGAGGGGACATGAGAAGGAAGCTCACTCTTCCTTTGTGCCTATAATTCTATAGTCTTGGGTGATGTGACATTCTGGGTCTGGCTGTTACTGTTTCCTCTGCTGTTGAGTTGCAATGAAAGTTACTTTCTCCAAGAGAGAAGGCAGCAGTTAATAGCAGTATCATTTTATATCCACTTTCCTCTCCCCCACCCCTTTCAGCTTTGTGTGTATTCTGTCCCTTCAACATCCTACTTGATAAGAGTTTCAAGAGTTTCTTTTGTCAGTGAAATATTTGGTGACTTGCTGACCGGGCAACAATCTGGGCACCAGGCAGAGCTGTTGGTGTTTGCTCCAGATGCCCTAATTAGTGCCTAAGAGACTAAGAGCTACTTGGCCTTTTTCCCCCTATCAAATGGAAGATGCTAGTGAAATCCTAACTAGAGTTTACTGTTTGGGGATGGCTGCCCCTTAGTTTGTTTGCTGGTGGGAGGATGTTGTGTTTTGGAGAAAAAACACAGATTTGGTCAGATTTGAAGAACTTTCTAAATTTGTAATTTAACTTCTTACTTTGAGGTCAGTTACTTTGGGATGCCAAGCTTCTTGCACTTTATTCATGTGGCAGATACCTCCAAAGTAATGCTATGAACTTAATAAGCTGATCAAAAATGGTCCCCAAGAGTTCCAGCTCTGTATTCCTGGTTTATTATAGAAGAGCAGTGCAGTGTGGTCATCATGAGGAATTTTTACAGAAATAAGTCATGCAGTATTTGTTGCCCGTTAGTGGGAAGGGGGTTCTAGACAAAAAAATCCATCTTATTTTCCTGGTTGTGGTGGCAGGACAAAGAAGCTAATTCAGGGAGAGTGTGAACTGAGAGAAGAAAGGAATTACAATAGAAAATGAGTTTGGATAAATGAGGAATCTGGGTGATGGTACAAGTGGCTTATGTAACTTAGTCTAGATAATAGGTATAAAAAGAGAAGATGGAGAGGGAAAGATGCTTTTGGAAATGAGACTGTAGGTCATAGATGGAGGGAGAATACAAGGTTAGAGGCCTTTCAAAAATTTGGGGTGGAAAGGTATTTGTACAAAAGAAAGAGAGCTGGAGTGCAGATTAACTCCTCCTTGTACTCATCCAGTTGTAAAGTCTGGGGCAAGGTTTGTCACGGTCTCTATCAAAGTCTCTGCCAGCAGAAAATTATCTCTTTGAGGAAGCTTTTTTAACTGATCTAATGAGGTTGTGTTCTGGCTGGTGGATCCAGGAGAGTCTCCGTCACACTTCTACACAACCTTCCTGTCCCCAGAGAGATGATAAACTGCACAAGGTCACTGAGTGAGTCTGGGCGGAACTTACACATCATGTTCTTCCCTGCTTTTGTGCTTCAATTGCTGAGAGAGGTTTCTCTTCCTCCCTGGTTTATATGGCTTTTCCTCACTCCAGGTGCCTGAACACTTCTTTGGGGTCTTCAGTGTAGCAAGCACCTGTATATGCAGTGCTGTGATACCTTCTTGTTATTTTTAAAATCTTACTGAAAAGTTATAACAGATTTTAATTATTTTCATAATAGTGTCCACTAGCTAGTAAATCAAGGTTTGTTGCAGCACATAATCTATCCCCCTTTTCCCCTGCAAGAAAAAGGTCTTTTATGTAAAGATCCCTGTTTCCTCCTGATATACACATATATTTCTTTTTTGACCGTAGAGGTAATTGTACTTTTAGGAGCCCTACAAAGGAACCTGTTTCTTTTCCAGGCTGCAATGTGCTTAGCTTTTGGGGCATTGTGTATTTTGGATGGGGGTGTCCTTGTGACATTGTGGCTTCAATTTATGTGAGTCTGATTGCCACAAACAACTTTGCAGCCTTTTGTCAAACTTCTTTAGCAGCACCCAAAGCAGCACCAATATTTTGGAAAGGAAAACTAGAAACAGATTGTTGTTTCAGCGATGGTGTCTCATCCTGGTCTTATTAACTTTCTCCAGTGCTCTCGGTCACTTTTCTGGCTCCAGTTGATGGGAGAAGTGCCAGTGGAATGCGGTGGCACACAGGCTCAAACTCAACAATTTGAATTTTTCTCCCAAGTGATGCCTCCCTCATTAAACAGAGTCCTTAAAAATTCCTCTGAAACTACTTTAGAGACTGGGGCAGAAAAGGGGAATGCAGCTGAAGTTCTGTGCTTTGTTATAGTTCTAAAAAAAATCCACAATTGTGTTTTGTTTTTTTCAAGTGGGAAATTATATTTAAGGAGAAGAAAGAGAGTTGGTGGTTAAAGCATAGGACAGGGAGCCAACAACTTGAGACTTACTCAGCACTGATGCCTGCCTAAATGCTTTGCTTTAGTTTCCTCCTCTGCAAGATGGACAGGAAGGTGTTTCTTGCATGAGGTTACTGTGAGGAGCTTGTCATGCCTGTGAGCTCCTTTGACACTGTCTGGAGTACAAATGCCACTTCTATAATTTTGAAATCACTTCTCTCTTTTACCACTGCCATCAGGAGCAACAACAAAGGAGCACTCAGATGCTGAAGGATGCTTTATGCTGGGATTATTTCCCATGCTGCTCTTTTAGATTAGCAGTGAGTGTCACCTGTCTTGTCCCTGTTCTTATTAACAGGTCCTGAGCAAAGCTATGGTGAGAGCTGGAGGCAGATATTAAAGTTCGGCTGGTGTTTATTGTTTGTTTGCCATTTTGATGGCCTTGGAAGTGTGTGGCAGCAATAATCCTTTCTTTGTTATTTCTCATTGTTCTGAGGGTATGCTGGTATAAAGCTAATACCACAACTCCCAGCTACCTAGTGTAAATTAATGCTTATGTAATCATTGCATAATGCAGAATGCTTGCTCCCCTACTCGTCCTCTTTTCTTAGTCCCTGAAATTTATCCCTAGAAGAGTCATGGTAGCAGCCAGCTAGATTCCCTGTGCTGGGAATGTGTCAAGCCCCCATATGCATCTATTTTCTGAAGTTGGAAATGGGAAATTTATCTTTTTTACCTAAATCAACATTTAGCCATCTCAGTAGATTAGATCATATTTCTCTTTTTTAAAAAAGCTTTGAACTATTATGAAAATAAATAAGGTTAAATCCGGTTACTTGTGGTTTAGATCCTCATGGTAATTTTTGTAATCTGGCTGACAAAACTCTATTCTGGGTTACTAGTTAACTGGGATAACCAGAAAGGGGAGGTTTCAGTTCCCTCCTGCGCACAGCTTGTTGAAAACTTCCCAGCACTCAGCCTGAAACACTTCCTGACTCCAGAGCAGTAGCTTTATGTAACTCATTGCTCTCGCGCACCCCTGGCTAAAGGACAAATGTGACCCATCCCTGCTTCCCTTGCTACCTTAGCGGGTGGCTTTTGTGGCTTTGTTTCCCTGTCTTCACTAATGCCCACAGCCTCTGTGCAAGAGAGGGAGCATGGTAGGAGGGAACAGTTTACTTTTTAGGTTTGAGGACTTCTATCGGGAAAAGTAGTTTTGATTACGTATCTAGAAGAGGGATGTCAGGTAGCAGCATTCTGTATTTCTCCAGGTGTTGCCATCTCAGAGCACTATGAAAATGTTTGATTTGAAATTTCACAACCCTCCTTTGAGCATACTGAAGCTGGAAATGGATACAGGATTGCCCAGTGCTCCAGAGTAACCCTGAACCTGTGGTGACTGCGAGAGGGAGGACGACCTGCCGGGCACCTCACCTGGGCTGCATTCGGGGTCTTGTGCAGGGATGGGTGCTGGAGCAGGTACCTGCCACACTCCGGTGACAATGGGGTGCCAGTGGCTGCGAGCCTGTGCCATACAACAGTTATATAAGTGCTCTTTGGTGTTTATGTAACCCGGGTCTCAGCGTCCGCAGCATTGAGGCCCAGCCAGAACAAGATCTCTTGGGTATTTGGGGCCTGGTTCTGCTTGCATAATCCAGGGTTAGAAGATATATCGCCTGTCACCAAAATTGGCTGTTTGATATTCCAGTTTGCCTCTCGGCTCTTCTTGGCTGCTTCCTTTCCCTTTGGTTTCTGGGTGGTATATTCCTTGCTCCTGCCCTTCAATTCTGCTGCCTTTTGTTCCTGAAGGATTCCTTCAGGCCAGGAAAGGAGTTTTATTCTGCAGCATAACCTCATCAGCAACTGATACGCTGAAAGACATCTGAAGGAAAAAAGAAGGGCAGTGCTGCCTTTTAATTGTCTTTTAAAGTTTTCCATTGATTTGGGCTTACTTCTCGCCAAAGGAGACTGGAGATGAGTTTGACTTGTGTGTGTTCCTGGTCTGACTCCCTCCTCATGCTCTGGCCCACAAAGTGAGTGCTGGTGGCCTTTTCTTCAGAGCTCATTTCTTCCCTCCATCTCCTGGTCCTGCGCTGGGGACAAAGGCAGCCTGCCATCCCTCACCAGCAATCTGCAGATTTCACATAGGTGTCTTGAACCCACAGAGAGTGATCGCTTTACTGATACTTAGAAAAATGAAAAACATGTTACTCAGACTTCAAGCAGCGCTCTTTGTTATACCAACATGACAGACTCTGTGTCTAGTTACAGTGACAGGTATGAACGACAGACCTGGGATGGTTAACTCCTAGATAAATCAGCAACCAGAATGAAGATGTGCGTGCTTTTTGACAGCTGAGGGAAGCTTCCCCTGGGAGCAGGCAAGCTCGGGCTGAGCAGGCTCAGCCCGAAAGATGCCTTTGTGCCTGGCAGTACCGTGGCTGTGACTCAGCAGGACACCGGGCAGCGCAGCCGGCAGCAGAGCTGGGGCAAGAGCTGTGCCCGGAGTCGGTCAGTGCTGCGGTCAGCGGGCTGCGGGTCCGGCTGCCCGCTTGGCCAGGGCGCAGTGCCCTGCCTGGGAGCTCCCCCAGCCGTGGTCCTGTGTGGACAAGCGGACAGAAGGCTGGTCCCGGCTGTCGCGCTGGTGGCCGGAGAGGGCCGAGGGGCGGGCGCGGGGTCTGCCGTGCCGGGGGCAGCACGGCCGGGCGCGGGTGCCGCGGCTGGCGCGGGGGGGCAGGTGTGCCGGGTTATATAATACTTACATAATTAGGGCTTTGTTAAGCGCTGCTGGCTGGGAGGGGCGTCCTGCCGTCGAAGACTGAGCCCGATTATTTTCCGAGGAGAACAAAGTCTTGTTGCTAATTAGCTGCCCTAACAGCAGAGAGCCCCGAGTTCCCCGAGGGACTGTGTTCTGCTCTGTCCCTCTCCGACCCCCTCTGAGGTGGCTTTCCCAGTGCTTTGGAGGGAAGCAACCAGGTATTGATGTGAGCCGGCTTTGTGCCTCTCCTGGGTGTTGCAACAAGTAAAGGCTGGAGGAACGGAGTCTGAGCTTCCCCCTTACTTTCACCTGCACTGTACTTGAGGCGTTTCACAAGGAATTTCCTGCCTCCAGCCCAGCCTTGTGGTGCTCAAATGCTTTCACACAATGCCACCTCTGTGAGAGGTGCTCTGTGCAGACACCACTTCTCCCTTCTTGCATGGCATCCATGCAACAGCTGCACCAGTTGCGCACAAAGAATATTCTGAAAATATTTCATTTATATTGCACAGCTGAATACAGGGTGAGCCAGAGCACTCTGGCTGTTGCTAGCCTCCGAGTTGATTGCTGTGCCACAGTTAGAGAATTGCTGTTCTTCAGAAGCCAGGTACAGTTGCACTCTGGCATCACCTACCCACAACTCCAGCACCCAGTGCACTGGGGAAACATCACATAACCTCAGAGAGCATTTTCTGGGTTGTCAGAGCCTTTGCAGTCAGGCTTGCTCTGTGGAGTCGCTCCTCCAGCCTTTGGCGCAGTTGTAGTTCAGTGTGTCAGGGACTGAGTTGCAGTTGGAGCTGTGCAATTAGACTTCTTGTGCCATCCCTCAGTGCTCCTCCCATTCCTGCTTTGACAGCTCAGTACCGGCTGTAGTAGCACTGGCTAGTATTAGCTAGTCTCTGACAGGCTTTTGCCCACAAACTGCATAGAAGTTCCCAGAAGGCCTGCAATAATATTTAACTGCTCTTTGTTCTTTGTGCAGGACAAAAGAAAGCTCCCAAAGTAAGAATTAACTGCTCGCTGCTCTGCATGCAGCTACCGTCCTCACCATGCATGCACATCCCTGTCCTTAGGGTAGGAGATAACACCCAAAGACTCAGCAGAATTGTCCAATTTGGTGTTCTGAGTTTCTGTAGTGAAAATGATCTTAGAAATAAACGAGTGTCTCGTTTTCAGTGTGATGTCTTTCCTGGAGTCACAGAAGTTACCCTGGCAGTGAAATGTACCCTGGCAGCTACACTTCCCAGGAGGTGTAGCTCTAGCTAGCCCTGTTAGCTAGCTGGCTAGTAACTGAGCAGGCAAGGAAGTCACCAACTTACACACAGGAGTGGTGTGGCTACTCTTGGATCTTCTTATGCCCCAGCCTCAGGTAGGAGACCCTCAGATCTTCCGAATGGAAATTTCTGTACTCCAGGAGTGCTAGAGCCAAACTGTGGATGCACAGACACTTGGACTTACTGAAGTCTGCCTTTAAGCATGGAAACGGGCTGTAACACTGTTTTTCACTTACCTTGGTGTCAGAAGACTGTGTTAGTCACACAAATGTCACACCTCAAAACAACCTGCTGCTTCATGACAAGTTGCAGCAACCTGAGCCATTTTGCAGAGCAGGCTGTGTCGAGAGCAATTCGCTGCTGAATTGATGATGCTAGAGAATATTCTCCAGGCTGAATCCTGTGCTGTTTTAAGGGAAGCTTGATAAGGAGGTGGTGAGATGAGTTTTATAAATTTGGCTGCAATAGGAAGCACCTTACTGGGGGACAAATCTTTTGCTGTGTTACACATCATGAGTCACAGCTGTGTGCAGTGTTTAGGGACAGCTCTGGCAGTCACTCCACATAGGGAGCATCTGAAGCACAGTTACACACAGCAGTCACGACTCTCTTTCTTACAGACATTTCTAAACTGCAATACTGTGACAGCAAGTGTCGGTCAAGAAACCAAACACCTCCCTCTATTGGTACGTACAGCTGGGGGTGGTGGTTGCTGCTGCTTATTGAGCAAAGAAAACTGGCAACCTCTGGCCTGCAGCACAAACCAGAGCCATGCTGTAACCAGGTCTGTTAGGTTTTGAGTGTGCAGACAGCTTGCAAATCGCTAAAGTGCATGAGAGAAGGTAGTTGTGCCCCTCTTGGTATTCAGAGTACCTTGCAGGACAGAGTGCCTGGGTGTGTGCAGGTGTCCATAACCAAGAACCACGGGGAACTGTTTGAGGATTTCTCAGACAGAGAGCTATAACACACCTGAAGGAGCAGCTGCATTGTTGCTACCACCACTTTCCTCTTTGTAGATCTGGTGAGGACAGTGCGAAACATGGAACAAAGCTGGTTTGAACCAGCTGATTCTTGGTGCCCACAGTGTCTAGCCATGGGATGGGTTTACATCCTTGCCAAAAGCCATGCCTTACCCATGGGTGTCTTCTGCTGGGCAGACTTGGGCCTGCTTTTTCTGATGTGGCTCATCTCGCTATGCAGGGCTGTGCTGGGTTGTCACCCCAGGCTGGTGGCAATGCTCTTCCCAAGGAGGCAATGTGGATAACTGCCCAGGTCTTCCTAGAGTGCACAGCAGCTCCAGCATGATCAGACAGTTGTCAACATGCAAACGTGGCTGATGAATTTTTGTGTTGTGTAAAAAGCTACTTGTATAACCATGCCAGAGGAGCGTGTTGAGCTCCTGTTACAAAACCATAATTGCGTTTCTGTTGTAGATGTAGGTTTGGCAAAATTGGGGCAGGGCTATTCCATTGATTACCTGATGGGACCTGTTCAACGAGGCAGTTCCCACACTCCCTCCAACCCAAAGATCTGACCTGTTCTTATACAAAATAGCTGCTTGTGTGTATAGTTATTGTGTCTTAATGTGTTTCTGTCCCAGTGTGGGTCCCAGTTGCACAGCTTGGAGTTCACCATCCTGGAGCGCAGCCACAGGACTGCAGTGGGGAGCCTCGCTTTTCATCTGGGTTAGATTTAGGCTGTGCACATAATCAGGAGTCTAATACAAAGCAGCAGCAAGACAATTCCTGCTCATAACTGCCAGCTCATGCCACAGGTGTGGTGGGAGCTGTTGCAAGGTTAGACTTGTGGTTTTATCATTGTGTTAGTTAAGCTCTTTGAAACGCTTTATTCATGGTGGTGGCAAGGATGGGAAGCTGGCTGTCCCCTGAATCCCACTGCAGCTGAATCAGTGAGATGTTTGGAAGAGTGAGAGCGTGGAAGAGCTCTCTTGATGCATATGTGTCAGGAATGTGGGCTGAGGCACAGATTGTGTTCCTCACCTCAGAACTTGTATTGGCAGGACAAACACCAGCCTGAGCAGACATGGCTGTGGCAGATGAGGGCTTGTACTCAGTGCAGGACCAAATTTACCATCAAATTTTGGGCTTCAGGCATCTGGTCAGATGATACTTACATTAAAAAACCCTATCTGATCCAGCTGTGTGTAGGTTTCACCAGAGCTTGTATTACATATGATTAAGAGGAAAGAAAAGGTAAAATGCAAAAATGGAATGAGTCTACACAGGGATTGTGCAACATATATGAAAACATAGAGAAGACATAATAATTTGGGCTACTGAGCCTTTATGTTTTGTTATTATCACCCTTGTCCCGAAGAGACCATTGCCTGGCACAGTGCAGGTGGCAGGGTGGCTGCTGCAGGAGGTGACGTGGGCATTTGCTGGAGTGGGGGAGGGAAGCACTCCCTCTTCCAAACAAGCATGACTTAGTGCTCTCTGGTGCCTTGTCAAGGTCCTCCGGGCCCAGGGTGAGATGGCAGCAGTGTAACCATGGCAGTGTTTGTCTCCCTCCGGTTTAATGACTCATCCCGGAGCATGTGATCACGTGTGCAGCCTCCCTGCTTCCCTTTGCCCTGTTTCATCCAATCTTTTGATCTAGTTATATAACCAGGAGTCAAGAGGGGTGGGGGGAAGGAAACAGTGCTGAAGAATTGCAGGTGATGTGACTAAAATGTGTCTGTAGCTCAAATAGCAGAGTTGTTGTCTGGGAAGCCTGAGAAACTGGGTTTATTCCCAGCACAGTTCTCTGTCTGCAAGTGAGCTGATGCTTGATATCTGAGCTTGTAAGTCTAAAGAGGCATGGTGGGAGGACAGGGCTCCAAGACCTTGGCTGTGGTAGGAGAACTGCTGTGCTTGTAGCAGTGAACTCCTTTGCCTTTATCTTCATACGCATAACTCTCCTTGCATTCATCAAGAGATCTGTTTCATCCCATAAGCTGTGGATACCTGGTTTTCCAGTATGGGTAGGACTTGCAGAGACAGATATTCAAAGAAATGTCTCAGCTGTTTTGCTGGTACTGATCCATGGTGGGCTGAGCTCTGAAGTCCTAAATGTGTTCTGACACAGACTTGGAGCAAGTGCTGGGGTGGGTCTGGTGGGATGTCTGAAGAGGAAGTTTGCAAAGTTGGTGCTTTTGAATGAGGTGTGAATCTCCTTCTTGTCATCTCAATTTTATGATGTGATACTGGAGATAAGGTTAATTTAATGGGCATATCAACATGACAGCTGTAGGTGCAATGTGCTGTACTGAAGCATCCTTCATTTAAGCTCCCAGCATTTTGAGAAGGAATGCTCTCTGTCTCCAGATCCCTCAGAGTCACAATGTGATGCTTGTTGGTTCTGTATTACTTCATCTGCCACATTCTTCTGCACTGATGTCTTCTTTCCTTCAAAGTTCTGTCTAAGTGTCATTTCAGTTCAGTCATTAGCTCAGATACACAGTGTAAGCAAAAAAGCTGATTACAAGATGAGGTTCAGGGTATCTCTTCGCCTGACACAAGGGGACAAGGTGCTTCAAAGAAGCTATTACAACGCTTGTCAGAAACAGTTTGCTTGAAGGGAAGCTTTTGAACAGAAATATTTCCTTTCTTTACTCTGGAAGCAAAGATTAGCTTGGTCACTGGCAGCCTGTTGAAGAGCCAAGTGTGCCATAGAACATGGTGTCATTTCACGTTGTGGTTTAAGAGTGGAATCAGACACTAATGGAAGCCTGAAAACAGGAGAATGAAGAGAAAAAATGAATGCATGTGATTTATAATGTAGAAAAAATATTGCCACTTATGTTTTGTTTTTGAAAAAGCTTATTGGAAGTTACCATTTAAATCATGAGAATGAAGTCTGGTACTAAAACCACTGAGCTGCCTGCTGAGCCATGACCCAGTGTTTGAACCAGATAACCTTTTACATACTGTGTTCTGTTGACCTGGGAGATGGTTACACGGGTGTCATATAGCTGAAAATTTCTGCCCTGCTTGAATGATATGAAACAAAGAAAAAGAGAATCAAGTTCCTTGTTTTAATCAGAGCTCATCAGGCCCCCATAGGAAAACAGACTCTTGGGATAGCAAGTGCTCCACATGGACCGAAATAATTTTGCCTAGTTTTCTTGTCAGGACACTTTTGGGCTGTGTTGAGGGGTGTTAGTCTTGGCTTTCACTGGGGACAGACCCTTCACTGTAAAACTTTTTAACTCTCCTTTACTGTCAGAAAGGACCCCAGTTTTGACCCTCAGACTGACATGCTTGCAAATGAGTGAGAGTGGGGCTTGTCTGTTCCCATACAGCTCAAATCCTGCTGAATGCTCATGGAAGAGCCAGCTGGCAGCCTGGCACAGCTGTTCCCATGTCATGTTGTTCCCCTTGCAGACCAACCCCAGGAAGCCGTGTTCAGCGGTGACCATGCGGAGCACGCGGAGGATGGAGAATGGCAGCGCTCGACTTCAACTACCTCATCTCAGAGTGAGCGGGCAGAGCAACTCTTGCAGAACCAGCACAAGAGCCTGGCCTCTGAGGACACCAAAAAGAAGAGGGCTCAGAAACCGTCTCACATGCGGAGGAACATAAGGTAAGCAGCAGCAGGACAGAAAGAGCTCGGGTCACATATGGTGGTGAAAACAGAATCTCTGCACTTTGCTTGTGAGCTACGTTGTGCCACTGCTGGCAAACCAGATGGTTTTTCTTTTCCAAAACCTTAGGATTTCACCAGTGGGAGTAGAGTGATCTCAGACTGGAGTGCTGCATGTGGGTGCAGACTTGTTTGGTATTTCAGAAGAGTGAATATTTGGTTATGGAATATATTGCAAAAATTGTGTAATTGCTGCTGTCTTCTAAGAGATGTAATTGAAAAACAGTACCACCGTTAAGTAAATATCAGTTTCAGATATTTATATTCAGAGGTGAATCCTATTACAAACAGCCTAAAATACAGTCCTTTCCTATGCTATCCTGGGTACTTGTTGGCAGGAATGCTGATGCTATGACTGGTGACTGAAATGTTGGAAGTCAGTTTCACCTGGATTTTATAAAGCAGCAGCTGAAAGAATAAGCATTGAATGGGCCTTGGAAAATGATGCTTCATTAGGATGAGGGAGATGTCCCTGAAGTGTGGAGTTGGGTGGTTTTAAAGGCTCATTTGAGGGAGCTGGATGTTACCATTGCTTGTACTGCACCTCTCCTCTGGCAAAAGCACCCTTATTTCCAGGACTGGTCATGGGACACTGAAGCAGGCAAAAAGCAACTTTTGGAAGTAGGTAAAGTTACCTGTAAAGGGAAGGTGCTTTGAGAGCATTCCCTGAAACGATTGTTAAAGCCATTAGAGATCCTAGCTCCTGAAAATGCTGCCAGAAGAGAATCAGGGTGGTGACTTTTTGTGGGGGAATTGATGCATTTTCTTCCCATTTATCCCATATAACATGATGTTGTGCATTTTGTGTTTATAAACTGCGTATCAATAAAAAACATCCTTTCAGGCAGAGCTACTCTCTGGTAACCTAGCTTAAGTATGTGCTTGCTCACTCACATTTTTCCTCCTTTCATTACTTTGGTTCTGTCAAACTTTTGTCTTTTCCTTGACTAATAGCTGAGAAGCACAGTGTTGAAACATCTGTAGAATTTGCCTATATCTTTTCGGGCATGATGTTCCTGCTCTGTGTGGCTGACAGAGTACCTGGAGCTTGTCAGTCATCTTTGCTGCAGCTGGGCAGCCATTCATGTTTTTGGAAGAAATTGAATGTAACCAAATCATGATTGCTTCTGTGTTCAGAAAGCTGTTGCGTGAGGACCAACTGGAAGCCGTGACAAAGGCAGCCCAACAGGAAGAGTTGGAGAGAAGGAAACGGCTTGAGCAGCAGCGGAAGGATTATCCAGCCACTATACCAACTGTACCCCTGGAGTTTCTTCCTGGTAAGCACTGGGAGATGCCAGCCAAAGCAAAAGCTCTAAGGATGGAAGCTTAACGAAGAAGGTAGTGCCATGCTTGTTCATGTTAGGACAAGGGGTAATGGTTTTGACCTAAAGGAAGGTAGATTCAGGCTAGGTACATGGAAGAAATGCTTTACATTGAGGGTGGTGAAACACTGACACAGGTTGTGCAGAGATGTGGTGAATGCCCCACCCCTGGAAACATTCAAGGTCAGGATGGATTGGGCTTTGAGCAACCAGATGTAGTTGAAGATGTCCCTGCTCAGTG
The DNA here is from genome assembly GCF_008360975.1 of Lichenostomus cassidix. Taxonomy (NCBI): domain Eukaryota; kingdom Metazoa; phylum Chordata; class Aves; order Passeriformes; family Meliphagidae; genus Lichenostomus; species Lichenostomus cassidix. The sequence goes on from NC_139493.1 coordinate 16,241,832, forward strand.
CAGAGGGGTTGGACTGGATGACCTTTGAAGGGTTTCCCTCCAACCCCAAACATTCTGTGATTCTATGCTGTACTTGGACTTTCAAGTTTAAACTCTTGGAATAGCAGTTCCAAACCACTTGTAGGTTCAGTACAGACAGTTCCACTTCTGAGCTTGTTTTGTATCAAGATACAATGTCTGCTTGGTGAAAAGTGCCAGGTAACATTTGTTGAAGATATTTTGACACATTAACTGTGTGTAGGGGGATGCTGGAACAGAGCTCTCTTGTCTTTTGAGCTGATATGGGAGCTTAAACCAACAGGCTTGGTAGAAATGCCAGATCTTGTTTGTCCTGGGAATGGTCTGGTAACTGGGGATAGTGGAAAAACAGACTGGGTGCACGTATGTTCTTTATGTAACCTTGGCCTTTCTTGCAGGTTTCAGCAAGCAGTGAGTTGCAGGCAGTTTAAGTGGTTAAGCATCACCCATGTCTTTGGGCAAATATGTCATCTTGCATTGTTTCCCAGCCTGGATAATTTTGTTGATTTAGTTTATAGCATAGCTTCAAAAGGTGTAAAGGGCAGAGAAGTGCAGCTGGATGTTGTGTCAGGGGTAAGGAGCTCTCAAGTTGGCCTTGCCTCTTGAGGAGATATATATTCTCCCTTTTATGCAAGTGTTAAAAACACAAGTGTGGGAGAAGCAGTAAGAGCTGTTTAAAACACTTTAACTGTTGCAGAGTAGGTTGAGCCCCAGAAGAATGTTGCTGCTTGCTGTGTCACTGCAGTGGTGCTGTTTGGCCCCATTAGCCTCTCTCCCCCCGTGGCAGCACTAAAAACATACAAACAAATGCTCTCGGATCAGCAAAAGTTGTTTATGACATGTGGGATGTAATTATTACAGTGTCCCTAGTAACAAAGGGCAGTTATCATCCCTTCAGCAGTTGGTACTTTCTCTGCTAGATGAAACAGCTTTTTCTGAGACCAAAAAAAAGAGAAACAAAGAGCTTTAGCATGTTGCATGGTCAGTGTGCCCCAGTCAGGGCATGAAACAGAGGGTGCCATCAGCAATGGACTATTGTTTCAGCATATTGAGAAAGGAGGAGAGTGTGACCCAGGAAGCTGAGTCATAGCAGTATTGTAGACAGTGAGAGTCTGTTATGGAAAATTCCAGGACTAAGTTATTGGAGCTAAAGTGGAAGGAAATACTGTCTGGTTTCTGAACAGTTTTGTCTCCTTCCCCATTATTATGAATTACTTATTGTTTGTAATTTATGTTTGTAGAGGACATCGTTTTCAGAACAGCAGAGGCGACCCAGCTCCCCCCTCAGGTCCTGGCTGAGGAAGTGATCTGCCTCGACAGTACCAGCAGTGGCAGTGAAGATGATACTAAAGGAAAAAATAGCATTAAAGATGGTAAGTGACCAATTGCCTCAGCCTGCTCTTCTCACAATATGCTGTTTATTCAGCCACAAGTCTGTTTTCATCTGGTCAGATGCTCCAGTGGTGAATCACTTCAGATTTTTGTAGGCCTATTGGTTTCCAATTATATGGGCAGTTCTGGCCTGTGAGTCCTAAAGTGACATTTATAAAGTGGCCTGTCAGGCCCTCTTGTGAACTTGTGTTTATTTCTGCTTTATAAATGCATTTAACTTTGCTCAGTGCATTGCTGAAGAATGCTTACAGGAGATGTGGCATCATTTGCTGTGTGTGAAAGGAGCATCCAAGAATTCAGATCTGCAGCTGAAAGTGCTTTTTGTGTCACTTGTCCCAGATGGATCTAACCTGACTCCTTGGTGATCCTTAGGCATTGCATCAGTAGATAAATTTCATGTCTGGGTTTGGGAATTAAGAGAACATGTGGAGGAGAATGTAAAACACTCAGAAACTGTCTCATGTTCTCTTTGGATCAGACCAAATTAATGTTCCCTGAAACATTTGGAGGCCAGAGAAGCTAATGCTTTCATGTGCTGGTCTGAGAGGCCTGATGTGTACCTGTATCATGCCTGCTTGTTCAGGATATGTCGTTAAGCCAGTGTGGAATTGCAAAAGGTGGGGCTAGCCTTATTCCCTGATAGTTTTTTTCCATTCATTATAAACTCTGACATCAAGTTAACTTTGTCCTTATTCACTCCTGTTTTGGTTACTTTACAGAAGTGATTGAGCTGAGCTCAGGAGAGGATGATGCCCTCCAAATTGTGGACAGCAGTGACTCTGGCAATGAAGGGGAGGAGGATGGCAGTGAAGAGAGCAGTGGCTCTCATGTGAATGATGCCTTAAATCAGTCAGATGCTCTGGGGCAAGTCATTGTCAACATCAATCATCCACCAAATGAAGAGGACATTTTCCTGGCTCCCCAGCTTGCACATGCAGTAAAACCTCATCAGGTAGGCTTTGTTAGCCTTGAAAATGCAATGAATTCAGGCAAGCCTGCCTTGGAATCTCAGCAGAACTTCTTTGGTGAGCTCTCTGACCAGTCTGGTTGTGGTGATGGCTGTTGTGGACAGTCAAATGATAAGGCTGAATTAGAGGAAGGCCAAGGCTCTCTATAACTTTGGCTATTGTGATTATCAGACCTTTGTATATTTAGACAAACTTTTTAAAAATAAAATCATTAATAAACTTATCAACCCCAATTCAGATTCTCTGGCTACAAATTAATTTTGATTTATTGATATATTCTCAAGAAATTCTATGAGCATTTAAAAATACTGAGCTTCTGAGCCTTCCCTAGATTAGAATACTTTAGTGAACTTTAAACATCAACCCCTTTATATTTTCACAGTTCTCATGTACTTGCCACTCTGTAAATACATACCCATCTGGGGCTTTTTTTTCCTCCCATCATTCTAATATCTGTTCTACTTTTCTGCCTAGATTGGTGGGATCCGATTCCTTTATGACAACTTGGTCGAGTCCTTGGAGAGATTTAAAACCAGCAGTGGGTTTGGGTGTATTTTAGCACATAGCATGGGCCTGGGCAAGACCATACAGGTCATCTCTTTCTTGGATGTACTTTTTCGGCACACGGAGGCAAAGACTGTTCTTGCCATTGTACCTGTAAGTAGCCACATGAAGGGGCTGGCTGAGGGGCTTCCTTGCACTACTTCTTTCTTTACGTAGAGAAGGTTGATTAGTGTCTCATCACACATCAAGCTCTATCACATCTTTGCTGCTCTTCTCCCTCTATCATTCCCTGTGTTCCTGAGTTTGCATGCTGAGAGCTACTTCTTCCATCTGGGCACAGCTGGGTGTCATTCCCTATTCTCATTTTTGCTCTTAAAATCCCAAGAGCAAAAATCCCAAAAAATTTGCTTTTAAACTGGAATTTTAATCCTTCCATGGCTAACTTTTTCAGGTGAATACTCTCCAAAACTGGCTAGCAGAGTTCAACATGTGGCTCCCAGCACCTGAAAACCTTCCTGCTGATTATAACTCCGAAGAGGTCCAGCCCCGCACCTTCAAAGTCCACATCCTGAATGATGAACACAAGTAGGTGCCAGTAAAAGCTTTTCTGAGCTCTTGGCTCAGGGACATCTTCTTCTTTCTGGCTCATTTTCCTTGCATGGATCAGGACAGTGCAGTGGTCCTGGGGAATTCTCAGTTCATTAGCTGTGTTCATACACCTACATGTTGAGGTCTTCATCTTCTGTGTGGGTTATATTTGAATCTGCTGATGCTACTCCAGCCATGTGTTTACTATTGGCCAGGATCTGGTGTACTCTGTGGTGGGTTGAGTGAAGACAGTGTCTTGATCTGAACCAATTCTGAGCAGGCTGGAAGGGAAGGAAGGCTGGGGGACAGGAGCATTGGAGGAGACAACAACAGGGGATAAACAACTAGGAGATTACAACCATATGCATTGGCAGCTTGTTCTGAAAATGGTTTTTCTGAGGCAGACTCAACAGCTCTTCAAAAAGGGAGCTCTTGAGTTTCATATGCCTTTGTTCATGGCAAACTTCTAGACCTCAGTTCCTGTAAGGATTTGTCATTCTCAACCTTGCTATCCATGGCACATAAAAGGCTTTCTTCCCCCCTATGTATCAGTTTGTTTTCTAAAGAAATTTCATTGTATCCCTCCCATCTGTTTTGATGGGAGAAAAGTGCTTTAATTAATTGAATTGGTCTTTTTTCTCAGCGGATTCCAATTCAGTGATTCAACTTGAAACTGGAGTAAAGCTTACAGTTTATTTGGTTGTTTTGCAGGACAACAGCTGCACGTGCAAAGGTGGTGAATGACTGGGTGACAGAAGGTGGTGTGCTGCTGATGGGATATGAGATGTACCGTCTCCTCTCACTGAAGAAGTCCTTTGCCACTGGCAGGAAGAAGAGAACAAAGAAACAAACTGGCCCTGTCATTATTGACTTGGATGAGGAAGACAGGCAGCAGGAGCTTCTGAAAGGTGGGAAGTCAGCCCTCAAGAGGGAGAGTGTGACCCTGCTGTCCAGCTGGCTGTCAGCTGTGGCAGCACAGGGAGCAACCTATAACTTGCTTTTAGCATCACTGACGTGATCGAACTTTGCTGGTAGGATTGTGTCTTTGGGAGGCAGAAGGTTGTTGAGCTTTGTCTGGGTCATTAATTTCTTGAAAGAGCTGCAAGTGGAATTCAGTGCACTGAACTCTGTGATTTGTCATTGTGATATTTGCCGTTCTGATCTGATGCAAGACACCCAACTTGATGCAGTGCAGGTCATCGAGCAGAAATCAAGGGACAGTCATGTTTGCTCATTGCCACATTTTGCCAAATCAGAACTGCTGTATAGTTGTATGTTATCTCCTGCATCAGCCTTGGTCTCTGCACCCATGGATACTGCCATTTTGTCTTTCAGAACTACCCCTCTTCTGTGAAGCTGGGGACCTTATAAAACCAGAACTTAATCTCTAACTAACACTTCATATTCCTTGTCCTCAGGAATTGAGAAGGCTTTGTCTCGCCCCGGCCCAGATGTGGTTATTTGTGACGAAGGACACCGGATAAAGAACTGCCACGCCAGCACCTCCCAGGCGCTGAAGAACATCCGCTCACGGCGGCGGGTGGTGCTGACTGGATATCCACTCCAGAACAACCTCATTGAGTACTGGTGCATGGTGGACTTTGTCCGGCCCGACTTCCTGGGCTCGCGGCAGGAGTTCAGTAACATGTTTGAGCGGCCCATCCTGAACGGGCAGTGCATTGACAGCACCCCGCAGGACGTGCGGCTGATGCGCTACCGCAGCCACGTCCTGCACAGCCTGCTGGAGGGCTTCGTGCAGCGGTGAGTCCACGGGGGTTTCTCAGGGGTGTAGTCCATCCAAACAGCTCCTTCATCCCAAGTTGCCTGGCTTGTTTGCTGGGTTTTTGCAGTACAATCGAATCTTCCTGCCTTATGGAATCGTTTAGCTTGGAAAAGATCTGTAAGATCATCAAATCCAACCATTAACCTCATACAGCCACCACTAAACCTTGTCCCCAGGTGCCTCATCTATGAGTCTTTTAAATCTCTCCAGGATTGGTGACTCCACCACTTCCCTGAACAGCCTGTTCCAATGTCTACTACCCTTTCCATGAAGAAATTTTTTCTAATACCCAATATAAATCTCCCTGGCACAATATGAGGTCATTTTGTCTTGTCCTGTCACTTGTTACCTGGGAGAAGAGGCTGACCCCCACCTGGCTACAGCACATTTCTAGGCAGTTGTGGAGAGAGGGAAGTCCCCTGCTCAAACCTCCTTTTCTCCAGGCTGAACCCCCTCAGCTGTTCCTCATCAGACTTGTGCTCCAGACCCTTCCCCAGCTCCATTGCCTGAATCTGGACAAGCTCCAGCTTCTCAGTGTCTTGGAGTGACAGGTCCAAAACTGAACCCAGGATTCAAGGCATGGCCTCACTGGGGGAGGATCACTGCCCTGGCCCTGCTGGCCACACTCTCTCTTATGACTCTTTTTTGCCTTAGGGTTAGAAGTAAAGTTGGTTTGCTTTGGTACCACAGATTCTGATAATAGAGAGCAACACCTCTAAATGCCCCAGAGTGACCTCAGATGTATTTTGATGGCTTAATAGTTAATTTGGACTTGCACTTTTTGGCATCTTCTACCCAGGGATCCAAAAGTGTTTCATGAAAGTGATAAGAAAAGTGACAGTGACTTCAGTCACTCTGGAAAAAACTCAGCTTTTTTTCTGAGATGAGGATCCTTAGATGCTGGACTGGAGTGTCTTAATTATTGGCAGAGCTGAAAATAGATTTTACATTTTATTTCTGTTTTTCAGCTACCATGGAAAACAGGACTTTCATCACCTTCTTAACTCTGTGACCTGTGCCAGAAGATTGTAACATTTGAGATCTTTGTAATTGTGTTTAAAGTTGATATTTGGCTGCAGGAGACTATATTGGAAGTGTCCTGCATTAGAGAAGCATGAAATGTAGAGGTCCTTCTCCCTGCAGCTGAGTGGACAAAAAGTCAAAATCTTACCCTACAGGCAGTCACAGGGAGATCATATTGGGAAATTCCCTTCCCTGTATTTATCTCACTCTTTTTATTTCCTCCACAGGCGAGGCCACAACGTTCTGAAGGTTCAGCTCCCGTCGAAGGAAGAACATGTTATTCTGGTCCGTCTGTCCAAGATCCAGCGGGCCCTTTACACGGAGTTCATGAACCGCTTCCGAGATGCAGGCAACAGTGGCTGGCTGGGACTGAACCCACTCAAAGCTTTCTGTGTGTGCTGTAAGGTAGGCTTAGGCAGAAGATGCAAAGAAATATTCTGGTATGTTGGGGAAAGGGGAATATAAGTCAAAAGAGGAGGTGAAAGTGTGGTTGACCAGGGACATCATCTCTTCCCAGAGTGCTCTGCAGTGGTTCAACAGTATTGTTACCTTTGCTTCCAGAACTGGGGTGCAGGGATGTTAAATGTCTCTTTCAAACTGTGCAAGAAGCCTGCTGCCATCAGCTGAAACAGTGTGGGCTGATATCTTAAACTGCATAACCTCGGGTGCTGCAGTGAAGACAGGCAGTTTTCTCTGCCTTTGTGCTGTGTGGAGTGCACAATGGCCTCCTGGTTTGTTCTCAAGGAAAGCATTGGGCACATTTAAAGACACGAGAGCCAGAAGTAGTATTAATTCTTTCCTTTGAATAGCTGTGGGGGCTTTTGGGTTGCAATCATTGGCAAGCAGCAGACCAGTGAAGGTCTAACCACTTTCTTTCCTTATCCCTTCAGATCTGGAACCATCCAGATGTGTTGTATGAAGCTCTGCAGAAGGAGAATCTGGCAAACGAGCAGGATTTGGATGTGGATGACCTTGGCACAGCAAGCACTAATTCCCGCTGCCAGCCTCAGGGAATTAAAGTGAAAACAGAGAGTAATGCTTTGGCATCACCAGTTGGAGAAGCTACTAATAGCAAGTTCCTCCAGAGTGTTGGCTTCAACCCTTTTCAGGAGAGAGCAAATCAGGTCGTAACTTACGAGTGGGTGAGTGTCACTGCTGGAAAACTCTTCATTTGGAGAGTCTGAAAGACTGGACCTTTTTGTTAGGGCCGTTTCCTGAAGCAGAGCGAAGAGAAGACTCTTCTGTTTGAGTTGTGTGTTTCTCTTACGTTTTCTTTCACAGAGCACCTTGATAAGCAGATCTTCAAGGTGTAGGAGGGGTTTGTGACTCTCATGAGGTAGAAGTGCTGGCAGCATTCTTATGCCATTGTTCTCATCTGATCAAAAACGCTGTGGATTTCATTATTCTAAATAAAGGTGTTGGGATGAAGTTTGATCTAAATAAGATGGTGGTAAATCTAGAAGGATGGAGGATTGCTCTTGAAATAAAAGAATCATGAGAGGTTAAGAGGACATTGATTCATCAAAGCAGTTTGTCATTTGGAGCTTCTGGAATGGGAGGTAGCAGCAGTAGTTGGGAGTAACATTGTCACCTAAAACAGCTGGATGTAAATAACCTCGTTGCCATGATTTATTTCTCTCACCTTGGGGCAGGGTTGTTGAACTAAACAGGGAATGAACAGCTCCACCTGTAATACTCTCCCATTTCTCGGTAGGCCAAAGACATCTTGTGTGATTACCAGACAGGAGTCCTGGAGAACTCACCCAAGATGGTGTTACTTTTCCACCTAATTGAGGAAAGTGTGAAGCTTGGAGACAAGATCTTGGTCTTCAGGTAAGCAGAGTATCAACAACTGATCCTACAGTTATTAAATACTGGAGTAGTTGGATCGCTCCTGGTACTAGGAGGTTCTTACACCTCCTAGTGAATGGTGTGGCTTTCTTTGTTGTATTGATGTTGATTTTCATCCGTGGATTTTACACTTCTGCGACTGTTGTGTTTACTAGTGAGGGGTGTGCTACACAAACAGGGTTGGGCAACCATCAGCATTGTCATGGTTGGGAAGGATTCTGATACTCCACTTTTGCTGCTGTGGGGCGTTTTCCTGAACAGAGATCTTGGTTTTGCAGCCAGAGCTTGTCCACCTTATCTGTCATTGAAGAGTTTTTGGCAAAGAGACCATTGCCAAGTCCTCCAGGCTCAGATGGAGGAGTTCATAACTGGGTCCGAAACATCAACTACTACAGTGAGTGCAGCCAGTCCTCCTCTCCTTTGTGACACTGTTTGATCCTGTACAGGACTAATTCCTGAAAGTCTCCCACCATCTTCTTTTAGCTGTCTTTGGGTGCAAAAATACTCTGCTGAAGCATGCTTCTGATGAACCTCTTTCAGACTGTTCTTACGTTAGTTGTTTTGGAAGACAGTGTCAGTTGGATAGCAACTAACCAGTAATTTCCAAATCTTCTTTTGACATCTTACTTAGAAGATGTTAGACATCTCACACACTACTGCTTTTTTAAAGTTGCAAAAGATAGTTTTTACTTCCTGTTGGCTATTTGCAAGATTTTGCTTCCAAAACCAGAATCACTGTGGAATGCTTTCACTTGCTCAAGGCTGTGAATTCCTCTCCCTTCTTCCCTGGCTTTAAATCTTTTTCTGGTATGGGTTGTTGCTTTGTGTGGCTACTTTACAGGCCAGGAGTGAGAGGAGTGGTAGATATGGTGTTCCTCATTTTTGCAGAGCTGCCAGAAGTAAGCTGCTGCCCAGGAACAGGACATGACACCCCCTGCACTCCTTTATACCAGCACTCTGTGCTCAGGTTTAGTTTCCAGGGGTTCGCCAAAGGCTTTACAATTTTGCTTTCTCTTGATTCCTGGAGCTTCCTGCATACACAGGACCTTTGTTCCTGTTGTTTCTGCTCGCTGTCCATCTTTCTTAAAGCAGAGCCTTAATGGGCTAAATGTGTTGTAGTGCTTCCAGGCCTTGACAAGCTTGAGTAATGTTTTACTTGATCTTTCAGCTGAACAAGTCCCACCCTGGCTGGCTGCATTGCACCTGCCTGGCTGGGCATATTACAGTTACAGAGTGGTCCAGTTGAGATACTGGAGTCCATGACTTGAGAAGGCCCAGAACTAGTTTGGAACCAGTTTCAAAGAGCAGTGTTTGGAAAGTGGGTTTGTTCTGATGGAAATCCCCCAAACATACAGCGCTTTTAAAAGTGTCTTTAATTTCCTTCTCAGGACTGGATGGCAGCACCTCTGCCTCGGAAAGGGAACGTCTGATTAACCAGTTCAATGATCCCAGCAATACCTCTGTTTGGCTCTTCCTTTTGTCCACACGGTGAGTTGGCTGGAGCAGAAGGGCATGGGGGAGAACTCATACTGGTGTTCTGGATGCATGTGGGTTTTCAGTTCTTAACTTCCTTTGTAATAAGCTCTCTGTGGTATGGTAGTGCCATCTGCTTCTGAATTCCCTAGGGATGTAGGATTCCTTAGGCCTCTGGAAAAGCTTAACAGTCTTGAAAACCAAACTTGGGTTTAAAGTTTGACTGGGGAAAACTTTCCATAGACCCTTTATGCACTCTTGGCTGTAATGGTTGTCCCTGCCTAGAGGTTTTGAAAATTGGCCAAGGGAGCAGTTTGAAATTTGCCTTGATTTTCCAGTGCTGGGTGTTTGGGTGTCAACCTCATTGGAGCAAACAGAGTGGTGGTGTTTGATGCTTCCTGGAACCCGTGTCACGACGCCCAGGCCGTGTGCCGGGTGTACCGCTACGGGCAGAAGAAGCCGTGCCACATCTACAGACTGGTTTCTGATTACACCCTGGAGAAGAAGATCTATGACCGTCAGATCTCCAAGCAGGGCATGTCAGGTAAGTGTGGGTGAACACAACGATCCACCCTCAGCTTTCACTCCATTCAGCTCCTGTAAGTTCTGTTTCTCTGGGTTTTGTAGCTTCTTTTTTTAAGGTTGAAAACCAGACAAAGAGGTGATAGACACTATCTCAGGGCTATGTTTGATGTTTGAGTTGGCAGTGTCATGAGATTCTGTAAGAAATTCATGGTGGTAGAACCAGCATCCTGCAGCAAGGTTGTGGTCCCAGACACAGTTACTTTCCCTGCATCTTTTCTGGCTGCTGCAACAGACTGGAGACTCATTTTTGAGTTTTGTGTATTTGTGTTTTTGAGTATTGTGTTTTCCCCTCTGCCTGGGTATTGCTTGTCTTAAAGTGGGTGTTACTACTTAAATAGTTCTGTCGCTCCATTTTTCCTGAAGTAAGACAGAGAAAATAGCTAAATTAAGACATATACTGATACCTTGGACTGATAGTGTTTACTTTGGAGCCAAGACTAATTAATTCATTGCAGTTCTGACCTGCCTTGGTACCAAAAGTATCTTTTGTGCTGGCTTGTGCTAGTTGTCAAGCTGCTCTCATAGAAAATGCAGCTGAGGGGTTGTGGCAACCCAAAGAGAGCTCTGTGTCCTTCTTTGCTCAAAAGCCAACTCCAGAGGCAGCAGCCCAGCATGATCAGCTCAGTTTGCTGTTGTGCACTCAAGGTGGAGTCCCCTGGCAGCTGGCCTGGCTCCCAGGAGAGTCCTGGATAGAGGTGTTTTCTCCATGTGCCCCCATCTGACCTGCGTGCAGGAGGGAATGTTCAAGGAAAACATTCAGGCTCTTGTGAGTGAGGAAATGTGACTGCTTTTCTGAACTTTCAACTTTAGTGCATAGTTATTAATTTGAGCCTTTTTGATGGGATTTGTGGGAGAACATAAACTGATGTGGCTGCAGTTCTGCCCCAGGACCTGTATGTTTACAGCCTTGTTACATGAGATGGGACACCATTGGTAATTAGTTTTGTGTTCCTGTTTGCCAGGAGCTCGGTGACCTGCACAGCTTTGCTGTGCAGTCTGGAGCACAGGCACTTGTCAGCCTGACTTGGTCAAACAGGCTCAGCTCTGAACTTGATGATTTTTCTCCCTGCCCTGATATTTACAGAATACTTCTGAGGATTGTGTAGATTGCAAGGAGGGACCAGTGTTAAGACAGAAGTGTAGGAAGGGCAACAAGCAAGCAGTACTGGTATCTTCCTTTCTCTGCTCACTCCAGTCCCTCTCTTTCCCAGATCGGGTGGTGGATGATCTGAACCCAGTGCTGAACTTCACTCGACGGGAGGTGGAGAACCTGCTGCATTTTGTGGAAGAAGAATCTGACCCTGCTCAGCTCTCCCTCAATCCGAACAAGATAAGGGAGTCTGTTCTACAGTTAGCCTGTCTCAAGTATCCTCACCTCATCACCAAGGTAAGACCAACCTGCTTCTTTGCTGGCACTGCACTGCCCAGGTAGGAGAGGGCCTGGTGGAGTCTGGCAGTGTGATGGGGCTATGGTGGCAAGAAGGATGCACCTGGGTGCTGGTGGGAATAGGCAGGCAATTCTCTAGAAAGGACCAAAAGATCCTTGCGCTTCCCTGTGATATCTTCCACTCATCTAGAAACACCTCTGTCCTGTACAGGTTTGGGGGCAGGTTGTCAGGCACCCCTTTCTTCAACTTGTTGCTGGATACAAAGGCAGCAGTGGAATATCCCAACTTCCTGCCAGCTCTTTTCCTGGGGTGACTTTAAACCAAAGCTGGGACAGGCAGCACTGGCCTGTGCTGTCAGGAGTGTCACTGGTGGGGTGGTGCTGCAGAGTGGGCCTGTGCCAGGTGCTGTGGGACTCTGGGCGCTGCGTGACATCATGGCAGGCTCAGTGCTTGTGCTCTTGGACTGGCCAAAGCTCCTGGGTTTTGCTGTGTGCTCGTGGTAAGTGATGGCCTTGGCTGGGCAGGTGATGGCGTTAGCTGACTGTCACCCTTCAAGATGAGCCTTGGTCGCATCCACAGCGCTGCCCCACATGTGCTTTGCCGTGGCCAGCTCTGCCAGCCTGGGAAGGAGCCAGGCTGCCGCAGGGAGCGAGTGGCTGCCGTTCGGGGTGTGCTGGTTCCCTCTTGCGGTGTGTGGGTGCCAGAACCGCGGTGCTGTGGGGTTGCAGGAGCCTTTTCAGCACGAGTCACTGCTGATCGACCGGAAGGAACACAAGCTGACCAAGGCAGAGAAGAAAGCAGCCAAGAAGAGCTATGAGGAGGAAAAGCGAGCATCCGTCCCCTACACCCGGCCGTCCTACGCACAGTATTACCCAGCCAGTGACCAGAGTCTGACGAGCATCCCTGCCTTTAGCCAGAGGAACTGGTGAGCACCTGCCCCTTCCCTTCTCCCCATGCTGTAGACATGAAATGAGGGGGCAGAGGATGCTTATCCCTGTGGGGTGGGCGCTGCACTCTTCTCCCTCCTCTCTCGCTAGGCGACCAGCCCTCAAGGGTGAGGACAAACCGGTGGCAAGCGTCCGCCCAGTTCAGTCCACCCCCATTCCAATGATGCCCCGGCATGTCCCCATGGGCGGTGCAGGATCAACCTCAAGTTCCAACCCTGCTGTCAACTTTCCCATCAACTATCTACAGCGAGCTGGTGTCTTTGTGCAGAAAATTGTTACCACCACAGGTGAGTTGCTGCTGCTCGCAGTGGGTTGGGTTGTGATGCCCATGGTAAATTGAGGATGTCTGTGGTGAACTGAGGATCAGGGTGAGTTGTTGATGCCCACATGGGCTGTGGTCAGATGGGCATCAGAGCCAAAGATACTGTCTCTCTGTATTTGAGTGGTTCCCCTGTGCCTCGAGGACTTTCCTTGCAGGTGTGCAAGAGCCACGGACCTGGTGGATTGTTAGGAATGAGCTTGCCCCTGATAGGACCTTCAGTTCTGTTGCTGGTGGTCCTGGAGATACTGTGCCAGGATAGCATGGCTTTTGCTTCCTTGGAGCCTCTGCTGCCTTCCTGTGCTGTGCAGAAATAAACCCAGGGTTTGCTTATAGCGCAGCACATAGGAGAGACAGCTGCACTGTAAAAAAGGGGTTGGTGGTACACCTGCCCTCTCCTGGCTGCAGCTGGAGTGTAGTTTAATGGACACCATTCTGTTTCTTTCCCCACTGCCAGATATTGTGATTCCGGGTACAAATACATCCACTGATGTACAGGCAAGAATCAGTGCTGGCGAGAGCATCCACATCATCCGAGGGACAAAAGGTAATTCTGTCCTGCTGAGACTTGTGGATAGGGTGTTAGCCAGTGCTAATTAGGAAAGAAAATGATGTAAAGACATGAATCCATCCCTTGAGAGAAAAAGAAACAAGAAGGGGAGGAGGCCTAGAATTTGCAGTGACTCTGTTGCAGCCCGTGTTCTGGGTGTACTGATGCTGCAGGGCTGTTGCAGCTGTGGCTGCACCTGTCCCTGAGAGGAGCTGCTGAGCTTTATGGCTCAGTTCTTCCTTCTCACAACACTCCCTCACGTCCTGAGGCAGCCAATACTCCCTGGTTCTCCCAGAGCTAACTGTTTCAAGTGTGAAGTTCCACATTTCCCACCAGCGACACACGGGGAGGGAGTGATCTCCAGTCCAGGAAAGCTGAAAGAGTGGAAGTGGAGTGAGGAAGGGGGTAAAAGCCCTGCACTGATCTCCCTGCATGATCTGGGCTGGGCCTATGCAGCACTGCTGTCCTGTTTCTGCCCAAGCAGCCTTTCAACCTCACAGATCCAGGTCCTGAGACTGGAGTTGTGATGAAGTTGTTGAAGGAAGTTGTCCTGCTTCTTTTCCAGGGACGTACATCCGGACCAGCGATGGTCGGATTTTTGCTATACGGACCACTGGGAAGCCAAAGGGCAATGAAGACCGTCGGACAGCTGCCTCAGGTAGGGGCTTATGGGTGCTGCGTGGGGATTGCACATGAGCTTTCCAACTGGAGTGTCTGGAGCAGTATTCCCTGGTGTATTCCATCGTGTCTGTGTTTAGAGCTGATCCCGCCATCTCCCTGAGATATTCCCACCTTCCTTTCCACTGCTGGCTCTTGGCCCGCAGGTTTTTCTCCGAGGTCGTCTTTCTCACCTGCCCCATCTCCTTGTTTGCAGGCTCCCAGAGCTCTTCGCTGGAGTCCACGAGCAATGGCAGACACAGTGCCTCATCCCCGCAGCTCCCCAGCGCAGAGGAGCTCACTCGGCCCATCTCCCCCGACAGCCCCGAGATCATCAGCGAGCTGCAGCAGTACGCGGAGGCGGCGGCCGCGCGCGAGTCCCGCCACAGCTCTCCCAGCACCAACGCGGCGCAGGGCCACGCCGCCCGCACGGACAACGCGCCCGGCGCCGCCGCCCGAGGAACCGAGCAGCGTGTGGGGGTTCACTGCATGGCTCCCTCCATGTCCTCGGCCCTGCCAGCCACCAGCCAGCACGGCGACGCCCACCCGGTGTTGGACTTACGGGGCAACAAGCGCAAGTCGACGTCGCCGTCGGCTTCGGAGGAGCAATCCCGGAGGCAGCAGAAGAAGCGCCAGTTGCCATCGTCCGTGCAGCCGTACGAACACGGGTACCCCGTCTCTGGTGGGTTCACCATGCCTCCTGTCTCTTTAAACCACAACCTAACCCATCCATTTGCCTCCCAGCCAGGAAACTCCTTGTACATGGGCACTGGCTCCTCTTATTACCAGCTGCCCAATTTACTCCCAGACCCTCATCTGGTGTTCCCTGTGACTACTGACCCTCTGCTGACAGCCGGCACCGCCAGCTCTTCTGCTGCTACCTCAGCCACCGCCAGCGTCCCCTCATTCATGCTAAACCCTTCTCTGGCAGGGGTGCTGCCCAATTACTCGCTTCCCTTCACGCAGTCACTCCTACCCGAGCCCAGGATGTTTGCTCCTTTCCCAGCCCCTGTCTTGCCTAGCAGCCTTCCCAGGAGCATGGCATCTGCCTACCCTGGCTACATGTCCCCTCACTCGGGTTACCCGGCTGGGGGTCTCCTTCGGTCCCAGGTGCCTCAGTTTGAACCCCAGGAGGTCCCAGAGGTGGGATGCAGCTCTAATGACGAGGACAAAGACGACGATGTCATAGAGATCACAGGGAAATGAAAAGGCCCAGCTCCTGCTCGGTCTCAGCTCCGCCAGGAGGCAAAAGTTGCAGGACCTTTTTGGGAGTCAGGATTTCCCCTCTGGGCCACGGCAGTGGGTGGAGAAGGATGCAAAGGGTGTGGCGTGGGGGTGGTTTTGTTCTTTTCGTTTTGTTTTGTTGTTTTTTAGCTGTCAAGGGTAAGAATTGTATTAGGGGCTGGGACATGGGAGAGGGATAGAGTGGACCTATGAGGGCTGGGGAAGCAAGAGCCAGGGGAGGAGGGAAGCAGCAATGCAAATTGTAGGAGTGCCTCCCCCCACGCTCTGTCTGTCTGTCTGTCTCTGTTCTCTGTCTTGTCTGGCCATGGAGGCTTGGTGTTGTGAGTCACTGCCCTTCTCAGGCCTGGAGGCGCGGGTTTGACCGCTGGCAGGGCCGAGCTCCCTCTCACATGAACTGCCTTATCTGTGAACTTCTCTCACTGCGAGAGGGGTGGGCCAGGGGGTGACTCCACCAGAGGTTGGGGACAAAGTGTTTTTTATGGGGAGGGAGTGGGGAGGCTTCTACATTGTGTATGTTGGGGCAGGGAGGGAGGGGATTGATGTCAAAAAAAGAAGAAAGAAAAAAAAAAAGAAGATAAAAAAAAGAAAATACCCCACAATTTGTCACCCTCTTCAAATTCATATGAGACTAGTGTGAGGGCTCTAGGCAGGCTCCTGTGCCAGGGCTCTGGTGGGGGGCTCCCCTTGGCCCTTCTGGAGGGTCCCATTCAAGGTAGGTTGGCCCTGTGGGTCTGATGCCACCTCATGCCAGGCCAGATGAGTGGAGCAATCCCACATGTATTGGTGGCCATCAGAGGGGAATCCTGGTGACTTCCCCATCTCCTGCCAGCCTGTGTGAAGGCCACGTCTCACCCTGCTATGGCCCACCAGATCCAGGGGTGGGTGAGCTTACTGCTGCTTCTGAATAGCACCAGGCAGTGAAGAAGGTTGGGAGGGGACACTGGACCAGTGCCAGTTGCTGTTGAATCTGTGACTGGAGGGACTTTCCCCTGCACAGAATCTCTACATTAATTTATTTCATGAAGGCATATTTATTTTCAGGGGGAGTTTCTTTCTACTTTTAAATTAATTTCCATGTTAAAAAAATAAAAAGCTGGCCTCCATCATGCAGTGGTCGCTTGTTGGGTTGTCTGTGTGGGGAGAAGCAGCTGGTTGACCAAAGCCCAGCCTAGGAGCAGGGCCAGCTGTGGAGGTGGCCTGTAGCTGACCCAGGGCGCAGCGGTTGGATGTATCCCATCAGGGGTTCTGCCAGAGCAGGAGCTGCTCTGGTTGCTGAGCAGCCAGAGGGAGGATGGAATCCTCTTGTCATGGGGCAGGTGGAGGAGCATGTGTGGAAGCCTCCTGTGCTTGTTCCCAGTGAGATGGAGGAGGGCTGTGAGGTGTGTGGAGCTGGGAAAACAGCTCTTGCTGGGGAAGTGCCTTTCCTCATACAGGGAGTGCCCCCCTGCTCAGCCCCACGAGTACAGAGCCTGGTCCTGGTCCTGGCCCTGCCAGCGAGCACACTGGCTGCTCCTCAGGGCCAGGGCTCCTAGGGAGAGGCTGGGATACCCAGGTGCAGCTGGACTTGGACCGTGTGACTGCGTGTGTGAACGCACTAGGATGGACACTTGAAATCCAGGAACCTCCGTGTCACGTCTGGGTGTCACCATGCAGGAGCTGTGCTCGCCTGCGTTGGATGTCCCTGGAGCTGGTGGTAGCCTGTAAGGGACCCCTAGGCCATGGAAGCTGCAGTCACTGGTGTTTGCTGGGACCAGCTAGATGTAGGAAAGGGCAGGATGTCCTGACATCCTCCGCCAAAGGGCTGCTGGAAGATGGGGACCTCCCTTGCTGAGAGAGAGAGGGGTGTGTGTGCACGCGTGTGTTACGGAAACATAATAAAAAATGTTATGGGGCTTTCCTAGTGTCTTTTCTCTGTTTAATGGACATTGTCTGTCAAACATTGCCACACCATTCATAGAAGCCTTAGATCAACAGTTTAGCTATGCAAATTATTTTAATTATTTTTTTTAAAAAACAAACATTAAAATAGTGCTTTCTTCTTTAACATATCCTAGGAGTTGAAAACCGAGGGGTTCTGAGCAAACTGCTGGACAACTTGTCTTTGGATGCACCATGGAAATAAAAATCAAACCCCCCCACAAAAGTAACAAAGCAAATTAACTGATGGTGTTCATGCAAGTTTCTCCAAAGACTTGACAGTGCTGCATCTGTGAGTCATGCCCTCCTGTGCTCTGTGTGTCCACCTCATGCACTACCCTGTGACACTGATTGTATGACCAGCTTGCCCAGATGTCCGTTGCATCCCTGTGAGGCTGTCAGTTTTCCGGTGGATTTGGGGAATGGACCTAGGCAAGGGCTTTCCTTGTCGAGAGTAGCAAGTGTTGAGACCTGTGGGCGCGTGTGGGAGGTGGGAATGTGAGCAGTCCCCCCAGAGCCCTGTGACAGCCCCAGCCCTTCCTCAGGGCTCAGGGTAGTGGGGCTCATCCAAGGGACCCTCCCATGTCATCTCTGAATGGGGCCCGTGCTGGGACAAGGTGTGAAGATGTGGCCTGGGGCAGTCAGCACCATGGTCTGAATGTGGTAATGGTGACTGCACACCATTTTCTCTGCTGGTTGCCTCTCCAGGAGAGCACCCAGGGCTTCCAGAGCAGGCCTTGGCACATTCCTGTGCTGCCACCTGATGTTCTCCAGTGGTTCCCCAGCAGAGCCTTGGCCCTGTGGCTGTGGGAGCTGAGGGTGGCTGGCATCCTGCTGCCACAGAGTGGAGAATGCACCCTGGGCTGGCTGTTAACCCAGCACCAGGATGAGGTGTGAGGGCTCTTCTGGCTCCCATGTGGCCATGGCAGCTTGGAGACTTCTTGGCACCGTCCTGTGCTGTGGGTGTCCTGGCTGTGGTCTGCTGCTGGCAAACATCTTCAGCCCTGGGCAGCTGTAGCACAGGGGCCCTGCACAGCAAGTGCTCAAGTGCAGCCCCAGCTCTGCCCCACCCGCCAGCCCTGGGCAACCCTTAGTGAGGGGATGGGTCTCCTGGGCCCTGGCAGAGCCTCGGCTGAGAGGTGGTCATGAGATGGCTGTGATGCCTTGACCACAGGGTTCCCATGGGAGCTGGCAGTGGCTGGGGTTGCTCTCCCATGGTGCCATGGGAAGGATTTCCTCTGCCCCACAGAAGACACAGGGGCATGTGGGTTATCCCAAGAGGGGGTAGCTCTCCAAACCCTTAAACTTGCCTCCTGTGGGACCTGCTCTTCTCCCTCATCTGCTCTCTCATCTGCTGCAGAGGGTCCTCTCTTGGTTTTCCTGAGCCTGGAACAGGGGCTTTCCCTGCACGGGTTAAATTTTTCTTTTGCTGCTGAATTTGTCTCCAAATGACCTGATGGGAAGCAGCTGCCAGTTCTCAGAGGGGCTGTGGGTGACACTGAGGACAGCAGTGCAGGACTCTGCAGAGGGTTTTGGACAGTAAGGAAGATTCTGAGCACAGCCCAAGGCCGGGGCAGATCTACAGGGCCTCAGAAATGGTCAGCTGCCCTCCATGCTGGCACCCAGCCCTTGGCCCTTCCCTTTGGTGGGAGGTTTCCACTCCTGGGGACAGTCAGGTGAAGGCTGGGTACCACTGTGGGACAGTGCCATGGGCATGGGAGGCTGCTGCTGCTCTGTGTCCTGGGCTTGGTGGGCCTGTTGCCCTCACTGTTGATGCGGTTCTTGGGGCTTCCTGAGGGTCTGCAGGGTGGGGGAAACACAGCCCTGCTTAGCCCATTGTTGGGCAGGATCTGCTGCATATTGTCCTCCTGGAGTGTCTGGGAGGGTAGGGGGGTTGGGTGCAGCTACTTGGAGAAGTCTAATATTCTGGCAAACAAAGGGTGGGATTTCCATGGCTTCATTAGAAATTATGTGTATTTTGACTTAATGATGTCAGTGAATCATACAATGGTTTGGGCTGGAAGGGACCTAAAAGATTGTCTTGTTCCAGCCCCCCTGCCATGGGCAGGGACACCTTCCATTAGACCAGGTTGCTCCAAGCCCCATCCAGCCTGGCCCTGAACACTTCCAGGGATGGGGCATCCACAGCTTCTCTGGGCAACAAATTCAAGTGGCTGAATGCATGAGAATTGCTGCTGGTTTGGGGGTGGCTTCCAGGCCAACAGAGACAAGTCCAGCAAATACCTTAACAGCTGGTGTTTCTTGCCACTCTGGAATAAATTTTGTTGATCTGGTCTTGGAAGGAGCTGGGGTGGGGGAGGGCTGGGGTGGGGGGCAGAGGTTGAACAAGGACCGTAGTCCAGCTCAATTACAGTGAGGGATGGCTTCTTGCATCTCGGAGCAAGCGCTCCCTGCAGAGGGACAATGGGGCAAGTGAGGGAGAGCAGCCTCTGCCACCTCCTGGACCACCACCACTGCCTCAGCTGCTTCGTGGTACCCGGCTTGGAGCTGGAGTCTGGCAGATTCATGGGAGCCTGAAGGAATCCATCACTGAGTCTCATTGGGGTTTTCCGTTGGCTTGGGTTTCTTTTTGTTTTGTTTTTTTCTTTTCTTTTTTAACTATCGCCTTAGTTTGTGGCCTGTCTTGTTGTGGTTGGAAAGAGGAGTATTGCTAGCAGGGTGGGTTGGTCAGTTGGCCCCACGCATGATCATGTGCTTCCCTCTTCTCTCTGTCGAACGGGATGTGTTCGCCTGATCTCCCAGAACAGAGACTTTGAACAATTTGTTGTTTATATGATGTATTTATTTTTACTTGTGTTTCATGTCATTTTTTAAAAAAATAATAAATTGTAAGTTGGTATAACTGCCTGTTGCTTCTCTTTCTTTTTTTTTTTCTTTTTTTTCCCAGTAAAATAAATGTCAAAATTAAAAAAAGAAAGCGGTGTGGTTTGAAGTGGGTTGGAGCTGGGCTGGGCATGAGCATCTCTGCACACCTGGAGCCCAGGCTCAGCCAGCAGCTGTGTCGTGCTGCCTCCAGCGGCGCCTGGGCTTCATCCACACGTCGGCAGCCACCCAGGAGCATCCTGCCGCCTCCAGAGTGGAGGGAGGCATCGCAGGGCTGGCCGTGCCTGGGCTGGGTGCTACGGGTGCCAGGGAACCATCGGGACAGCTGGGTCCTGCCGCTCCCTGTCCTCTACGCTTATTATTGCTGCTGCTGGTCAACAGTAAGGCCCAGGGGAAAACAAGGAAAATAAATATTCCGCAGGTAAATAGCTCTGAGTCTCGGAGAGCCAGCGCGGGCTGTGTGCCCTGTCCCTGTTGCCCCTATTGCCCCGTGGGGCGCGGAGAGGCCGCGGGGCTGGCGGGGATTGAGGTAGTAACAGCGAGGCGGTTCTGCACGGGAAGGCGAGAGGCGTCCCGGAGCTGGTGCCGATGTGCGAGAAGGGCCCTGGAGAGACCGGGGAGGGAGCTGTGGGCAGCCCCGGCTCCCTCTGCCCCTCACAGGCGCTGGGGGTGCCTCCGCACCCTGCCGTTCTTGCTGTCCGGCGACGAGTGCTGCCACTTGTGCCAGGCTCGCTGCCGCTGCCGCTCCTGCAGCCGCAGGGCATTGCAGTAGGCGTCCAGGCTGGTGCCCGGTGCCCCCAGGGCCCGCGGGAAGCCCTTGGAGCCCGGGTGCAGGTCAATCCGGGGCCGGGGGCTCTGCTGGGTCCCTCCCGGCTCAGCCCCCTTGCTCCGTTTGTACGGCGGCAGCTCCATGGCCTCGTGCCTGATGACGCGGAGGCTGTACCGGGTGAGGAGCCGGGAGAAGGAGCGCTCCACCGCCTGGCACTCGTAGGTGCCCATGTCCTCCCTCGCCAGCTGGCGGATCAGCAGGCCTTGCTCCAGCACCAAGAAATGTCCGTTGTTCCTGACCTGGAGCAAAGGCAGAGCCCTGGGTCAGTCCTGGGGGATGGAGCCATCCCTGCTCCCCGTACCCGCTGCCCTGTCCCCGTACCTCGCTCGGGGCTGTCCCCTCGCCGTGCCGCACCAGCCACCGGATCGTGGTCTGCGGGGAGCGCGCAAGGCACTCGAGGAAGGTCGAGTTCTTCTCCACCCCAAAAACCATCTTCTCCACCGCAGCAGTCCCTGTGCAGGGGAAGGTGTGAGTACCCTGGGTGGGGGCTGTGGGACAGGAGAGAGGCAGGGCAGCCCGCGGTGGGGGCACTGGTTTCCCAGAGCCGTGCCGCACCCCTCCCGGGCATGGCACTCCCTGGGCACAGCTGGCTGCCCCCGCCGGGGATGTCGCTCACCCTCTGCCGTGTCCTGGCACTGGCTGAGCGGGTCCGCCTTCAGCAAGTCCTGACAGCGGGCATGCCTGTGAGAGAACACACAGGGCAGTGATTGTCCCACCCCTGGCTGTGGGACCCATCCGTGGCACTGCGGCCAGGAAGGGAGACCAGGAAAGGGTGGGGCACAGGCAGGGTAGGGGTTTGGCTGATGGATAAAACTCCAGGACTGACGCTCGCCCTTCCCTGCTCTGAACAGCATCACTTTCCAGGGGGATGCAGGGCTGGCGCTGGCACACACTCACCTCTTCTCGGTGAGCAGGTGTGGGGCGCAGCTCTTGCTGTCCCAGGTGCAGTAGGGATCCCTGGCCAGGCAGCAGTCGGTGCAGGTTTTTCCGTAGAGCTCGCAGCGGTACAGGGAGAGCTGGAGCAGCCCGTGCGTGCTGCTCACAAACAGCTCCTGCTGCTCGGGCAAGTGAGACAGGGGCAGTTAGCGCCCACGGCTGGAGACCAGGGCTGGCAGGGAACAGAGCCCCTGCCCCGTGCTGCGGTGGGGGCACTGGGGGACAGCAGGAGTGCGAGACAGAGCATGCCACCCCCTTAATGCCCTGGCAGGATCCCATTCCCTAAATGTGCACGCCCTGGGGCCAAGGGACCCGTCAGGGTGGCTGGGACCAGCTGCAGTCTGTCCCTGTCCGTGGGCTGCTTTAGGGGACAGCAGGAGGAAAACTCACCCGCTTAGGTGATAACTTCATGTCCAGGATGGGAGAAGGCACCTGGAGGGGAAGGAAGAGGGTACTGCAGCCATGGCAGTCGCTCCTGGACGCCAAGTAGGATTGTGTTCCCAGGGGTTCCAGGGTGCAGGACCCTGGGCCGGGTCCCTGGTCACAGCTCCACCTGCTCCATGCAAGGAGCCTGGGCTGGCTGTGCTTGGCGTGGGCTGCCCAGGACAGCTCTGCCCAGCACCCCTGCTTTCAAACCCGGGCTCAGCCCTCCCATTTCAGCGTGGGCTCCAATGTGCCATCCACATCCTTCTCACGGACAGCATGAGGAGCTGGAGATGACTTTGCTCCAGTCCCACTGGCTCCCCTCGGTGCTTGTAGCATTTCCCACTGCCCAGGGCGGGTGGGAGCCCCCAGCAGTGAGGTGAGAACCTCCCTGAGAGTGGTCAGTGACTTGGGGCAGAGCCTGCAGGGAGGGTGCCACGGCCGCGGGAGGCTGTGTGCTGCTCCAGCCATTGTGCTCCAGCCCCGCGGTGCCACCCTGGCTGCCTGTACCTTAGTGACGCTGATCTCCTCCAGGCTGATCACCTCGGGGCCACGGCTCCCCCCGCCGGCCAGCCCCACCTTCAGGACTTTGCCGTCATCTGCGAAGGCAGCGGGAGGAGGAGCAGTCAGGGCTGGGAGCTTCCCCGGGCCGGCAGAACCAGAGTGCCACACCATCGCCCCGCGGTGATCACCGCAGAGCTGGGGTGAGCTCCCACCTGTGCCGAGGAAGAGCACGTCGTAGTGGCGGCTCTCCATGTCCAGCCGGTGCACCAGCAGCCGCCGCAGCCGGTAGGGCACATTGACCCGGACCAGCACGGGCTGCCGGCCCTGGGGGTACACGGGCTCCCACATCAGCTGGTGGCTGCGCATGAAGCTGATCACCTCGTCGGGGAAGTCCTTGGTGGACTGCAGGAGGGGATCGTACGTCTCACTGGGACACTGTGTGACACAGGGGCGGCATTAGGACCAGGACAGTTTGTCCCATTCTCCCTCCAGCTGCTCCCCGTTCCCTTACCGTGCCGGGGCGGGGGTAGGGGACACGCCCTTTGTATTCTACCCAGCGGTAGTCGAATCCCTCCTTGTGTGCGAAGGGGCCGCTGAAGGCAGCTCTCACGGCAGCCATGGAGTAGACGCAGACGGCAGAGCCACTGAAGACACCACTGCCGGGAAGCATGGGGCTCTCAGTGTCCCGGCTGCTCCAGGGGGACCAGGTGTATGCACACCCACACCCCTGAGCCCTCGCTGTCCCCTGTCAGCCCTGGAGCCATGCACAGCACCCCGGGGGTGACAGGAATCCCTCTGGCACAGCCAGTCCGGCCAAGGGGATCACTGACTGTGCTGATGCCGAAACTATCATTTGACAATGTGCTGGTGAACCAGCAGCAGGGAAAGCGGGGAAATGCTGGTGGCCCTTCCTCAGCCAGATAGATGGGTGCAGGTCCTGCCCTTCTTCCCCCAGAGCTCCCTGTGGAGCAGCACTGCTGGGGCCCTGGGGGGCTGGACTGACCCACACGGGGGCTGATTGAGGGTCCTGCTCACCTGGAGACCGTGAAGAGCCCAAAGACAAGGGGGTTCTGGGGGTCTCGGGTGCGCAGGAGGAAAACATCCTCTGCAAAGAGAGGGGTGAAGGTGAGGCACCCTAGAGCTGGAGCACCAGTCTAGAGGACGCAAGTGGGCATCCTGGGGACGTGCTGGAGGGAGCAGCTGTGATGGAGCTGTGAACTCACCCAGCTGGTCAAAGTGGGTCTCAGTGCCCTGAGGCCCAGGGATGGAGCACACCAGGCGGGCCTTCAGGAACGTGCTCCAGCGGTTGATGAGGCTGCGCTTCCCTCCAACATCATTCTGCCAAGCACCAAAAGCTGGGATCAGTCCAGCCTCTCTGAGTCTCCCCTACTGCTGTGCCCTCCTCATTCCCACAGAGGGACACCCTCAGCCCTGAGCCTTCTGCCCTGTGGTAGGTGTGCAGTGACACCCTCACATTCCTTTGCTTGGGATGCTCCTTGGCCCAGAGTAGGTGAAAACCCACGTGGTGGGACAACTGGCCACAAGGTGCTGGTCTTGGCAACTGACCTTGCAGACCCTGGCCACTCTGGCATGGATGTGCCGCTGCTCCCACTGCCCAGCTTCCATGGCCGTCTCGCGGAAGAAGATGTAGACTTTGTCATCGTGGGGGTTGTAGGTATCAGGGATGGCATAGGCACCGACGAACGCAGGTTCTGGGGAAGAGAGGAGCAGCACAACATGGCCCTGTGCCCTGATCCCACCCTGTGGTCCTGCCCTGAAAGCCCTTGGGAGCAGTGTGAAGCACTGAGGGGCCAATACAGACCTGGCTACCCTGGAGGCAGAACACCATTCCCAGTGCTCAGGTTGTGGAGCACATGCTGGAGCATGGGTCCTACCAGGGGTTTCATCACTGCTTCCCCCCAGAGTGGAGAGGCGACCCAAACCACAGAGCTCTGTCTCCAGTGCTGGCCCCAGCTTGTCCCCAGAAGGAAGGAAAGGTCCCCATGCCCCAAGGGTCCCCCTGCTCCTACCGTGTAGCCAGTGGTCCTGGTTCTGCTCCGTGCGGATGTAGCTCTGCTCGGCCCCGTTGACCCAGGTCCGGAAGAAGGCAGCGCTGCTGCCCATGAAGTCGCTGGAGGTGCCTGAATACAGCTCCCCATCTGCAGCGTCAGGGGGGTGTGGGTGGGAAGCAACACCTCCCAGCACAGATTATTCCCAGCATTCCCACTCCCAGCATCACTGTGCTCCACGCTCGCTCTTACCGATGAGGAGTCCCGTGAAGGGTTCATGGGGGCTGTAGGGACACCGACCTCGCCCCGATTCCAAGGAGTGGGTCACCAACTGCATGCGGGGAGCCCCAGCACCCTGCCAGAGCCAAGGGGGAGATGTCAGCCCAGGGGGAGTCTGGGAACAAGCTGGGACTTGGGGGAAAGCGTGGGAAGGAGGCTGGTGTGTCTGTGAGGAGTGGGCTCCTCAAGGGGGATGCCAGAACCTGGTCCCATCCCCATTTGGACGCTGACACTCCCCAGTCAGAGCTGCTCTTGCCGTGTGAATGCCAGGGAGTGCACCAGGCTGGCTGCCCTCCCCAGACTCTGGGGCTCCCTCTTCCCCTGCTCCCAGGGACAGGGGTCTCTTAGCACCTTCTGCCATAGGGATATATCTGTCCAGGGTGTCCCTCACCTTGCCCCTGGCTCCCAGCTGGATGAAGGCACAGACAGGCTGGTAGGAGCCGGTGCCACAGGCGAACACGTGGCTCTGGTTGAAGGGCTGGAGCAGGCGGATGAAGTTGGCACACTCTGTCTGCACAGGGGAGATGTTTGTCAGGGCTGAGCTGTGATTGTGATGGGGGTGCAGAGCCTGGCCAGACCCTGCCCCGGCAGTTGGCCAGCTGGGCTTGGCTCCGGCTGGCTCCACAACCCCATTCCAGACAGACCCCCAGGCTCCCCTGCAGGGTGATGGGGTTGTTTGAAATCCACGGTGAGCTGCCAAAGGCGGCGGGTGGGGGCTGCCAGCCCTGCTTACCTCCACGTTCTTCCCTGCCAGCTGGCAGTGCTCGACCTGCTCCCTGGGGGCTGGCCAGAAAATCTGAAACACAACGACCCCATGGATGCAGCCCCTGCTTCCCTCAGCCTCCTGTGGCACCAGTGGGAACAGACTTGGCCAACAAGTGCTGCCAGGCTCAGGTGCAGGGCAAGGACATGGGATTGCTCTGCCACAGGTCTGACACCCCCTGAGTCCCCAGTGGGCAGCCTGCCAGATCAACTCAGAGTGAACCTGGCGAGGGGACAGAGCTGGGGTGTGCCGTGGCCCACCCAGGCGGTGGGCAGGCTCTCCTGGATCCCAGCCCGTGGGAACACCAGGCTGTAGCGCCTTAATGGGATTTTCTTTTGTTGGGCTCAGGCCGTGCACCCTGCCAGCAGGATGTCTTGGGATGACATTAGTGGACTTGCTGCTGGAGCTCTTGAGGCAGCAGCAGGGACTAGGTGTGACAGCAGGGCCCTGGGCACTGCCCACAGTCCACCCAGGTCACCTCTCTTGGCCAAGCCACCCTGTCCCTCTGGCGTCAGACCTTCCCAGCAGGGCTCAGCTCCACCAGGGATGGGCTGACCCCACTGATTGAGACATCCTGGTGTAAATGTGTCCCTGGTGAGGTTAGAACAGCCCAGTTCAGAGCACATCCACCTCCACACCCTGGTGCTGGGACAAGGAGGGGTTCCCAGAGAGGAAGAGGCCAGCCTGGCCAGAGCCACCCTCTTCCCAGCACTGACCTTCTCAGGCTCTCTGTTGGGATGGTCCAGGTGGAGCAGGAAGATATGGTTTTTTGCTCCCACCATTAGCCAGGCCCTGTCTTCATCCACCAAGAGGGCTTGGAAATCCATCCCATCCCCTGAGGCCAGGAGCAGGTGAGAGCTGTTGGATTTCAGCAGGTCTGAGGAGCACAAACAAGGTGGGAGAAAGAGAAACCCATCCATGAGCAACACAACCAGCAGCCAGAGGCTCCATGCCTCCCTCTCTGGGGCAGCTCTGGTTCCCTATCCTTGCTCCAAGGCTACACAACATTCCTGCCACCACCCTCAGAGCCCCTGAGCTCATCATGGAGCTTTCTCCATGTGCCTACCCGAGGGAAAGTCACTCCTACAGAGAGCAGAACTGTGCTGACCTTGCCTGGCTGGGCTGGTTTGCAGGGCACAGGGCAGGACAGGGGTCAAGCCCCAGTAGACCAGGGCTCTCAGCTTCTAGCCTGCCTTCCAGAGGAACTCCTGGAGCCCCAAAACATCTGCACCCTGAAACTGTGGGCAGAGAATGGAGCAGGGAGGTGACTTGCTTGCTGTGACTCCTGGCATGTTTTCCCTGGGTTTCAGATCAAGAGAGTTTACATAAAAAAAGGGTTTTGCTGTTTGCTGGGGCAAAGCATCCCTCCAAGGAAAGGCTGTATGGAAACAGAGCCAACACAACCTGGTCTGGACACCCTCTGCACCCACTCCTAAGCCTCTGAGTCTGTGAGGTGGCTGCTGGGCTTTACCCCACACACAGCCTCAGGCAGGTGGATGGATGCAGTGGAACAGACCCTTGTAGGTGAAGTCCCCATCAGTGCCCCGGGTGCCACCCCAATGCAGCATCCCACATTGCCCATTCTGTGTCCTGAGACACAGCCTAAACCCAGCATTAGACTGGCTCAGGGGAAGATCCAAGGGCGCCATACACCCAGTGCACTCCTCTGGGAGCCGAGAGAGGGCAGTGGGAAAGGTTCTGCTGCTCTGGCTGCAGCTCCTCCCATGCAGCAGCCGGGGCGCCTCGCCTCGCCCTTCTGGCACAGTTGTGGCCATGTGGGTGTGTGAGGAGGACAATAAGCTGTTGTCTCTTGGTTAAAACTCCGGAAACAACATCCCTGGGGGCAGCATTGGTCCGTGATGTGCAGTGCCAGGTTTGGGGGCTGTCTGTGGGGTGAGCATCCCCCGGTGCCGCCAGAGCGGCGGCTGCACCAACACGGGACTGCAGCTGCTGCCACCCCCCAGCGCCTGCTCCCAGGGATCAAGGCAGGGCAAACCAGCATCGAGGCACTCCTTGGAGCTTCCAGAAATCATAACATATCACTTTCCTCTCCAAAAGTGACAGGACATTGCTGGGGACAGAGGGCTGGCTACTGTGGCAATGCTGCTGCTGGCTTTGGTGTTGTGCAGGGTAACAGGTAAAAGTGGGGCCAGGGAGGGGGAGATGGAGATGGAGATGGGCTGCCCTGGATGGGGGCTGAACGGAGCTGGAATGTGGCTGGAAACTCAAGGAAACCCATAAGACCCGGGCTGAAAACCTGCCCCAAAGTCACATGGCGTGAAGCAGAGTGTCAGGAACGAAGGGAAGGAGATGGTCAAGGGAAGCTGGTGCTGGCCAGGTGGATGGAGTGTGGACGGAGCGCGGGCGGACGTGCTGCCCCGGGTGCAGGTGGGGTGGACGTGGGCACAGGCACGGCTCCATCCAAAGGGAACCCGCTGACCCGGGAGGTTGTCTCACTTCCTTCCACCCCTTTTCCAGGGCAGAGGGGAAGCGGGGCCAGTGCCTGCGGGCTGGAGACGCCACTGACGTCCGCTGGTCCCTGCTGGGACAGGCAGCACGGGGTCCCTGACTGGATCCAGCAGCCAGGCTGGCTCCCAGCTGGCGCTTCCATTTCCCCTTGCTCTGGGGTCAGAGCTCCAGTTCCAGGGGTGACACAAATCCTCCTCTGCCAGCAGCAGCTCCACGCTGCATCAGGGAGCTCCTGGCTCTCCTCCTGCTGCCACAAAACCTGCACAGCCCCACTGAGCTCCCCACCTTCCCTCCGGAGCCCAAAGGCTCTCCTCTGGCTACCAGAGACACAGGGCAGAAGGCTTCCAAGCTACTTCCCACCAGCTGAATGGGATTAACAGCTGAATTCCTGTCCCTGCCTGAGGGCCATTGTCCCTGCTGGCTCTCCAACAGGGTGCGGTGCACCGATCACCCTCCTGTGTGTGCCAGCGCTCCCAGGACCTGCCTGATCCGGGGGAAACGTCAGGCAGGACTCTGGGGAGGGGGATTGAGGTGGGAAGGCAAAGGCTCATCCAGTACACGAGTGTAATTACGAGTAGTGGAGACAAGACTGGTCCTAGTGAATGTCACTTGCTAGGCACCCTCTGAGCTGCATCAGCCCTGTCTGAGGACAAGGTCAGGCAAGGAGGTGGAGGAGCACTCCCTGCTGCCTCTGGTAGAATGTGGGAGAACCCTGGAAGGGCTCCCTGCCCTGCATTTGCACTCTTTGGTAGGTTAATGACCAGGAGGGTCTGATCCTGACCCCATGGCTCTGCTCCCTCACCAAGAGGACATCGAGTGCTGGGATCCAGACCCAGGAACCTGCTGCACAAAACCCAGCCTCTTCTCACCCTCAGATCATTAAATCCAAACCTGACCCTGGAGACAGGGAACCAGGGGGGCTCTGCAGCAGCCGTGCCGTGGCCAAACTTATGGATGAACCCAGAGAAACATCCTCTCCTTTGTGTTCACTATCTCCCAAGGCCATGGTGTTTGTCTTTATTGCTGAGACCACTGTAACTGCCTTGTCCCATCCATCATCTCCGCCTGCCTCTCAGTCACAGCATCCTCCGTGCAGGGCGACCCCGAGCTTCCTGGGGTCACAGCCCGGCTGTGCCATGGGCTGCCCTCTCCCCTTCCCCCTCCCCAGGCTCAGCAGCCCAAGGAGGAGATCCCTGAAGCCCAGGGGAAGCTTGGTGCTAAATCGGGCTCTGACCCCTCACTGCTGCTGGCTGATAAGGGACGTGCCAAGGCAGCCCTTGGTGTGATAACCAGAGCCCCATGACCTCCCTGTGCTCTGGAGCACTTGCTGTGTGGTGGTGGCCTCTAGGTCCTGGCTGGCTGGTCTGGCTGCACATCAAAGGCTGGCAGAGGATCCGTTTGCCAGTTCCTGGGATATTCCCGCAGGAGGAGCTGGCAGGCGTGCTGTGCTTTCACTGAAGCACAGCCTTGGGAAAGAGAGGCTGAGCTCGGGCAGTGCTGGGGCTGACCCAGGCTGACCCAGCTCACCCCCAGCTGCCTCTGTGTGCTATTATAAACCTCCTCCTCACCTCCTCGGCAGGGTGGGAGCCGCTGCTGTTGTTCCTGGCCCCGTGCCCTGTGCCCCATCCTTCCTGTGCTCTCCCGGCCCTCGCTGCTGTCATTTCCTTCTCTCGACCCTGCTTGCGTCTTCTCCCCCCGCCCCACCGAGGGCTCTGCCTGCCACCCCCATGCTGGGATCTGAGGGCAAGGCTGATCCCTGGATGGACTCTGAAAGGCCTCCTTTTATTTATTTTTTTTCTCATAGGGTTTTCGAACCTAAACTTCTCAAGGCATTGTGTCCTTGAACCTGCCCTGTGCTGTCCATGAGTCACATCCCCTCGCCATTGTTCACCTCGTCCTTGAGCCCTCCTGATGCTGGGAGCTTCCTCTGCTGCCTCTGCCCAAGACTTGAGGGCTTTTGGCATGCCTGGCCCTGGGACACTGGGGGGCTTTGAAGTCAGCAGTCCCTCTTCTCTTCTACTGCCCCAGCAGCTCCATCTGCCTCCTCTGGGCCCAAGGAAAGGCAGACCCTGCACTGTGTTTCTGAGCTGGGCTAGCAGCAGAGACATCTCCTCACACAGATATACTGCATCCCTAGGAGGTCCAGAGCTCTCCAGCCACAAATGGGGGGCATCTTTCACCGTGCTGGCTGTCCCTGCTTGGAGAGCAGCTTCTCAGGGTGATGGAGCAGGCCAAGAGCATGGCCCTGGAGCCAGGAGTGCCATGCCCATGGGAAAACTGCTCTGCCTTCTCTCAGGTGTGGAGAGGGCTGGTCCAGCCCTCACGATTGTCACTTCCAGGGCAGCACTGGGGATGTGCTGAGCTGGCATCCCCCAAAGCAGCTTGCTGTTTTTCACATAGGAGAAACTGAAAGCAAGTCAATTGGCCGTGTCCATGCTGCAGGTTCATGGCAGGGTGAGAAGCTGCCAGGCTGGCAGGGTTCTGTTCTAGCTGCTCAGGTCATTCCCCTGTAGACTTTCTCTAGGTACTCCCTTTCCACACTTCTCCTCTGTGCTGTGCTGTGCACCTGCCACTCTGCCCTTGCTGCATCTTCAGGTCACCAAAGCAGCCTCCTCTCTGCATCAGGCTAGAGAGGAGCAAACAGTGCCTCCCCTGAAGAACTCTTCATCTAAACAGAGCAGACAGATGCAGGGGGGAAGGGAAAAGCACAGCAAGGAGATGATCTGCACAGGGAATCAGTCTCTCCTGGAAGAAGAGGAGGAGCAAAAGCAGAAGGGCTGAGCTGGGGTTGGACTGTGCTGGTGAGAGGCAGAGGAAGAGGCTGGTGAGACTGTCCTGGGGCTCAGTGTTCCCACTGCACTGTGAGAGGAAGGCAGGGGACATTCCCTGGGGGTTCTCAGCTCAGACCTAGCCCAGGACACATGGAGAGATGTCCAGAGTGAGTCTGAGCACAAGGAGACATCCCCTCTGGTCCCAGTGTTCCACTGGATCAGGGAAGGGCATTTCCTGCTTAGCCTCCTCTTCCAATGCCTGCAGCACTGGCACAGCATCCTCAGGGACTGGGCTTGGAGCTGCACCCCTGAAACGTCCCAAGAGCCCAACGTGTGGGCTACAGCCACAGCCACTGGGCTGTCAGTCTCCCCAGGCCCTGGCCACCCCTTTGCTCCCTGCAGGATGCTCTCCCTGCTCTCCCATGCAAGGTGCAGACCCCAGGAACCCCTTACCTTTGTAGGTGAGGCGAAGGCGTGGGGCGTGCTGCTTCCATGCCCTGCTGCTGCCCAGCTGCTGCAGGAGGAGGCAGAGCAGGAGTGTGGTGAGGGTCAGCCAGTGGCCAGGGGCAGCCTGCATGCTGGCACAGGGCAGTGGGCAGGGTCTGCTCATCCTCACAGCACCATGGTCCAGCGCCGAGATGCCAGTTCCAAAGCTGGCTGCAAGCAGAGAAGGGGGAAGGCTGCAGCTGTGCTCAATGGACCAGTTTGGGCACTGGAAAGGCAGCTGTGGCTGGGAGACACACTCACCACCCACCCCTCTTGGAGTTCCAACACATTCCATGTCCAGGGAGTTCAGCAGGCCATCTATTCCAGCCTGCCTGAGGGAGGTGTGCAGGGTGATGCCAGCATGCCCACAGCACGTGGTACCTGGGAGCACTGGGATTTGGGTATCCTGGAGATGACTGGTGTGAGGGCAGGGACTCTCAGAGCTTGGGCATCCTCTACTAAGTATCTGCTCAGATACCAACACTTGGCAGAGCCTGGCGAAGGATCCTTAATATTCATCTGATCTCAGCTTGGGGTTAAATCTCATCCCTTTCACTGAAAGGGGAATTCATGTTTTGGAGCACTGTCCATAAATGCCACTTCTGTGATCCCCACAGTATCATCTGTGGCTCTGTGTGTGCATGACACATCTCTGGCCAGGATCTCTGCAAATTGCTGGTCACCACAGAGCTCTCTGGGGCCACCAGTATCCGCTGGCTCCAGGGTGCTGTGGATTAGAAGAGGTTTTTAATACATTATCCTAATCAGAGGCATACTGAGGTTCACAGCCCTGTCCAGCAGCTCCCACAGTTCCTGCTGGGACCAGAGCTGGCCTTGCCAGCTCTTACCAAGTAATCCAGGTTATCTAGATGCTTCTTCTCCTCTTAATAAAAAAATCTGGTCCCCACATGGCAGCTCTGACTAACTCCTGCTCTTGCTACATATTCAGTTCTTCCCGTCCATGACTGAAAGATTTAAAATCAGCTTTTTGGCTCATCCCTGGCCAGAGGCTCTTGGCACAAGGAGCAGGGGATTCCTGCCATCCCAGTGAAGGGCTGTGGGAGGAATGGTGGAGCCAAGTCTTTCCAACTGCCTTGATCTCTGCCTTGCACAAGAAGGAGTTCTAGCTCTGCCTAGGGAGGAGGTTTCAGGCTGATGGAGTTGGGCTTTCTTTCCCTCCCAGCAGCAAACTGTGGTTGGGCTGGGGTGCAGCACCTCAGGCTGGAGTGCAGCTCCTTTCTTGCCCCTTCCCTGCCCTCACTTCTGCCTGGATCTCACTCTGGTCAGCACAACCTGCTGCTCCTCCTGGGCCTTTCCCTTTACCAGGAGACCTGGCACCATCCTGGGACATGGATGTGACCTCAGGGTGGTGGCTGTGCCATTCTCTGTCTGTCTTTAGCTTGGGGCTGCTCTCTCAACCCAGCCAATCCTCCCTGGGCACTTTTCAACATGTCAACCATTGCCTAGGGAAGGGGAAAAAACCACCCCACAAGCGTGATAGATTTAGCCAGGTTCAGATTGCTCCTGGATTGTGGAGAGGGGAGGGTTCTCTGTTAGGAACCTATCAGCCACATGGGGATTCACAGGCAGTGCTTCCCTCACTCCCACAAACACCTTCCCAGCAGACAGCAGTGACGAGCTGCTCCAGACATCTCAGCTCTTTCCTTGCTCAGCACCTGCAGTGGAGTCTCCCAGAGCTGTGCTGTGGACTCTCAGCCATGCCCTGAGTGAGCCCTGCTGTCCCAAGGGTCATCACAAGGATGGGTCTGGGATTTGACAGGGATTTTTTTCCTTTGCCAAAGTGTGTTGTGTTGCTGAAGGACTTGGGAAAACACTGTCCTCTAATTGAAGGTTTCTATAAATGAAGCCTGGTCTGTGCTGGGCTTAACTTTGGCCTAAGCCAGCCCTGAAGGGATATTTCATGACCCAGGGGATGCCAAGGCAGGCTGGGATTCTGCAGGCAAGGCACTGCTCCTTTCTCGGGACACGCTCACACATGGGGAGCTGTGGGGATGCTTTGCATGCCTGGAGCAGGGGCTGTGGGACAGGAGTGTGCTCCCTGCACCGCTCGGTTATACCACTGCTCCATCTCCTGCCCTGCAAAAAGCAGGGCTGGGGGCAGCAGGAGCCACAGCCATGCCCAGGAGGATCCCAGAGCCCTGGCAGAGCTGGGCACAGGCACAGCAAACTGAGGGTTTTGCTGGAGGATCTTGCAGCAGACAAGGAAATAAAAAAACTGCCAGAGGATAACCTCCAGTA
Organism: Lichenostomus cassidix; assembly: GCF_008360975.1. Taxonomy (NCBI): domain Eukaryota; kingdom Metazoa; phylum Chordata; class Aves; order Passeriformes; family Meliphagidae; genus Lichenostomus; species Lichenostomus cassidix. The sequence continues at coordinate 16,275,612 of NC_139493.1, forward strand.
AGAAACATTTCTCATGGGTGTCATTCTTTCATGAGCACTTTGGGGCTCCTTCCCATGGTGTCCAGGCAGTGGTGAGGCACATCCACCTCCTGACACCCAGCTCAAATCCCAGCACAGCCTTCTGAGCTGCTTGTGCCCACAGCCCCTGGCACAGGGACATCCCTCACTGTGCCAGTCAGCGCAGGGACACAGGGAAACAGATCTGCTGGAGGTGAGGAGCTCAGCAGAGTTTACACAGAGAGGGGGAGCTCGGGTGCCTGGTGGATGGAAACAAGCTGGGAATGATGAATCCAGAGTTAAATTAAACACTCCCGACAGCTTTAAATAATCAACTGTCCGGGGCTGCAACGATTTCCATCTCAGTTTGGAGAGGGAAGTGCTGATGAGGGCGGGCTGCTGGAGAGGGGATGGCTGGGGGTTAACATTTCATACTCCAGGCACCACAGAACCCACAGGGGAGGACTGGGGGGATGGCAGCCTTGTTTTGGGGGGCTGGCAGTCACCAGGGGTGCCAGGCATAGGTGACACAGGTGGTGACACTGCAGTGCTGAGCTGAGTCTGCCAGCAGTCCACCAGATGCCCTGGTTTCCCTGTGCCCTCCCTCCCCTTCCATCAGAGACCGGCAGAAGTGACAGAATCATGAATGGTTTGGGCTGGAAGGGACCTTAAAGATCATCTCGTTACAACCTCTGCTGCCATGGGCAGGGATGCCACGCACTGAGGCTGCTCAGAGCCCATCCAGCCTGGCTGTGAACACTTCCAGGGATGCGGCATCCACCACTTCTCTGGGCAGCCTGTGCCAGGGCCTTACCACCCACACAGTAAAGAATTTTTTCCTAATATCTAATCTGCTCTAATCTCTCCTCTTTTAGTTTAAAACCATTTCCCCCTTGTCCTATCACTGACTGCCTGTGCAGACACTCTCCCTCGTTTTTATAAACTCCCTTTAATTACTGGAAGACTGCATGGACCTCTCCAGAGACCAGAAGTCTAGCAGGTCTGAGGTTCTGGGCTGTCACACAAAATCCCCTGGAGGTTTTTGCCAGAGAGTGAGCAACCCAGGGAAAAGGCAAATCCCTCCTGTCTGAGCCATGACTACAGGAGGGAAGCGTTTATCCATGCAAGCACCGATTTCCTCCTGAGCAACTCCTTTGTGCTGCAATGCCATGGATAGTGTAAACCAGCCCAAATTTCAGAGGGGGAAGGGCCCTGGCAGTGGGTTTATCAGGCTGTAGATTATCTCTGAGAGGGAAGAGCATGCTGTACGCAGCTCCACAGCCATCCAGCAGCACGAACGCGTTGCCATGTGCTCGGCTGGTTTCACAGCCCCGATTGTATCCCAGATAATCCCCACGCGCCGTTGACAGCCTGTTGCCTTCTCCAGTTACACGGCAGGGCTGGCAGGGCCAGGGGCAGGAGGAGAAATGCTGGTCCCCAGCAGCTGGGGGACCTCAAGGGAGAGGAACGGGGGGAGGAAAGGAGCCGCACCCCTGGTCAGCATCCATCCATAGGGATCATCCCCTCGGGGGGACAGAAGTGCTGGGCTAGAGCTCGCAGTGAGAGGAGGGAGCCTCGGGGAGCCAAGACCCCCTCCATGGGGCTGGGGCTTCCCAAGGCTCTCAAGCACCCAAGCCCTGGCTCCCAGACGTGAGCTTCCCGAGACTGTCCTGCCTCTCTCAGCAGAAGCTCTGCTGTGGGTGGTTCCTTCTCTGCCGCTTCTGGGAGCCAGCAGAAAGGAGTCCCACCCTGGCAAGGAAACTGAGGGGCAAAGCCAGGGCAGGAGGTGCAGCAGACTCAGTGCCCATCCTGCACACACATCTGTGGGCCAGCTGGGTGCCTGCCACATGCTCTGTGCCGTGGGAATATGGAGCCACGCGTGAGGGGAGCATGCACAGCCGGAGCTGCTGGCCCTGCGCCTTGGCCAGCACCCCTGCCCGCAGCTGTTCCTCTCCCTAAATCACTGCCGGCCCCCTCCCTGCTCAGCCCAGGGCTGTGCTTGTCCCTCTCCATCCCGTGGGGATGATGGATACCCTGGCAGCTGCAGGGAGAGGCAGCTGTCGACTTTCTCCAGTGGAAGGACAAAGGCACCAGGGTGAGCCCTCCCTGCCTTCCCCCTGAGCTGCCAGGATGAGGCAGGGCCAACCCCTGAGGGAGCCTGTGGTACTGAGTGATTTGTGGGAGGAGGACGTGACTGTCCTCCCTGACATCGGAGTTGGGACCACAAAACCGAGTGGCAGAGCTTGGGTGGCATTGGGGCACCACGGTGTGCCCTGTGAAGTGTCAGGGTCCCCCTGAACCCCTCAGTAACAAGGTCACACATGCCCATGCAGAGATCGAGGGGAGGATTTTTAGAGGGGTTGGATGAAGGGATTGCTGGGCAGCAGCAGGAGGCTGAGGCTGCTCCAGGTTCAGCCACATCTCTGCCATCACAGAGCCAGGGGCCACAGCCTCCTGTCCAGCCGGGACATCTCCCGGCAGCCTCCCACATTGCCACCTCCTGAGAGTCAAGTCCCCTGGCTGCAGTGAGCCCCAGACCACCCTTTCTTGCCAGACTACCCTGCTGGATTGTGCCAAGCACCACAGGTGGGGATGAAGGCACCCAGCTGCTGCTGGCACACCCTGCTGGACCCTGGGGTGTCACCCCCTGGGCAGGGGGCTCCTTGCTCAGGGGTACTGGGTGACAATGGCAACGGGGCAGGGACAGCCGTGGTACTATCAAGGGGACCTCGCTGCCATGGTGACAGAGCACAAACACAGCATCTCCTCTAACAGTGTTTGTCTCCCTGAGGTTACAGTAGCTTAAGGCACACTCCAGTTGGGACCACATCCTTTGAAAGCAAATGGGGAATTGCCAAGCCCGAGGCTGGCCAAGGTATTAATAACTGTTTATTGAAGGGATAAGGAGCTGGCTTCCCTTAACATCCTGCTAATCCCTTTCTCGGGAGGCTGCTGGCTCATCCTCTACCTTTCCCTTGCTACTGAGAGCAGTGAAGCCTGACCTGGCCTGGCTCTTGGGCATCTGGCTGGGAAGGTGGCCCAGCAGTGGGCTTGTCTCTGGGCACAGTGATGGGCACAGTGAAGGGCTGGATCAGCCCCTGCTTTCAGCCCCTGCAGGACTTTCAGATGTTCCTGAATGTGTTGCTTGAATCAGGTAGTGCTGGTGGAGGGACCTCCACTGTTTCTCCCCCTAATTTACCCCAAGGGCATCCAGGGCCAAGGAGCCAACAAGTCCAATGTGCAGAGAAAGCCGAATGGAGATACAGCATTAATTGCACCTTGCAGGTCTGCTTTCACCTCAAAAGCTGCCAGAGCACAGGCAAGCTTCCAGCACAGAGCAGTGCCACAGTCCTGCTGCCCACCCCGGGGCTCCTGGAATGGGCAAACCACACAGGGACACCAGTGGGAAGTGACAAATTCCTAGTGGATTGGGTTCCTCCGTGGACAAAGCGGAGGTGGGACAAGTATGGGTTAACTTGGTTTGTTAAACTCTGGGCTGACTTGGCATAGTAAATTCCCAATTTGCCTTCTAATGCAATTGAGAAGCTTAAATTTCTTTCACAGAATAACAGAATTGTTGGGGCTGGAAGGGACTTGTAGAGATCATCCAGGCCAACTCCCCTGCCAAGGCAGGGTCATCTGGACCAGGTTACACAGGAACATGTCCAGGTGGGTTTGGAATGTCTCCAGAGAGGGAAACTAGACAACACCCCTGGGCAGCTGCTCCAGTGCACTGCCACCCTCAATGCAAAGAAGTTCTTCCTCATGTTGTGGTGAAACTTCTTGTGTTTTGCTTTATGGCCATTACTCCTCATCCTGTTGCTGAGCACCACTGAAGTGAGTCTGGCACCATCCTCCTGGCACCCACCTTTGAGATATTTATACTCATTAATGAGATTCCCTCTCAGTCTTCCCTAGACTAAACAGGCACAGCTCCTTCAGTCTCTCCTCATAAGAGAGATTTCACATTTGGAAAGGGCTTGCCACTCTCTGATATTGTGTTAAAGTACCCAAATAAGGCAGAGAAGAGGCTCTGTGCTGCCTGCTGATCTGCCAGGCCAGCTCCCCAAAGCCTCAGGGGTCCCCAGAGGCAGCACTGAATTCCTCAGAGCCATTTATACTCCAGTGCTGAAACCCACCCTTGTCACCTGTCTGCCACATGGCCTGACATCCAGCACAGCCCTGCAGAGGCTTGGGAGCCCTGCACCACTCGGGAGCTGTTCTCTGGGCTTCTTCAGATTTTCCAGGCTGGGTCTGGGTGAATCCCACACGTGCTAAAACCTGGCAGGGGCTCCCAGGCCAGGAAGCAGCATGGACTCCAGCCAGGGGCAGGTTTGCCCGTGCTCCTTGCCACAGACTGGCTGTAAAGCCTCTGCTGGGATGAGGACTAGGTGACAGCCAGGGTTTCCAACACAGAGCTTGCCAGCCTTGGGTCACTGTCTGGAACCTAGTGTCATGGGCTGCTGCTCTTTCAGTGGCCCCTGGAAAAGAGGTGGTGGGTTTGGTTGGGGTCCTGGTGGGACCCTTGTGAAGAATCCCAGCAGAGACCCAAGGGCTGAGGGGGACAGCTCCATCCCCAGGGGTGTCTCCGGAGAGAGGTAGCCCTTGGAAAAGCATTCCTGCTCCCTTGGCAGGCTGCAGCTTTTCCCAGCACTCCCAAGCCAGCACTGATATCTTCCTGAAGCTGCCAAGGCTTTCCACAGCAAATCCACAGGATTTGCAACACTCATTTTCTTCATTCACATTGGGATTATTGTTTCCCTCCTCCAAACCTCTTGGACAGGGATGATCAGCACCTCTTAGTGAGCTTTTGGCTCTGTCACATCTCCCCAGATAACATCCCGCAGCCATTCCAGGCAGGAGCTGGCCGTGAAGCCCCTGGTCTGCTGCTCAGTGACCCGGCTCATGAGCCACTTCACCACTGCCAGCCAGCGACGCGGCTGCTGGTGGCACTCCCGGGGCCACTGGCTGTCCCAGCTGGGCCACCCGCCTCCCCCGAGACTTGAAAGCTCGGCAGTGTTTTCTTTTCATCAGCGGGAGCTGTGCTCCCGGCCGCTGCGCTAATTGGAACAGGCTGGGCAGGCGTGGGGGGCTCCGCCGGAGAAAGTATTTTAATGAGGATGGAGGGTGCCTGCCCTGTTATCTGCCTCTTCTCAGAGCCTCTTGGCTGGGCTCCTGGGGAATTACAGCGCGGACTGCCGGCTGAGATCTCTGGCTCGCAAGGCTCGGAGCCCCGCAGAGCAGCACGCTCCGGCAGCATCCCCACCGGGCAGCGCTGCGCTCCGGGCGCCAGGGACACGGCTCTGCCAGGCGCCCGAGGGGCTGGCACCGCTGCCATCCCACCCCAGCACCGCCGCAGTGGCCAGGGGAGCTGCCTGCACCAAGGCTGCAGCTTTTGCGCTGGGTGTTTCCCAGGTTCAGCGACCAGCAGGGACACTGGGATGGACTCCGGGCCGTTCACCCCAGCCAGCTGCTCAGTCCCTCTTCCAGGAGACTCCAGGTCGGCTCCAGGCGGAGCTGGAGGTGCAGCGCGGCTGGGAGGGGCTGGGGGCGCTGGGCAGCTGTCACAGCATTGGTGTGACACGGGAAACCAGGGCAGCAGCAGCAGGATGCTCCAAAGCACACAGCTGCCCTGCTTTCGGTCATTTCCCTGCCCTACAAACACAGGGAGAAGCCAGCCCTGTGATGGACACCAGGCGGGGTCAGCCCTCCCAGCACGGCTCCTGTGCCAGTGTCCCCAGAGGGTGAGAAGCAGCCCCACCAGGTACCATGCCTGAGGCACTGCCCCCGGGGCACATCCCTCTTGCCCCATCCCTGTTGCATGTGAAGGCCTCTCTGTCCCCCACGTACTCGTCTGCACAGGGTTCTGCTGTGGAAGGCCACCGTGGCTGTTGTTCTTGTGGAACTGAGGCACAGCTGGACCTGCTCATGGCCAAATGGGAAGCCCAGCAGGGCAGGGATTGACCCCAAATGTCTCATCTTCCCCCAAAGAGAAGCTCACCTTCCTGGAGCACAGACCAGCTCAGGACTGAGCCTCACTCCATGCACGTGGCTCTGGCACATGGTGGCAGAGCTGTCATCATGTCACCGCCCACCTGCGTGGGAGCACACACCGTGGGAAGGCCAGCTCTCCTCTCAGAGGACAAGGGACAGACTGAAACCGAAAGCCCTTGTTTTCCTTTTCACATTACAAAGTGCTCAGGCCAAGCTAGCTGACATCAGTGGTCTCCTCCTAGAAAAGGGGGAAATCAACCTGGACCCAAGGGGAGAAGCAGGGGAGTTCCTGCACACAATAAATGGCAGCTCGCCAGCACATGAGAGCAGAACAATAACCCCACACGGCTGAGTGTTTGTGAACAGTGTCGTTCCAGGGAAACCAGATCTTCGGCAGGCTCTCAAGTCAACTGGGGCTGATGCTGGCAACAATTGTGCTCCATGCCATGTCATCCCAACAGTGGAGTGGGGTTGTGCTGGTCTGGAGCACATGCATGGCACACCTGCAGGTACAGTGGAGCCAGGGGGAGATCAGGGGGACACAGAATCTCAGCTGGGCTGGGGATAGGCCAAACTTGGAGGAAGTGGCATCTCCAAGAATCTGGGAGCCAAGGTTTACCATAAATCTTCATGCTTGCTGTAAACAGCCCCTGAGAGGGTGTCACAGGAGCACAGAAGAGAGCAAGACAGCAGAACCCCCTCTGGAAACTCTGCCAGCCCCACAGGCTCAGGCTCAGTTTGGCAAAGAGCATCATTGGCAGAAGCAAGAGCTGCCGAGGACCCCAGGCTTGGTTCCAGATCCCTGTCCTGGAGCTGGGTGCTGCTGGATGCTGCTGCTGGCAGCACCACAGCCTGGGCATCACCTCTTGTCCAGCCAGACAAGATGGCTCAGGCTGTGGCAGACACTCTCCTGTCACAGCTGGTGACAGGCACCATGCTATTTGGGAGAACATCTTACATCCTTGGGGGTTTCCTGTTTAATTCTCAACCAAAGGAACTGCAGCAAATGATCCCTGTCTTGCACACTTGTGGAATTCAGGGAGATTAGATTAGGGATGAATTCTTCCCATATTTCTTATAGGGCTGATATCTCTGCCCTGGCTTTCAGATTGACTTCCCCGTCCCTGGCTCATTAATCACCGGGGTGTTTGTGTCTCTGTCGTTTGCAATACTGTTAACTCGGCAGGAGAAATCTATCTGTTGCAGCAGCCCATCGTGCTGAGCCAGTGACCCGTCAGGGCTGCCTGACCCCCTCCCTTTGAAGGCTGAGCAAGGAGTGGCCGGCAGAAAGCCGGGACACGCTCCACTTGGCAAACAGAAAGCTCCCCATGGCTCCTGCCAGGGGCGCGTGGCCGGCATGTGTGCGGGATGGCCGCAGCTCTGGGAGCAGATCTCCTGCAGCACTTTCCCTTCTTCCCTTGGGCACACGGCTGCAGAAAAAAATGCTGGTGTCCAGTTCAGCAGAAATTTGTTGCCAGTGCTCAGCAGCTAAATAATTGCAGTGGTTCTTTGAGGGCAATAAACTGCATAACTAAGGGCAGGCTCACCGGAGCTGATTTCCAGTGGGCAGTGCATCCTGTGGCCCGGTTGCCTTTTGGAGCTGTCACAAGCTCAGGAGCCATGATTCATGCCAGGGGTGGGCTTATCTCAAGGATAGGTAGAAATAACCCTCTTTGTCTTAGTTTAAGATCTTTAAGTGCTTTGTTTTTTGTTTCTGTACATAAACAACCATTCAGCCTTCTCCCTCTCCCTTCCCCTGAGCATCAGCCCCCTCACACTGAAACACCCACCCATCACTTTCAAGACACTCAGGCGTGCAAGGCTCCCAACTCCCCACCATGCATACCCAAGCTCTGTGATACTTCCAAGCAGAAAGATCATTAGTTAAGGGACTCCTTTGGAGAGCACCCAGCATTTCTCAAGCTCTGTTTCTTTTCTGCCTGCTGTATCGTTTGACCCGAGTTTCCGAGAGCTGAGGCATTGCAGAGGGAGGTTGAAGAAACACAATTTCCCTGTCCCAACAGATTTCATAAGGCCCAAGCAGAGGATACTTCCCCCACTGACCAGGGGGCTGTTTTTTTTCTCCTTAGATCAAGGGCGTCACAACTGTTTTGGAGGCAAATGATTGATTTTTATCTGGTGAGGAGGGAGAAGCCTGACAAAGTTATCTCTGAGTAGTGCCAAAGCCCCCAGCATGGGCTAATGACAATTAGCCCAATGTGGGATTTGGGGCTGTTAAACCTTAGCAGCCAAGCAGAGCATTGAAGCTGAGAAACCCTAGAAAAAACAGTCCTGGAAACAAAACTTTACTGTAGTAAAGAAGCACAAAACCTCCAGGGACCCAAGTTTACAGCATTAGTAGATACAACACAACCATAAAAGATGGTAGCAGGGGGCTGGAACAAGGTGATTTTTAGGGTCCATTCCAAACCAAACCGTTCCATGATTCTATAAAGATTCATAGAACTTTTCACGGCATGCTAAGGCAAGCAGAGTGGCAGAGTGAGCTCTGCTCTCTCTGCAGGAGCCGGGATAAGACCAGCCACTCAGGAGTTACTCTGCACAGAGCTGTAAAACATAACGGAGCTGACAGTGAAAGCAGAGGAACTCACGACTGATTAACTCCAGCTCAGCCTCCTGGGCTGAGCTGCTCCCCCTGGGAATGCCACCCCAGACAGCTCTCACAGGAGGGAACCAAGGCAGCCCGGAGCAGCCTGGGCTGCCCAAGCTTATGAACAATTAGACCCATTGCTCATTACTCACCGGCCAGCGGGATCCCAGCGCCGATGCCCACCCTGCCGCCAGTCCAGCTGCTCCAGAGTCTTCTCCCAGGGAACCCAGAGCACCTGGAGGCTGGAGGCGGCAGGAGGAGCCGGAGGCTGGGAGGAGAGCCGGGGGCAGCCCCTCATTCATACCCAGCCCCGGCCGGGAGCCCTCCGTCCGGTCGGTCCCTTCCATGCACACACCGCAATTGCCATCTAGCGGTGTGCGACTGGTGTAGTCGGAGCTGCCGGGCTTTCATGGACTCACAGGGAAATACTCGACTTTTCCCGGGATGGTCCATCCCTGCAGCTCGAGGCCACCTCATGGAGGGGGATAGGACAGCACCGGATGCAGAGCTCCTGTTTTAACTAGTGGATTGGGAAGCCATAGTGCAGCAGGATGGATGGGAGAGGTTCATGGACAGAGGGATTGGTTAGAAAGGAAAGCTCTGGTCCATGAGCAACTCTAGAGTGAAAGGTGATGGGAAGGGAAATCTGGGAGGATTTGGGCTCCAATGCACAAGCACAGTGCAGCAGGAGCAGACACAGACACCCAAGGACGTGATGTATTAACCATACGTTTCCCCTCAAATCCTGTGTTCAGATTTGGGCCCCTCACTGCAAGAAGGACAGTGAGGGGCTGGAGAATATCCAGAGAAGGGTAATGGATCTGGGAGCACAGTCTGATGAGAAGGGGCTGGGGAAGCTGAGGGGGTCAGCCTGGAGAAAAGGGGGTACAAGGAGTCCTAACTGCTCTTTACAACTCCCTGACAGGAGGGTGGAGCCAGGGGGGTTCAGGCTCATCCCCCAGGCAAAAAGTATATTGTTGTTTAATCAGGACAAGAGAATGGGACAAGAGGAAATGGCCTTCAGTTTTGCCAGAGAAGGTTTAGATGAGATATTAGGAAAAATTCCTTCACAAAGGATTGTCAGGCATTGGAACAGGCTGTTCAGGGAAGTGGTGGAGTCACCATCCCTGGAGGAATTTAAAAGTCATATAGAAGTAGCACGTGGGGACATGGTTTAGTGGTGGGCTTGGCAGTATTAACAGCTGGACTCGGTGATCTTAGAGGTCTTTTTCAATCAAAATGATTCTGTGATTTACAAGGTGGTGTTTAGCTCCAGACAGGCTCTGGGCTGATCCTGCAGCCTGAACGCCCATCAGTGGCTGGGGAGCATGAGGTGCATTCCTGCAGCATATTGGGTTTGGTTTCATCTGAATGGAATCTAGTTGATACTGGCCCAAGCCAGACCTCTCCTGAGCTGCTCCAGGACACAATCCAAAAGTGGGGGAAGTTGTGAGACTGATTTCAGAAGTGCACCCCAGAGCCAAATTAATGGATCAGGCACAGCCCAACAGGACTTGGGGGAAAGGGACTTAGCTGTCTATGCAAGAGAGCTGCTTGGCCCCTCTCCTATGCCCCAGCAACAGAAGGACCCAAAGGAGTTACCTAAGACCCTGTTGAGGCCCTGGGGACATGAAGTGGCCTCAGGTGAGCTCACATCCACCCACCTGCTGGACTCCATTTGAGGCCAGGTCAGAGCTGTGAGCACTCTCTCAGGCTGTGCTGCAGGCCCAGCCTGCTCTCCTGGCCAGACTTCAGGCTGAGGTGGGCAGCCCCATCTCATGGATGGACCTCGGACAGGACTTACAGGCAACTTTGTTGCCAGCTTGTTGTGACAAGCTGGAGTGACCCTGTTCCTGCTGCCCCTCCTTGATGGGAGTACAAACCACCTCAACACAGGTGCTCCAGCTCCTCAGGCTGGTCGTCTCCTGCCCTGGTGGTGGAGCCCAGCATAGGGAAGAGAGAAGTCCTGCTGTAGGTTGGCAGAGGGATGTCCTGGGGCAGGAGATGCTCACCAGGTGTCTGCAGCAGCAGCAGTGGCTGTGGGGTGATGGCTGGGGCAGCTCCAGGGGTGAGCTCCAAGCTGTTATCCAGCCCTCTGCCTTTTCTGGACCAGCCCATCCTTCCATTGTGTGGTACAGGGGACTCTGTCCCTGGGGGACAATGCTCACATTCCCAGCTTCCTCACAGCACTTCGAAGCACTCCACAGGGAAGGTGGTGCACTTTAACAGCTGGACAGGACTGGCCTTCCCCAGGCTGCAAAAGGGCAGAGCAGCACATGCACAGAGCCACACACCCACCAGCAGCAGCTTGACCACACCACAATCCCTTCAAAATGTGCTGGCAAGAAAGATCCACATGAAGCTTGGACAAGGGCTTGTGTCCGTGCTTATCCCAGCTATTCCGGGCACTGTGTGACTGACTATAGTGTCATTCATCTTCCTTTGAACCTTTGTGCTACTGAAAGGAAGTCCATGAAAGTGCAGCTTCACAAAGATTATACTCGGTGACATTTGAAAGCATAATGCTCCCAGTGCAGGAACAAAGAACAGAATGGTCTTTGTATGGATATGGATAAATAAGGAAATGGAGAACCTACATTAAAATGGGGGCATGATTTGAGCAACAACCTCCTCTGAACATTGAACTCCTGTTTGTCAAGTCTTAAAACATGAAATGAGTAAAATTGTTCATCATACTCATCTGGTATATGAGGGGCAACCCCCAGGCTCATCCTCCTTCCAGCAGCCCTTCTCTCCCTGAGGCAGGTCACTGCTGCAGAGGGAAGTGCCTTCCCTGAGTGCATTCTCTCTCTTCTTCCCTTTTACAAACACTTCCCTCAGCCCAACTTACCATTTCTTTCTATTTACAAAGCACAGCTCCAGCTCTTTACATAAATGTTTCACTTAAAAGGGCCTGAGTCACTGCTGTATCAATATTAATATGAATAAATATTGGAAATCAAAGACTATCTACTTGCTTTACATTGGGAAAGGAGGGGGGAAAGCAGCTCTTGCTCCAGAACCTGTCAGATATCTGAAGCAACCTCCTGCATACCAACCTGTGTGACTGACAGAGCTCAGAGACTGACCCTCCCTTGGACAGGGGTCCCAGTGCCTCCAACCCTCTAAATGGTGGATTTAACCTCATCTCCACTCTTAGTCCAAGGCTCCTGTTGCCTGTTCCTTTCAAATAAAAGAATCTCTTTAACCCCCTTGTTCTGCCTTTTCTTCCTAGGCTTTTTGTACACACAGTTCTATTCATCCCAACCTTAGTGCTGCTTATGGGTCACCCCAGTCCTCCTCCTGTGTGTAACATCTCCACACCAAGCAACTGCTCCAGCACAGGACTTACCATGTGAGTTGTTCCAGTTCACTTGTTAGGACCTTCAAAAAATAAAAATGAATTGTAACTTGAGCCATACCCATCGCCACAGGATGGCACACAAGGCAATGTGCTGAACACAGCCACAGCAGCAGCATAGCAGTGAGTAATCTCTGATATAAAAGCAAAATAGATGTAAGATATAAAGGTAGCTGCAATTCAGCTGTTGCTTTGGGTCACCATCCTTTTAAAGATACTAAAGACATCAAAACCACTGCACCAAGGATAAATAGTTGGTATTTCTGCATCACCAACTACACTGCTGTTTCCCCAAGAGAATATTATGTTTTCTGGCTTGGTGCTTCTTTGTAATGCTTGTAGGTTCTCACTCTATTTATCTGTTTCAGACTGTTAATAACCTCATTCCAGTCACCTCAACACAGCCCCAGCAGAGAGCTCCATGTTCCCTAATGCTGCATATCCCCCTGCAGATGCACAATGTGGGTAGATGCCATGCCTACGGAGATCTGCCTGTAGAGTCTATACACACATAATCTCCAAGGGAATACACAGGAGCTCACACTGGGTTACCTTGGGGAAGTGGAATTTTGAAGAATTAAGTCAGTATCTATCCAGGGGACACCTTGATTTTCCATGGGCTGGCACTGGGATACTTCCTGCAGTTCAGGTGTTCCCAAGCCACATACAGCACATTCCCAGAAATCCCACAGTTCTGGGAGTAACACTGTGTTGCTCTGACCTCTTGTGACACCAACAATATTCCTGATTTCCCATAATTACTTACAATCCTCAAAAAAGTAGAAGTAAACACATCAAGTATTTTTATGATTAATACAATTGATGGGATGTAGATCTAGCACCACAGAGAAATAGGATTTGTCTTGATTGGAGATGACATTCTGCAAGTAGATATTTTTAATTAATTTTTCCCCCTGTTTTCACAGCAGAGTGTTCCTGCTCCCCTTTTGTTCCTGACTTGAGCCCTGGCAATGGGCCTGCAAGGAAAGTGTTGTGTTGCCTCTCCTTTCACACTCGCACATCATGGACTAAAAGCAAGCAAGCACATGACTAAGCCAAGGAACATACATAATTTAGTGTGGTCCATCTGTCCAAGGGAAGCTGCTCTTAAATTTATCTGGTTTATTATCGTCTAATTAATCACGTATTATCAGTCGCTAACAGGCTTTCACTAAGATTCATGTACCCACTTAGCAAATTAATAAAATCAGCTAATGGGTTCCCGCAGTTGGCAGCTGCACAGGCTCCCTCTGGTTGTCTTGGGAATGATGCTCTGTGGGTGCTCATTTTTGGCACATGCAGGTGCAGGATAGCCTGTGCAGCAGCTACTGATCTGCACTCAGATTCCCCTCTTCCCTCCCTGAAAATGATGTGCCATCACAGTCATACTTCTTCCCCCTTTGTGCATGGGTAATTTCCAGACTTGACAGCACCAGCTTGTTATGCCAGCCCTGGTTCCACCACCACTGCTCCCTGTGTGGGAGTTCATCCCCAGGAGCCCTTCACCTTCCCCACCCATCCCTTACCTGCTTGGGGCTCCCAGGAGGACTGAAGGCTCTCACCCTCATGTACTCACCACCAGCACTGTGATGGCTGTGCCCACCTCCACCACCCCTGGGTGCAGCACCAGGGCCTGCAGTGCTGCAAGCAAGTCCTCCATGCTCCTCTGGCACTGTGTGTGCCAGAGACAAGGAAATGCAGCTTGGACAGGTCTTTTGCTGCCTTTGGAAGTCATCAGCTCTTGCAGGTGGCTCTTCACCTCCAAATCCTACTGTCTTCAGCTTCCATGTCTCCTGCTTTCTTTTCTTTGGTGTATTTGGAAGCAATGCTAAGGCCCTGCTCTCTGCCAGGTGAACTGGAAGGTGGTGGAGGGTACCAGTTGCTCACTGGGCATGAAATCTGCTCCTACCAGCCACTGCCACTGGCATCATCCTTATCCCTGCAGGCCACACTCAGCTTTGTCACCCATGGGCCCTGCTGTGCTCACACACACAAACTTTCCTGTGCTTTAGTCAAACTGCCCCTCCTACACATTCCTGCCAGGGAGCTGCCTCCATATTCTCCCTGGGACAGGCCAGCAGCACCTACTCGGCTTTTCCTCTGCTCCTGACACCCTGGACCAGCAGGGTTATGTCCCCATGAGGGTTCCCACACAACACTATTACCAGATCCAGCCCACCCCATGTGGAATGCTGTGCCCTGGTTGGGTGCCAGATGACACCCAACGTTAGTGAGCTCACCTTTAGCCATTAAGCTCTTGCTATTAATTGAACCCCACTGAACTCACCAGCAGCCAGGATGAATCCCACAGAGAGCATTCTTGCTCCTGAATTCCTCCCAGGCCTTGGGGCCATCCCCTGCTCCCAGCTCTCATCCTGACCCAGGAGTACATGGCATCAGGAGCATCTGTCCCTGAGATGGGAACAACAGGGAACACACAGCAGGACAGTGGCACTGCTGGTAGGGTCTCCAAGCTACCAAACCTCTTCCAGTCCCACTGACACAGCTGCAACTCCCAGGTACCCCATCAGCAGAGAGCAAACAAAACATGATGGGAATCTTTCAAAGCATCACATGCTTTTAAAACACACCATTTTAGTCACAAGACAAGCACTGACAAATTTTCAGTTTTATTAAAAAAATTCTAGCAGCAAAACCTGTAACAATTCAAAAAAACAACAAAAAAAGACCAAACCTTCAAAAGAACATGACACAGAGAGAAAGAGACAGATCTGGAGTTCCTCCACCGTTCACTCAAGTTCCTTATAGCGGGCAAACATGACCCTCCGGACGGCGTCGCGGTAGGTCTCGTTGGACTGCCTCTTGGGGGGCTTCCCTGGGGCCCCCAGTCCAGGGCCCTTCCTCCTGTTTTCTGCCTGCAAACAGACACAGCTTGTGTTAGTGATTCCTCCTCCCATAAATAAAAAGCTTCCCTGGGCTGCTTCAGGACTGCTGACTGCTCCCATGTGGATCAGCGAGCAGAGGAATAGCAAGTGCTCTGTATTCTTCCAAAAGCTGTTTGGGAAGAACTACAGGCCCTTTGTGGGCAACAAAAGCAGCCAGCAAATGCCCGTTGGGAATCAAACCCCAGGGATCAGCTGTGGAGGAGCATACGGAGGAGTGGGCAGCCAAGAGGCAGTGCTGGCAGCCGCGGGCAAGCCAGGATCGAAAGCGAGCAAAGGCAAGCGCCAGCAAGAGCTGGGCTCCTGGGGAGCTGTTTGCCTTTAGCCTGCATTGGCACAAACTCAGCTGTTCTAACAGAGCTCCCATGAGCACTGGTACCTCACTCGGAATTTCAACCAGTTTTCAAGGACTGGCTTTTGCAGCCAGAGTCTGCATTATTCAGCAATACCCGCCTGGAGTCAGCCCAGGAGAGCAGGCCTGAGGCTGGAAGTTTCTCTGGCTTTTTGGTCCAACTTACCTGAATACCAGAAATCTCAGCAGTTGGGCCAAGAGATCAAAGTGGTGTGGGGTTGAGATGGTCACACGGCTTTGCCCAGCATGACTGGGAAGTTAAAGGCAAGCACATCTCTTTTGGCCTTTTTATGAACTCTATGAGGGCTGTGCTTTGCCATCAGCTCCCCACCCAGATGGGGAGCCCTGACAGGAGCTCAGACCTCCCACGGTGCAGTGCTGGAGCTGGCTCTTGGACAAAGCCTGTTTTATGGGCACAGGGACCTCACCATGAGGACTGAGCAGCAGCAGGGACTGGTTCTTGCTGTCTGCACTAAAGAGGGACTCTTGCCTCGTGTTTGTGGTCTCAAGCAAACATGCATCACAAAGCCTCAAGTATTTCCTTTAATGATCTACTTGACTGCAGGCTGGATGTCAGCCCATGAGGCCTGCTCCAAGCTGTCTGTCCCTCAGCAGAGCACGGACACCATGGCACCTGGCCAGCCATGAACCTGCCACCAGTACATAGCCCTGGGCGAGGCAGAGCAGCACCTGCCCCAGGCTGCTTCTCTGATAAACCCTCTGCAGTACACTGAGGTTCCACTGCCGCAGAAGGCAGGATCTACCTGACTGCCTACCCCTGACATCCTTTGCCGATGGGACTCTGCTCCTCATCAAGTGATAAATCTTGGTATTATCTTCTGACGTCCAGAGTCTGCAATGGCAGCAAGAGCCTCGCAAGTGCTAAGTGGAGCAGACAAGGAGCATCTCGTGCCCTGCGGCTTTGCTATGCTCACATTTCCCCACAGGAAGTTCACCTTTTGCCCTGGGTTGCAGAGAACCGAGCTGGTGACCTTTTCAAACCCCAGCTTGACTTTGAGCAGGTAGTAATGAGATGCTCACACCCTTCCTGCTCACTGTTACTCTATTTTCAACACCTCCAGATCCGTATAAATTCTAACCTTGTTCTACAGCCAACATACTTGCAGCCCCTCCCAGCCTGCAAAGTTCATCAGTGCACACATATTATTCTATCAAGCGGGTGCCGAGACTTGCAGCCTGACTCTTGTTTCGGCTGGGAACTCCCCCCAGCTCTCCTGGGAAACATTATGGGCTGCAGGACAGTGGTGTGCTTCGAAAGGCAGGGAAGACTCACCTCCACTGGTGATGCTGTGCCCTGCTGGTTGTGGCCAAAGCCCTTCTTCCACCCTGGAGACTGCACCATTCGGTTCCCTTTGTTGTTACTGTCAATCCTTGGGTCACAGTCACTGCAAAAGAGCCACAATCAATTGTCCAGTCTTGCAATGCTTCAAACACATGCCACGGATTTTTAGTTCTGCTAGCAGAACCTTCACTGACATTTCAGGCTCTCATGAGTGATATCCAAGTTTCTTGCCAGAAGCGAACCACCTAAGGAAACCACCATGGCAGATTCTGTGTGCAGGGCTCACACACCTTTGACAGCAAAATTTCTTGCCCCACCTCAGGGGAAATACACCAGGGCACAGGAAATGAGCTCAGACTCCAAAATATTTACAGTATAAGCAAGCCAGGAGCCTTCTGTGCTTGTATTCCTTATTAGAATCTCAGCAATAGCAAGACAGCGAAGTCTAATCCCTGCTGCTCAGTTAGATCTTTCTTTTCTCCCAGTGCTGTGGTCATGGAGCTCAACAGATGCAGTTCTGATTTGGACACCCTTTCTCCCACCTGGTCATTACTCATCCAAGACCATTGACCAAAACCTCCAGTTTTGGTCTCTCAGCATAAAAGACTCTCCCTTCATACAATTCTTTCATACATTTCATGTTCCCTTCATACAATTTCTACTTTCTGGCTGCTGGTGACACTGCATACAAACTGTTTTAGTTTATCTACAAGTATTCCAGGAAAACAGAGGGAAGAGAAGATGTGGATGTTTAAACTGCAAGACACAGAGGAAAGGTCTCCTTCTGAGGTGCTGTGCCAGAAGGGAACAGGCACATAACCAGTTCTATCTTCAACACATGCCTGGCCGTTCCTCAGCCCACTGAACACGCGAGCTCACAGCAGGCAGGCCTGTCGAGAACTCCACACAGCACGCACTTTCTTCCTCCACCTACTCTGAACGAGATGGAAACAGCTCCCAGCGTTCCTCTGAGTCAGGGAACAGATGAAACACAGCTTTGCTCTTTCTTTCGATGGCTAGATGCCAGGACAGGAGGGCAGCAAGTGCCTTAAGGACGAGGTGGATGGAAACAGGCTGCATTCTTTTCTCTGTGTCCAGACACACTCAGATCCCCATCTCACCACCTCCAGCACCAGGAAGCTTGTCTCTGCTTTGCCCTAAACCCTTGTTTCCTTTCCTGACCTCTCATAGATGTCCTGCAGCACAACAGGTTCACACTTCAAGGAATTCTGTCTCAGTCTGTTTAGTTGTTACTTTGCAGATCCACCCCACTGGCCAATTCCCAGTCTTAGTCTGCCAGCAGCACACATCCCATCCCACTATCAGCATCCCCAAAGAGATCTAACCCAGAACAGCCATCACCTCTCTGAGTCTCGATCATATCTGAGTCGTTTCCTCTCTGGTGAATCCATCTGCTGGAATTTCTCTCTCCGGTCATTTCCTTTGTCTTTATGTCTCCCCTTCACAACAGAAAGAACAAAGTTAGTATGGAAGATATGAAGGATTCAACCTGCAGGAAACTGCTTTGCACCCAGGTCTCATCTCAGCTGGCTGGAAGTCCTGAGGACTCACAAATACTGAATGCTCACATCCCACAGTCCATTTGCTCAGTTCAGATGGCATCTGTTGGGCTGACCCAAACATGTGGTTGCAGCCTTCCAGCTACAGCACCAGGAGCAGCTCTGTGACCTTCTGAACAATGGACAGGTACAGCTCTCCTGTCCCCAACCAGGCAGCAGCAGCCCATACACCCCATCAGTTTTATATGGAAATCTGTGTCCCACTTAGCCCAGAGCTGGCTTGCAGGACAACAGAACGACACTAAGACCCTTCTGTGAGGAAGGAGATCTGCTCTTAGAAGATACAGAACTACCTACAGGCCCCAGTGCAGAGTGAGCCCACAGTTCACTTTTGGGAGTCATCTGATGCCTGGTGCCTAAGTGGATGCCTGGTGATACCTGGTGCATAAGTAGAGGGTCTGCTGGGACTACCACCCCCCCAGTGCAGAAGCACAAGCAGCTGCCTGCCCACCACCACAGACCCACCTCACGCTCTCTCTTCTCCAAATACGCCAGTTCCTGCTCGGATCGTTTAATCTTCATATGAATCTCTAGGTTTTGCTGGAATGAGGAAGACAGAAGGCAGTGTCAAGCAGAGAACACAAGCTGTCAGGGTCATCTGCTCCACCCGCAAGGAGCACAGGTAAAGCAGCATGTTCTTGTACCTGCACTATACCAGGCACAGCAGCCTCTCCTGCAGCCCAGACTACCTGCTCCCCCCTAGAGGCCTGGAGCCCTTCCTCCCTGCATTAAGGAAGGCAACCAGTCCTATTTTAACCCATGTGCAGCTTGGCTCTCCTAAAAGCAAGAGCTCAAAGGCAGCACAGAACATGGGGGTACACGTGCCAAGTTCTTACCGCTCTCACATCGTGTGTGCCAGCACCCCACTCTCCCCTTAGCTATCTCACTACAGCTTACAAAGTCACACCTTGATGTTATTATAGCACTCCCATGGCAGGAACAAGCAGTTCACACAATGCTTTGAACAGAGCTTTGGGGGAACTTCGCCTGCCACTGTGTCAAATTCAGCACAGCTGCTCCTCCCACCCAACCACTGCTTTTTCCCTGCAGCTCACAAAGCCGTTGAGCCAACGGCAGCTCCAGCACATCTGCAGCCCCCAGCTTCCCCATACCTTGTGCAGGTTGGAAAGCTGCTGGTGCTTGATAAGCACTTCCTTGTTGGGAAACTGTCTCCTGCACAGCAGGCAGGCCAGCTTATTCCAGTCAGTCAGTTTGTCGTCGCTGGCCTTGGCCTTCCGCAGCTGCTCCTCACGCGGTGCCGGAGGATGAGGGGGAGGCGGCAGCCACTGAGCCTGGGACTGCTCCTCCTCTTCCTCCTCCTCTTCATTGTCACTGTCTCCTCCATACTCTCCCAGAAGTCCTATCAGAGGGTTCACCACCTTGGGCTGAGGGAAGTGGAGAAAAGTGTGATAATTTGTAGTATCAAACCTGCTTGGCGAGCAGGGCTTTGCTTCCCCAACCCATCTCCCTGTGAATCCTGTCTCTGTTCCAGCCCAAGAGGCAGAGTGCTGCTTCCCAGCAGCACAGACAGGGAACAGAGAAGAGCTGGCTGGTTTCTTTCCCTTCACACCACAGGGTGGAAGCCCTTCTGCTCTCTGACAGGCTGTGCTTTGGTGCCAGGCTTTTCCAACTTGCCACACACCTGAGCACAAGAAGCCAACCGAGGCAGTGGCTATTTGGCAGGGAGCTGCTGTCATTCACTTCCTCTAGAAATAGAGATCAGTGAGATTTGGCATGCCTCAGCCTGAGATGGCTGGAAAATTTTCAGCCTTAGGACTGGTTGAGTGAAGAGATCCTGCTTAAATACAAGTATCAAATTTCCCCATGCTAGAAGCTCACAAACAAGGTCAGACTTAAAAAAAACAAACTGCTTTCCATCCCAAACACTCCCTCCTCTGGCATGAGAAACATCCCTGGCACCTCTGGCACTCAAGGCTGCAGCCAGGATGTGCTGAGCCTCCCCAGTCCTATACCCAGGCTCAAAGAGGGCAAAGTACAATCCTATGGAGACACTTACCGGGGCTGCACTCTCTTCCTTTTTCACAGAAGGAGGTAAAGGTTTTTTAAAGACATCTTCTGCAGTGAACTTCTCCTCTCCAGTCTCGGTCTGAAACAGTCAAGATCAGGTGTTGAGACTGCCATAGCATGGACTCAGAGCACACAGCAGCTAAGCACTCATTCAAAACAGGCCTCCAAGGAAACCAGGTGGTGGCAGAAATGAGGCAGTGGTTTTGGTGGGAAACACTCCCCTTCTGGGGAATCCAGAGCTCTCCTAGAGCCATACTCATGATTTCAGAGACAACTGCAGCAACTCACCGTGTTGTCCCAGCCCACCCCACTCTCACTCTCTGCTACACTGTGATGCTGACAGTGGTCTCAGCCATGCCTCAGATCAGTCAGGGTGCTGGGACAGAGCCAGGTCACATTTGAGCACCTCTGTGTATGCACAAAGCACATGAAGACCAGGTACAAAGCCACCCCCACTGCCAGACAACACCAATTTTCTCTGCTGTGACTGTGGCATAACATATGGCCAGGCTCAGCCAGCATGGTGGGGTTTCCAGGATCTTCCTTATCCTGGACAGAGGGCACCAGAGACTGCAGTCAGCACTGCAACAGGATGAGCCTGTGTTGCTCAGCAGTACAAACTATAGGCTGGGGTGAAGCTTTACTTTCACACATTTTACAGAGAACTGGGCTGAAGCCCTGGACAGGCTCCAGTTTAGTAGCTCATGAGTTACTCATACTTGACCAGAGAGAACAAGTGTAACACCTTACCAGGCCTGTGTTCTCATCCTTCTTCACAGACGGAGGTAATGGCTTCTTGAAAACATCTTCTGCAAAGAATCTCTCCTCTCCAGGCTCATTCTGAAAAATCCAAGACTGGGCATTACGGAAGCAGCAACACAGGGGGCAGAGAGTGCACAGAGCAGCCAGGAAGCCACTTCTGAGCATCCATGGGAAACAGGCAAGTGGAAAAAACAATGGAATGATTTCTGCTGGAGATGCTTTTACCCTCCATTCAGACAGGAACATGTTTCTCCCAGGTGAGTGTCCCTGAAAGCCTCCATACCAAGGCCTGTTACCAGCCTCAGGGACAATTACAGCCCTCAAGTCCCAGCTGCCCAAGACTGCTCATGCCAAAGAGCATACCCAGACTAACAAGCAAGGAAGAACACAAAGTTTCTGCATTGGTGGCTAAATAACTTCTGCCA
The DNA here is from genome assembly GCF_008360975.1 of Lichenostomus cassidix. Lineage (NCBI taxonomy): Eukaryota > Metazoa > Chordata > Aves > Passeriformes > Meliphagidae > Lichenostomus > Lichenostomus cassidix. Next base: position 16,296,928 of record NC_139493.1, read on the forward strand.
ACTCTCCTGGCATTCCTCAGGCCCTGTCACTATCACAGCCCTGGACTGTGCTCAAAAACTGCTTTGGGTTCCTGCTTTGTTTTCTCCCCACACTGGGGAGACAGGCTTTGCTCACTGGGGACAGCAGGGAAAGGCATTGTCCTAGGACTGGGGGTGGCAGAAACTGCAGTTAGAGGAGAGCTGAGTCTCTGTCATCATCTGACTTGGTGTGTTTAATGTCTCTGCTAGTTTTTTTGTGTCTCTCTTACATTAGCTGTATGCTTCCAGCAGTGTGAGTGAAACATGTCTTGTTACCTGGATGTGTCTGAATCCTTCACCTTAAGGAAGGGATGAGAAGCCCTGGATTTAATGTCAGGAGAGAAAAATCTCAGGAACTTACTCCCACTTGGCTGGACAACCACCACGCTCCTGTCCAGCCACTGACCCCAATGTCACCTCCCTCCCTTTTTGAATCCTCTAATTACTCTCTATTTTCTAACCTCTCTTCCCTCAGCCTCCTGGCCTCAGGTCATTCTGATGCCTGGAGGGAGTTACCTTAGCAGAAGTACTTTTCCCTTTGTCCTTCTTGTCCCTGTTGTCCCTGCTGTGTGGCTCCTTCCTGTCACTTGTCCATTCTTGGCTCCCGTGCCGCCGCCTTCTGCTCTCCGTCGGGGATGAGGAGGCTTCCCGGTCTATTGTGACTTCCCTCTGAAAGAGGCATTTGGAGCAGGCTTAGCCCAGCCCCTGCAATCTTCTTACTGGGCTGCTTGTCCTTGCTGAGCTGGGGAGACCAGCACAGTAAACAGGGACTGCAGAGGGCAAAGGCTTCAGAACTTTGCTGAGGCACAAGACAGCTGACCACAGCCAGGTCACCAGATCATTGCCCTGCTCTCCCACAACATGCACATCCCCAGCATCATGAAAGCAAGATTATAGCTCCAAAAAATCTCGGCTGACAGCTCCTTTTTGGCATCCTTGTAGCTATTGCTGGCTAGAGTCAAGAAGCAAAGAGACCACAGATGAAAACAGAGCTCTGCTGTCTATTCTTTATTACAGACAGTCACATATCACATGTCTACAGCAAAATTTAGCAATGATGCTCTGCCCCTAAGTCTACTCGAGGAAAAGCAGACCAAAAACTCCCCAAAGGCAGAGCTTCAGAGGACAGAGGCAGCTACAGCTGGTTCAACACACAGCTAATGGGTTCCTAGCCTCTCATTAAGTTGATATTTTGCAACGTGTATCCCTTTTACACAGGTCAGAGGACAGAGGGAAAGACACAAAGATGCCTCTATATTGCCCTGTGTTGGCTTGTCTTCAGGATCTGGCTGCAAAATCTTTCCAGAGAAGGGCAGTTTGTGAGAACATATTGCATGTAAAGCTTCCTTCCCACGCACTCACCTGAGTTCTTGGGTCATAGTATGTCCCAGCTATGGGATCATAGTAATTCCCAGTGTCAGGATCATAAATGTATGTGGACACATCTGATGGTGCTGAAGAGAGAGACAAGGGTTAGCACCACAGGCTTCCAAAGGCAGAACTTGTCTTTTACAAAGACAAAAGCACAAACATACATTACACTGGTGAAAGGATCAAGAGTGGAAAAGAGTAATTTTGTTCTCCTGGCAAGAGAGGTATGAGTATCTTCACATCACTTGACCTACATCATCTTTTCTTTAAGGAGTAAGAAGGGTGATAAGTTTTCACAGTTCTGGTTTAGCACTCTGGCAAAACTTCCACATCAAAACAGATTTAGAGGGGCTGTGTTGAGATCACAAGACCACAACACTTGGTCATGAAATTCAGTAATTTCCCTAAGAATGGGGTAATGAGTATCTACATCCACCCACCCTTGTGAACAAGAAAAAGCTGTTCTCTCTCAAACAATATCCTGTTTAAAGGGATGACACTCCCCACATCCCTTTCACGCCATGGATGCATGAAAGCTCCAGAGAAGAAAAGGGAGTTAACTATTTCTACAGGAAAAGCCAAAGGCCTTAAGGGTGGTGAGCCCATAATGTCAGGAATGCTTCTCATTTCCAAAGTGTCCTTTGATAGACCTCAGTAATGCTATATATAAAAACAATCAGAAGTGCTCTTCCAGCTACTGGCATTGCTGCATCAAGTGTATTTCTTCTGTCTCCGCTAGTAACTGCCAGGCTGATTTTATCCCATCAGTTTTCCACAACAAGGAAAAATAGGCAGCAAGTTTCCTTTATCTGCATGTAGTTTCACGCAGTGAGAATAGAGAGAAACACATCATCAGATAGGAAAATGTGACTAAACAAAGTTGGCAAAGGAACTCACAAGTGGGTGTAGCAAACAAACCTACTCTTAGCCTTTAAAAATATTTTTGGGCTGATTTCTACATGTCAGTGCCCTTTTAAGGAAGAAAAGTCTCCACAGTAGGAGTGAAGTAGAGTTTAACTTACACTGTGCTCTGGTGCGTCGCTGTGATTCGCCACCCCTCCTGTCTCTCATGCCCCTTCTGCCCTGGAGTAAGTGAACAACACAAACAGATCAGAGACTCCTTAATAAACATCATATTGCTTCTCCTCCCTCTCACAGGCCCCAAGTTCAGGAGAAGGGCTCATTTAGCCACCCTAAACAGAGCACAAGCAGACATAGCTCTTCACCTACAGAGCAATGGACAGTGTCACAAAGCACAAGATCTCTGCAGACCCCATTAAAGGTGCTCATAGCAATCCATATGGAAGCCTTCACTCATCCAGTATATGGGAAGAGTCCTGTAGTCTAAGTAATAAGCACTAGAGAAGAGATATTCACTCTGGGAACTGAGATCAGTTATCAGTGAGATCACTCTGCAAAGTGTGGTATCAAGTAACCCAGCCCAGAACTCCCTCCAGCACCACCTGCACTCTGACTTGCATTTCCATGCACATGATAAAGAGCATGAGGGGCAAAGCCACAGTGGCAACATCTGAGCATCATCGTCCCATCTTCAAACGTGGTGAAACATGTTCTGCAGTACTTCTGCAGCCCAAAGGGAAAAAGCCTAACACAGCCAGGCCCAACACCCCCAGCTCTCTCCCTTCCAGTGACCTGCAGGGAAGATGTGCAGACCTACCGGGCCATAGTAGGAATTGTCACCATGCTCCCCATAGTCATTCCTGTTAAAATAATGGCTTCAGGTTAATGTCAATTTGGCTTTATATTAAGCTATATATATGTCAGTATATTCAAAATGATCAGCAGGACCAATAAAGGCAGAAAGAGCATCTTTGCTGGCCACATGTTGGACTGAGTCCATCCCAGGAGACAGACTTGGCAGATCACCATCTCCACAAGAATTATAACCCCACTCTGCTGTGTCTACAAAGATGAACCTCTCCAAACGCTTTTTAAAAAGCTGAACCCACTAATTCCCTCAGAATGGGATTTGATGTCTGGACAACAAGATGCAGTATGATCACTAATCCCATTCTGCTCAATCACTGAAGCTTCTTCAAGCGCCAATGCCTTCACTTTTCCAACACATTTTTTGGTTGTAGGAACATCTGTGCTAATTCCTGTGCCAAACTTTAAGCACCTGCTCTGACAACAGAGCTCTAGCCTCACGGCACATCACAAAAAGGACAAGCCCACTGCTACATCTGTCTGTACCTTCTCCTCCCTGTAGCAAGATTCACTTCCAACGTACGCCCATCAATGCAGATCGGGGGATCCAGGTTCTGCAGTATCTTTAGCAACCTCAGTGCCTCCTGTAAAAAGAAAAAGAATGTCACTTCCACGAGAAGGGAACAGCACATTTTCCAAATCCAGTCTGCCTGAAAGGATGTTTCATGCTCAGCAGGACAAGAAACACAACACTAAATATTAGTGAAGGGTATCTAGGATGCAACAAAAGGGACAAATGCAAAGTGAGGTTCTCTGCTTGTGCTACAACCACTTTCAGCAGCCAGCTGGGGACTGCTATCTCCTAGGGCTGCCAGACAGTGCAGCACTGTGGCTGCTGCTGCCCCAAAGTGTTTTGGCAAACACCCCCTGGACCAACATCAAAGAACAGCCATGGAGTCTGGGAGCCACTCAGACACAGAAAATGCGAACCCTCCAATATGGGATGGTCTGTTAATTGAGACTCTTGCCTTCTACAAATAAAAAAAACTGAATTCAAGTTCTCTGCAAACAAAATATCTATGCAAGAAGTGTTCAAGTTTAGGAGTGTCTACAAAGAAATGTACTGAGGGGAGAAACTCAATCAGTGTCACAGCTTGTGACAACAATCAATCTTGGACTCCTAAAGCCAGAGAACAACAGTTGTACCAGTCAATCCCTGTACCTGGCCAGACAAGCAGAAGAGAGGACTCACTCCAGCAGAGCAGCCTCACAAGTACAGAGATTTCTTGTGTTTCTGTGGTTTCTCTACTTGCACAGATTTCAGATGCCAACAGGAGGAGCAGGTGAAAGCAGGAAACTACTCACAGCATGAGATTCCAGTTCAATGAAGCCATAGGTCTGCCCCATCCGCCCAGCCTTGTTCTTCATGATGCGCACGCTGGACGTGGACAGACGGACATAGGGGGCCAGGAGCCCCACGATCACCTCTGGTGGGGTGAACCGAGTGATTCGCTTCAGCATAATTGCTGAGAGACACAATCAGGGAGGTGGCCCCAGAAGAAGTAGTGAAAAAAAGAACATTTAGAACCAAGTTTACTGTGACAGAACCCACTCAAAGCAACAGCACAGCTTCTTGTAGTCGAATCTGCTTTTTTTAATCCGCTTTGCAAGATGTTTGGAGTATCGCCTCCAATTGCTAACCTTTCCTTCCCAGAAAACAGAGCAGAAAGTCTTCCCTCCTTAGAGCTCAGCTCAGAGTAACTGCTGGCCCAAGAGACTTTTAAAGCTGTGCTAAGTTAACTACACCACCCTGAAGCCAGCTCAGCCTGATTTAATTTTCCTAAAGGCAATTTGTCAGCACCTTTAGAGCTGGACAGCCCTCCATTACTCGATGCCATGGATTTGCACAACACAGAAATAACCTCCAGAGGTTTTAGTGAAATATTGCCCTTTCTGCAGATGGCCTCATGGAGTGCAAGCAAGAGGAATCCAAAACTGGGCCTTGTGTCACTCACTTCTGCTTCCTCCACCATCTGGTGGCGTGGCTTCCTCTGCTTCCCTCTGAGAGGGTGGCTCCTGGTGCCGGTCCATGTCCCTTCTCTTCTCCTGTGAGGGCCGACGTTCTCTCCCTTCATCTCTCTTCCTTGGCTCCTGGTCCTGAGGCTGACATTCCTGCTGTGGAGCAGGAACTGAGGGCTGGAGAGGCTGCTTTGGAGATCCTGGTTGACCTGACAATTCTTGCTCAGGTGTTTCAAGCTTTGTCTCTGCTATAAGAGAGGAGAAATGAACACATAAGAATGTTTTAGCAGGTATTTTTCTTCTGTCTTCTGGCCCTTGCAGCAATGCTTCTTATAAAAGACCAACCTGTTCTGCCCATTGTATATCCACTGTCCTAACATCTGGCAGACATAAGATTTGTTCAGGATAAGTTAGGTACAGCTCATCCTTCCACTATCTTGTTTTGTGTTGGGCTCCTTTATACAACTTTTCCACTCAGAGACAAGAGGCTTTTTGACCTCCTTTAAGGATTGCCTCTTGCCTGGACAAACACGAATCACAGACGGGTTTAGACACATTCCTCCCATATTCAGGACAACCTATATGGCAGTGATATTCTCACTATGCATGAGGTACTCCTGATCATCAACAGTTGAGCAATATCAACTAGTAACTCTCACCCTGTCTCTATGCTAGAGGAAAACTGCGTTCAGACCCCCTTGGTCGCTGAGTGAAACACATTATAATACAGTCACAGATTTTATCAGGTGCCTGCTGACCACAGATGAGGCAGAAACATTGTGGGAAAATCCTATGCCATTCAGAGAAGATAAACCCCAACAAGTTTCTGTGCTTGAAGGCCTCTGAATGGCCTGGCTTCACCGCAAGATATCCCTACCTGAGCTTCTAACACTGCTGGAAAGGGAAGCCAAATCTGTGAGGCTGCAACGGCAGACATCACCAGCCCTGCACCTGCTGCTGAAGCCTCTTCCCACAGAGAGACAAACACATGAGAGTGCAAGACATGGCACAGTGAAGCTTCCCTCTAAAGTCTCTGAGAGCAAGTCCCTGCTCTCATTCTGTTTGGGCAGTGGGCGGCATGGCAGAACACACGGTAATTTTGCACACAACTGTTGGGAAAGCTGCACACTGCTTTGCTTGGCTGCCAGCACAGCTCACCTTGGACAGGCTTGTACTCATTTGTCTGCAGTTTGTAGCATGCAGAGTTTTGGCTACAGAACCTCATGTAAAACTTGCACACGAAACCAGTTTCCACCAGTTTCTGTGTGCAAATCACACAGACACGAGCACAACCCCACAGATGGGGAGGGCAACTCTCTTACTGAATTCTTGCTCAGCCGACGTGTCCTCTCCCTCAGCACCACCTCTGGACTCTGGGCCTGCTCTGCTCCCTGTAAGAGAGGCACATTAAAGTCCATTTCACACCCATCAGTCACAAAGCATGCCAGAACTCATACAAAGCTGCAGTAACCACTGTAAAACCCTGGAGAGTTGTTTTGTTCCACCCAGTCATAGAGAGGTTACCTTATTGCGCCCTTTTCCAACCAAGAAAAGCAGGCCAGTAAGAAGCATTCACCACAATCTGTCTTCACAGCAGCTTAAAGGCTCTGTTTAATTTGCTCCTGGGCAGTTTCATTATAACCCACAGCTGTGCTGGGCCAGCTGTGAGAATTTTGCCTTCACAGCACTGATGGAGGAGCCACAGAGCACAGAAAGCACAACCACAGGGACCATGCTTCAGTAAATGAAGATCTGTGCACCAGCAGTTGATGTATTGCCCTTCTGCCGGGAGTAGGAGGGCAATACAGAGAAGTCTGCTCAAAGCTACAGAGTCAAAGCTTACACACTGGCTGGAATGCACAGGCAGTGCCAGAGGAGCGTGAGGGACTCACTCGTGGCACTGCAGCCCCTGATGCTGCACCCAGGGATGGTGAAGGTGGGCACAGCCATCATCCCAAAGAAATCAGCTCCTCAAAGAAGCGTGTTTTGGCTCTTGTGCCCTCTCATTCCAAAAAGCAGGGGTGTTGCTGGGGTGAGGAAAAGCTCCTGGAGAACTTGTCTCATGCATTTTTTACAGCCAGCAAGGTGAGTTCAGCAATTCCAATCCTGGATTCACCTCTAATTTCCTCTCCCAAGAAATAAGTGATAGTACAAATGGAAATGGCCTCAAATTGCCCCAGGGGAGGCTTGGGTTAGATATTAGGGAAAATTTCTTCACCAAAAGGGTGGTGAAGCATTGGAACAGGCTGCCCTGGGAAGTGGTGGAAGCACCATATCTGGAAGTGTTCAAAAAACTTGTAGGTGTGGTGCTTAGAGACATGGGTTAGTGGTGGACTTGGCAATGACGGGTTAATGGGTGGACTTGATCTCAGAGGCCTTTTCCAACCTTAATGATTCCATGATTATGTGATCCTAATCTGAAAGTCTCAAAAGCGAGGCAAATCTGAGATTCTCTGAGTGACACTAAAAATATGCAGCTGCATCTCCCAAGGAAGGTGGGTTGAGGGGAAGCCATCTCACCTATGGTCAACAGTACCAGTTCGCAGTCCCACAGGACACACCCACAATTCTGTGGATGAAGGACAATGCCAGAGCAATAGGAGGGAAAGGCTGTGGGCAGTAAGGTACTTCTCCACCAAGCCTCACAAGAGCAGAGAATCTGACAGCAACCCACTACATGTAACATCTTTAGTGTGGACAGGCAAAAAAAGTCTAAGTGAAGCAAAATTAATAATCCTCCTACACAGTGCTAAGCTAGTCCACCAAGAGGGATGCCATGGGAAGCCAGAAGAGAAACTTACTTGTCAGGGTAGATGAAACTTTTAACCAACCAAGCTCAGGGCACCAGATATACTCACCATCTCTTGGGAGCTTGCAATAGGAACAGGAAGATCTGTAGCCCACAGTACACACTTTACACTGCAACGGAAGATGGACAGCATGAGGAAGTCGTGTTTTGAAGGCAGTGGGTACAACCTGCTCCAGAATTCCAGACTCTGCAGTGTGCTTTCAGAAATTAGCAGCCATGAAAAAGTTACAGTGATGGGTAATGGCAGCAGGGGCCTCAGCTGGAATGGCAGGTAAATGCTCATATGACTCACAACTGGGACTGCCTTGGGAACAGGCCCTTCACACAACTTCTCAGCACAGATTTATTCACTAGTCCTTGAGATGAGACTCTTCCCCCCTCTCAAATGATGCTGGATCAAAAGCTCCTTGCTAGGCACAATGTTGATTCAAAGGGACCAAAGTTACCATGGCATTCTCTAACTTCAACTCACCCCTCAAGCAGTGACAAAATCCTTATCTGAGCTCAATTGTAGATACTGATGTAATTTGGAGAGTTAATGATGAGGTGTCTGCTAACCAAAAGGCAGAGCTGTACAGGCTTGGATGGTTATCCCACCTAGAGCCACTGTGGGAAGAGCCAAGTGCCCCATCTCCACAGCTCGCTCCAAACACAGCATTCCTGACTTCCTCCTTAAGCTCTCTGTAAATGCAATGCTTTTGTTTCGTAGCAGTTTTTTCCTATAACTGAAGCCTTGTGAATGCTCTGGGGCACAAGGAAACTCCTTCAGGCCACAGTTACACACAGCAACAGCAGGAACATACAGTGCAGCCTCCTCAGCGCACTGAGAGCTGTTCGAAACCACTGCCTGAAACTTGTGTCTCCATCTCTGGAGCACTGCAAGCACAGATGAGGCACTGAAGCCAACAGCTCTACTTGCAGCTGAGTGCATCCAGTCAGCTGGATGAGTGTCTCTGTAGCCCAGGGTGGTCCAGTGGTCAAGGTGGGAGTTTTATTAGCACTCATCCCTTCATGTCCAGCTGCAACCTCTCAGCTTGCAGTAGGTAGGAATGCAGGCAACAATCCTGTCCTTTCTCCAGCAATCACCTCCAGCCTGCTGCAGCCACAAGTTTCTGCTCTGGGACAACCTTGGGAACAAACTGACCTTTGGGCAACTGAGCCTTCACAGAAACAGGCCAGTTCCAGCTTGTGCTAACTGCTGCCTAGACTTGGATCCATTTCCGTGCTTCCTTCCCTGCTGCAGTTACTACAGTCACAGCTAGACCACAGGTTCCTGTGTGAGGCAGAGGGGTGGTTACACACATGAACCAGAGTGAAGCCTATTCCTTTCCGGCTGGCGGAATCACTGTCTCATTGTGGTTTTGAAGGAGAAAGGATCCACACGCTATTTTCCCCACATGTTGAAAAGATCTACTGCATAGGGAAAAGGCTGCTCTGTGCAGAAAAACTTGGCTACCTGTATCAGAGCATCATGCACTCAGAGGTGAGACCAAAAACAAGGCAGGGGAAAGCACGGTTTAGAAGAGGCAAGAGCTTCAGGGCAGGTATTAGTTGCTCTGAAGGATTTTGGCCATCAAGCAAATATCTAAAACTCCACTGGGCTGTCACTGCCACGAGTGCCAGCAGGGGAAGCACAACACAGCTCTGAGCACATACTTACACGTTTGCAGCGCCAAAACTCTGGGCACGGAGTGTATTCAAGGGTCACTTCTTTGCCACCGATCGTAAGAGTTCCCTGTTGAGACATGGGGGTAAATGACGAACATGCCCAGCACATACAAGTTACTCAGAGGCAAAGAAAGGGGTGAAAGCTCTGGTTCCTACAGGTTTTGCAAGTGAAACAGGGTGAAAGTGAGAGAAAGCCTCCCAGTTCAGTTAGCTGGAGCTTTGCCATGGAAGTGGGAGGGAAACAGCCTGTGCCCTGCTCTAGCATGGGGCTACAAAGCTGTGTTAGCTAGCTCTACAGGAACCAGGCAGGAGAGGCCTTGCCACCTCCCAGGAGAGGGCAGAGACAAGTAACCAGAGTGGGAAAGTGCTTTAACCTGCTTTTGTCCAGGTGCTGACAAGGGGCAGCTGGACAGACTCCCTCACACCAGCCACCACCAGGCTGGCTTTAAGGCAGCTACTCGAGGAGGAATATGTGGAAAAATCCTCCCAGGTGAGAGAATTTTCATACTTGGGTTAGTCTTCATGCCACTCATGAAACCATGGCTTTTCTTCAGAGAAATACACCAGAAATCTGCCACTGGCCCTGCAGCCAGCAGAGCTACTGCTCTGTAGCCAGTCCTTCCTCGCTGAGGCTGGCCTCGAGCACCTGAGCAGCAGCACCTGAGGGGCTCCACTGCCCACAAGACCCACTGCTTCCAGATCCACACGTGATGCTTTGGAGAGGTGTCAGGAATTCAACACACCCACAAGCTTTGCTGAAATGCAGATGAAATGGGTCATAGGTATGAGTCCTAAGGCTCCTGCCTGGAGCAGCCCATCAAAGCAGTAAGCAGGGAGAATTCCCAGTGGTTCCCACCTGCCTTGGACAACAGGCCATGCCTGGGCATGCAGGATGCAGGCAGACCAAGTCACAGAGGCACACAGCCACGAGACATCTCTGTCACCGGAGGCACTGCCAGACCACACAGCCTGGATTGCCCAATACCACAATACAAGACTCAGTATCAATAGAGAGACACAGGCCCAGGTCTCCCAAGTCTCAGGAGAGCAACTGCCTGATGGCACAGTCGGATATCAGGAAGCTGTAAATGGTCCCAGACTATTTGGGGACCTCTGGTGAGTCAGAAGATTCTCAGGTACTCTGACCTGACCTTTACTCATCACATAAAAACCCCCAGTTCAAACCATGAACACGAGAAAATAAGTTATTCAGAAGTCATGATACACCCATGCATAAACTGCTGTGCAGAACGTGAGGGAGATGCTACGGAATATGTAAAGTGGGAGTGAAGAGTTCATAGGAGGGAATCACTGAGTGGCAGTACAACAATCCTCTAACTCCTACAAAGGAACACAGCAGGGTTCCACCACCTCCCCTCTTCACATCATGCCTTTCACAGACCAAAGCCATCCTTTCCTACCAGGCCTACTTATGCTGAACATTTTGAGGAGTTCCTTTCTGCCACCCAGCTGCTCAAGCACTGCTTTCCAATATGGATTTGCCTTTGCCTGGCAGAAAGCCAAGCCATTCCCAGACCTTGCTGAAGGCTGGTGTGTGCACCCAGAGCACCTGCTGCATCTTTGGAGAATCTCCTCAGGGTCTATTCACAGCAGGGAGTATTGCCCACTTCACAGGTCTACAGGAGGGTTTGCACTTTCTTTAAGGCACATGAGGAAACACAAGTGAGATGGGGAAGTGGAAATCAAGGCTGTCCCATCCCACTGGGAATGCTGGTCCATCTGAGACAGACATGTTCCCTCTCCCAAGCAGGGCATCCATCAATCCCAGCACACACTGAAGAGGGGGGACAGTGCCAGGAGAAGGCTAGAAATGTCTGTGTGTGCCTCAGGACACACTGAGCAGAGGCAGGAGGAGAAGGCAGGGTGCACATCCTCACAAGCCCAGAGAAGTTCTTGGGAACAGCAGCCCCTCAGCAGGCAGCTGCAGCCCTGCCTACGAGCTCAGGAAACAAAAATCTCGATAAGAGAACACCTCCTCTGGCAGGGCAAATCCATCACAGAGCTTCATCCTTCTACCAGCCACTGAGGACAAACCTTGCCAGAAAGCCTTAAGATTATTTTTGGTTTTATGGAAAATGGTATTTAAGTGCATGTTGTGCTGGCGGTGCTGGTCCCTTCCGCAAATTCCATTTTCGGAGGCTGCAGAAAGTGTCACTTGCATAATTACTCCCTAATTTCCCTAACACCCTGCTGATTGCCTGCTCACTTTTTCAGCAAGCTTTCTCTTACTGACTTCTTCTTGATAAAGTAATTCTCAAGGTTGCAATCATCATTTAACTCTCCAAAATGAGTCCTTCACTTAGGACACGCATTGTCAAGATTCACTGGCTTTGAATTCTTCATTCTCCCATTTTGTTACTAGACTCTATGGCAAATATTTTCAGAACCTTTATTTCCTCTAGTGCCTGTCTCTGCTTACTCTTCTCCATCTCGATCTTCCTTTACTGTGCAAAAGTTTTTGGGTAATACTCTAAATTTCAGTCCAGCTGAGCCTATTTGAATTGAGCAGATCTTGATAAAATCACAAAAGATTTTCTGAGAATTTCAGGGAACAATGTTGGGGGATGAAAAGAAGGCTAAGCTTAATGTATGCCACATGTAGTGTCTGGCACCATATCTCTTCCACATTCAGGCATTTTATCCTGAACGTTTTCACCAACCTGCACTATGTCCGTTATTCCTCTGTATTTTTAATATCCTGTATTTCAGAGCAGCTTGGCTTTTTCCAAGTCAGAGTGATACGGAAATGTCTCTCTGGTCCTCCCAGTCAGGAACCTCCCCCTCAAAACTAGCAGTAAACACAGAGTTGACTCACCAGTGAAGGGTTTAAAAGGCAGCACAGCTTTGCAGTACTAGGACAGCAAGCTCTCAGCCATGGAAATGCCTAGATTTCCAAGGGCATGAATAGATTCTACTGTTTTCTGAACTGCCAAATTCATCAAAACAGAGCATCAGGATTTTACTGCTGGCAGCAACGATTTGTGCTACTGTTTAATACCTTTCAAATACAATTATACTTTTTTTTTTTGCTTAGAGGTTGGTTGGAGATGCAACACTGGGTTCTAATCTAAGTGGTACAATTCAGTCCCAGCCATTTCAGCTACTAAAAAATCTGCCCTATGGCCAAGTATGTAAATACTCCTGTCAGCAGACTGATTCATGGAGCAACCCCACCATGAGATGGTCCTAGAGAGCTGTGCCAGGAAACCATAAAGCCTGCTTGCAGAGAGCACACACAGCGCAGCCACATCTCAAAGCTCTTCACTGAGCAGGGACAAACCCCACAGGAACAGGTTGCTTTTACAGAGGGAAAGAAAAAAAGGAGAAAATCCCTTAGCCACAATATCCACAGGTGATACAATCCATCTGAAAGCACTTTGCAGATTGTGTCAGCAGGGCACAGGGCTTCAGCAACAAAGCTAGTTTTACTAAAGCAATTTCCAGGCTTTTTGTCCCCAAAAGCATTACCAAATACCAGGAAGGTAGGCCTACCTGTGAGAAAAAAGCCAGACCACACTCCTAGGACATGTCATGCCCACTCATGAGGCTGGGTTTAGCTCTCCTCTAGCTCACCCTGTTTGTAATAGCATTGCTCTGCACAGAGCCCAGCGTGGCTCTGCAGGGAGCTCTACATGAGCACTGAGCACTCTGATCCCACTTCCAAGGGAACCTATGGAGCTACTGCCAGGGCCAGGAGACAGCCTGCTGCAGGTCAGGCACAGCACGAGCCACCGCTTCAGCTGCTTGTCTGTCAATTAGCATTTACAGTTGACACACTGGGATTTTTCATGCTTGTTGACAGCCTTTTAATGATGATGACTGGGGGTTGAGGAGGGGGAGAACTTGCCAAAAAAGTATCTCTTTGCTCTCAAGACTGAGATGACAGAATACAAATCATCAGTGTCAAAGCTTTTGCTAACTGTTTCTCTGAAAAAAAATTAGAGCATCCAAGAGTGACCTAGAAAATTGGAAATGTGGAGGGAGAGCTCTCAGAACACAGTCACTCCCTCAAATCAAACCAGGCTTGTGTTTTAACTAAACTTGTCCAAATACTAAAACCTTCAGTAAAATCCCACTTTGGAGCCTCCAAACAATGCACTGACAGCTCTCCAAGTATTTCACCCCACAGGTCATGCTTTGGCAGCTACCACAGGGTCTGTGAAACCACACAGAGATGTGGATGCAGCAACCAATACCACCGTGGACTGGTGTGGAGGAACGTGCTCTAGTTCTTCCAGGGGGATGGCAACAGCATGCCATCCCTGATCACAAGGAAGACCATGAGTGCCTTAGTGGAACAGCAATTGTCAGTATCAGCTTTACAGAGGACACACCTGGGGTGGCACACGTCACTTTTGGAACAGAACCAAGGCTCAGCTACAAAGCACCCAAATCCACAAAGATTAATAAGCCAAACTTCTCTTCTTGGCCACAACCCCAAGGCAGTGCAGGAGGTGCCTCCACCACAAGTGAACCATCTTCAGACCTCCTTTAGCAGCTGGCTCATGCACAAAACCAAACAACACTTCGGCTAATTATTTCCTTATATTGTTCATGGTCTGATTAAATGGAAAATATCCGTGCCGTGAACTGAAAGGTTCAGGTACCCTTCTCGCTGAATAATAACCAAGTTGGAAGACCAGCATGGTTCAACATGCTAAAAATTAACTGAAAATATCACTTGTAAAAAACTGCATACAAAGATTCTGACAAAAGAATGCTTATGGGCAGCACAGCAAAGCAGTCACATTAAATACCAGAACTAACCTCATTTACATTATGTTAATTCATCCCTCTTATGCATATTTACTATAATTAGGATAGTTATTCAAAAATCAGTATACATCCATCATTTAAAAATTATTTTAAATGATTAATGACAAGTGTTTATTGCCTTGGGGATGCTCAGACACCACCCCAGGAGGCAGTCTGGGAATGCAGTGGGTGCCCCTGGTCCCAGCAGCACTTCCCAGAACAAAAAGCTCTTACCATCCTCAGGGTATATTCAAGCCTTGGCCTCCAAATGCACTGGATGGCACAGAACAGGAGACAAGGGGCTGACGACACAAGCCAGGTTATCTAATTGGAACTGCAAATCAGAATGTTTTCAGGTTCTGTTCCTATTTGAGTATGGATTAGAAATGCAGATTTAACAACCCCCAACTGCCACACAATTCAAGTTATGTAATGGCATCCTATTCCACCGGCATGCACCATGCAGAGGATGGGTGGGAGCTGGCAGGAAGAGCACAGGGCTCTTTCCCTTAGAGGATTCATCTTCAAATTAGGCAGGTAGGTGGAGTCAAACACTAAAGGTCTCCCTAACTATCCACAGCTGCTCATGGAATTGAGGAGGCAGCACCTTCCTGGGACGAAGCAGAGGGCCAACACCTGGGAGGATAAGAGACCAGCTGGATATATTTGAGAACAAGATAATCTCAGCCACAGAAACTGGCTTCTCATCCCCTGTTTTCCATATGCTGAAGCTTTTATCTCCAAATTCATCAGCAGCTGTTGAACAAGGGACTCAACTGCACAGGGCAACAGGCAATACATCTGCTTACCTCTGACAAAAAGCAGATGAGAAAAGCTGTAAACCCACAAACCACAATCCATCTGTAATTAAACAGTTAGAAAACAGAGCATGACATGGAGCTGAAGAAACAAGAGCAAGCCAGGTTGCTGCAGGGTACTGCAGCAATCTGGCATTTCCTACAGCAGGAATAACTACAAGCAAATTCCTCATGAGGTGGGATTTTCCCCAAGGCTCTCAGACTCTTTCCCTAGCTCTCAAACCGTTTGCAGCCCAGGGATTTCTTTTTATTGGCCTGATCCAGCACTGTGTCCAGCACTCTACTCCGGAGTGGCTGACAGCCAAGGTAGAAGGTTCAAGATATACAGAGGAAAAGTATGGCCTGGAAAGTGGTGGATCCCTGAGGAATTGTTACATCACCAAATGGATCCAAACAACTTTGATGTGGACTATTATTACAGATTTCTATCAAGACTAGCACTGACATGACAACTGACAACATAAACATTGTGTTAGTGGTCACCCAAAAAGCAGGATATTTGGCTCTTGGGCATCAGAGATGCTATGGAGCTGAAGAGCACGTGGCATCACCTTGAAGCATTTAGCAGCAAGGCATTTATTTCAACAGTGATCCAAGGCTAACCAGCATGGCATGCTCACAGTCTTCAAGGTCAGGGGAGGCCTGAGACTGAGAGCCCAAAGCTGTCACCATCCATCCTGAGCTGACAGAACACTGCTTCAGGCACACCACTGATGGGCATGTCAAACAAAACTGGCACTAACACAGAACTCAGGCATTAGGAGGATAACTGAGAGAGTCCTAAAGATTCAGTAGCTAAATGTAACAGATTAAGATGCTATATAAGGATCATTTTATCTCAGATAGCTCCCAGTACCTCTGTTTCAAACTCCTTTTATTCAAAACCCATTACCCACTAGCACTGGGACCATCCACTGTGACACACAAGCTCCCATTTCTACTTGCTCCCTCCTTGGACCTCCCTTCCTGCCTGGTTATCCAAGCCATTTGTCCTTTAGCAGAAGGTGCCAGTCTGCATCCTTTAAGTACCTTATTTCCACAGACACCCCAGCTAGCCTGCTGAGACACCTCCAGTTTTCTTCCTACGATTTCTAAATTCCCTGGATACCAGCCATACTCTTTTTAAGCAAGTCCCAGTATCTTTCTACAGCTCACCTCCCCCCACTGATATCCTTTTCGCAAATACACACAGAAATTGCTTTTCAGACTATGCCAGCTCTCTACATTTTAATGCGTGAATTTTGAACTCCAGTTCCAAGTTAGGACTCTCAAAGTGCTTATCTTTTAAACACAGCATTTGCTTCGCTTGTCAGCACTCTCAGCCCTGCTCTGAGAGCACCAAAATGGTGGGCACAGACAAGCTCCCAATTACAGCTCCAGGAAGGATAACAGCGATGTGCCACAGCTGGGGAAAGCACACAATGTGCTCAGGACCTCGCATGCTCAGGGGCCAGCTTTGGGCGGTAGGTGATTATGAATGGCTTCTGCATTTCACCCTGTAAGGAGATTTCAACACATCTGAAAGTTTTCTTTGATCCAGTGAAGCCAAGTGGACTTTCACCTGCCACTCAAAGTCCTAATGCATCCCTGCCTGGCTAATGCCGACCTCCAGCTTGCCTCACTCCGCTGAAGAGGGCATCTTTTCAGATCAGCTTATAGGATCACTGAGAAAAAAAGTGGAAATTTTGGAATGAAAGCCTTTCCTTTACAGCACGAAGGAGTCAGAAGAAGATTTCTAGAGTTCAGACAGTGAGGATCTCAGGACAACAGCTCAAAGAGGGACAAGTTCTGTGCTCTGGTGTTACTGGCTGTGCTTCCACTCCACAGCTAAAGAGAAGCATGGATGGTTAAGGCCATATAACGGGGTAAGTGGAGGAGGCCATGCATATGAGTTTCTTTAACAATTGGACTTGATCTTAAAGGTCTTTTCCAACCTAAATGACTCTAAATGGAACACTTGCTTTCATGCTCAGAAAAGTATAAATTGGGTTGAATCCTCTATTTGAAAAATATACTTAAACTATCAAAACTTAACAGTTTTGAGTATCATTATTCATAGACAGCTCTAGGGAAGGATCCACATGGCTCTGCCACATCAATATTCCTTGACTTATCAGGGGCTATTGCATGGACAATGTCTGAACAACAGCTGCTTCACAGACTCCCTTCTATCCCAACACAACAACAAGGACTTCCCTTCTCTCCAAAATGCTGCTCTACTGCCTGAACATATTTCTCACTATTTTTTTCTACATGGCCACCTTTTTCCTCAAAGGTCATCTCATTCCATCTCACTGTTAAACAATATGAAGCTTAAACACATTAGTACAATGCACTAATCCAGTCCAGGACCTTCCTATGCACCTCCCTCAGGGATACTTTACAATTAGCAATGGCCATAAGGAAGCTGGGAAACAATGAGGAAAGACCCAGCACCTTAATCATAGGTTTCAAGCACGACTATCAAAACCCTAAAAAGCAATCCCAATGCAAAATCATGTTGGTAAAAAGGTCAGGCTGGAAAGCTCTGCCTTAAAGGGGTAAATTTATTGCTAGACAAGTCAAGCTATTTAATTAAGTACTTAAAGACCCTATACACAAACAAATACATGTCCTTTCGCTGGAGCATGTCCCTGTGGGATTACACACCAATTCCAAGACCTGCACAGTGAACAGAACTCAGGGTGCTCTGTGCAGCAGCAAATGTTTGCTAAGAACACACCAACTGCAATGGGGCAGGGCGTGGTGCAGAGGCTCCTCCAGACACGCCTCCACACTCCCTTCTTAGGCACTCAGGGCCTTCCCTAGCAGTGCCTTCTCTGCAGCCAGGGATCAGGCAAGATCCCTGCAGGACAGTCTCTGCTCAAAGGAAAAGACTCAAAAACCCTGGGAAAAGGAAGCACCTCTAAAGAAAAGAGGTTTTGTCCTTAGAGACATCATTTCTCAGCATCCCTAAATTCCCAGCTAATGACAAAAGTGGGTGTGTAATACTGACTCTCCCAGGATAAGAGCCATACCATTTGCCACCAGCAGTGCAACAACTTACCTGTGTCATCCCAATGATGATTCCCAGCACATCATCGTGACCTTGAGGTGGCCTGACCAAAACCTATACCCAGATCCTTAATGGTCAGACCTGGACAGAACCACAAGGCAGCTGGCCCACCTTCAGGCTGGCACCTGTATGGATTTCTGTGTCTCAGCAGGTGTTGCTTCCTGAGAGCTCTTCATAGGAGCTGACTTGGAAAACAGCTGCTTCAATCTCTTGGGTCAGCATTTGCCCAAGAAACCTGGCACAGCATGAGAACAGTTATCCAAGCCTTTTGTAGGGAAATTATTTTTCTCTGTCAGCCTGGCTTGGGTGCAATGTAACACCAGTGGGTGTCACAGTTCCCTGTGGGACCCAGCACCTCCTCCTTTACAGGGCACTGAAATTTAAAAGGTTCATTCAGGCAACTGCACTGCAAAATGTCCAGAGGTAAATTCAGATCCTTCCTTCCTGCTCAGTTCCCGGAACTGCTGAAGAAAGGAATTTACTTGTCAGGGTGCAGAAGTTGTGACTCTCCAAGCTCGGAGGCTCTGGTGGCTGACCTCAGCTCTTTGGGAGGGCAGAGCCAGAGAGGTGAGTGCTCAGGACAGCAGCTCCTATGATAACCCTGTTGCGTCAGAAGTGCCTCAGCATGGCTGAATTCCTGAAGGATTGGGAAGGGGAAACAGCATGCACAGACATCTCTTTAAACTGTCAGATAAGCTGCACAGTAATGGGTGGCTCAGATATTGTCACTTAAACCCCCTGTGAGACTTCAATAGCTGGGGATTTAATACCTGGTGGCTCAGGACAGAGACTGGCCCGTACAGACCGAGGGCAGCCAGGCACAGGGTACTGCCTGCAGCTCCCTGTGCGCTGCTCACCTCTCTGCAGCAAGCACTGGAGCACCAGAGAGGTGATGCTTTCAGCTGCTCCTCTTAGAATCAGATGGATCAATCATTTGCCTGTCATTAGGAGGTGTCTGTGAAACTTTCTGGAATTCACTTCTTACATTTAGTGATGTGCCCAGTACACACTGGAAGAAGAAAAAAAGATGAGCTCAGTTAATGGAATGGACAGAGAAGGCAGCAGTGGCAGAGGACACACACCAGTCCCACATGGACCAGGCACAGAACAATATCTTGTCAGAGGAAAAAAAATCCAAACCACCTCAGCACTCTTCTCCAGTGATATCACAGGCTGGGAAGAATCAATCAGGCTTTCAAAAACTTAGGGCTATAAACAGTAAAATACCTTAGTCATCATATCATTAATGTACAGCTTTGCACCATGAGAAAGCTTCTTAGTGAGACTTCTCAACCTGGTATTAAGTGTATGAAAATATATCTTGGGATTCTTAAGACTTAAAATTACTTTCTCTGTTAACTCTACTCCTGAGATCCTTGATGGAAAAGTACATCAAATGTTTGCTTGGGCTTTAAATGCCATCCTGGCTCAAATGTGGTTCATGAAGCCCATCTGAATATTGCTCATTTCCTGGTGAGACATGGACTGTACATCACAAAAAACTAAGATTTCCCCTGTTGTCTATGAAAACAGGAGAGAATTACTTTCATTCTCTTGTTCTAAAGAGAAAGTTTCACAGTTTTAAATACTCAAATCTCATGTTTACAGCTTTATAGCTTTGACCCTCACTAAAAATGTAATTCTTTACATCACAGACTTGATTTTAGACCCCTGTCCTTCGGAAGCTGTTTGATCATCCTGTGGAAGGCATAACTAACTGAACTTATAGGTGGCCTGAAGCGATGGAGATGCAGGAGGACACTTGGATGCAACATCTGGTAGCTGTCAACACATACACAGTGCAACAGCAGCACAAAATAAACCTTCAGGCAGAATGCTCCTTTACATCTGACAGCTTTTGTTCTGCAGAAGCCAGGAAGAACTTCCCACCTCCCTCCTTTGTCTCCTTGTACAAAACAGCTTCAGGATGTTCCCACACAACCCTCTTCTGGAAGCAATTGTAGCCAGGATTCAGTAAGTTGGTCACACAGTGGTACTGAGGACCTGTCAGTGGCTGTCCCATTCACAGGTTCCCTGGTATGATGGAAGAAGAAATTCTCCCCCTTACAAGAGAGTACTGGGGAAGTTGGTGCCTTTCCTCAGCAATGCAGAGGGATTTGCCTGCCAGCACTCTCAGTGCTCTTCCACCTCGTGTGTTTCCTGGTCCCACACAGATGCAGAATGACAGCAAAGCTCCTGGTCTCTGATCCTGTAGCACACAGTGTTTCTTATGCTCTCCGTAGGCATTAAAGCTTTAATAAGAGTGTAGAAGGTGCCCTGTGGCTTGCAGGGGAATGGGGCAGATAATAACTCTGTGTCCTCCTGTGTTAAATACCTGTTTCCTCGTTGCCTGTGATTGATGGATAATGACACAATAGCCCACTTAGGCGTGCCACCCCCATTTTCCACTGTAATAATTTCATTTCTAGACAAGAACGTTAACAACCCAGTTACAGTCAAATGGAAACAGAAATTCGCAAATAAAAGTTGCTGACTGCCAGAGCTTTGATCTTGCATCTTCAAACCTGAATCTGAATTTAATCTTTTACTCGTGCGAGTCTCACAACCTGAGCAGAAAACAGCAAAATTCAAGGTTCTCCTTTTGAACGAATTCCAAATCCAGGTAGCCAAACTTCCATTATTTAAATTGAAAAGGTCCAATACAAACTCAGCTGGGAAGAAAACAGACTAAAATCCACATCTGAAGGGAATTCCAGCTCTCTCTCACTATCAAAATCATAGATATACATAAAACATACTTAATTTCAACAGAAAGGTAGGCAGGCTATCTCTTTGAAGAGAAGGAAACAGTGCTTCTGCCTTCTTCCTTAACCCCAGGGAGTGTGCAGCTTGTTTTTTTTTTCCTCTTCTAGAATCAACCTTTTACCTTCCTGTTCCAGCAATCCAACACCAACAGTGCATCAAGGAATGGAAAAGCAATCACTGCTAAGATAGCACAAAAGCATGAACGAACAGTTCTGAGGCTGAAGCTCACAACAACGACTCATCAAGTGAAAACTGCAACATTTTGGTATGCTCCCACTTATCAAAACAGTCCAGATGGAGTTCTAGCGTTATAATCTGGCTCATATGCTTGTAAAACATATCTGGTGTTCCCCTCGACACTGCTGGAATTGGGCTGAGGACTTGCTGGACTCAGCCCAACAATTTATGTCTCATTCTCAGTGACAGGTCTTGTGCAAACTATTATGGCAAAACTGTGATAGAAAATGGTGTCACTCTGGAAATGAAAGTTATGGTGCATGAGATGTCTTGATTCTGACATCTGAACCCGTCCAGACATTTCACTCTCACTGCCTGCTCATCTCCCTTAAGACACTTCAGTCGTATAATCAGCACTGTCCACTTCTGAGAGTACAGAGGGAATTTCTGAGTGCAGCCGCAGTTTGGTTAGTCACCAGCCTACTTAAAGGATGACTTCAAAAGCATCAAAGCAAATTAGTGGCATGAGTCTTACTACTTTCATATAGGAGCCTGATCAAGGGATTTTACATCCTAATCCAAAATCCCCTTCTGACCATATACACAATCAATTGCAGCACCACACAATTTGTCCTATACCTCATTTATCACGTTCCTTTGAAGCAATTTGAGGCTACAAGATACATACCTTCCAAATGGTTACACAGGGATATATTTAGAGTTTCTACAGATCTTCACAGAAAATCAACTAATGAGGAATGCAAACACAAAAAAATATACAGCCTGTGAGAAAGAGCAGTCAGCAGTAAACCATCTCTCTTTGTTTTAAGGTGAAACTGCACTCATCTGTAGCATCTATGACTAAGATTTCCCCATTGGCGCACAATTATTCCATTAACACATTAGGAGGAGAGGACCTGACAGCTACAGAGAGAGGGTGCCATCTGTATCCTGCCCATGCATCCAAAGATTACTTCAAATCCTTCCTAGCTCAAGGCAAGATCTCACCTAGAAATGAATTCAAAAGATGAGTGTTCCAGATGCCTCATCACTCAGGAAAATGCTTTGCGTACTGAAAATGACCAAACCAAAGCTATTTCTTAGGGAATGCTCTGCCAATGAGTCCTCTACAACAGAACTGTAGCCCCATGGAAGGGGCAGAAACAGACTTACCCATGGTACACATTGCACTTTGTATGCACAAGTAGAAATTTTCAAGTACCTCCATTTTTACAACCAGTGCAGCAAGTAACCAACCTTTTCCTGCCGAACAGCAGTGAGTGATGCAGCACATGTACTGATATATACACATTATACAGTCAATCAGCCAGAGAGGACTGGACACTTATCTTGTCAATCACTCACAGATCAAGTTTTTTAAACAAATTTCAAGAAATCACAATTATTTCCTCCAGCTCCTAGCATTGTAAAGAGAACATCTCATCCAACAGAGAACTTGATTAACAAGGCATTTATAATCTATGGGAAAATAATAGTTATTTCAGAGTTACATCATCACACAGATTTGTTAATGTCAATGGGCAACAAATTACAACAAACCCATCACCAGAACAAAAATGCAGGGGCCAGAGGGAGAGCAGCTTCATTTTAGAGAAGGGTACGGAATGATGCTTTATGTGAAACAACCTATTTATACAGCAGCCCAAGCCAACCTCAGCACACAGAATAGATAATTCTGTAATATACAGCAATATTTGAGTCCTGAGATAACCCTGCTGGGCCACACATCCCCAGCAGCAACTAGAGATACTGAGGACGTCTCACTTAAGCATGTGCTGCATGCTGCAGGTAGCTCACCCGGAAGCTGTCCTCTGGGACAATCCCATTGCAGATGAGCAGTTCAGCAGCAGCAGTAAAAACATACAATCCCCACCACGTGAGGGTGAAGGAAAAAGGAGGACAGGATTTTGGAATATGAGCAGGGAGGTGGAGGGACATAGCAAGCTGGGAATCACACAAGTAAAGCAAGAAGATGCAGCTTCACAACTCTTCCAGCAAAAAGTGAACTTATTTTAAAACACATTGGGTAGCATGGTTTGCTTCCCGAAGCAAGGCAGGACAGAGCTGCCAAGAAGGAGGTTGTAGATTTTTTTATCTGGGTAGGGCTGGAGAAAACACATTGATGGGAAGCTACTATTGGCTGAAAGGAAGAGTGTGTGAAGTCTCTGGCAGAAGTTCTCTTACAACCTTCTGTGCCAAAGGAAGAGGGACTAAGAGGATTCACACGGCTTGGAGAGCTGAGATGACACAAGATGTTGAGAAGACAGGAGAGAAAAAGGTCCAGAGAAATATTTTCAGTACTTTTGAGCAGTTACATTTTACAACAAAAGCCACCCTTCTCTGCACATGGAAGGTCTCTGCAGTACACAGAGATTAAGTCAGTCCTTCCAAACAGGCAGTGCATTTATCACAGCTTCATGGCAGGATACACACATGTACACCCACGCACCCAGCCCTGTCACAGGTCATTGCAGGCAGATCCAACTGCTTATTCACAGGCAAGTGTCTGCCCAGCTCCAGGAGCTTCCCACTGCAGGTTTCCATACAGATCTCAAAGGTTTACAACTCCATCTAAACGCCGGTACAATGTGGTGGTTAGTGAGACACAAGAGGGAACGAACAAATTATTGACTCAACATATCAGGCCTCTGTGATGTAAAATCAGGGTGAGCTTGTGACAAGGTCACACACTGAATCAGACACAAAAATCCCCAAATCAGCTCTGCTGCCTGGAAATCCACTCATCCACTAGCCTGTGGAGAGAACTTTCCATAGGTCAGGTGGCTCATAAAAATTCCTCCACAATGGGCATGTTTCCCAAACCATTACGATGTTTACAGAAGAAACTGCCGAGGTATACAAGCCTTTTACCTCACTCAGAGCAGAAGACTCTAAAAGCAGATTCTAGAAATCCAAACAGTCAAAAGCAGGACAGGCTTCATGGGGGTGGGAAAGAGCAGGGGAAAAAGAGGTGTGCTAATGATACAACTTGAGCAAAATCCACACACCTAACTCGCAACAAGAAAAGCAGAAGATAATGTTAGTTATAGATCCTAAGAGGACAGATCAAAAGCAAGGCTATCTCCAGCACCTTAGCCTAACACACAAATGGATTTCAGCATATTTGTGGACATGCCACCACCACCCTCAACTGCAGGTTAAAGAGATAGAGTGACATTATAAAGTGAATAAATGATGGATACGAGACAGCCCATGAAAATACATTTGAGGCAGGTGTCATCTTCCATTATAGGGGGAATCTGGTAGATTCTAGAAAAAAATGCCAGACTCCACAATTAGGCACATTCTACCAAAAGGAAAGCAATTATTTTTGATGCTTGGACACACATTTTCTCTTACAAATTGCAACACACTCCTTGTACCACAGGCTTCAATAAATACTCCAAGGCTACAGGTCACAGGAGAACTTCCATTCTCAGGATAACCACATGCTCCTTCTTTATTTAATTGGGAAGCCACACGGAGTTGCAACTTGTTACTGCAAATGTTTTCAGGACAGAAAGTCCTAAGCTTTGGCTGCTTGTCACAGCATCTTGTGTATTTTAACACCAACAGTTACAGTGAAAAGCCTGTGAAGTCTGATCTGCACCAGAAACTCTGTTCACACAGAATACAGACAGGCACTGCAGCGAATGCATACAGGGGAATGGGCTCAGAGCAGGAGAAACACATAGTTAATGCTTCCAGTTGCACAGGAGTGGGATGCACTCAAGTGAGTACCCACGAAATCCAGTAAGAATCCCTCTTACTCTCTCCAGTAAGAAACAAGTAGGGGAATGGAGATATTGCTGTGCTCCACAAGTTGAATCAGGACAGTACTGCAGGGAAACTGCTCTGACAAGTGCCAGCCTCAGTGCAGGATGGCACAAGAGCAAGTCTTGGAACAACCAAGCACACCCCTGGAAACCTGCACAATAATTCACAATGTACGCATTTTTAAAAGTTCATGCTATAGCTTGCTTCTTGCCCTCTTTCTTAAGAAACAGGAGGAAAGAATTACAAAGTTGTTAGTTACTAGCAACAAAAGCTAGGAAATATTAATGCAGCCAGTGTTGCTACGTTTGAGGCCTGAGAGGATCTGGAGACAATACTACATAGTCAGTTGAGACAAACCATTTGCTCTTCAGCTTAAAAAGTGCTCTTGCTTCCACATGTATAATGACCAGCTCCACCTCAGTGAAAACAGTGAAATGTGCAGGCAGCAGAGACAGCCTCCCTCCATTTCTCCTCCTCCTGCCTTTATGACATACAACAGTATACAAAGGGTACTTCATTTCCCACCTGATTTTCTCACACCAAGTAACACGCTTGTTATGTCTGTTCTCTTCTACACATGAAGGAAGAATGCAAAAAGATCCCATGTCTATGGAGAAGAGCAGCTATAGGATGTATTCCCAAAGGTGCTTCCAAGAAGCTAAACTGGTGCCCTCAGACAGGAACACTACTACACAAGAGGCTACACCAAAGAAATGACACAATCTGAGCCAAATACCACACCACATCCTTTCAACACTGACAACAAAGGAGGGGAAATTATTTAGGAAAAATAATGTGTCTTAGCAGACAGGAACCCTATTTTCCATTCAAAATAACTTTCTCCCCAATGGGAAAAGCAGCTCATCACAGAGAGAAAAGAGGTCTCACAACTCAAATGACAGCCAACGTGAAACAAAAGGCCACCAGGAGCATCACCAACCACGAGGCTCCTAGAAGGGCTGGACCTGGGCTCTGCACAACAAATCAACAGCTCATCTGCCCTGACGGAGCAAAGAGTCCCCCAAAGTCAGGAGAGCCAGCATCTGGCACTTCACTCATCCAAGCCCTGTGCCCTGGGGATAACAGTGACCCAGCACCTTTCATGCACATTAGATGGGACCCTGGAGCTGGAATAAGTTGCCAATGCAAGAATCAACAAGTCAAAGCAATTAATAAGGGGCCTGTTGCCGTTACTTTAGCTGTGGCAGTTAATACACGTGGAATGAAACTCTCCTGCAAAATCAGGGCAACACAGAAGATGGGTGTTTCCTTATCACTATATGTAACAGAAAAGCCCCCTCAAATCTCAGCAGTCACATACACATGCTAAGACTTACTGAATGGAGGAAGTTGAACCTGGTAAATCTGTAGCCTGCAAATCTGGCAATGATCTTAAGTGGGTGCTGGTGTGTGTTGAGTAAAACAAGAAGATTTCACAATATCAGAATTATACAATATAGGGATGTAGCAAATTGTTCTTCAGGCAGGGTCAGTTCAACAGGCACTAAACAGCATCAAAAATGCTGGTTTTGCACAAGCTATTTATTCCCAGACTGCAGATGCCTGAGAAAGAGGCAGGTTGACTAGTGAGGGACCAGGATGTCACTTGCTATTTATGCTCTCACAAGTGACTGAATTTGACAGGGACAGTTGATAACCTTCTGAAAATAACTGAACTATCAAAGAATCTGCGTCTTAGCTACCACAGGATTTTGGTTTTGCAGCTTGCAAAAATGCAGACTGATTCTCGGTCTAAGGAGATGATCTTGCAACTCTACCCTGGAAGTCACTGAAGTGGAATATCTATTCTCTAGGGACATCTCATAACTCCCTTTCTGAAGATGTGTATTTGTCTCTTACTTAGAATTTAAGAGTCACCTATTTCCACTGCAGTATGTCAGGTATAAATTGGTAAAATCTTGCCAATTTTTTTGTATAGGTAATTAGAATGCCTCTTTTTCCATGTTAAATCAAAAGCAGATGAGACAAGTTGACCTGTGTGGGGCAATCCAGAGGTTACAGCTCTCCTGACCAAATGCATGTAGCTTGGGTCACCCCAAACCCTAACTTCACTCATTACTAACACCTGTAGGTCTACTTAAACATGATGAAGATTGGCGTATGGAGGCTTGGGAGACAATCCCTTCCAAGCACTCTATCTTCCAGCTTTCTTCTGCACACACAGACAGCCAGGTATAGCAGGAAGAAAACTGGAAGACTTTCATACCCTGTCTGTTTTTAGCACATCCCAGGTGTGCATGGCTGGACCTCAACTCCTGTTGCTAGCAGGGTTCTGGCAGCACCCTGCCTGAGTTTTGGAAGGGAACCACAGGAAAACACTCCCCAGCCTGAATGCCTGCTGTAACTGCTGCTGGGGAGGTCAGTGTAAGCAGCAGTGGAACACCAGCTAGAGCTTTTTCCCATGCATGTGTGCGCAGTGATTTACTGGGCACCTGCAGGCACTCAATTCAGTTTAAGGATTGGTGTCTACAGGCTCTCTGCTGTAGCAATGGGCCTAACTTGATCAAGTCAAAACACCTGCCCAATTCTATATATTCCAAATGGGAGAAGGGCAGAGCAGGCATCAACAATCAGAAAAAGAGGGATCCCCAAATTCCCAGGTACTTGGGAATTGCTCTTGCGTAGGAAGACGTTATTTCATGTGAGCAGAATGGTGGAGAGAATATGGAGAGGCATTTGGTTAAAAGGAGTGTCATCTATAATTACAGATTCCACAGTGACAAAAAAAAAAAATTGGGAATTGTAGAAACACTGAAGGGGAAATAAAAGTTGTCACTGATGGTAAAAGTAATAATTAATTCTGGAGCCTTCTCTCTCTCTGCTCCTCACCACCACCTCGGTGGGAATGTGCCAGGCTCTTTCCCAGCAACAGAATTATTTCTGTAAAACATTTTTGTAACTTGCAATACCTCTGTAACTGAAAATAGAGGCAAATGCGAGTGCTTAGTGGGACCTTTGAAACCCCAGCTGTGAAGACTCATTAACTGTAAGTACATTTTTGCAGATGCACAGCTCTGAATCTGACTCATAACTCTCCTCCCATGACAGCAGGACCCGGGATTCAGGTAAAAAGGCTTAAGATAATTGATATGGATTCTTACTCAGGCAAATTAGGAGGAAGAAAGCAGCAAAGAGGAGACTTAAGGGATATGGTGAAGGAAGGGGGATCAATCGTTTAGTTGGGTCTGTTGAGTGATCCATCACTTGAGTTCCAAGGCATAAGGAGGGTGGTATGAGATAGGAATCTAAGTCTGATCTAACAAATTTTATGTATCTTGCTCTTGTATGGTGGTAAACAGCTCTAGCTTCAAGTATCAGGTCAGAATAAAGGCCCCTCTTGAGCAGTTACTGGGGATTTCAGCCATTTTATACTTTTAAGGACTGGAAATGCTCAGGTTTACCAGGCTCAACTGCAGGTAGGGTAGTCTTTGTGTCTGCAGCTCTGGGTTGCCAAAGGACAGGATAGATAAGGGGGAGATGCACAATTAAGCATCTCTCCCACACATAAGGCATATGGCAAAGTGGAGCAGTCAAGTCACAGCTGACTCAGAGCTGCACACGAGGGTATGCACCTACAGTCACATGTGCATGTGTGTGTGCACACACTGCCGGGGGAAGCATTTACTGCCAGCACAGCTCCTCCCATCTGCATTTCAATGAGAACAAAAACAGCAGGGTCAAAACCTGCATTAGGAGTCTGTCAGCCACCAGCCTCTGACTCCAGCCAGTGTGCTGACACACCAGGGAGGAGGGCAGACCATTTGGTGTCCAGCAGCTCTTTCCCACTGGCATTTCTAAGCCTGTCACAAGATTCTAGTAACGACAACATTTAAACCGCGGTGTTGTGTATTATACAAGAACAGACCTTCCTTCACAAAAACCTCATTGGCTTTCCACCACCCCACCAAAAAAGAAAAAAAAAATTAAAAATCTTCTAGCAGCATTGACCGAATTGTAAAGCAACCTGGTTGGCTTCCATGCATCCGATGGCCTCTTCCAAGAGTGAAAACTCCACGCAGACATAGCCATAGTCGTAACCTGGGGACAGCATTTAAATACAGACGGGAGTCATGTTAGTGCCTTGTCATAAAGAAAGCCACATTAAATATTAAATTTCCCTTTCCCTCCAATGACAAGCCCTCTAACCACCACCCCTCTACTTCAGAATGAAAAAGAAAGAAACCAGGGACTAGCTGGATGATGATTAACTGTGCAGTTTACCATGAATGTTAATAGTACAGTGTTCCCACTTTCCCTTACACAACCCAGTGACAGTCACACCCTTTCTTAGGGCAAGAAAGTAATTGCTTTGCTGTTTATTTTTTTTAAGGCATAGTGACTTTCCATTGCCAGTTTCACATTTTGCGCTACCTTGGAGGCAGCACTCTCCAAAGTAAGTGTTGATAAATCATTTCCAAGTACCTTGCTGCAGATGTATTTTACACGAATAGCCAGCATTTTAATTGGACAATATTTCAGAAAGAACTAACGCAATTCCTTTGCCTTTGCTATTTTTCTTTCAACACCTGCTTACTTTTTGAAGTCCAATCTCTTGCATTATGAAAAAGTGTAGCTGAACAGGAATGAGAACTCCCAACTTTCTCATTTTGGTAGAGATATCATTGCACATATAACAAGAGGGCGTGGCAGCTTTAAGCTTAGATTCAAGAAATTAGAGAGCCTTTACTCTTCTCACTCCTTGGAAAGCTGTCATCTCAGTCACTGCAGAAGGGATCAACTGTGTACTCTGGTTACCCACCCCGAAATATTATGTCCCAAAGCAAAGTGCAGGGTGAACACTACAAAATGTATGACCAACTCCAGACCCATCCTTGATACTGAAACTATCTCAAAGAACTGGAGCGCTAAGGAACAACCTGAAGTCACAACCTCACCCTTCACATGTCAAGACCACCACACTCCAAAACAGTGCTTTCCAGATGATCATGGACCGAGATGCTCCTACTTGCCCTACATGGGCACAAGCAGTGAGAGAGCTTGGCTCCCTCCTCCTGCTGCTCTTTTGGCTGGTTTGGAGTGAGAGGAAAGCTACTCTGCATGTGACTTGTGCCATTTTAGGCACCTAGCTATGCTGGTGATGAGCTTGTCTTCCCTCCTACTAAAGATGCACATCTCAATTCTGGTATCTTCAAACCAGGTGCATATCTGGTTCCTAGAGCTGCAGCCCCTCATCTTCCATGGAAAGGTAACTCCATGCACGCTTCTCTCAGGCAAGGCATTCCAGCCTCCAGGAAAACAGCCCCTATCTCCCTCAAGCCTATGCCTAAGAGCATTTACTGCACTTTCTAGTTTTTCCTTCTCTGTCACTATACCATCTTTTTACTTCACCACATCAAAGACAGGACCACATGAAACAACTTCATCATCAAACCCTACTGATTTTTTTTCTTTTTTTTTTTTTTTTGTGGGAGCTCTTTGCATGCTGTTCTAACAACACAATCCTGACTTTGCACCTTTGCCTTGAATAACAAGACTCCAGTTTTAATCTAGCACTTCTTCCACCTCACATAGGAATTTATTCCCCTTTCCCATGTTATCTTAGTCAATATAATTATGCTAAAGGGCAATTTAGCAATCCATGTGCTTTTCAGCTCAGTGGAAGATAAAGTCCAGCAGCACAACATCTGTGGTGGAAGGCAGCTAAAGCCACTTGACACTCTTACATGAAGTGGGCTCCTGGAACTAGAGGTGTGGTTTCAGCTGCAGGATTGACAGAACCAAATTGATCCAGCTGTTCCCATAGCATCCATTCTGCTCTGCAGCACAGCCACACCGGATCACATTTTGAAAATGAAGGAGTTCTTCTCTCTGCAGAAGGCAGCTGCTCTCCAGAAGCAGTGCTGCCCCTTGCTGGGAGACTGCTCTGCATTCTGGGCAGACACCTCTGCTACTCTATGCACAGTGTTCAGCCTCATATGGTACATTTTAAAGCCTTACTCAAATTCAGAACTCTCAAGTCACTTCTTTCCCTCCTGTTTAGAAAAGGGCTGCATGAATGATATTTGTCAGCCCATAAGGCTCCTGATTCCCCTTCAGAGAGGATTTTTTGAAAGCTGCTGTAATCAGTAAGGCAGGATCAGAGCACTGTCTTACTTCCATGTGTAGGAGATCTCATGAGAGACACAAAGCAAGATTGCAAAAGTTTTCATTCTATTTGCTCTGCAATAAGAGGACGTTTACATCCCAGTCCTCATGAAGGGAATGAGTAGTTTAGACATGGATTTAATCCAGCATGACACAACTGAGAGCGCAAGGCTGAATGTTATACGGAGATACAAAAGCTCAGATGCTTGGAGGAACGTACGCCAGCAGATCATTCCAAGCACTACATGGAGACAGTTAAGGTGAAGCCCAGCACGTTTCTCCTTCTGCACTTTTCCCACCTCTGCTCTCCCGCACCGAATTCATAAACATAGCAGCAATAACATGTACAAAAACAATAACCATGGCCCCACGTCCTGCCAAAATGCAGCTCCAGGCCAAACATTCAGCTCTTGTGGTTGGCTCGCAGAGGGATGCAGCTTTCTGGAATTCACTACAAGCTGTCCTTGCACAGACAGCGCCGAAGTAGTGATGCAAGAACAGAGCAGCCTGGAGCCACTTGCTGAAAACCACTGCTGAAGATGTGTGGGGGCTTGACACTTTTCCCCTCCCCCAGATCCAGAGCTTTGCATGGATCTGACAAGCACACTCAGGATGCGAGAACTAAGGAGTAACATCAGCCTTGGGCGGCACACAACCCCTGCCCTGCCCCCCTGCCCCCAGCTCCTCCAGCTTCCATTTCAGACCATGGCAGGGAGGCGACTGAAATGGAAGCCTGTGGAGCAATGGCACCACACCTTCAAAACGCGATGTCTGCTGCTTTTTCCACCATCGGCAACAATCACATTACCCAGAGAACAACACCTGAAACAAAACCAAGTGGCTCAAGGCTGGTTCTTAGGGGGAAGCAACTACAGAGGCTCCTGCCACCAACCATTGTGCCTCTTCCCTGCCTCCTCCACAGGGCTAGTACAGGTCTGTGTAGCAGCTGCTAAGCTTGGATGTTTTTGTTTCCAAAGCCTTCACACAGTTTGCCTGTCAGAATGCCAACAATTTAGGTGCTGTTACCAGAGGCAGGACACGGGATTTTGATGGAGGGATAGGGACAGGCACCTAATGGCAAGAGCTGGTTCCATAGACATCCCAAGGTAAGCAGTGCTCCCCTGTGAGTGAGAGCTCTTGGACACCCTCTGGTATTCTTCAGGTCATAGCACTAAAACCAAAGCAATCAAACCAGCAAAGCAAAACCACTGCTGAAGAACAGTGTGCAGTTTTTGACCCAAAGAGGCCTAACTTCACATGCAAGGTTTCACATGAAGATATAAACCCTGGTATTTTCACCTATTGATTAGTACATTACTAGTTTCAGGATCCACAAGAAATTAGAATGGAGTAATGATTTGCAGAAGTATATATGATCAACACAGACTCTGTCAAAAAGAAAAGAAATCCTTGTGTGGTATTTCCCCCACACAATCCCTGAGCATGCTGCAGCACAGCTACACTGTCCAAATGATCATTCCAACAGGAACACTTGAACTCACCCAGATTTTGGCCCTAGCACAGCCAAAAAAGATGCATGTCCTCATCTCCCCCCATTTTTAGGTCAACTGTGTAAAAGGACTCTTGTACCTTATTTAGCTACTTCCTTTCAGCTGTGCAAGTCTACAGCACCACAGGCTGTGTACGACGGATGAAATCAGAACGCAAGGAGAGCATGCACATAGATTTCAGAGGACTTCTGCTTTCCCTTAAGTGCTTCTATGTATACACAACCCTTTACGGATGCTCCCAAAGCATGCTCGGCTGTCTTCTGCACTGAAAATGGCACAAACGCTTAATACTTAGGAGTAAGGACACATTTAGAGCTCCAGGAAGCTGCTCTGCAAGCACTGGAATAAGGAACAATCTGCCTCTGACACAGACATGTTTCAGCAAAGTGAATTTTGACACCAAATGGAGGGTCCCTGCTAGCATGCAATAGTTTGGCTAAAAATCCTGAAAGCCTGCCTTAAAATTACTGTTCT
The DNA here is from genome assembly GCF_008360975.1 of Lichenostomus cassidix. Taxonomy (NCBI): domain Eukaryota; kingdom Metazoa; phylum Chordata; class Aves; order Passeriformes; family Meliphagidae; genus Lichenostomus; species Lichenostomus cassidix. The sequence goes on from NC_139493.1 coordinate 16,329,982, forward strand.
TTGGCTTCAGATATAGAGATCAAAGACTTGGGATTTAAAATAAGACTTGTTTCTATACAGACAGTTTCTACTGAACAACTGACACACAGTAACGTGTTACTTCACCATAGTTTGTTATACCAAAGATCTAAATAAAGGAAAACCATAATGTTGTTCTCATAGGGGCTGTAAGCAGTGTGAAGACATAAAAAAAAAATCTCTAGAGTTTTAGAAGACCAAACGAAAAGATCCTGTAGTGACAGCAGCCCTATCTGTGCCAAAGTAAAGATAGTTTTGGAAAGAAGGCAGGATGGCAACATGACAAAGGCATCCAATCCGAGAGGCGACCCAGCTTCTTGATTCTAGGCATGAGCGTGCAGTCAGTCATGCTACTGCACAACCACAACGAGCTTAAGGCATTAGGTCACCTCATGAGGAACAATCACCTGCCTTTGCAAAAACAACTGTGACAAACCCCCAGCTGCTCTGGTGCAACACAAAGATATTCCCTCTCCTCCAGAATGGGAAGAAGATGGTCTCTCCCATTAAAGGATCTCCATGTAACAGCTCACCAAAGGACACTACACTAACCTGGGCAGCTGGGCCACCTGCCAGCACGGTAAAGGTCCCTGCATCTGCCAGGTGGAGCCAAGCAGCCTCACAGCAGATGGACGCAATGTAGTCTTCATGGGCAGAGAGCTTCCCCACCAACAACAACAACATGTCACTTGTGTTTTTTCCCTTAAGGTAAGACAGAGCTACCACAGAGGAAAAGCATTTGCAGTTCTGGGGACTTCTAGAACTTGGAGAGATGGTACATTAAAGCAGAGTCATGGCCAGCAGCTGAAGCAGGACATTCTTGCTGCTTGCTCCCTCCAAAGACAACTTGGTAGTGCAGGGTGCAGCTGAGGAAACTCTCCGCTGAGTTTTACCCATGCTAGAGAAGAAAATTCTACTGCTCTTCCAAGGGCAACTACAGCATGGAGTGATGATGAAGGACTTCTACATCCCTGAAGGAATCTGCAGTCTCACACACTAACCTTTGGGGAGCTCAGGTAATGGAGACAGGGATTGTGCACCCTGTTCTCAGAGAATCTGCCATTCCCTGGTTGAAAGAAAGATTTACCTCATGAGTGGGAGATTTTGGCAATGTGTCCATGACCCCAGGCACAAGATTTTCCCTTCCTCCAAGGAAAGATGCAGATGTAGGTCATCCATACCAGAATGAATACCTCATCACAAGAAAATACTAGAGAACACAGGGCTTTCTCTGGATCTCTGTGCTGTTACACTGGACTACTATTAGAAGGCATCATACACGCAGTGCTTCCAAGAAAACAAGAGCTCCTGGACATGCTCAGGAGTGGCTGTACCTGTGCCTACTCAGCAGGCACTGACCTTGCAAGTGAGGATGGGCACCAGAGTAGTGCCTTTCAAGGCAGGCAGAGGAAATAAATCTGTCCACACAGAAAAAAGCTGAAAGGGCACCCCCACAGCACGGCAGGGACAGCAGCAATCTATCTATGCTACCACAGAAGCCAAAATCATGAGCTCTCTCAATACCAGCTGGTGGATTCTGAGCATCCATAAATTTGTCAGATCTCTTTACTGCACAGATAAATTGGTCTTCAGAGCTACTAAAGCTGAAGTACTAGAAAACACAGGACAATCTGCAACAAGCCAAATCCCAAATTCCTTTCAAAGCCTGAGCATTTACAAGCCACACCTGCTGCTGGGAAAAGGCCTGTCACTTCCTACTGTCCCTCTGTGTAAAGAAATACACTCTTATACACTCATTCATGACAGAGAACAGCACCAAAACCACAGGAAATGAAACAGAGCTGTATTCTGAAAGATAGAGCACTATAGTCCATCCTCCTCCCTCCATCCTGGAGAACAAGACACAGAAAGGACCTGCCTGAGGCACCCTCAAAGGTGGACACCAAAAGCTCCATAAACTACAGGAACTACTACAGTCAGAGCCCCAAACGTCTGTCAACCCTTCTTGGCCCAAGGAAGGTAGTTTATACACCAGCACAGAGGAGAGGAGGGAAAAAACCCCAATGCTAAGATTGTACACACTAATTTTATTAAAGACAAAGCGTTGCATTATGTTTGTACAGAAACCTGGAATCTGAAAAGGTCTGAGGCTTTCACTTAACTCCATGAGAGGACTGGAAGCTGCTTACCTGAGAAGGAGTTCTATCCAGGAACTCGGTTTTAAAGTGCTGCTAACGTGAACCTGGTCTCCAGGATATATGACTTGTCATTTAGCACAAGTCTCAAGGCAATCAAGGTAACGTCAGTACACTGTGCAAAGCCTTGAAGTTTTGCTCCAGAGATGCAAAAGGAACGAGCACCTTTGTAAAAATGGATTCTGCATGTCAAAAAGGCTGTGAGCACATTCTGTGGATGAATGTGTTTGTTGCCTTTGCAGAACAGGCCTTATAACCCTGAACCAAGGTCGATCACTATCACAAACACTGACTTAGACCAGACTCGTACTTCCTATTTCCTAAGCCACCAACATCACAGATGAGGAAAGAGGAGCAAGAACACCTTTTGCTTCCAAGAGACAGTGTATTACTGCCCTGAAACCAAGCAAGGCAAGCCAAAAGCCTACTGCCCACACAGCTAGGAAAACTGGCAAGGCAAGGACTGCTGTTGATGATCATGGACTAATTCCAGCTAAGTGTATTTTTTGGTTCTTGGCAGACTACAAACTAGAAATAATTGATTCATGTACATCAGTGCTGAAGATATTTCCATAGGTTCTGGCAGGTGATCCCCGCAGTCTGCAGAACTCTTCTGATGACTAGTGGATCTGACCACGCCTCAAGAGGAAACTCCTCATGTCCTACAGCATCTTGTGAGCTCATGGATGATCACCTCAGGTCTCAGCAAGTGCCCAAGATCTGCATGGCTGATGCAGCAGAGTGGGCCATACAACCTTCGCTGTGCAAAGCACTAAACACAGCAACAGGAGATTATTCGTCCTGTGGTGCATCAGCAGCAGCCTTGATGGTGAGCCAAACTGTCTTCTGTATAATTAGCACAACAGGCCAGATGCCCCTCTGCACCACAGCGTGCGCTAGAGACATCCCACAGCAACCCACAGTGTGTTCTTTGTACCAAACCCAAGAATCTAAGCCCTTGTGGGACCTAGTCCTCATCTAACTCCAGAGGGTTGGTGCCAAGCCCTCTATATGGGGAAGCCACTAGCAGGCCACAAATCCACCCTCCAGAGGGGTTTCCCCAAGGGCACTGCAGCACTCCACAAAGAAAACAAAAAGGTCTCCATTTGGCACAGTTCCAGAAACACTCCCTCCCCGTGCAGAGGAACAGCTCACCTCTCCAGCCCTGCCTAAGGCCAGGAGCTGCAGCACAATGGCACCCATGGAGCAGTGGCATCTTGCCAGCATTTCTGGCCTCCAAGAGCATGCCTACCCAAACACCTCCCACAGCAAGGAAGCTAAAACCCTGTTATATGTGGGCCTGACAAATGCACAGCCATGTCTGCCTTAAGGGAGAGGAGATCTCACTGCCTTGGAATGCACTCCAGCCATGGAAAATGGAGAACTTATCCCTACAGCAAAGAGGTGCTTCAATTTAAAAAAAAAAAGGTGCTTCCATTTAAGGAAAAAAAAAAAGAGACACCAATTTTTCCATCATGAACTGGAAATTTCTGGACCCTCAGATTATAAGTTTTAGCAAAATGTAACACTGAAAAATACAATTTTGAATTCCAGAGGCTTCCTGATATATTCCTGAAACCAATGATTCACTGTTGTGATATACAAGATAGACTGCACTTGGAGGGAAAAAAAAGCAGCACCTTTTAAAGATTTATCTAAGGGGCTTATTAATATTTAACAGGGCACCAATGCGGCAGAGCTTAGAGAGAACAAGCAAGATAATCCGGTTTCTTGTAGGACTTGGCCGAGGCAATTTTAAGTTTAACACAGGGAAGGATAAGGGGAGCAGTTCCAAGCAACACATAAAGGGAAGGTCTGGAGAAATGAAACAGAACATGAATGCTAGGGCAAGAAGGTGGCTGAGCAAGCAATAATGCACATTTAGTGGCAACAATACTTGCTAAAACAAAAGCTTTTCAAAATGGAGCAGGCAGCTTTTTTGAAATTTCAGCAATTTCTGAAGTGCTGCACTAATTTAGAGGGTACATGAAGGGGCTGGGGTAGATCTCACTGCACCTGCTGACTGCCACCCAGCTCATCTGGTCCCTCCAGGTCCACTTCAGAGCTCCTCTCTGCCAATGCTCCTCTCCACCCCAGTAAGTGTCCATTCTCCACCAAGCTCTCCCAGCCCAGAAAACACTCCTCTCAGTTCCCCAGATGGGCTTCTGGAGTGAACTAGAAAAGTGTCATGGGCTGCCAGCAATTTCTCAGGCTCACTTTCCCTGAACAGCTGCTGGTACCAACACTAACAGGAATCCTGGTTGGAAAACACATGTTCCAAGCTTGTCCTGCTGCATGCTGCATCCAGGAGAACAATTTGAACAGAAGGCTCAGAGTGTGCTTTGTGCTTTCACTTACTACTTTAAACACCACTGTAGTGTCTTTTAAGAAAAGCAACCCTTTAAGATGAGGCTGGCTCCACGTGCCTCCTTCTCCAGGGTACACGTGTGTGGCTCAGCCAGAGTTCAGTGCATATCAGACCTCCAAGATGAGATCTCAGGCTTATGTCTGACATTAGTCAGGGAAATAGAAATAAAGCCTGATGAGAATCAGGCAGGAGATAAGTTTAAAATATGATCAAAATCAAAACCAGGGCAAGGTGTGTTCATATTAGACTCCTTAAAGGTCAAAAGGTATTGGCTTCAAGTTCCCAGCAGTAAGCACTGAGGTGGGAGCATGGCAGTAACAGGAGGATGAGAGATCCCACACCATGAACAGCCAGTGCTGTCACACACTGCACTAACACCTTCACAGAGGGGACACCACTGTGTAAAGCCACATGAAAGCCCTGAGCCCAGCAAGCAGAGATGAGCACCTTCAGATTGGACAGCAGCTCCCTGGAGCTGCTGACAAGTCATCATCGCAAGCATCTGTAGGAGCAGTGGGACACCCATGAGCTGCCTCCGCACGAGGCTCCAGGACATAGTGCACACCAAAGCAGCTGATGGACTCTGAGAAGGTTCCACTGTCACCTCAGGGTTTGCTCTTTGCAAAGATTAATTGGACAGACATGACCAAACACACTGGAGGAGGCAAGCTGAAAGATTTAATACAGTTATTTCCACCAAAGCTTACACATCACATTGGAAGAAGCCCTCTTCCCCCCAAAAATGGATTTGGCACTTTCAGTCTGAACATACAGGCATCAACTCAAAAATCTAACTGATGGAAATTACAAGTTAATGTCTTTTAGGGTAATACTATAAAGTCTGACTTTGACATTTTATCATTGTAAATATCTGCCTCTTTGATTTAAATAGAATTACTATGCCACTTCTTAAGGTCTCTCCTTTCACTGCCTCATTTAAAATCTAGCCACCATTTCAGTTTGTGGGCTTCAGAGACAAAATAATCTAAAGAATCAACAGCTTGAATGCATACCAAAAATCACACCAGGTATATTAAGAACACTGTTCCATTCTCAGCACAGCCTTCAGTGAAAATAGACTTTCCTTCGCACATACACAGTATGTAAAAAAAGGGGCTTTATAAAGAAATTGACTGCCTTCTCCAAGAAAAATCAACCATATATTTTTCCCCAAACCAGAAGGAGTCTTGTAAAAGATCATACAATGGAATCATTACACTGAAGCTGCTGAGATAAGCTTTATGATAAGCGTTATCTTTTTGACAAACCGATCCAAACCTCACTTATTTCGAGTTAATTGCGTGTTATTTGTTACGGCTGTTATTGTTCCCCCACAGCTGCAGGCATTCTTCTCTCAAACACACTCAACATGCATACTCATGATTAATGTTATTTTAACATTTCTGGACAGCACTCAAAAATATACAACCCACTCAGACTGGCTTAGCACGTGCACTTCTGAGCCAGGTTGTCATTGTCCCATCAAGCTGATACAGCAGTGCAGGTGTAACCCAGAGACATCAGTAACCCAAAAGGTTTGCTTTTAATTCTCACGGATATTTATATACACATCCCATCACAAAAGCATCATTTAGCCCATGACTGGCCCCTAGTTTCAAAGAGGTTTAGCTTTTCAGAAGTTAATACTAATTCAATTCTATACACTTCTCTAGGAGGAGCTAATGTGAAAAGCTGGATTAATTTTACTACAGCTTCTAGTTACACAGTTTCTAAAAGAAGTATTCACAATTCAGGAAGCTTTTATTGCCCTAGACCTATCCATCTTGTGCAAGAAGGATCAGAGAGCTGTTTAAATGCAGCCTCAGGACATAATGCAAAACAAAGACTTTGCGGCCTCCACGTAACCTGGAACAAAGCTACACCACTTAAGTGACTGATGTTGACTGGACAGGGTTAAACAACAGCTTTACACAGCTCATAAAACACGAGCTAATTTTAACTTCATTCTTTGCCTCCCCACAATTGCCAGAAAAACTTTTTAAAAAGCCAACTTTGCAGCTGAAGAGACAGCCTGAGACAGAATGCAGCTTTTGGAGAGACAGCAGAAAACTGCAACCCTCACATCACATGTGACCACCTGCAGATACCAGAGCTTCTGCACATAACTTCAGACACTGTGTCTCATCCTGAGCAGCTTTTGAAATGGGGAATGGGAGGAAGAAACAGCAGGTCTCTAATGAGGGCAGTAAGTCCCAGTAACGTACATGGGAAGAGATTTACGAAGAAATTTCCAGTTCATGTTAATTTATTACTGAAGTGACATGTTTCAGAAGGAAAAAAACCCACAACAACTGACTAATCACATCAGCACAGGCAAGAAAGGAGCATGTTGCAATTATTGTGTTGCAGTGAGTGCTGTGTGGGTGACGACAGCCATGCTGAACTATGCTTAGAAAAGAGGAAAGGAAGCAAGAAAGACTGACTGTGCCCCTTAAGCCCTGCTTGTTGGGCCAGATTACGTGACACAGGGATGTTCTTTAGTTCAAAGGTTCCTGAGAAGGTTGTGAAATCTCCTTTGACAGCTTCCAGAAACAAAAATACACTTGAGAAATACCCCACTGCCCCAGTTTCTCTCCCCGGTTACTAAACACATTGGAAGCTTTTATATAATGTATTGACACCAAGAATTCCAGCTGCTTCACATACAATCCATACTGGAAATAAGAAAAAGCACTGATGAATGTAGAAGCTTCTGCTCTCCTAGGTTTAAAGAAAAAAAATTAAAATAAAATACCAGTTTCCAGGTATTTCCTACTAGTATTACTCACACCAATCCCCAGGACTCACCCTTCCTACCATCGCACATCTTTGATCCAGTACAACTTTCTCACAAAGCAGCTTTGTAAAATATTTCTTTCTTCAGAATCCTATACACGCTGATCAGAAGTACAGCAGAACTTTATTCTTTGAATGAGGAAGAGAATCCAGACCCAGTATTTGGATATTTGCTTATAAAACTTACTTTGTCTTTTTTTTTAACCTGTCTTCGTACCTAAGCAGGGTACCAGTTTCAGGTTACTGAAGGAGAAATGTTAGGACAGAACAGGTTTCCTGAAGACACTATTTGTGCAGCATTTGTTCCACAGAAACACCACCTCAGAAACAAGATTTAGAACAATCCAAAGGACTTAGTAATAGTTAAAAACAGCTATGGAGGAATTAACCTGCTGTCCCATGGCTTTACTCTTGATGGCTATTAGAAGTGCTCTTCCTGCTGCTCCTGCATCTCTCCAGAGGCAGCTGGACACATGCTTTACCTCTGAGGCAGCAGTGAGTATAGCCATCAATTCTGAGGACAAGAGGAGAAACTACAAAACTCAGTGGGCATTTTCATTCAAAAATACCTGCAATTAGGGCACTTAAAGACTTTAACCAAATTGCCTAAGAGGGTATTGGTGTAAAAAATACCATGTTGTGACCTTGAAACGGGAAGCACTGAAAAAGCATTCTCACCTGAGCTGTAATCTTTCAGTCGCAGGTCCTTCACAGGTGTCCCATCAGGCCCTCGGAAAGCATTGAGAATCTACAAGAAAAACCAGATCCACTTTATCTCCAAAAATCAAACCTCCAAAACCAGGTATGTGCTACTGCACAGTTCTCTCTCTCCAAGAGTTCTTTCCTTTCTAGGTTAAGTCTGTTACAAACTGACACACTTTCTTAATTAAGTTCCAGCAGTACCCAAGAATTGTTACCGAATTTTGAGAAGTATTGTTGGGTTTTGTTTGAAGAAGCGAGCACCATTTACACCACAATTCAACTGTTCAAAGGTTTATTACGCTGGTTTCAGCCAGACAGCTCAACTCAGATCCTTATTTAAGGTCAAAGATGTCCCACTGCCTTTAAGAAAATCAAAGTACAAGGACAACTGCTCTGAGTCTTATCATCCTCTGAAGGACAAAGTTCCTGCTGTGAGTTCTCCTGTATCAAGCCTCAGAAGCTGATAGCTACAGCTAACCCTAGCAAAAACTGCTGCATGTAGGGGTTGTCATGCCTGGAATTGTCACCAAACAAACAAAAAACCCCAAAACTAAAGTCCTAATTCATAGCAGAAGCTTTAGGAAATGGAGCTACTTTCACTTTGTAGCCTAGATTATTTTACATTTTTTTACTAAAACCAGTAGGAGCAGTAGACATCTTTTCCATCTTTGTAAGATCTCATTTAAGCAATTTCAAGTAACTAAGAACAAACAAGTTCACTTAGACACTACACGTCTTCAGAGCCCAAAATAGTAGTAACAATATTTGGTATATATAAAGCCGTGATGAAGTAAGGCATGTTACAGAGTCTGGAGTCAAGGCTTCTAGCTATCAACACCCCACATGCAACCACAGAAAAACTCATCACTTCTAGAACCCCCAAAAACCCAAAATAATCAAATAACAGGTAACATTGCAGTGACTTCTAAATCTGGATTTTCCCCTGGGGAAAATGACAGACCATCTGATCTACATTAACCAGACTTAAAAGCGGTTCTTTGGAAACCCTCAACAGAAGTTTCTGGATGAGAAACATCCCACTTACATCATCCTTTGTGGCAGTTTCAGGCACTCCTCCTAGTCGAATGAGCTTGCTTGGCTTCACATACTTGGGGCAGGTCCGGTAATCTTGGTCCTTGAGTTCACACAATCAAGATGGTTTTACAAATGAGAAATGGTAGCTCACAAGATACACAAGCAGTAGCAAAATAAAGCAGAGGATAATTCAAAGGCAAAGGCCCATAAGCAGCCTGACTGAAAGCTTTAACCCCTGTCTGAGATTCAGGGAGGTCTGGAGGAGCCTTTCACATGCTCACTGAGCTGTATAGTAAGAACTAGCTCCAGGAAAATAAAATGGGCAAATCATATCTCTCTGCTTTCCATCAGTGGGAGATTCAAATTCAATAGTAGTTATTCAAATTCAATAGCAGTTATTAACTCAGTAATTATCACTACCTTCAGATTTCCAAGATAACTCTGAAGGAAAACAATGTACAATAGCAGTTGTACACAGACCCAGCCAAGGCAGGAGCTTCTCTCTGATACTGCTCATAAGCAACACCCAGGAGAAAATAACAAAATAAGTTTTATCTGTAACCACTTCCCCCAACACTCTCTGTCTGGTCATTCTCAATTTGGGGACTTTCTGAACCAAATCTGGTTCTACATATTTAGCAACTCTCACTTGCTGAACTGCACTTCTCTTGAGAAGTGTTTCTGAGATAGAAAGGGTGCCTATTAAATAACCTGTAGCAGAGAATGATCCCAGAGAAGGATGGTGAATTAGAGTAGAACTCAAGTGGTGGTATATGGATGAAGACTCCCTCCCAACTTCTTCCATTCTTTGGCCAATACATGTTTAACAGAAACATCAACTGACAAAACCACCTACCTGAAGGTTCTTATAGGGCCTAGAATCTTTGCTGGGTTTTCCTTCCGAAAAGGACTTGCCATGTTCGTAATCAAACATCTGGTGCCCTGGCAGCCGGTGATCTACATCACGATATTCCATGTTCCGGTAGTCTGTATCTTGCCTCCCAAGGAAATCCAGGTCACCTTCACCCTTTAACCCAAGATCAGAATCGGATCTTTGCTGCTCCCCCCCAGAAAGCTGCTGCTGTTGCTGCTTGTTAGCAAAGGTCTGAGGTTGCTCTTCTTGGTCCTGAAGAATAGGAAGAGGTCCGCGGCTATTTTGGAAATTGTGCGAAGTGTCATCTTCAAGACCCAGTCCCAGGGACTCCTCTTCTCTGGCTGGTGCTTCCGAGTGTTGAAATTCTCCTTTTTGGCTACCAAAAGGAGTTCTGTCTAGACCAAGTGCAGACTCATCTCTTTTGCTGGTGCTTAAACCAGTGCCCTCTCTTTCTGCTAAAGGTACAGTAGATTGGTTGTGCCTAAAATCTACAATGTTTTGATCCATGGGAGGCATTTCCCTATCTGAAAAGTCCATGGGAGGAGCCACATCTCTGCTCCTAAAATCCTGATCAGATCGGGACCTGTGCCTATTTCTGACGAAGTCTGATGACGGTGCATTCCTGTTTCTGAAGTCCAGATCAGAGGTGCCCACACCCCTGAAGTCCAAATCAGGTACATCCCTATTTCTGAAGTCTGAATAGGAATGTTCTCTGCCCCTGTAGTCTAACTCAGACATGTCTCTTGCCCTAAAATCTGAATGAGGCCCATCTCGACCTCTGAAGTCTAAATCGTAAGACCCCCTTCCCCTGAAGTCTGATGGAGGCTCATCCCTGCCCCTGTAATCCACATTATGTGCTTCCCTATCCCTGTAGTTCATCCGGAACGTGTCCCTGTTCCTGTAGTCCCCTGAAGGAACGTCCCCACCCCTAAAGTCCATCGGGGGCCCTTCTCTGTCCCGGAAGTCTCCAGAGTACATATCCCTGCCCCTGTATTCAGAAGGGGGTGGCTCCCTACCTCTAAAATCCATCTGAGACTCGTCTCTGCCCTGGAAGTCAGACGGTGGGAAATCCCTGCCCCTGAAATCATGGTGCCCCTCCCCACCTCTGAAGTCACTACGTGGTCCATCTCTAGCTCCATAGCTGAAAGAAGGTTCCTCTCTGTTGGCAAACTGAGGATTGAGGAGGCCTGAGAGTGCCTGGATATCAAAAGGAAGTGATTTTCTGCCAGAGAAGTTGCCAGAGTGTCTTTCTTGAGCAAGACTATCAAGGGAAGGAGGATATTCCCTGTTCCACCCGGGAGCAAACCTTTCTTCTTGGCTCCCACTGTAGAAATAAAGACAGTATTATTCATAACGTGCTTAAGAGTCTGAAATCTACACAGCAGCACATTCTTCTCTAAACTTTTATAGAGCTGTGTAACAGTCTAAGATCCGCAGAAGATATTGATGTTTGGCAGTTTAAGATGAGGCAGCATACGACAGATGTGAGAAAGTAAACTTGGGTGCTCCCATTTCAGCACAATTTCCAGAAGCACTCAACAGGGAATACCTGCAATATTAATGGGTTAATGATGGTAGCAATCCACATAGTCCTGCACTGCACACAGCTCTGCAGCTGTCCAGGTGCCAGCAGCTGGTGTGTTGGTTCATTAGCATCACCAGCACACACCTCTGAGGAACCCAGGAGCTTAAGCTCTCTGGGCAGTATGGAAACAGCTAACCTAACACATCATCCTGAGGCACATGAAAGCGGAGGTTACCAAACAGGCTTTATTGACATGCTACAAAGACTCATTTATGCTTCCTTGTGCTGGAGTCCAAACAGGAAAATTCTGAAAGCCATCAGTTCAGAAATTGAGGGTGCCTCACAGGACTATGCCAACAATCAACATCCAAGATGTCCCTGTGCTCGTGCCTCCAGAGTGTCTTACAGCAAGTTCACAACACTACAGCTATGAGCTCTCCCAATAGCTCCATAAAAAGACTCAGAAGGAAGTTTCCTCTTAAGGCAGTTTTTCAAAATCCAATGGGGCGTTTTTCTTTTTTTGAGATGGAGCTACCTGATTTTTTATCTAAACAAGGCTCCAATACATTTTTAAAAAATAGAATAATACAGTATCAACACATTTTAAAATAACACCAAATGCTACCCAAAGCAGGGGACTTTTCCTTAGCAACTACAGCAAGTCATGTTGTCCTCTGAGTTTCACTACAGAATCACTCACCAAGATTAATTAAAGCATACACAGATTTCCTAAGTTACACGGTCCATTACATCACCATGTAAAACAGCAATTAAAACTTGGATCAAGATCAGCATTCCCCACCCAATACATTAAAGAATGATGCTAATAAAATCCACTTAAAAACCATCAGAACAGGTAACTATTGATGCCATCACAAGACACAATCACTCACTCATCAACAGTGTACTGATTTTCATCAGCTTTCTCAAACATTACAGTAGACAATTATTTGAAGTATTCTTATGGCAGAAACCTAAGGTATGCCATGAGCAGTACCCTTATCATGCTGATTTTCAAGGAACTGAGGTGCACACAAGAGCAAAGTATGAAAGAAATATGCACAACAAAGGAAAATTGTAGATTTTGGTGGCTTCGTTTTTATACCCAGAGCTCTCTTGCAAACACAGGCCCCACTAACAACCAGAGGAACATAAGCTAAGAAAAATATTGTGCTGTGCAGGTGAGCTGCATGTGAATCTTTAGAACAATTGCAGTGACATTCAAAAATGTCTTATGAAGGAGTATATGGGGATATGGACATTTTGCAAGTACATGTAGTGGTAGGACAATGGGGAATTGGTTCAAACTGAAAGAGAGCAAGTTTAGATTAGATACCAGAAAGAAATGCTTCCCTGTGAGGGTGGTGAGGCCCTGGCACAGGTTGTCCAGAGAAGTTGTGGATGTCCCCTCCTGGAAGGGTTCAAGACCAGGTTGGACAGGGCTTGGAGCAACCTGGGATAGTGGAAGGTGTCCTTGTCCATGGCAGGGGGCTGGGACAAGATGGTCTCTAAAGTCCCATCCAACCCAAACCATTCTGTGATTCTATTATATATGGACTTACTAACCTCGTGGAAAGAATTAAATTCTCAAAATTTTCATAAAATCAATGAATGTGCCAGTATTCCTGAACTTATTTTCTTCTCTTACAGGTGTTAACAGCACATAACAGCAAAAGCCATATGGCATATCACCTTAGCTCACAACAGCTAATCTAAGCATCACTAGAAAAGGTGGTGTGGGGAAAGAACAGAAATATTAAAACATGCTGTTGTTTAAAAACTAAATTAAAAACTACACAGAAATGCAAAACCAGTCAATTAACTTGTCTGTTCTAGGGCAATCACAACTAGCTCCACACAGACCTCACAACTTCTACCAAAGCAGTAAACAGAGTGCTCCCATGGCTTACTGTATTTAAGCCACACTGTACGTTCAAGTGCTTACCGAAAAGACCCCATTCTGTTGCCTTGTCGATGGTCTCCCCACATTTTGATCTTGTCTGGTAGGCTTTCAGAAGTGGTTAATTCACTCTAACAACACCCAGACACCACAACCTGTTGAATAAATGACACGACGATAAGCCAGGAGGCAAAGAACACATATGACATGAGAAAAACACTGCTGGTTAGAAGGGGAGTGTGTAACATCTGATCAGGATCCACAGATATACAAGACCACACTTAGGCATGAATGAACTGAAGTGTTGCATTTCTCCACATTCAAATCTGTAAGCGTCAAACGACTCCTGAAATCAAACTGTCAATATGGTGGGCAAACAATTCGATATCTGCTTTGATTAACATAGAGCTTTCCAACATACTGTGCTGTCTGACACTATTCAGGGTGCAGCTAGAAATGTGAGAACATTGCCATCTATAAACAACAAGAACCACTGCCGAACAACAGTTTGCAATTAATGTTTAATCCAAACTATTTCTGCCAAAAGCTCTTTGCTGTTCAAGGAAATGATCACCAGTCTTGGTCTACCATGGGTATTTTGCCCTCAGAAATATGTAGATAACACAGGAAGTTTTGCCAATAAATCATGACAGGCACTGTTCTCCAACGCTGCCCTCATCAAGTGGAGTGACGCAAATAACACTTGCCTCAACAGAAATCTAAAATTTCATCCACTTCCTCCCACCAGCAGAGAAGGTGAGGATTTCCTGGCAATAACCAAAGCCAGGACTTGAAATAGGAAGTACTTCCGTCTTTCCAAAAAAAAAAAAAAAAAGGAAAAAAAAAAGAAAAAAGAAAAGACTGCAGCAGAGCATGGAGGAAATGGAGGGAGATGAGGGAGATGGTGGCAACCTGATGGCCAATCCAGCTGCAGTGCTGCAGGAGGAGGGCTGCCATGCCACCAGACCATGGCCAGGAGACCTGGGGCTGGAGCTCACACACTGCTCCAAACAGAGATTATTTAACTCCAGTGCTTCAGGGGACAGAGGACAGTACAGATGGTCACTGCCAGGCCTGGCTAGAGCAGCTCTCGTCAAAGAAAAGCTTACAAAGTCCTGTTTGTTCTCCCTTCCAAAGGTCAGTGCTGCTGTACCAGAGGCAGGTCGACAAAGCAGGTTATGACAGACCTTACACCAGGGAGCGATTCCGGATGCTGCTGCTGGCAGCTGCCTGTGCCAAGGAGCTGAGGGAGCTGCCGTGCCAAGAGAAAGAACATGCTCTTGCCAGTGTCCACCACCTGCCAGGGAAGGCTCAGGTGGGAGCCAGGGACAGCAGTTTCTGGCAGCCTCAGAAACCAAGCGTGCAGAGGCTGAGGAAGCAAACCTGTGCCATCACCCCAACGTCACTTCCAAAGAAACAGGTTCATTCAGTTGGCCACTCAAGTCAGAGTACTGGGTCTGCTCACCTTTTACATGGCTCTTGATAAACAATCACGCTGGTCCCAAGGATTTCCTCCATCTTTCTGGGAGGTGAATCTAAAAGCACCAAGACTGCACCCCCTTCACAGCAAGCACAGGCAAAAGGAGATGGTTTCTGTTGTCAGCCAGTCCTTTCATCCATGATCTTTTGTAGTCCACAGACCTGGCATTTCTTGCTCTTCCCTTCTGGACTTCCCTCCCCCACTCCATTTCTCTTTAAGCCAACAACCCTACCGACACTTAAAAAAATAAAAATAAAATCCTTTGCCAGCTGGGAACTGTTTAGACAGAATATTCAAACTATCAGACAGGGAAAAAAATACTGCTGGACAGCTATCAGGCCTGGCACAGATCCACTGAGCCATGCAGCAACCTCCGGGAGTGTAGGTCATGGCTCAATAACACAGGGAGCAACACTGGCTCCGACAGCCCCCACTCAGCCTGATCTGCTCCCCGCCTCTGCCTTTGGCAAAGCACTGGGTGTAAGTGGTGCCAGCTTGTGCTTTTCTGGGTCTGCACCACGGATGACCCTCAGAAGAGAGTTATATTTAACCCAGGTCACTTCAGTGATATGCTTTACCACACAGCTCCACAAACCAAGGTGACAGCACACTGCAGGACAGGGACAGAAGGGTCTTAGCCTGGCTTCCACTGACACCAAGATCTCCTGAAGGTACGCCCTGCTACAACTGCTCCAAAAAAAGCATACCATGATGAGACACCATGAGGATTCACCCTTCTGCCACAGGCAGGTACCTGCCAGCTCAGCTGCCACCTCCCAGCTCACAGGTAAACGCTGGGAGACAAGTCAGTGTAAGTGAGGCTGTTTGCCAAAGACACCCCAGGCCAACAGCAAATCATGGCAAAAATGCACCTGTGTGCTTGGAACTGTGTTTTGTCACACTCTGGTCACAACCAAATGTTCAAGGAAATGGAAATGGTCCGCTCACTCACAGAGCCCAGACAGCTCTTTAGGACAATAATGAGCTGTTACAATTACCCTGAACATTCAGGAGGTAATCTTTCCCTCCTCCTATCCCAGCTAGCTCTACTTCCTGGTGGCAAAGCCTCAGCCCCACTGAAGATACAGAAGGCACAACAAAACAAGGGGAAGCTCTTTTGTGGTTTTAGTTCCTCCAATGACTGGTCTCTCCCAGGAGAGACTGGTGGAGCTCCGGATGCTCCCTGGCAATTATACCCAAGGACTTCCCCAGGACCGTGCCCCTGCCCTCCCCCGTGCTTCCCCAGATGACTCTGGGGAGGTTCCTGACTGCACTTCCCAAACTGCACGTGCCAAGCCTGGCAGCAAACTCTTGGATCTCTTATTCCAGTTTATATCCTATGAAGGTAGAAGAATGGCTTTGATCATAGGAATTGAGCAGCTAAGCCAGACTAAGCAATTGGTCTTCTTCAGGACTAAATAAAGACATCTGTCAAGGGGCAGAGTGGGAAATGCCAGCACAGCCCTTAAGCATCTCCTCACCAACTTACACCCAACTTCACACCTTTTTTCCAAATATGGGGGAGAGAAGGATAATTGGTGACAGACTGGGTGCTATTTTCAGAAAAATACTCTGATATTCACAGCTTCCCTCCAAACAGATTTTGCCAAGACTTAGTATTTATAGAGCACGAGGAAATCAAACACAGAGCTACACATGAGAACAGAGGAAGTAGTTTGCTGGGGAACAACTTTCTGTACCCACTAAAGTTTTTGTAAGGCTGAAGAAAGGAAAAGGCTTCTGTGAAATTCAAGTACTGCAGGTGGTACAAGAGAAAATGTTTCCCCAAGCTACAGAAACTGCAAGTAGCCAAGATAGCAAATTATATCCAATGTTAAAGTTGGAGATCAGATTCAGAAGAAATATCAAAAGCATGTCATTGAGATGTGAAAGTGAAGGGAGAGGGGAGCCATTTTGGCTCTCGTGGGTGTCAGGCTGGAGAACTTCAATTTAAAAAACGGGATGTGTGTGCTTTTCATCTGTATGATGCTTCTAAAAACAAGCATTAGAGACAATTAGGTGAATTTCTGGCACAAACCCCACTCCATTACTATCCTGGCCTTGCTTGTCTCAAAGGACTTCACAAGTGCATTCAACCAGGGAGTGTTGGGAACAACTCTCACATCACCAACACCCTGCTGGGACAGGAAAGTGGATTCCACCTTCAGCAGTATTTCCAAAACTAACACCACACGAGCAGCAACACCAGATTCTTATGGTGCCAACTATTTTAAAAAACAGCATGGGAGGTCACTGTCATCACTCCCAGCTGTTCCTGACCACTGCCTTACCTGGCCTCCACCAGAGGCAGACCACATCCTGCCTCCACCTAAGCTTTTATTTACAGCCCAAAATCCCATTTAACCCATCGTTTGGGATCGCATCGGTTAACACACAGCTCCCACCAGCTCCCTCTGCATCCCAGCACGAACCCAGCCCACTTCGGTCCATCTCCTTTACAGCCACAAGCATTCCGAGATAAACGCACATATGATCTGGTGCAAAAAAGGCCCTAATCTTGATTAAGGCCTCAGAACAACACGGATACCCAAAAATACCACAGCCGCTGACAATAATACACGTGGCAGGCCCCAAAACAACCATGTGGGACACCTTATCCTGAGCCAGGGGCCGAGCTTCCCAGCCT
This sequence comes from Lichenostomus cassidix, assembly GCF_008360975.1. Lineage (NCBI taxonomy): Eukaryota > Metazoa > Chordata > Aves > Passeriformes > Meliphagidae > Lichenostomus > Lichenostomus cassidix. The sequence continues at coordinate 16,347,483 of NC_139493.1, forward strand.
CACAGCCCGCATCCCACTGGGGCGTGGGGTCCTCATGAGGACACCGAGCCCACGACAAGCAGCTGCGGGCCCACAGCGCCAGGACCTGCTGCTTCACGGCCCGCAAGGAGCCGCACCCAGCCTCATTCCATCCCGCCACCTCGTGTGACCCCAAAACAGACAACCTCCCCCCATCCTCATGGACTCCGCAGCCTCCCCTCCTCTGTCCCGGACAAGCCCACCCCGGGAGCCCCTCAGGGCAGTCTTCACCCCTCTCACTCCACTGAGCGAGACCCCCTTTATCCCAGGCGACCCCCTTTATCTCCCGGGAGATCCTCATCACCTCCTCCTGCTCTTCCTCCTCCTGCTCCGCCGCTCCCGCCTCGCACAGGCCCCAGGGCCGCCACGGCGAGAACCCGGAACTTCCGGCTCCCCCAGTTCGCGGGCGCGCAGGGGTTGCTGGGAATTGTAGTCTCTGCCTCCCTGTCCCTGCCGCCCCCTCTCGGTCGTGGCCTCGAGGTTCACAGACTACAACTCCCACGAGTCCCCGCGGAGCGCACCGCCTACAACTCCCATGATGCCCGGCGGCGGGTCGCCGCGATGGCGGGGGTGTCGCCGCGGTCGGGGCCGGGACCGGGGGTAGGGCGGGAGGTGACCGCCCGCCGCCGGCCCCGAGCCCTTCTCCGACCCGCCTAGGCCGTGCCCAGGGGGCTGCAGGGCGGCCCCGGGAGGAGCCGCGGAGGTGGGTCCCTGCGCGTTGTCCTTAGGGGGTCCCGGGCCTGGGTCTTGCCGGGGCTGCAGGAGCGGTGACACTTCAGCGCTGATGGGGACAAGGATCGGGGTGGGTCCGCGCTGGCCAGGGGAGGGTCCTGGGGTGAGCCTCGCCCACGGGAAGGTCAGCTGGATGGGGAGGAAAGGTGAAGACGGGGCCCTGATCCACTCCTCGGCCCCCTCAAGGGTGTCAGAGGAGTTCAGTGGGGTGTCTGGCTCCCCCAGGTGCGGACGGGACCTCTGTCAGCTCCCCGGCACTCTCCAGGGCTGTTACAAGCTCCCCTAGACGAGGACAGAGCCCTTATCTGCTCCCCGGTCCTCTCCAGAGGTGTCCCAGGATTTTGCGGGGGGCATCTAGCTCTCCAGGGGAGGATGGAGCTTTGACCAGCTCCCCAACACCGTCCAGAGCTGTCACAGGTTTTGGGGGGAGGCTCCATGAGCTCCCCCAGGTACGGACAGGGCCCTGATCCACTCCCTGCTACCCTCCAGGGTTGTCACAGGACTTTGGGGGGTTCCACTCCCCCAGGTGCGGTGTTAGTTGGGATTGGGTTTGGGAGCATGGGGCAGAGCTGGGGCTCCATCATCTTCCCTAGCAGCGTTCAGAGGCACAGGCTCCCAGCCAGCCTGCTGCCTCCTGTTGCTTTTGCCTGTGCTCATTTTTGGGCAGGTTTTCCTCTAGGGAATTAAGGAAGGCAGGAGAGGGCTGGAGGCATGGCCTCTGTTGGAGAGGGCACCCAGCTCCCTGGGTGACACCATCTGTGCCAGCTCAGGAGGAGTGTCACCAGCCTTGTCCCATCACAGCCACCTTGCCCAGGCCAAGGAGGGTCATAAACCCCTCCCTTTGCAAACATGAGGCCTCTGATATCTCAGGTATATGGAACAATCCCCATCCAGGGCCGTGTCCCTTCCCCCTCACAGGGAGGCTGAGCAGCTTTCACGGGGGAAATTGGGGCCAAGCCTGGATGAAAGGTGCCAGGGCCAGGGGACTGGAAAGAGCTGGGGCTGCGTGAGAGAGGAAATCCTGCTGGATTAGAGCAGCTTTCCTGACGTCTCACCAGGGCTCCGTGCTGCCTGCTGAGCCAGCAGGACTGGACCACGGGTGCTGGCCTGGCCTGGCCCCACTGGAGAACAGAGCATTTCAGGGCCACTTTGAGGGTGAGGGGGCACAGGGGTGATGCTGTGGGTCACATGCAGGTCCTGCCCCGAGGAATGGCTGCGGATGTTCACAAGAAGAAGAGCTGGGAAGTGCCCAATGGGTCCCTGGCGCCAGGAGATGGGCAGCACACAGAGCGGTCCGAGAGCCCCACGCCAGGGCTGGCACAGGGCACGGAGCCAGGTATGGAGCACAGCTCACCAAGGGGGTGAGTGAGGGGGGAAAGAGCTGCTCCTCATGCGGGCTGGGACCTCCACAACCCTGTGGGCAGGGGGAGATGGGCCCACTGATGACTCCCCACCAGCAGGACCTACATCCATGGGGTGCTGTGCGACGGGGAGAGGAGGCAGGTCTCCTTTGCATCCTTCCCCCAGCACGGGGGGCACGTGGACAGATGCTCCATGGCCCGTTGTTCCCAGGGGCGGGCCAGGAGGGAGCCATGTTTGTGCACACCCGCTCCTACGAGGACCTAACCAGTCCCGAGGACGGGGCGGCCACAGCACAGAGCCCAGAGGAGAGGCGGGGGGAGCCGGCCGAGCAGAGCAGCATGGAGCAGATCAGCAAGGACTTCAGCGAGCTGAGCACACAGCTCACGGGCATAGCCCTCGACCTGGAGGAGGAGATGAGGCCGGGCAAGGAGGGAAAGCTGGAGCCATCCCCGCAGACCACCCGCCGCGACTCGGTGCTGTCGGGGAAGGAGGAGGAGGATGTGACCATGGACGCCTGGCGCATGCACCGGAAGCACGTCTTTGTGCTGAGCGAGGCGGGCAAGCCCGTGTACTCCCGCTACGGCTCTGAGGAGGCCCTGTCCAGTACCATGGGTGTCATGATGGCCCTGGTGTCCTTCCTGGAGGCTGACAAAAATGCCATCCGGTCCATCCACGCAGGTACTGCCCTGGGGGGGATGGGATGGGGGGGTCACGGCCTGCTTATCCGTGCACCTGCCACCGTGGGCCATGTTAGCTGTCCCCAGGGGCAGATGGGTTGCTGGGGGGAGAGGCTGCAGCCTGGCTGTAACCCCAGGGAGCCAGGCTCACAGGTCTGTCCCTGGCCCCCCGGGGACTCCTTCCCAAGCAGATGGCTACAAGGTGGTCTTCGTGCGGAGGAGCCCGCTGGTGCTGGTGGCAGTGGCACGCACCCAGCAGTCGGAGCAGGAGATTGCCCATGAGCTGCTCTACATCTACTACCAGATCCTGAGCCTGCTCACCTGGACCCAGCTCAACCATATCTTCCAGCAGAAGCAGAACTATGACCTGCGCCGGCTCCTGGCCGGCTCCGAGCGCATCACTGACAACCTGCTGGACCTCATGGCCCACGACCCCAGCTTCCTGATGGGCGCCGTGCGCTGCCTGCCCCTGGCTGCCAGTGTCCGGGACGCTGTCAGCAGCAGCCTGCAGCAGGCCAAGGCCAAGAGCCTGGTCTTCTCCATTCTGCTGTCTGGGAACCAGCTGGTTTCTCTTGTGAGGAAGAAGGATCAGTTCCTTCACCCTATTGACCTCCATCTGCTCTTCAACCTCATCAGCTCTTCTTCCTCCTTCCGGGAGGGTGAAGCGTGGACTCCCATTTGCCTCCCTAAGTTCAACTCCAGTGGTTTCTTCCATGCCCACATCTCCTACCTGGAGCAGGAGATGGACCTGTGCCTGCTGCTGGTCTCCACTGACCGTGAGGACTTCTTCACCGTGTCCGACTGCAAGCGGCGCTTCCAGGAGCGCCTGCGGCGGCGGGGGGTGCACCACGCTCTGCAGGAGGCCCTGCGCACTCCCTTCTACAGCGTCGCCCAGGTGGGAATCCCTGACCTCCGGCACTTCATCTACAAGTCCAAGAGCTCCGGGCTCTTCACCAGGTGAGGCCCCAGGGACCCACTGGGCCAAGGCCATGGCATGGGCCAAGCCCCTTCTTCAGGGGGTTAACGGGGTGCTGTGTTCCTGCAGCCCCGAGATTGAGGCTCCCTACGTGCAGGAGGAGGAGAAGGAGAGGCTCTTGGGGCTCTACCAGTACCTGCACAGTCGGGCCCACAACTCTTCACGGCCCCTGAAGAACATCTACTTCACGGGTCCCCGCGAGAACCTCCTGGCGTGGGTAAGGCCATTGGCGTTTGGTGAGCCTGTCTTCTCTGGTCCTGTGTTGTGGGGAAACAAAGTAGTGACACTACACAGCACCAGCTCCGAGGTCCCCAGGGAGGTCCTCAGCCTGTGCATGGTCCTTTTGGGGATGATCCTGCCCCTGTGTGAGGGAGGAACAGGCAGGGGTAGCAGTGGGAGCTGGTGAATTCCAGCACCAAGCGTTGTGCCATGTGCTGTCGTGAACTCAGTGATGTGGAGAAAACCCACTCTGGGGCAAATCCCAGGGCTGCATTCTCCCACTTCTAAACAAACCAGATGCCACCCATTTTGGGTACCTCACTGCCACTTCATGTCCCTTCACTAGAACCCCTGTGCCCATTCCTGGTAGCCCATGGCGGGGAAAATGGAGTGCCAGCCCCAAATGGGGCGCAGTCCTGTTGCCAGCATGTGTCCTGTTCTTTCTCCCAGGTAACCAATGCCTTTGAGCTCTACGTATGCTACAGTCCCCTGGGGACCAAGGCTGGCGCCATCAATGCTGTCAACAAGCTCATGAAGTGGATCCGCAAGGAGGAAGACCGACTCTTCATCCTCACGCCCCAGACATACTGATGGGCATCACCCAGGGCATGGAGCCAGCTGGGAGAGCCCCCGCTGTGCTGGGGAGCCCATTCCCAGGGATTCCCGGGCCGTGTGTCCAGGGGAGAGGGCATGGTGGGACCCCAGAGCACAGGGGAACCCCACCTGTGGGACTGTCCAATCTGGGTGTTAGAGATGGGATGCAGAGGGAAAGGGAAGGGGATGAGCAGGACTTTCTCTCAGCTGCAGGCAGTGCCCCAGCTGGGGGTCTGCCCTTCCTCTGCAGTCCCCAGCTCCATCCCCTTGTTGTGGGGGTCCTGCTCCCTGCTCCCTGACACCTCCCTTCTCTGACATCCTGTGGCTGTGCCAAGGGTAGGGGTCCCCAGGGGAGATGTGGCAGCACTCAGGGGACCCCTATGTTGCTGTGCCTGCAGATGGCAGGTGAAACTGCCCAGGCTGGGGACAGGGCTGGCCTGGGGCACACACTACTCCTCTCCCTGCCCTGAGGGAGCTGGACCCCCCAAGTGCCAGGGAGCCTCTGCACTCCCAGAGCAATTTTGCCCCCCTGGCATCTGTATGAGCCTGGACCCTTCCCACTGTGGCTGTGAAAAGGATGTCCCTGGGGATGCTGGCAGGCAGAGTGGGTCAGCCTGCCTCAGCTGGGACAGCAGGGTCCTGTCCATGTCACCACACGGACACAGAGAAGCTCTGGAGAGCCAAGGTGTCCATTAGGGTGCTTGTGGGCTCATGGTTCTGGCTGTGGGTAGTGGACCCTAAAGGGGCAGCTCAAGCACAGCTCCTTGGAGATGCCCCTGGTACAGGGCCCTGGTGCCCCTCAGCCCATGGAAGGTTTTCCCCTTGGCATGGGAGGACCTGTCTCCCAAACCCAGCCCTTCAAGCCAGCTACACTGAGCTTTCTGCACCTCCCCAGCCACCCCAGGCACTGGTGTGGGGCTGAGCACTTGTGAACGGCCCAACTCCATGTTTTGGGGCTGTCTGAATAGTGCTAAAACAGGTGTTGGAGGAGGGACAGAGCCATCGGGGTGACACCCCGGTACTGAGGGAGCTGGGAAGGATCCGGCAGGGCTAGCACAGGGATCTGCTCCTGTATTTATGCTCCTGCCAGAGTGTAATCGCTTGTCTTTGCTCATAAACATTATCTGGACCCAAAGTTAAGTCTTGTCGCATTCTTGTATGTCCAGTGGAAGGGGGGGATGACCAAGCTGGGGGGGAGGTTTGTTCTAAGTTTTTGTACGGTGCAGTCCAGCCCCGGGGACCCGCTGGGAGGCAGGAAAGCTGCCAGGGAGTTGTGCGAGGCCGCCGGGTTTGTGCTGGCAGGAGGCGGCGCTGGCTGGAGACTGGGAGCGGCAAAATCCTCGGGCTGAGCTGGCCAGGGCCAGCTCATGTCGAAACCGAGCAGAGGCGCAGCCGGAGGAAGGAGCTGTTGGGTAAGGCCCGGGGCCAGCGGAACTGCCGGGCCTTGCACAACACGGGGCGGGAGCCTGGGAGAGCAGGGGCTGGCCAGGCGGCAGGCACAGGGCATTTTCGGCAGGTTCAGCCTCTCCTGGGACCAAAGTCCCCTGCACCCTGCTCACCTGGAGGAAAAGTCCACGTGCAAAGCTGGGATCCACGGCCCCAGCGTCTGAGAGCAGCAGAGCACTTGGATGGCGAATCCATGTATGGATCGGGATTCCTGCGTCCCTAGGAGCAACAGCCACTCCCAGAGGTGCTAGCACCTCCTTTCAGTGCGTGCAGCCAGGGAGGAAAGGGGCATGAGACATAGAACGAGCACATCAGAAGTAACCCTCATACCTGCCTTCGCAAAGCTTTTCTGCCTCAGCCCTGCTTTTTTCTCCCAGCTGGGAAGCCTGGTGCTGAGCCTGCCACACCCCCAAAAGCTGCCCTGCTGGCCTGGAAGCGAGCAGCAAACGCAGTGCCAGCGTGGGAGCTTTGGGGAAGCGGCAATTTCAATACCACGTATCGGGTGTCTACCGCCCCTTCGGCAGTGGGGCTGGGAGCTGCGCCTGAGGGGCCAAGGGTACCAACATGCAGGACCCCATTCGCACCCAGGGATGCTGCTGGCAGCCGCGGGGATCCCCCGACAGCCACCCGGACCTGCAGCGGGCACCCGAGGCACTGTGCCAGCCGTGCACCCGTGTCCCGATCAGCGGCTTCGACTGCCAGCCGTGCGTCTCTTGGGCACCGCGCCCAGCCGTGCCTGTACCCCCGGGTGCACAGCGACCCTCCGGGTACCCCGATCTCCGTGTTCCCCCGAGCACCCCGTCCCCCGGGCTGCGTGTACCGATGCCTGCCCTCGGGGAGCCCCGGGCGGTGCGGGGGCAGGACCCGCCCACCCCGTTCCGCCCTGTCCCGCCTCGCCTGCTCCGTCCCGGCCCCGCTCCGCCCTGTCCCGGCACGGCACGGCACAGCACGGCACGGCAGGGCAGGGCAGCGCCCAGGTGAGCGCCCCGCCGCCTGGCAGCGCTCAGATCGGACCCGACCGGACGGATGGGGGTCAGCCGGACCCAGTGGAGTCCCCGAACCCGGTGAGCTGAGGCGGGGCCGGGGCTGGAGGCCGGGAATAGTTCGGGGTCCCAGTCCCGGGAGGTTGGTGGGGCCCTTGTCCTAGTCCTGCAGGGATCCCCAGTCCCCGTTGCTGTCCCGGGGGCTGGCAGGATCCCTACCCCAGTCTCTGGAAGGGGTTATTGCAGGGCAGAGATGCCCCAGGGTGACAGGCAGCGTCTGTAGGTGGCAGAAGGCAGGATTTGTCCCTCTGCCACAGGCAGCTAGGCATCACCTCCCACTCATGGTATTTCGGAAGAAGTTTGGTGTGACTGATCCTCCCTCAGCAGTACCCATCATCATGTGGCCCGTGGCAACCCTGGCACCCCCGGCTGACACCCGGCTGTGGCAGTGCCCGGGGTCCTTACCTAAAAGCAGCGGGTAAAACCCTTCCTTTTTTCTTTTGGCAGATGCAATGGTAGCCCATCCTCCTTATGTCCTGAGCCTGCTGGGTGCTGAGCACCGTTGATAACCCCTCACCAGTGGCACTGCACAGCATGGGCCCGTCATGCTGTATGTGCCTCTGGCTGCTGCTCACCCTGGCCCCGCTGGGTGCTAGTGCCTGGCAGTGCCCCCGTATCCCTTACAGCTCCACCAGGAACTTCTCTGTCCCCTACACACTCCCCAGCTTCGATGCTGGCAGCCCCATCCAGAATGTTGCTGTCTTCGCTGATTCCAGTGGCACGGTTGCCATCTTTGTGGCCGTCCGCAACCGCATCCTGTTGGTCAGCCCTGAGCTGCGCCTGCTCTCCGTCCTCATCACTGGCCCAGTGGGCAGCCCCAAGTGTGAGATCTGCCGCCTGTGCCCATCCACCACAGATGGCCCTGAGGACACAGACAATGTCCTGCTGCTGCTGGACCCACTGGAGCCATGGCTGTACAGCTGTGGCACAGCACGGCATGGACTGTGCTATCAGCACGAGCTGAAGGTGCAGGACAGGAAGGTGGCGATCACAGAAACGAACTGCCTGTATTCAGCCACAGGCAACAGCCCTGCGTTCTGCCCTGACTGTGTGGTCAGCCCGCTGGGGACCAGTGCCACTGTGGTGGACATCTTCCACTCCTCCTTCTTCTACCTCGGCTCCACCATCAACAGCAGTGTGGCAGCACGGTACAGCCCACAGTCAGTGTCCATCCGACGGCTAAAGGGCACCTTGAACGGCTTTTCAGATGACTTCCAGCGGCTGACAGTGCTGCCACAATACCGCGACAACTACACCATCCACTATGTGCACTCTTTTGCCGACGGGGACCACGTCTACTTCCTGATGGTGCAGCCAGAACGGCCGGGATCAACAGTGTACCACACACGCCTGGCGCGGCTCAGCACCCATGAGCCTGACCTCCGCCGCTACCGCGAGCTCGTCCTCGACTGCCGCTTCGAGTCCAAGCGCCGGCGCCGGCGCAGCAGCGAGGAGGATGCTGAGAAGGACATCGCCTACAACGTGCTGCAGGCAGCCCACACTGCCCGCCCTGGTGCACGCCTGGCCCGTGACCTTGGCATCAATGACACCGACATGGTGCTCTTTGGTGCCTTCGCCGAGAGCCAGCCGGAGAGCCGAGTGCCGCAGAAGAACTCAGCCGTCTGCGCCTTCCCCCTCCGCCTCCTCAATCAGGCCATGAAGGAGGGCATGGAGAAGTGCTGTGGCACGGGGCACCAGCCACTGCTGCGGGGGCTCAGCTTCTTCCAGCCAGTGGAGTACTGCCCACACAATGTAAGTGCTCCACCCTGTGCCGCATCCGGCCTGGGGACCCTGGGGTTTGGCTGGGATGTGGGAAAGTGGGTTCAGGATGGTGGGAAACACTGGTAGAGCGGGATGGATGGTGGGGTGGGGTGGGGTGGGGTGGGGTGGCGTGGGGTAGGGCCGGGGGAGAGCAGTATCACCCAGGTGTGAGTCAGCCCAGCAGCCACCCACCACCTGGTGGGCTGGGGCTGTTGTGTTCTGGCAGCCCCAGCTGCACCAAGGAGGCTGGGTACAGACAGGGATCCTGCTGAGCCCCCTACCTCACTGGCATATGTGCTGGCACATGGGCATACCGCCGCATGTCCTGCACTGGGCCAGCTCCCCTCCTGCTATCGCCTCCCTGCGAGCCTCTGCTCTGGCCCCCGTGGCGACTGTCCCTGGACCCCAGCCACTCTCTCCAGCTTGTTTATGTGTGGGGGGGCAGGAAAGAGACAGGGCCTCGGTGCTTCGCAGCCTAGATATGTGAGGTGCTGGCTGCTCCTGCCTTGTCCCCCAGGCCCAGCCACCGCCTTCTCTGGGCAAATAAACCGCAGGCGGAAGTGCAATTAGTCACCGGGGTTCCTCATCTGCCGCAGCCGCGGGGCAGGAACACCGTGTCCCAGGTACAAGCCTCGGCACGGCCAGGATGCAGATGGGTGGGCGCCCCGGCAGGGCCCCCTCATCCCAGCAAATGACATGAGTTTTGGTGTTCTCAGCCAAGGCACAGGGCAAGGTGCAGCCAAATCCCCTCCTCTTCCTGCACGGAGCAGACAGCTCACTGCTGCTGACTCACACTGTGGCAGGGCGAGCCCACAGAGGACCCCAGCCCTGTGCCTTGAGGATGTCCAGTGATGACCCTGTGGCTCCTGGTGTCCCTCTTCAATCCCAGCCCCTCGCCGAGCTCCAGGGGTCAGGGAGGACTGGGATTGGAGTGTGCATCCTGTGGTGCCAGCACTAATAACTATATCCAGATGGGGTGGGAGGGGAGGGCAGGATCTGACGCCACACAGGGACTGCGGGAAGGCCTGCCGATGTGTTTGTTTCCCCATAATTTTCCCAGCCTGGAGGGGAACTTGAGCAATCTGGCACTGCCCCAAAATATCTCACAGCTCAAGCTGGTGCCTACCTGTGCAGGTGTGGGAGTCGGTGCCAGGGCCAGCTTTAAGTCACCCACCCCATGTTTGGCCACAGGTGAACCTCTCGGCACTGGTGGTCAACACCAGCTGCTGGAATCAGCCCACCCTCATCCCTGCTGCCTCCCACAAAGTGGACCTGTTCAACGGGCAGCTGACAGGTGTTCTTCTCACCTCCATCTTTGTCACCGCCATGGGAGATGTCACTGTGGCCCACCTGGGAACAGCAGAGGGACGCATCTTCCAGGTGGGATGTGGGGTCGGGTGGGGCGGCAGGTCCTGGCAGGCTGGGAGGTGTGCTCAGCCCCCTGCTCTGCCCGGCTGCAGATGGTGCTCCAGCGCTCCAGCTCCTATCTCCTGACCTTATCCAACTTCACCCTGGGAGAGCCAGGGCCAGTGCGAGGTGCCGTGGGGCTGCAAAACCACTCACTGGTCTTCACTGCTGGCAGCAAGGTGAGTGGGGGGTCTGAGGGGCATAGGGCAGGCATGGAGCTCCACGTGCACCCCTCACCGCCACTCTCCATCCCCAGGTGTGGCTCCTGAACATCACCGGCCCTGGCTGCCGACACTTCTCCACGTGCCAGCGCTGCCTGCGGGCTGAGCGCTTCATGGGCTGCGGCTGGTGCAGGGATGGGTGCAGGCGCCGCCACGAGTGCAGCGGCAACTGGGTCCGGGACAGCTGCCCGCCTGTCCTCACCGACGTAGGTCTGCGCTGCCGTCCCCCTGCTCCTCACACCTCCCATGCACCTGGATGGGGCGGGATGTGACAAATGGGGTGGCATGTGGTGGGACCCCTACCTGGGATGGGTGTTGTGCCCCTCGAAGAAGGGGATTTCTGGACCTACCACAGTCACTGGACTTTGGGGTGACACAGGTGCCTCTCTCGCAGTTCCACCCCCGGAGTGCCCCACTGCGGGGTCGGACACGGGTGACACTCTGTGGAATGACCTTCCGCTCCCACTTGGACCCTGACCCCAGCCGCAGCCCCCCCACTCCCTACCAGGTGGCAGTGGGACGACGAGGCTGCACTGTGCGGCCGGAGGAGGGCGAGAGCTACAGGTGTGCAGTGGTGCTGGGAGGGATCAGCAGCAGAGAGGGGTCCGGGGCTGCCCCCCGACCTGGGGCTGATCCGCCATCACTGTCCTACAGACCCCTGCCCACCTCCCGCCGCAAGGAGTTTGTGGATGTGCTGGTGTGTGAGCTGGAGCCGGGGGGTCCGGGAGCAGTGGGGGGCCCGGCCGATGTGGTGCTCACTGTGGAGGAACCTCCCAGACCCTCTGGCTTCCATGTCTTCGGTTCTGCCACTCTCGGCGGCTTCAGCTTTGTGGTATGGTCCCACACCGGCAGGGCCCCTGGCAGGGTCTGGGGGGGTTGGCTCACTCACCCACCCCACTGACCCTATCTCTGCTCAGGAGCCCCACGTCAGTGTCCTGCACCCTCCGTTTGGCCCCCGGGGGGGTGGCACCCACCTCTCGCTCCATGGCAGACACCTGTCGGCGGGGAGCAGCTGGCGGGTGACGGTCAATGGCTCCGAGTGTGCCCTGACTGGGCAGCCCAGGTAAGGCCCTGCCCTGCCCCACCTGGCACAGCGGCGTCCCCAGCACGGGACGGGCACGGGGAATCCCTGCAGTCCTGCTGTCCCCCTCAGCCCCTGCTGCCGTGTCTCCAGGCAGGACAACGGGACAATCCGATGCACGACTCCTGCTGCTGGTGGCCTGGGCACAGCCCGGGTGGCCCTGTGGATCGATGGGGAGGAGTTCCCGGCCCCCCTGCCCTTCCAGTACCGCCCTGACCCCGCTGTATCCGCTATCGTCCCCAGCTGCAGCTATGAGTGAGTGCATGGGCTCCCTTCCCCTGGGTGCGGAGGCAGCCCTGGCCTCCCGCTGCTCTGGCTGGGCTGGATGAGGTGTTGGGAACCGCAGGCACGCTGGGGACCATGTGCATCATGGGTCCCTGATCCCTGCCCGCCGTAGGGGCTCGCTGCTCACCATTATCGGCACCCACCTGGACTCTGTGTATCGCGCCAAGATCCGCTTTGAAGCCGGTGGTGTGATTACCCAAGCCACAGTAAGCATCGTGGTGTGAGGCCATCGCCTCCCGGCCCTGCCCACCCCACCCCACCCCAATCCCCTGGGCACCATTCCGTGCTGGTGCTCAGCATCTCCCTGCCCACAGGAGTGTGAGAACCCGCTGGCACCGGAGCGGCTGCTGTGCCGCAGTCCAGCCTTCCCCTTCGAGACCAAGGTGGAGGTGGTGCTGGGGAACCTGAGCGTGCTGCTGGACGGAGCCGACGGCCGCTGGCTCTTCCGCCTCCACTACTACTCCCGTCCCAAGGTCTTCCCCTTGGAGCAGGAGAGCGGGCGCCTCCGCCTCAAGCCCGGCGATGATGAAATCGAGGTGCACGTACGTGGGGCAGTGGGGTGAGCCAGAGCAGGGGGTCTCACTGCCAAGACCCCCGGGCTCACTGTGCTCTGTCCGGGCAGCAAGTGGGGCTGGATGCCTTGGCCACCTGCATGAACATCACCATGACGGTGGGGGGCCGGGACTGCCACCCCAACGTCCTGAAGAACGAGGTGACATGCCGCCTGCCCCGCGAGCTGCACCTGCCCCCCAGTGGGGCCCCCGTGGAGGTAGGAACTCCCCCCGGCGGGGAAACACCTGCCGCAGTCCCCCACCCCAACCCTGATGAGCCCTTGCTCCTCCAGATCTGTGTGAACGGAGCCTGTGAGGCGCTGGGCTGGGTGCTGTCTCCCCCCTCCTCGTTGGACCTGGCCGCCAGCCTGGCCCTGGGCACTGGTATCACCTTCCTGCTCTGCTGCATCCTGGCCGCCGTGCTGTTCCGCTGGCGCTGGAAGAAGAGACAGGGTGAGTGCCGTGCTCACGGGGCACTCTGATGTCCCCCAGTCCCCTGCCATGCCACCCTCCACTCACCCCACTGCTGCCTGCAGGTACGGAGAACCTGGAGCTGCTGGCACAGCCCGGCCGCAGCGACCCCCCTGTCACAATCCAACGCCCCGGCGTCGACTACAGGGAGGTGTTGGGTAAGTGGGTGTCACTGGTGGGTAGCGGGGTGGTGGGTGCTGCCAGCCCTCACCCTGCCTCTGCCTGTCCCGGCAGTGCTGAACTCAGCAGGCACTCCCGGCCCCGTGGTGCCCCGCACACGGATCATCAGTGCTGGTGTCAATGGCAGCGCCGGTGCCGCGGGCGGCGGATCCCCCATGCCCCTGCTCAGGGCCACATCCTATTGCCTGGAGGATCTGCGGCCGGAGCTGCTGGAGGAAGTGAAGGATATCCTCATCCCCGAGGAACAGCTTGTCACCCACCGCCACCAGGTCATCGGCAAAGGTGACTCTGCACCCCGATTTGGCTGTGGCATCACCTGCCCAATGAGTGTGGTGCCAGCTTTGTGCCACCTGTCCCTGTAGGGCACTTTGGCAGCGTCTACCATGGCACCTACACGGACCCACTGCTTGGGGACATCCACTGTGCTGTCAAGTCCCTGCACCGTGAGTAGCTTCCCCTCCCATGCATGCCACCATGGCACCACAGCGGAATGTCCACAGCTCAGCTCTCCACAGGCATCACGGACCTGGAGGAGGTGGAGGAGTTCCTGCGTGAGGGCATCCTCATGAAGAGTTTCCATCACCCCCAGGTGCTCTCACTGCTGGGGGTGTGCCTGCCCCGCCACGGGCTGCCCCTTGTCATCCTGCCCTACATGCGCCACGGGGACCTGCGCCAGTTCATCCGCACCCAGGAGCAGGTAGGGGGTACCCCGGGGGTGGAGGGTGCTGAGTGCCAAGGTCTCCCTGCTCACTGCTCCCATCTCACAGAGCCCTACAGTGAAGGAGCTCATCGGCTTCGGGCTGCAGGTGGCCCTGGGCATGGAGTACCTGGCCCAGAAGAAGTTTGTGCATCGGGACCTGGCGGCCAGGAATTGCATGTGAGTGTGGCTGTGCCCTCCAGACCTCTGCCGCAGGATCACCACATGGGTCTGGGAGTGCCCAGGAGTCCCCACCTCAACCCGGTGTCCTGCAGGCTGGACGAGACGCTGACAGTGAAGGTGGCTGACTTTGGGCTGGCACGGGACGTGTTTGACAAGGAGTACTACAGCATCCGGGAGCACCGCCACGCCAAGCTGCCCGTCAAGTGGATGGCGCTGGAGAGCCTCCAGACCCAAAAATTCACCACAAAGTCAGATGTGGTAGGCATGACCCCATTTCCCGTCCCCCATCCCTATCCTGCCTGCATGCCCACAGCGGCTCTCTGCTTGGCAGTGGTCCTTCGGGGTGCTCATGTGGGAGCTGCTGACGCGTGGGGCATCGCCGTACGCCGGGGTGGACCCCTATGACATGGCCCACTACCTGCTGCAGGGGAGACGCCTGCCACAGCCCTCCCACTGCCCCGACACCCTGTGAGTGGAGCTGGGGGTGGGCAGGGTGGCAGGGGGGTGTCCGGGGGGGCTGCCAGCACTGACTGGGGTGTTGGGACAGGTACAGGGTGATGCTGAGCTGCTGGGCGCCGGTGCCCGAGGAGAGACCATCCTTCACAGGGCTGGTGGGTGAGTTGGAGCGTGTCCTGGCCACGCTGGATGGTGAGCACTATGTCAACCTGGCTGTCACCTACATCGACCTGGATTGGGACCCCCCCTTTGCCCCTGCTCCCCCGGGGCAGCTACCTGATAGCGAGGATGAGGATAAAGACAATGAGAAGGAGGAGGAGGAGGAGGACACATCTGTGTGCTGATGGGATTCCCTGCACCATGGGGGCTCCCAGACCCCCACATACCATAGGCACACTCCCTCGAGGAGGGATACAGCATGCAGCCAGATGCTACAGGGCACCCTCCCTATGGGATGGGTGCTGGGAGGCAGCTCGGTGCCGTGGTGTACTCTCCCATGGCTTACACCCAGACCCTGCTGGCTGCTCCCCAGGCTTGGTCCTGCACCACAGGGTGCTGGGGGCTCAGTCCTGTGCTCAGCCCCACTGTGATGAGGCTGTGCTCTTGGGCCTGGGGCTCAGTCCCACAGTAGGTGGGTGCTGTGGTGCCCCAGGCTCAGACCCAGCAGGTGCTGTTGGGTGGCCTGGCCTTTCCAGGTCTCCCATGGAGTTTCCAGTCTCTTGGCTACTCAAATAACTCATTAAAACCTAATTATGTTTTTTTCTCTCTGGCTGGGGCTGTGTCTTTGAGGGGTCCATGCCCCAGGTCGGCAGCACCCCCATGCACCTGCATGGGCAAGGTGTTTCCCCACCCACACCGGGGGCACCCAGCTTGTGGGAGGCACTGGCAAGGGGACACCCACCATTGCTGTGGCCATCCTGGAACCATCCCCCGGTGCATCCTGTGTCCCACCATGGCCCTCTGACCTTGGGGTGTCTGGGAGGTTTTTCCTGAAAGTCCTGCTCCCAGCCACATCCAGCCCTTGGTCTGGGTGGCTGTGGGGCACAAGGTGTGTGGGAAGCACTGTGCTCCTGGACCTGGAGCAATGATGTCCCTGGGGTCCCACTACCTGGCAGGCACATGGATCCTGCTGTCCCTGGGATCATGGCATGATGGATGCCTGGGGCATGGAATTGCAGTGCCTATGGGATCGTGATGCTCCTGGGATGATAGATGCCCAGGCATCAGATCAGGATGTTCTTGGGATCATGGGTGCCCAGCCATGGGGTCATGGAGCCCAGTGCATAGGATTACAGAGTCCCTGGCATTGAGGTGCCCATGGGACCATGGTGCTCAGGACATGCCACAATGAGGACATGGTGGCATCCAGCCCACCTACTGCTCCTCACCGTGTCTGCCTGCACAGGGTCCAGTGGGGCACACTGCTTCGGGCTTGGGGCTGCTGCCTAGTGACCAAGAGTCATTACCAGCTTCACTTAATGACACCTTTACCCCTTCAGTACTGCCCGTGCAGAGGATGGTGCAGCTCGTGCCTCAGGGCATGCCCAGAGGTGGGCATGGGGCTGTGATGCTTGCTGCCACATGAGCTGGCTTTCTCTATTCCTTTTGATGGAAGTGGTGGCAGATGTAACATTTGCAAGGAACTAGTCCTGATGAAGAGGTCCTTTCTGCCCCAGTTTTGGGGCAAAAATTGCCTAGAACAAGACACTGGAAAAGAGGAGGGGAGCAACTATGGGCATCTCTCCCCTGGGTGCAGGTCCAGAGCTCAGAGCAGGGCGCAAAGGCAGAGTCTGGGATGGATGGATGGATGGATGGTCGGTCAGGGGATGCTGAAACACACACGGTCCATGGCCATGGGCAGCACTGCTCCTGCTCCTTGTCCAGCCACCCAGGCCCTGCCGCCAACACTGGCTTTAAATAAAACCTCCTCGGCTGCTCGTTAAGCAGCGCCGGAGCCCGGGGCAGCGTCAGCTCCCATCAGCCAAGCTGTCCGTCTCCACCGGCGCCTCGCACCTGCACGGCTCCGCCACCGCGCGCCCGAGGGTATTTTTAGTGCAGCTGGATCCCAGCATCCCACGGTCAGGGTGGCTGCCAGAACTGTGCCTCAGTTTCCCCACTGTGCAACTGCTGTGCTTCTCTGGCCTGGCTTTTGGGGTGACCATGACCTCCAGCGTGGGTGCTAACCTTGCAGATGTGAGGCCAAGCAGCACCATTTCTGCTCCGCTACCAAGTTGCTGTGGCAACAGGAAGGGCCCAGCACTGCCTGGTTATTAGGCTGGATCAGAAATGGGAGGTGCTGGAGGTGCTGGGCACTGGTACTGGGGGATGCTGCATGCCTGGGGAGCAGCTGGGGTGGCTGATTGGGGCACCAGCAGCTGATGGGATGCAGTGATGCAGGGATGGATGGAGAGATGGATGGGCGGATGGGCCAGTGGATGGATGGATGGATGGGTGGATGCATGAAGGGATGGGTGAATGTATGGACAGATGAATGCAGGGATGGATGGATGGATGGATGGATGGATGGATGGATGGATGGACAGGCACCCTGGCTATTGCCCTCCTCAGCACACAGCAGAGTGGGTGCCCAGGGCTGTGGTTGGGTGGCAGAAGTGTGCCAGGCCTGCTGTCTGGTGACATTGACATAGAAGACAGCTGTGGGAGCACCCAGTGGGAACAGGGTACCTGGTGGGAGCAGGGCTGTCCATGCCGGCAGTGAGGCGGCACAATGAACCGCTCGTTAGCTGACGAGTCTGGTGTGGTTACAGTGACGTGCATGAGGGCGGCCCCTGCTTTAGGCTGCCCCCCTCCCCCCGCGAATGTGCTTGCAGAGATGACAGATTTCATGCTAATCCACATTTATCCTGCCCTAATTACGCTGCGGGAGGTGAGGAGCAAGCGCCCAGACTTCCATGCCAAGGGCTGGCATGTGCCCACCCTTGTCTAACACTGCCCAATGCTGCTAGCTGGGACCTGGTGCTGGCACTGTGCCCACTGCCATGGCACCCGGGACAGGCAGGTGACCTTTCAGAGTGGCACCTTGCATGGCACCTAGCACCTCTGCCCCAGCTGGGGTGTGTCGTAGAGGTACTACCTGGGCACCCACAGGTGGGCACTGGGTGGTGGCACCCTGAGGTGTGGTGTGGCTGGCATGGTTGGTGGAGCACCGGGCTGAGCTGTGGGCCGGATGAGGCCGTACCCGGCCATGCCACGCTGTGCCATGCTGTGCCATGCTGTGCCATGCCACCTCGTGCCGTGCCCACCCGCCACGACTGCGGCAGAGCACCCGGCGTCCCATCCCGGCAACGCGCCGTGCACACGCAGCATTTTAAATGTTTTATTTGGGGAAAGTGCTGTCGTTAGCAGGGATTAATTATTAAAATCGGAGCCATCTATAAAACATGAGTGGCCGCACGCGGGGCTGCGGGTGCACAGGCAGAGCCGGGCACGGTCCCGCCACCGGCATCGCCCGGGGATGTACTGCGACGGCGTTTGCCTGTCATGCCGCAATGGCACCTCGGCAGCGGGTCTGGGCTCCTCGTGGCAAAGTGGGTGCAGGCAGCGGGTGCCACGGGGTGGGGACTGGACTGGGAACAGGCAAAATTGTACTAAATCAGCGTTTGGGTGAGGCGGTGGTCTCCGGTGCCAGCCGTCCCGGTGAGAGGTGGCAGGAGGCAGCAGGCAGCGCCGAGCTGTTTTTAGCGGCTGCCGGTGCTGGGGAGCGGGCGTGAAGAGCAGCCGCCGCGGCACCGACGTGCCATTTTTAGAAACCGGCAAGTTTTGCTAATGATGCCTGAGAGCGGCGGGGGGGCTGCACCCCGGCACCCCCAGTCCCTGCTGCCCGCACCCCTGCCCAGGCGGCCAGCCTTGTCCCTCTGCCCTCCCCACCTGGCTCTGGAACCTGGAACCGGGGGCACCCGCACAGCCCGGGGCACCCCTGCACCCTTCTGAGGCTCTGATGGCTCTCAGGGAGCTCTGCTGGCCCGCGGAGAGGTTTGGTGGGTTTTGGGGAGTTTCAGGGGCCCCTGGGAATCTTTGGTAGCCCCTGGAGATCTCTCCTGGTCTCTGAGGAGCTCTGGTGGCCCTTGGGGAGAGTCAGTGGTTCCTGGGAATCTTTGCTGGCCCCTGGGGATCTCTGCTGGCCCCCGGGGGAGCTTTGCTGGCAACCGAGGAACTCTGCTGTCCTCCAGGAAGCTTTATTTTACCCCAAAGCCTTCCAGGTTATAAAACACATATTTTTCTCCTTTCTCTGCCCCTGACAGAACACCTACCCTCAGCTGGGGAGGCTCGCCCCCTCCCAGTACCCATTCAGGACCTGTGCTAGCCATGTCCCAGAACCAGCCCTAGTCCTG
The DNA here is from genome assembly GCF_008360975.1 of Lichenostomus cassidix. Lineage (NCBI taxonomy): Eukaryota > Metazoa > Chordata > Aves > Passeriformes > Meliphagidae > Lichenostomus > Lichenostomus cassidix. Next base: position 16,366,195 of record NC_139493.1, read on the forward strand.
GTCTTTGTCCTCTCCCTGGGGGCCAGTTCTCTGCCTTGGGGACGGTTCTCCCCCTGAGCTCTCGCCCTGAGCAGCCTCCCTGCACCCTGGCCCCTACGGCTGCAAATACTGCCATATGGAGACCCAGGGGACCCCCAAAGCTCTTTCAGTGGGAAGGAGAATCAAACCCTGATGCCACACTGTCGCTGTGACGCAGGAGCACACTGTGGAAACCAAGCCCCCTTTCCCCATCAGGGCTCCAGGGACAAGAGCCAGCTCTGGATGTGACAGGGACCAAGCCACTGGAGAGGTACAAGGCTTTGTGTGCTGTCATCTACACAGGGACAGACCACATCAGGAGCAGGCTGGCCAGGGACAAGCAGTCATGGTCAGGGGTGCCCAACCAGGTGTGGGGCAGCCCCGTTCTCACCCATGGTGTGATTACCGACTGGGAAGGGCTGGTGGAACTGTGGCACTGTCGGGGACACCATGCCTAGCGGCCAAGCCGGGTGGCTCCCCAGCTGTCTCCCTTGACGCCTTCAAGGGCACATGGGTGCCATGGGACACCTACGGGAAGGGCAGCCCCACCACTGTGCACCCCCACTGCTGCTCATCCCAATAAAGGGCCAGGGGTGCCGATCGGCAGCTGCACCGCCTCTTTTTCTCTCTTCCTTGCTCCCCGCCGGCCCCCCGAAAGGAGGGATGGGGTTTATTTGGCCCCGTTGCCGGGCCGACGTGCGCAATTATCGCTGATTGCCTGGCGGTTGCCATGGCGATGGCAAGCACGCAGGGATGCGGTGCCGCGTGGTGCTTGAGTCACGGACACGCCGAACACCCCCCACTGCACCCCACTGCACCCCACTGCACCCCACTGCACCCCACCACAGACATGCTGAACATGCATCCCCCTGCACCCCAGAACAAACATGCTGAGCACCCCCCTGCTGCACCCCCAGCACCATCTGGGCTGGCCCTGCACCCCCTTCACCCCCCTGGGGCAGGGAGATAGAGACAGATGTCCTCCAGTCGAAGCAGGGTGTATGTCCAGGTGTCCCTCACCCCGTGTCCCCATCCGAGGCAAAGGTGTACAGCCAGGTGCCCCCAGCCCTGGCAGCCCCACCTCGGACATGCCAGGCTCACTTTCTCCAGAGGTCCCTAGGAAAAATAAAACCAGCCATGCCACCACACATCCAGCTCTGGGCTGTAGTGGGAAGGAGATGGGTGCATGGGGCAGTGGGACATGGCACTGCAAGGACAAATGCCATTGGGCTCAGCAAAGCCCATCACTCCAAAATAGGGCACAGAGTGGACCAAGATCTGAACCAGAGTCAGGACCAGGAGGGGACCAGAGCACAGTGATAGGACCTTGTGGCAGTTCTGCCATGGGCAGGAGGAGGCTGGTGCCAAAAGGTGACAGGCATGAGCCGGGGTCAAGGGATGATGGAGAAGTGCCATCACATCCCTCAAACTGCAAGCCACTACCAGGCAGCCCCAAGCCACACGGGCGCCTGCCAGGTAATTATGACTTACGCTCCAGGTCCCCACAAGGTGCAGAGATTAATAACCGTGGCGCGCTGCTGCCAGCCGGTATGATTAAACTCTTGATTAGAAGCTCAAACTACAGTGCCCTGCTAATTCCCCCTGCTCTCACACACCCTTAATTACCCAGCACGAGTGGTGGTGGGCCCGGGACTTGCGTGGCTCAGAGCCACACAAGGGACTGGTGCCCGGGGTACCGTGGCTGGCTCTGCCTTGGGGTGCTGGCTGGTCTCCTGTGAGCAGAGGGGAGATGCTGGCTTTGGGACCCTGCTGTCCCCCATCCATGGTCTGGGGGGACAGTGTGTCCCAGGAGTGGATGGCCACATCTCTGTGGCAGCTGAGGACAGTGCAAGCCAGGTGGTTTGGAGAGCTGGGCTTTGGTAGGTGCAGGGGCGGGAGGGGAGAGAAGTGGGGGTGCAGTTCGGAAGCGGCACCATATGGGCCACAAATGCCAGCATGTGGCATGCAGCCGCTGGGGAGGCTCTGCACACGCGGCTGCACTGCGTGAGGAGCAGGGGGTGAAGGGGCTGGGGAGGGGGCTGGCATCCTGCTGTGCCCTGGGGGCCATGCTGTTCCACTCCAGGCTGGGTCTCGTACCTGGGCTGTGGGTAGAGATAAGAGAATAAGGGTGGCCAATTTCTTGTCCCTTTCTGGCTCCTTGCCCCAGGCTGTGGGGCAAGGACAATCCCTGTCATGGGAAAGTGAGCAGAGCCTTTGGCCCTGCCGTTGGAGGAGAAGTTGCCTGGTTCCCACTGGATGATGGCAGTGGGAGGGAACGTGTGTCTACCCCAGTCCTTTTAGTGCCCTCAGGGGACAGACACCTGTGATGCTGAGCCCACTCTCAGCTTTGCTAAAATCCTGCTCCCATCCCGTCCCGTCCCGTCCCGTCCCGTCCCAGGCCAGTGGCCACGGCAGAGCCCAGGGAATCCTAGTTCATCCCAGTGGGGACAGTGTGGGGTCCCATGGGGTCTCTGGTGCCATGGGGGCCCCGGTCCTCAGGGCGTGGCAGTGTCCCAGCTCGGTGACAATCCCCGAGGGACCCGCCCGCCTCGCCCTCAGCGGTGCCAGTCGGTCCCCGGGCCACGCGTGACCCGTCCCCACGGGCGGGGCGCGAAGTTTGGCGGTGACGTCAGGGGAGGGCGGGGCGTACACGGGGGCGTGGCCCCACGGTCCCGCCCCCCCAACTTGCCGCGCCGGGCGCGCGGGGCCGCGCCGCGACGGACCGACGGCTCGGCTGGGATCGGCTGGGATCGCTGGGATCGGCTGGGATCGGCTCGGCTCGGCCCGGCTCGGCCCCGGCCCGGCGCGGGAGGGCGGGCGGGAGGGGCGCGCTCCCCCCGAGCGGCGGCCCCGGGCCGCGGCTCCCCGTTGCGGTCGGAGAGGCGTGCAGGTGAGCGCCGCGCCGCGCCGGACCGGGGGCGAGGGGGGCCGGGCCCGGCGGGGGGGCGTTGCTGGCATCTGTCACTAGCTGGCCCGGGGCTGCCCCCAACTCTTCTCCCGCCCCCGGTGTCCCGGGACGTCCCGACGGGGCCGTGCGTATCCCTGTCCGGTGCGTGCGCGCCCCGACGGCTGCCCGCCGCCGCACTGCCCCCGCCGGCACCCCGCGTCCCGCAGACCCCGAGCCCCGACGGACGCCGCGGGCACGGCGAGCTGCCGGAGCTCTGCTCCCCCCGCGCCTCCCCGCTCGCCCCCCCGGGCCGCTGCTGCCCCGGTGCCGCCCCCGTCTCCGCGCGGAGCCCGGAGAACCGGGCTGGCACCGCGGCAGGGGATGCCGCCGGGGAACCTCTCCCCGTGCTCCCGCCACCGAGTATCCCCTCCCGGACCCCGCACCTCTCTCTCCCGCAGTCCGCTCCCTTCCCGCTGCCGCAGCGCTCCGAGCCGGCCAAACGCAGACCTCCCTGCGGTGCGCGGCCCGGGCTGTCCCTCCGCACGCCCCGGGCCGGGGACGGTGGGACTCCCCCAGCCCTGTCTGAACCCCAGCCCGGGGGTTCCGCGGGCAGCGCTGGGCCGGCTGGCCCCTCTGCCTCCCCTCCGCCTCCCGCTGCCTGCCCGCTGCCTGCACTAGCAATATTTCGGTCCGTCTTAGCCCGGCTGCGTTTTCTGCCTCTCCTCGGTACATCCTTCCCCCGGGACGTGGGGGCGGGATGGCAAGGGGGACACCTCACGGACATGTCCAGGGCAGCTGCAGGTGGAAGCAGGGCTGGAGATGAAGTACCAGCCAGTGGCATGGGGCAGAGCTGGGGGTCGGGGGGTTGGGGGGCCCCGCTGGCGAGGGCTGCACGGCTGCGTCATCCCTCCGTGCCATCCCCACCCGGCCACCCACTTCCCCGCTATTGTCTTACACCCGCTGTTGCTTCTGCTCCCAAATTAGACACTTGGAGGGGGGTGCTGGCTGCGTGCGGGTGCCAGCGCAGCACCAAGCCTTCCCCCCGGCACCCCGGGGAGGGAGAACTCATCCTCTCGCCCACTTCTTGCCTGGGTGCCCCTGCCACGGTGGGGGTGCTCTCACCTGTGGGGTGCAGGTGATGGCCCCGATGTGGGGCTGGGTGCCAGCCTCCCTTGCAGGGTATCCCAGGTGCGCTGAGCCCCCCTAAAGCCAGCCTGGGGTAGGGGAGGGTAGCAATGCTCAGCCCTGGCAGGATGGGTCCCTATTAAACCAACGGGAACTAATTTTATGAGCGCAGATTAGCTGAGCGCTCCCAGAGACAGCAATAAAATCCCGATATATCATCCCACCCGGGTCCCCTTCCCGGCTAATCCTGGCACCGTGCCGCCAGCGCTGGCAGCCTGCCTGCCCGCCCGCAGGCCAGCCCTACCCCTGATGGTCTGTGGCACTGAGCCCACCACCACACCGGCAGCTGCCAGGAGAGCCCTCATTTCCCTTGGCCAGGTACAGTAGCACGGCAGAGCCAGTGTCGTATGGCATGGGGACACAGAGGTGCCAGGCAGGACACGTTTGCTGGGGAAGCTGCTTGGATGAGTCAAGCGTAGGCTGGAAAGCCTCACCCAGTCTGTGGCACAGGCAGTGGTGTCCCATGGGTGCTCTGCTTCTCTTTTGGGACTTTGTGCATGCTGAGCGGGACGGGGGCGGGTTCTCTTGGCCAGTGCAGGCTTTCCTGGCAGGATGTTGCCTGGGTGCCCTGCAAGCTGGGAGCACCCATCCTGCAGGCATCACTCTGGCAGGCACGGAGGCAGGTCACCCCAAGGGATGGAGGCAGGAAGGAGCATCCCCCCGTTCCCTGGCTCACCACACTCATGTCCCACCCAGGTTTGGGTCAGTCGCCCCAGGGAGTGCTTAGGTGCGTGCCCCGGGTGCTGCAGGCTGCATGCCTTCATCCCAGGGCCCGCACAGCAGGGATGGGGCCGTGCACCTGCAGGCGGGTCGGGTGCTGCCGGGTGCTGCCCGTCCCTGCCCCCTCCAAAGGATGTGCCGCTTTCTGCATCTTCAGCTCCCATTGCCATAGCAACAGGCTCAGCGCTTGGGTACCCGCGATGCCGGCTCCCGCATCCCGCAGCCATCCTGCCCGCAGCCCTCGCCACCGGGCCCCGGGCGCTGCCGGTACGGCACAGCCAGGCCCGCACGGCACAGCGTGGTGTTTGGGGAGCTTTAGCACTGGGCAATGGGTGCCTCCAGCATCGTGCCAGCTTCCCATCACAAGGTCCCGCTCAGTCCCATCCGAGAGGGCTGCAGGGCCCCAGGCAGCTCTGTCACCTTCTGAGCTATCAAAAAATAATGTCAGCTGAAACTTCTTCTTGGTAACAGGGTGGGAAAGGGAAAAACATCACTTGATGTGACCAATTTTTTTTCTGGGAAGCTTTCAAGAAGGATCTGGTTTTGAAGGGTTCCCAACAGGGAAGCAAGGGGCAAAGCATCCTTCCTAAAGAGCTGGAGAAGCTGGCGTGTGCCAAAGCTGGTGTTCTGACCGCTGCCAGTGGCAGGAGGGCTGGCACCTCCAAGCTGCAGTGCCACCTACCTGGTGCCACAGTCAGGGCTGGTAAGGGATGGGAAGCAGAGACTGGTGTAACCCACTGCACATGTGACAACGTGTGACAATGCTCTGCCTGGGGAGGCCCCGTCTGCTGAAATGTTACCGTGGGCAAAACTGGGCTGAGAAACAGAAAAGGATCCGTTCACCTCCGCTTGCCTCCCCAGTGGGTGCTACAGGCACTGTGCTAACCTTGACTGCTAATTAATCATTAATAATCCACAAACGGGGGACAGAGGGGCCAGCTCGTGGCTATGCTGGTGGCCTGAGCCCAGGCAGAGAGGCTGGACACCACGGGGATGGATGCACATCGGTGGGGCTGGGCACATGGCGGCTTGCAGCAGCTGCAGAGCACGAGCAGCCGCTGTGCTCAGGTTCTACGTTAATTACCGCAGCTCGGGAGGGTCTGCTGTGGCTCCAGGGGGGCTGGTGGTGCCGGGGCACTCACTGCCTCTCCCTGCCCTGCCAGCACCGGGCCCTGCGATGCCGTTTGGCTGCGTGACGCTGGGAGACAAGAAAGATTATAACCAGCCGTCCGAGGTGACCGACAGATATGACCTGGGCCAGGTCATCAAAACGTGAGTTGGTCCCTCCACGGCCCCATGGATGCCCCGGGGAACCCCAACCACCTGTGTGGAGCTCTTGGGGTGCTGAGTGGCACAACACTGTGTGTGGGGACTCTTGGGGTTCTGGTCCTGAGCTGCGCTGGGATGGCAGGTTGTGTTTTGGGGTGGCTGTACTCTAATTAGTCCCTCTTGCTCGTGGGTGCATGGGAGGTATTCACAGCTAGCTCTGAGGAGGGCAGTGAGCTTTCCCACTGCTGCTGGCTGCAGCTGGGCAGCTCCCTGTACCCCTCCCTCCCTCCCTCAAGATTTGCAGGGATTGGAGCAATTCCACATGATCCTGGCTCCCCTGAGTGCTTTGTGAAGCAGGAGGGCTCTGCAACAGCAAAGGAAAAGGCAGATGTCACTTGGGGGGCAGTGGAGCACTGCTGCTTCCCCCACCTTTTATTGCTGTGCTGGGGAACCTGTTAGGATGCACTCCAAAAAATGAAGCCCTCACACCCGTTGAGAGCAGCTTGACCGCAATATATGTACCAGAATTTTTTCCATCAACTTCCAAAACTCCTGCTGGGCCCCAGGTCACGCCTGGCAGGGTCACTGTGGGTGGCAGTGGGGACCTTGGTGCTCTCAGATCCTTGCTCCATCCTCTGGGCAGCTTGTTCCAAAGCCCACAGGTCACTGTTCCCCTCCACCCAGGGCAGCGGCCATGAGGATTTCAGCATGTTCGAGGGGACTGGAAAGCCAAAGGCTTTGCTGGAGCAGTGCTGTGTGCCCCCCAGGGGCTCCCCTGCAGCTCCAGCCTGGCTGATGGGCTCAAGCACCATTAATAATAGAACAGAAATACCGCAGCTACCGGCACATCTCCCCCCCTCTCTCCCTGACTGCTGCACTGATGTTAATGTCGGGGTGTGCTGCTGTTCCACCTTGGCACAGGTGGCTTTGCAGTGGGTCTTACCCCTACTGTCATGAGGAGGAGGCTTTTTACCAGCAAATTTTCCCCCTTCCCTATCAATTTGCTTCTTCCATATCAGTTGCTTCTCACTGCTGTGTTTTCCTTCCCCTCCAAAGCGGTTTTTAGCCACAGCTTTCTTCCACTTCTGTGGCATCTCCCCTGACTGCTGGGATCTGGGGGAATGCTGGTGGCCCCAGGGACTACCCAAGCACCCCAATCTCAGTGGTCCCCAGGAAGGGGGTGATGGCTGGGGGTAACCTTGCAGGGAGGAGTTCTGTGAAATCTTCCGGGCCAAGGAGAAGACAACAGGGAAGTTGTACACCTGCAAGAAGTTCCTGAAGCGGGATGGGCGGAAAGTGCGGAAGGCAGCCAAAAACGAGATCATCATCCTCAAAATGTGAGTGCTGGGGCTGGAGGGGATCCTAGGCTACTGGGCAAACTGGGAACCCCCGCTCATGCCCATCTCTGTGCAGGGTGAAGCACCCCAACATCCTACAGCTGGTGGATGTCTACATAACCCGCAAGGAGTATTTCATCTTCCTGGAGCTGTAAGTTTGGGAGATGTGGGGTGGGTTGTGGGGTGGCCCCATCTGGTGGGGTGGGTCTCAGCAGAGCTGCGGTCTGCAGGGCCACTGGCCGGGAGGTCTTTGACTGGATCCTGGACCAGGGCTACTACTCAGAGAAGGACACCAGCAATGTCATCCGGCAGGTGCTGGAGGCTGTTGCCTACCTGCACTCACTCAAGATCGTCCACAGAAACCTCAAGGTGGGTGACAGGGGAATGGGAGCACCCATGGGTGCTGCCATGCCCCCCATCCTGGCACTCACGGTCCCTGCTGTGCCGGCAGCTGGAGAACCTGGTGTACTATAACCGCCTGAAGAACTCCAAGATCGTCATCAGTGACTTCCACCTGGCCAAGCTGGAGAACGGGCTCATTAAGGAGCCCTGTGGCACCCCCGAGTACCTGGGTGGGTGAGAGCCAGCCGGGTGGGTGACAGCCGGCCGGGTGGGTGTACAGGGATGGGCAGTTCTGGCTCCCAGCAGGTCCCTGCTACTCATTACAATCCATTCCTTACTATCTGCTGCTGCACCTCCCATTCCCCATCACCCTGGGTGCTGCTCCTGGGTGCTTCTAGTGGGCCCCTCCCACTCCTCATCACCCTGGGGGGTGATCCTCGGTGCTTCCTCTGGGTCCCTCCATTTCCCCATCACCCCAGGGCCAAGAGGCTGGGGGACTGGGGACCCTGGGGCAGAGTTGCTCTTCTGTCCCTCACAGCTCCGGAGGTGGTGGGGCGGCAGCGGTACGGGCGGCCAGTGGACTGCTGGGCCATCGGTGTCATCATGTACATCCTGTGAGTGTGGGGTGAGGGACAGGGTAGCTACAAGGGCTCGGGGCTGGGGCTGGGGCCGGGGCCCAGCTGAGCCTCCCCCACCATTACACAGCCTCTCGGGAAACCCCCCTTTCTACGAGGAGGCAGATGAGGATGACTACGAAAACCATGACAAGAACCTCTTCCGCAAAATCCTGGCTGGGGACTATGAGTTTGATCCACCATACTGGGATGACATCTCGCAGGCAGGTGAGCCCCACACTGGGGGGCACGTGGGGTCCCATGTTGTCTCCCACCGGCACTGACTTCTCCCCCTGTGCCCCCAGCTAAGGAGCTGGTGACGCGCCTGATGGAGGTGGAGCAGGACCAGAGGATCACAGCGGAGGAGGCCATCTCCCATGAGTGGTGAGCGGCAGCAGGGTCAGATGGGGAGCCGGGGGGGGGAGGGGGGCTGGTGGGGGCTGCTCACTCCTCCCTGCCTCCCCAGGATCTCTGGGAATGCTGCCTCTGACAAGAACATCAAGGATGGCGTCTGCGCCCAGATCGAGAAGAACTTCGCCCGGGCCAAGTGGAAGGTGGGTGTGGGTCTGCCATGTCACAGTGTCCCCTCTCAGCCAAGCCTGGTCCCCCATCGCGGGGTTACGAGCCTGGTGGGGCTGCCAGTCCCTGCCCCTCCGCCAGCCCCACGCGCTCTCTCCTCTCTCCCGCAGAAAGCCGTGCGAGTGACCACGCTCATGAAACGACTGCGGGCGCCCGAGCAGACGGAGACGGCGACGGCCCCGGCAGCGACGCCAGCCCCGGCAGCGGCTCCGGCAGCAGCCCCGGCCCCGGCAGCAGCCCCGGCCCCGGCAGCGACCCCGGCCCCGGCAGCGACCCCGGCCCCGGCAGCGACCCCGGCCGCAGCAGCAGCCCCGGCCGCAGCAGCGACTCCGGCCGCGGCCCCTGCCCCTGCCGCCGAGGCCACGGAGCCCGCCGCCCCGGCACCCGCCACCGACACGGCCCCGGCCCCGGCCACAGCCACGGAGCCCGCAGCCCCCGCCGCCACGGCCCCGGAGCCCGCAGCCGCCGGCACGCCGCCCGCCGCCGCGCAGCCCCCCGCCACCGACACACCGCCCGCCACCACGTGTAACGAGGCCGGGGCCGCCGCCGAACCCCCCAGCGAGCAGAGCGGCTGAGCGGCCCCGCGCCCCCTGTACATAACCCCGGCATGGCCCCTCCGCCCCCGCCTGCGCCCCCTTTTCTACGTGCCCCGCCGGAGAGCCGGCCGCGGGGCAGAGCCCTGCATGGCGCCCGTCCCCCCATGTCCTCCCAGCTCTCTCAGTCTGTCCCCCGCCGCCGTCCCCTCCCCCGGGGATGCCCAGAGACGCGAGGCAGCCCCCTCAGCCGCACGCCCCGCAGCGCTGGAGGGGCGCCGCGGAGCCCCCCGGGACACGCCTGCATGTGCGGGACCGCAGGCGGGGCCGCGCGGGACGGAGCGGGGGCCGTCCCGGAGACGCCCTCTCCGTCCCGGGACCCCCGAGGGGGGACACGGGGACCCCCGCTCGGGGGCAGCCACACGGCCCCCCACGAGTCGTGCCTGGAGGACCCCCAGTGCCCCCCCGTGCCCCCTCCCCGGTCCCCGCTTCCCCCCTCGCAGCTGCATGCCTGCAGGGCCGGCTCTGCCCGCGGCTGCCGCCGCCGCCCCGCGCCCCGCCGCTGTATCTCTGGTAAATAAAGACCCCGCTGAGGACAAACTGAGACAGCACCAGCGCCGCCTGCCCGGTCTCTCTGTGGGGCCGGGGGTCTGCCACGCGTGCCGGCAGCACGGGGCTCAGCGAGACGCGGCGGGCTGGAAGCGGCACTGCTGCCCGGGCAGCGAGGGCAGCGGGGACGTGCGGGCGATTGTCCCGGGAAGGATGCCCGGTGCCACCGCTGGGCTCCGCGGGACACAGGGCGGGCGGGCGCGGGCACCGCCCCACACACAGGCCCCGCCCCTCCCATCCCGCCCCGCCCTTGCTCCGGCGCCGGGGCCCTGAGGACACTTCCGGGCCGGGCCGGAAGCGGCGGGCTAGCGGTCGAGTTCAAACCGCGCAGGGCCGCGCGGCGCTCCGGCCCTGGGGCCGCGACCGCCCGGGATCCTCCCTTTAGCCGCCGCTGACCGCCCGAGCCCCTCTCCAACCCCCCGGCCCCGCCATGCCCATCCGCGCCCACTGCACCATCTGCTCCGACTTCTTCGACAACGAGCGGGATGTGGCGGCCGTGCAGTGCGGGCACACCTTCCACCGGGACTGGTGAGCGCCGGGGCGGGCGGGGCTCGGGCCGGGCCGCGCGGTGTCAGCCACGGGCACCTTCTGTGCCCCCGCGCGAGAGCTCTGGGGAGTTCCCGGAGCTGCCGCAGCAGTCCGGGCTGTGCTGGGTATACATTTGAATGGACCGTCCCGGGAGGTGGTGGTGTCGCCGTCCCTGGAGGTGTTTAAGGAAAGACTGGATGTGGCACTTGATATGGTGGTGCTCGGTCATAGGACTAGATGATCTCAGGTCTTTTCCGACCTAATTGATGCTGTGATTCTGTCACTCTGCTGCCTGCAAGCTCCCTTCTCCAGAAGAGCCAGTGTCACAGGGTGTTTGGAGGGAGCGGTGTTGGATTATGGTGAAGCCTCCCTGGCAATTCCATGCTTTTCTAGGACTGTGTTACAAGTACCTGTGTTGAAAGGAAATGGTTCTTCTGAGGAAATAAACTTTATGTGGGGAGAGGGTGGGCATTTGCTTTCCTGGCTAACGAGCTTGGAGAGGGACCGCGGGTGTGATTGTCACTTCTCACCCAGCAGTGCTGCTCGGGCCCGCTCTCTTCCAGCAGCCAGTGGAGTAGGGAGAGCTTCCAAAGGTAACCTGCCAGCTCCAAATCATCACACTGCTCCCAAAATAAACCTTTCCCGTGTGACGTGATGGCTTGGTTGCAAAATGCATTAGTGGCTCTCCTGGGGAGCCCGGCAGGTTTGCATTCATCATCTCAAGAGCAGAGCCCAGGCTGGTGCTCCTCGCTCCGGAGATGCATGTTCAGCAGCACCCCTTGGAGCTGACGGGGCTGCGATCTCAGCTGTCACATCCTGATAGAGCAGCTCTCGTGCCGTGCCGTGTGTGGATCCGCTTGCTCCTGAGAAGCTGTGGCTGTTCAAAGCCTGTCTCCCAGAGAGATCTGAGCTCTGCAAAAGCTCTGCCCTGTTAAAGATAAGCTCACATGCTAAATTCAGCCAGGAATTGTCTTGGAGGTGCGGGTGGAGCATGCGTGTGGAACACGGGGCTCCTGTCGGCCACACCGCTGGACTGAAGGTTTGCTGTTCTGCTTTAGTGTGTGACGAGGAGTCACATCCTGCGCTCTCCTGGGGAGCTGGGGGGTGGCCCCTGGAAGCAGTACTCCAGGATTTTAGGGATTTACTGTATGTTTTCCTTTTCTTTCTCAGCCTCATCCAGTGGTTTGACACTGCGCCGAGCCGGACATGCCCACAGTGCAGAATCCAGGTAAAGCCATCCCCTGTGCACACTTGTGGCACAGTGCTCTGCAATGGCACTGAGGAGCTGTGGCCTGGGGTGATGCCAGAGAAGGGCTCATGGTAGAAAGCAGAGAGACTTTCTTCCACTTGGTTCTCGCCAGAGGCTGAGAGGGGGAACTCCCCTCCACAGCCCTTCTGGTTGTAGTGGGTTGGGAATGCTCTGCCACTGTCTGTACTGCAGCTCCTTTAGAAAGGGGCTCTGGGTTTTCACAGCTTTTACTTAGGCTGGGTAAGTATTGGCACAATGGCAGAGAGGGCTGCAAGGACTTAACAGGGGCACCTGGCTTGTGTTTCTGGAGTGCCCAGCCCATTGCTATCAGGTGAGCAGCCCATTCTGCTGCACATGGGCCTTACAACCCCTCCTGGCTTTGCAGCACTCAGCCATCCCTTGAGAAAAGCAATGGCTGGGGAGGGAAGGAAAGATGTGCTCTACTTCTGAGATAGGAAGCTGAGGCTTGGGTTTCTATTGGCTTAACTGGGACCTGAACTTATTTGAAGTCACTCGTGTCACCAGCCTTCATGCTGCCAGCAGGTCTTGGCGCATAGCGGCTGCAGGAGATGTTTCCTTGCTCTCAGATGTAAATTTTTAGCCAGCTGCATCTTGGGCTTATTCTGTGTTCGTGCTTCTTTCCTCCTCTCAAGGTCTTGGCCCTTGTTCCTTCCCTGACTTGTTGATTCCTTCTGTTCTTCTCTGCCTCTTACATCTCTGGGTTACCATGGAGTTATCGCGAAATAACATCTTATGTGGCAGTAACCATGCAATTAGCTGGTGTCATGACTGTATATAATACTTAAAACACAAAGCTGTAACTGCATGGGGGAGGTGTGGAGAGCTATCAAATTCAATTACAGCACCTTCTGCCTGCAGAAAGCAGCACGTACTTCTGTCTTAGGATTTGGCATCATGTTAGCTCAGCATCAGCTGCTTGGGCCTGAGCTGCCAGAGAACAGACTGCGCTCGATTCAGAAATGTCTGAATCTTTCTGCTGCGGCTCAGGAGCTTGGCTGGAGTCACACTCCCAAAAACTGAGTGGGGGGTCTGCTGCTGTGCTGTTGAGCCAAAGCAGAGCATCGCCACTAATGGTGTCAAACACGTGATCTGATTTGCCTTTCATGGCCTTGTCACAAGACGGTACCTTCTCCCCCTCCATCTGTCTTCCATATCCGTTGTTTCCCTATTTGTTCCCATCAAACTCTTCTATCTTCTGTGTTTAGGTCAGCAGAAGACACATCATCCATAAGCTGTTTTTTGATGTTGCCCTGGAGGAGCAGGCAGCACCGGATGCTGAGGCCTTGCAGGTAACTTGACTATGGGGTTCTTTCCTCATATGATGCTTCAGCCTCCTGGAAGTGTGGCCTGGCCTGCTGGTCCTCTGCCAGCAGGTGCTTCCCAAACTGGAGCTTGCTGTGCTCATGTTTCTGACCTGAAGCACATCAGTTTCTGTGGTGATTTAGCATTTCCCTTGACCAAATCCCATGTGGCGACTCGAGGAGCCTCCTCTACTTCCTGCTCTTCCTTCTGCTTCTCACTTTACCTGGAAACCTCCTGAAGCAGCATCACATCAAACTGCTGAACCTCCCTTGGGAATGAGGGTACAGAGTTGTTCCCGAAGGCAAGAGAAGGGAAATCCCAGATGCAGTGAATTGCTGCTGGTATCTGTGGTTTGTTCGTGTGTGAGCCCTGCTAATCCCTCTGGAAAGAAAGGACTGTTGGAGGAAGTGCCCCCACCTCCCTTCTGTGCAGGAAGGTTGTACAGATTGAAGGGTGTGGAGCAGAGTGATGATAAAGTCATGATTCCCCAAGAGAGATTAGGAAGGGGACTTCCTGAAGCCACACCAGCACCTGTGAACAACGTAGAGGCTGGGTCCTGGCAGGATCCTGTCTGGAGCTGGCATGCTGGGTGCTGTGCTCCAAGTGCCACCTTTGGGTGCAGAGAGTTGGGGGTTAGTAGGGATAAACACAGTGGCTGTTCCATGTTCTTCTTTGTGCCATGTGGATGAAAAATGGCTCCTTCTGTCTTGGAATTATCTGTTCCAAAAAAAAGGGTGGCCGGTTGACCTTGGTATAATGGGACGCTTGTACCCTCTTGTGTTTAGAAGCAGCATGTGCAGCAATTACCATAATTAGCAGTTGCCATGACAATTCTATATGTACTTCGTATGTCTTTAAAATAAAGCCAGCCAGACTAGAATGTCAGCAGCACCATCTTTCTCCAAGACCACCAATAATGAAACTGAAGGCCAAAGTGTGCTGAGGAATTGAGGAGCATCTCTGGGCACTGGGAGTTGCATGCCCTCGGAGCGGATAAATATTGCCTTTTGTACATATTGAGATCTGTTCTCACAAGTGTAATGAGATGAGTGACTCGGAAATGGGTTGCCTGGAGAGAATTGCCCTAGAAAATCTTCCTTTTTTTCTCTCACCCCCACCCCAGGATCCAAAATGGGTTCCCCCAGCCTTCTGCTCCAGGCAGGCTGTGCAGAACTGCTCCCTTGCTCAAGGGACTGTGGAGCTGCTTCTCCACAACAATCTTAATGGTAATTTCTCCTGCTCCTGTAAATCTTGTGTGTGTCTGTCAAAGCAACATCTAGCCCCAGTGTAGAGCCTGCTTAATGAGGGCACTGAGGTCACCAAGAGAAAGAACCAAGTATTTTTCTGTGTAAATCAGTATCATTAGCTTGTGTGGGTATTCGCTGCTGTGTGCGCTGGTAGAGGTTACTGCTGCCTTTGTCACCAGTTCCGTATGCTGTGCTGCCTCGTTTTTGGAGGACGTAGAATACCTTAAGAACACAGGTGCCTTGTTCACCATGGGTGAGGGACCAATGTCTATCAAGATGGGAGGTCTATCTCTGATGGAGTGTCTCATTCTGGCCACTAAGAAGTTCAAAGCAAGCACATGATGGGCCAAGCCCAGGCTCTTCAGAGGATAAGAATTGCTGGCATCCTTAGCCAGAAGCAATTTCACCGGAAAAAAAAAATCCAAGGTTTGTGATGAACCACTGCTCAGCCCTCCAAGAGTGGCGTTCATCTGTAATCAACTGGAGCTGTATCTGTGCAACCCACAGCTGTCCTGGAATGATCATTTGGCCTCCTGCCATGAAAAGGATGTGCTAGAAAGCGAAATGTGTAGCTGTGGTCTGCTAGTCATCTTGAGGAGACCAGCCTGGGATTCTCTTCTGAGAACCAGTTTTGGCACCCAGTGAAGTGGTCGGAAGAGCTCCCTCATGATCTGAAACCCCTTCCTGTTGTTGCAGAATTAGCCAAATTATCTTTGAAACAGTAATTGTCTTTGTTGCTGTTCCTCACTCCTGCTGCTGCTCTGAAATGTTTACAGCCAAAGGAGTTCTGGGGCTGCTTTGCTTTCCACCCCCAGGCTAAAACTTAAACAGAAAAACCAGAGGGAACCTGGGTCCCTGGAGTAGCTGCAGACCACAGGCTAAATGTCTAAGCATTTCTTTCATTACTGAACCTGGGTTTAGCCTATATTGATTTTAAAGATGGTTCTTAGTGAGCAGAACAGTCTCCATGTGGCTGTTCCCAGAGCAGGAAGAGGGTGAGTTTTGGGGTGTAACACCTCAGTGAGTCTGTCAAGAGCTGCCTGTGATCTGGGGATCGGAGAGTTCTTCTTCCAAAGGAGATTTCAGCTTGGTGAAGAGGCGGTGGGGGGAGGAATCCTGCCTGTAAACCTGTTGGGGAAGGTAGAAGCTTTGGAGGACAGCTGTCTGTGGTCAGGATATACTCGTTTGATCTTGAGAAAATGTGGTCTTATAACTCAGCCTGGCAGAGAGAGGAGAGCTTCTCTCAGAGGAGAGAAAATTGGGAGCAGCCTTTAGGAGCCTTGGTGGAGGATGAGGGATTTCAGATTAAGTTGATGAATGAGGTAATGTTACATAGCTGCCCGCAGTAGCCCAGGATTTCTTTGCTATCATGATAATTAGCACATCTTGTGAGCTCACTAATCGTTCCTGAATAGGACTCGGAGGAAGCTACTTCAGAATAGTTCCTGCAGCAGAGTTAATTCCACGTTAGCCCTCCAGCAGCTGTGCCCCTCGGGGCAAATCCCAGACAGCTCTGCTAGGCTTTGCATTTAGTCCCTTCTGCTTACCAAGCTTTACATCCCACATTCTCTTTCCTCCCTTTATTGTCACTAGCAGAGCCTCGCTCTGGTCCCGTCAGAGCCGTGGTCACTGCTGGTGCTATTCTTGGCTCAGATTTGCATGTAGCATTCCGGGTTGCACAGATTTGTGTGCCTGTGTTGGCATTTTATTGTGGTTTTATTCCACTGCAGTTCCTGCCTGACTTGTTATGTGCTTTCCTCTGCAGTTCTCTAACACAGCTTCTTAAGTCATCTTCTGTTGCCTCTTTCCTGCATATATTTATCTCTCTGGTTTTTATTTTAAATATACATATAGATACATAGATATAAATAGCCTCTCTTTTTAACCTCTTGATGTTTCCTTTGGCTATTTACCAGTGTTAAATTATATCACTTCGTTATCTCTAATTTAAACTACAGGGCATTTGCTGCCTCTTTCTTCTTAGCCTTGATGAAGGCATTAGAAATATTTGATGTTCCTCAGACCCTTGTGGTACCCAGGAGACGTTGTGAACTCTGTTTGGTGTGGTATGGATTGGTTTCTCAGTGATCTGTTTCCAGCCGTTCGATTGAGCTGTTAGCTCATATCAGCATCCTGAACTGCAGTGACTTCAGTATCTGTCAGCATGTTTGACTGCATGCTTGGTTACATTTTCAGGTGTTTGGATAGGCCCTCTTGTCTCCCACCTGCATCTGATTAAAGTTCACTTCAGTTTAAAGAACTCTCAGTAATCCAGTTAGTCTGGCAACATCCCTGCCTTATTGCCTTGTTTAGGTAAAACATTATAAAAATTGTTCCTGCCTGACTTCCTGTGTTTCCCTGAGAGCCTTCCAAAATTATTCAGCTAAAACAGGATGACTGACAGTGTGAGAAACACAAGGTTGACAAGGCTAACACAGAGCTGCGATCCTTTCTTCTCCCCCTGAAGAATGCCAGTTGGAGGTGCTCTTTCCGTTCCCTGTGATAGCCCGAGCTTGTAACTCTGTGCTTGCTGTTTCCATGTTCCCTCCTTAGCACCTGCCTGGTCCAAATGTCCTGACGAGAAACTTTTTAAGATTTGGTGGAAACATCTCTGCAGGGCATTTCCTAATAGAGTTCTCTGTGTTGTGTTTCAGAATGAACTGGACAAGGTGAAGGCCCAGCTCTCCTTGAAAGGTGAGTTCCCACTGCCTGTGGGGGATTGGCAGCCCACAGTCAGCAGGTCCTGGGCTCTACCTGTGCCAGGTGGCTTGCCCAGGTCTGGGGAACCCCCATGCAGGGGCCACCCCTCTCCAAAGCTGAGGGCATGGTTCAGGCTGCAAACTGTTTTGCTGGAGCAACTTCTTCAGAGCTTTTTTTGAGGTGAGAACACCTAAATCTGTGCAAAGCTTGTATGACAGAGCCTGGGTCCACAGCCTGGCCCAGCTCTGCTGTAACTCAGGAGCTCACTGTGAGTTTAGATGCAATTTTTTTGCCCCCTTCCTAATCACAAGCTTACAGAATTGCAGCACAGCTCTATCCAGGCTTGAAAGCAAAACCCTTGGTTTGCTCACTGGGAAACTCACAGCTGCATATGGCAAGGGCTCATTCCCTCCAGCAGATGAGAGGGCGAAAGTGGTGTCCAAAAACAGCAGTGGGAAGGCTTTAGATTTGTTTGGCTGTTGCAGTGCCACATGTGCCGCGCGAAGAGCAGACGGAGTTCAGTGTGTGCGCACTTCCATCTTCCCATCTTTAATTTTAGAGGATGTTTGAGGGAGGCAGGAAAAGCAAAAGCCCTGGAGACTTGTCGATGGGTTTTAAGCATCGTCTGTAGGCAGCCTGTCATCAGAACATGAGTCATGAGCAGCAAAAGGAAAATGTCAGTCTAAGTGACAGAAATCCTAAAACATGCTAGCAGAAGGGGAAAAAAAAATGTTTAAAGAATGCTGGGGGCTCACCCACGCCCCGAGAGTTGTCTTTCCTCTGCGTTCCCTGCATGCACGAGACAGACATGAATAGCCAGTAGATTGAGGATTTGGTCCTTAGCCTGAGAGCAGAATTGGATGGTCTGCACGTCTCTATTCTGAGGCCTGTTCTCCTGCCAGCTTGGTTGAGTTTAGTGACTTGGTAGAGAGCCAGATCTTCTGGGGAAGGTGGCTGGGATTCTTGCTAGGATATTCTCCAAGAAAAACTGCTTGAAGGCCTGCTAATCTTCTCAGCTTCTGGTGAGTAGAGGTTGGATTTGACATCCCCTGTTCCATTCTCTTTTCATATTGGAAATGCGAAGCTCCTTCCCACCTCCTGCCTCCTTTGCTGTGGGTACTCTGCTCTCTGCTGGTTCCTGTGTATAAGTTCTCCACGTGAAGCTGTGCTCTGCTCTGCTCTGTGTGCTGCAGAGGAGCTGTGGAGCTGCCAGGCTCTGATCAGCCTGCAAATGGCTCGAGAGGTGCCGAGCTCCGAGCAGACCCAGCAGGCTCTGTGGGAGGCACTCTGAATGAGCTGAAAACTCATTCCTGCAGCACAGAGGGGTTTGATTCCTGCCATCTGCCTCTGGGCAGCTGGGAACGGAGGAGGGGGAAGCCCTAACTCTTTTGGTGGGTGTGGAGTCCCTGCAAATGCAAAGGAGCGTCTCTAGGCACTGCCTCTGGTGAGAAAGGGTTATTCAGATCAATGGAGAAGCCACCCGCATGCTTCTGCTGGAACACATTCCTCTCTTGTACCTTGGTCCCACATGGCTCTTCTACTCCCTGACTGAACAGTGAAACTTCACTGAAGGTCATGCTTCCACAGGATGTGGAGGCAGAATTTGAAAGTGGATGGCTTGCAAGGAGAACAAGCTTTTTGGAAAGGCACTCTTTGACTCTCCACTATTGTCAGGCTGGAGCCACAGGTGATTTTAGAAAGGACTGAAGATGCTGAGCTGAAGATTTTACTCTGCTCTCAACAGGGTTAGGTGGAGGGGTTCCTGCTTTCCCTCATTACCCAACTGCTTTGAGCTTCTCAGCGATGCTGGCTGCTCCCTGCATAGGTCTGGCGGCTACTGATGGTGGTTTTTGCTTTCTGAGCTGTTCTTCCCTTGTCTCCGCAGAACAAATTGAAATCTGGTGGTGTTTGCCACCACCTTCTCTCTGGTGGTCAGAGGCATGCACTTTGCTCCTGGATTGCCAGGGGGAGGGACAGCAGGACTCAATGGTTTTATGACCTGCAAAAAGTGGGCATTCAGGGAATCTTCTTACGCTGTCATGTGTCCTGCAGAGTCCCCAGTGTCACTGCCTCCTGTCCTTTGATGTAGGTGCTGTGATTGGTGAGGGTGCATGCAGCAGATTGGAGGACCACTGCATACAGCTGCCCAATGGCCCCCGAAGGGGTTCCTGATGCATAAGGTTCCATGTGGAGAGGATGGGCTCAAAGCTCTGCTCTCCAGCTCTGTTACAATTTGGTGTAACTCAAGAGGAATGATTTCCTTGTGCAAGCCTGGCTTTGAGAAAATGCAAGAGTTAAGATACATCATCTTAATGCTAGCAGGGCTGGCACTGGAAAGCTATTAAAGGGATTTTTTTATCTTTAGTAAAGAAATCTTGAAGCCTGCTGGCGCTGAGAGAAGCAATTGCTCAGTACAGACCCTGGTGCAGACAGCACTTAAAGAAATGCCTCTCTCCAGGAATGGCCACATCCTGGCAGCCTGGAGCTGAGCCTGCAAGCAGTCTTTGTGCTCCTGCTGCTGGGGTGCAGCTGGAGTTTAGGTTACCAGGCCATGACCTTTTTCTTTCTTCTTTTCTTCTCTAGAGAAAGAAAAGCGGGAATGCCAGGCTGTTGTTGATGGGCTGAGGGACACTCTGGATGTGCGCAATGCCACCATAGAGTCGCTCCAGAAGGTGCTGGGAGAGACAGAGATGCTGTGCTCCTCTCTCAAGGTACGATTCCTGTCCCCAACAGGACTAACCACCATGCAGTCTGTGTTAGTTCTGTTGGAGATCTCTGCAGATCTTACTAATAAAGAGATTGTGCTGGTGGGATTTTGGGTCTGGTGCCTGGGTTTTTATTTTGGTTTGATTAATTGATGTAAGTGCTGGTGCTGGACTTGAGGTCCTGTTTGTGCTCTGCCTGGGGTGATTCACAGGCATAAAAGCCTACAGGCCTATGGTTTGTGTACAGGTGCTCAAGGCAGAGGTGTCCCTTGTGGAGGAGAAATGCCAGCCCAGCCTGAGGAATGTGGCTGAGCCTCACTAATGAAGTGGCAGTGCTGGTCATAAAGGTAGTAGCAGGAACCTAGTGTGGGAACTAGCCCCAGCGCCCCGTTGCTGAAACACTGGCTCCCTGAGGTAGAATGTTCTTCTGAAATGGGTTTAGGCCAGGCGGGATTCAAGGCAAATTAGTTTCTTAGTTTGATTGGGGGACAAATCAAACTGAAAAATATGGAGGGGGAGTTGCAGGCTTCAGCTGAGTGGGATCTGATCCAGCTAACTCTCCTGTCTCTGTTCTGTTGCCAGGGCTTTGCCTCAGTTAGGTTAGTAATGTTGTGAAGTCCAGGGATCAAATATTCCTGTTGTGTTTCAGCATGCAGTGACTCAGTGTGTAGTCATGTACTGTGCGTAAACAGCTAGAGGAAGAGAGTAAGAGCAGGAGCAGCTTTGCTGGGATGTCTTGGAGCAGCTTTGCCTTGGTGCTGGGCTGGGCAGTCTGTGCTGTGTGAAGGTGATGTGTCTGTCTCAAGAAGGTGGGGTGCAGGCAGGTGGGGTTGTGAGCTGCAGACTGAAAGGTGGAGTACAGGTCTACTGCATTTCCCAATCTCTCTGATCCAGTATGCTAAACTGTATCGTGTTTCTTGACCTGCGAGGCCAAGTGGCCCAGAGAGAGATTGTAGATGTGTTGTGGTGCTGTCTTGCTATATGCCCCCTGCAGCTGGACTCTTCTGGGGGGAAGCACCTGGGAGGTCTGCCTGACACTAGGACAGATAGAGTAAGGAATTCATGCCAGGTAGGCCTCTCTGTGAGCCAGCACAACTGTTTTTCCCAACCATGGGATTATATCCAATCTGCTTGCATGTAAAGGCAGTCTTGATCTTGGCCATGCTGTAGATACTGGCATGATCCTGGATAGATCAGTGGCAGGATACTTCTGGTGCCCCCTACTCCAGCAAAAATAATTGTGACAGGGGAAGCTGGTACTTGCTGCTCAACTCAGCATCTCAGTGCTTGGTTTTCCTGACTTGACACCTCTGGAGGAGGCTCTGTGCTTATCTTCCCTGTTGCAAAACCCTCTCTGTATGCTTAAGTCCCTTTAATGAAAGCTGGGCAGGGCAGAAGGATTAGGGACCTGGAGGTATCTTTTCTGTGGTTATGGGGTTTCCCAGCTGACTGCCAAGCACTGTCTTCAACTGCATCATTAAAGATTAAAGCACTAAACTTCTGCAGTGAAAATACAGGCTTAACTTGCTGTGATGCAGGTTAAGGCTGCGAGCTGGTCCTGTCTTCTGCTGGCACTGTCAGCTGCTGCTGAACCTCTGGGTGAGAGTTTGCTGCTGTTTCAGGCTGGCTAAAACTGGGGACTGTGCTCTGACTGGGCACAAAATACTGCTGTGGGGTTCTGAAATGTTGAGAGTTCTGCTTAGGGAAAAGCCAAAGACAGGCTCTGGTTAAGCAAGAGTAGCACATGAGCCTGCCACACTGTTCCTCCTCAGCTTCCCAGTGGTTTCACAGCTGTTTGGTTTCTGTGGCAGGAAGTGGATAAAATCCTTCAACTTCTGTGTGGGAAGGAGCTTTACAAGGCAATGGTCTTTTGCCAGGCCTCTCCCAGGAATCAGCACTGTGCTGAAATGAGAGCCTTTCAAAGTTGCTGTGCAAGGTGCCCAGGCACACACAAACCTAGACAGCACAGATGCATCAGAATGGTGCTAATTCAACTCTCCCCATCCTCTGCCACACTGCAGATGTGTGCATTTCCAGCTCAGCTAAGGCTCTCTGTTACTGCTGGAGAGGCGGTGGCTGTAATAGGCTTGCAGCAGGTGAGAGTAGTGCCCAGGTGGGTGTCTGGTTTGCCTGAGGTCTTGCAGAAGAGACCTGCTGATTCCTATTTATGCTTTAAGCAACTAATGGCAAGGGGAATTGGGAGGGTGAAGAAATCAGCTGTGCACAGAGGGGAAGATGATAGGAAGGTTTGCTTGCTGTGGACTCCTTTGCTTTTGAAAAACAAATTGTCACCTCTGCATACAGGGCCCTGGGCAGTCCCTCCAGTGCTCCCAGCAGAGAGAAGGGGCTATGACATGGTTTCAGCTCCAGCCTCGCCTTGTAATATTAGCACAGAGACCCTGCTGTGCTCGTGGGGAGTGGAGCTGGGGGTACAGTGGGAGGGAGCTCAACTCTTCATAATCCTGTGCTGCCAAGGTGGTGATAGCATTTAGAGCCAATGTATGCTCTGAGCTGCCTGCAGTGCGCATAAGCCAGGATGTTTCTCCAACAATCCCTAGAGCCTTACTAATGGTCTGTGTGCATCTACTTCCCTGCAGAAGCAGATGAAATTCCTGGAGCAGCAGCAAGAGGATAGCAGAAGTTCAAAGGAGGAGGCCCGCCGGCTGCGAAACAAGCTGAGAACCATGGAGCGGTGAGATCCGGGGTGCTCCCTGGGCCTTGCAAGCTGGGCTGCACACCTCTGCCCTTTCTGAGAGGGCAGGAGGGGTCCTGCTGGGACTGCTGCAACACCCATCTCCATGTGCTGGATCACATTCCCTGTAAGGCTGGAAACAGCTGCATTAGCTGCCCTTGCCTGCCTGCGCTCTTGCCCCTGCTGTTTCCAGACAGCTGCTCTCATTAAAGAGCAGCAAAGCAGGGTACTGGCCTCATCTGTAGTGCACTGAGCATGGCTGTGTGCCATTCCGGTTATCAGAGGATGCTGGGGCAAAATGCCAGCCTAGGAACACAGTCAGCCACAGGGCTATAGGGACCAAGAGCTGGGCATCAGCTCCATGTGCAGTGTCTGTGTGCAGCTGCCCCTTCTCTAGTCCAAGTAGTGCTGCTTTTCCCCAGTGAAAAGCCCTGCTTGGGGTGAAGCAGCTGTGTTTCTTCTCCGCTGACACCCAGAGTGCCTGCAGCAGAAGCTCAGGCTGCATCAGCCCTTTGAGGGAGAAGCAGGGCTTTTGTCTCTTTCCCAGGTCTGTTTGTGTGTCATGAGCTGAGGGTATGTTTTTGTTTGTGGTTTTTTGTGCAGGATTGAGCTGTTGCTTCAGAGCCAGCGCCCCGAAGTGGAGGAGATGATCAGAGAGATGGGAGTTGGGCAGGCAGCAGTGGAACAGCTTGCGATCTACTGTGTCTCCCTAAAAAAGTAGGTGCTGCAGGCTTGGCACAGCTGGCTGGTGCTGTCCTGGGGGTGCCCAGGGAGAACCCTCTGCCAAGCACCGAAAGGCACATTGGCCTTGCGGGGCTCTCGCCTCCCCTTTGGGCTTCCACTGTTTTTTACTGACGGATCCTGGGGACCTACTTTGGAGCCTGTCACACTGAACTGTTCCTCTTGTCACTGTAGTGACATGTGTGTCACCATGGGAACTGTCTCCAGAGTTGTCAGTGCACCTATGAAGTGGTGATGATTATTCCCTCTGCTTTCCTCTCACGCCTGGGGGAAAGCAAGCAGATGAGGAGCTCTGGCTTGTGCCCTCTGCAGCGCTGCACTGTGCAGCTGTGGCCTCTGGCATGCTCTGGCAAAGTGAGCCTGCACTGCTGTCCTCCCCTACCTGGATATCCATCTGGTCCTACTGGGAAAAAACACAGGTTTTTTTTTTGTCCATCCTGATGGCAGCTGAATAACTGCAGCTTTGGTACAAAGCTGTAACGAGGCAAGTGTCCCTGCGGTGTAATTTGGAATAAATGTGCATGGCCAGTAGTATGAAGTCTCTGAAAAGTCACTTAAAGCAAAGTCCCCTGTTTGCTGCCAGCATGGAGGCTGTGCTCTGTTGTGTGTTTTTTTCACTGGCAACTAAAATGTCTCTGGCTCTGCTGCCCAGTTTGCTGGTGGAATCAGGCTTAGTATCCCATGCAGGTTTTTTCTGCCCCATGGTGTAGTGGAATGTGTGACACAATGTTGGTTCACTTATCTCTGTTCCTTAAAGGGCTTTCTGTCTCCTGGGTTTTCTCTGGTGGCTCTGCAGTCCAGAGCTTCAATTTAAGGGTCTTGGCTTGTCTCTGAGAAGTTCTGGCTCAGCTGTCTTACAAACAGCGTGACTCTTTGTGTCTCTTTGCAGGGAATATGAGAACTTGAAGGAGGCTCGGAAGATCTCTGGTGAGATGACAGAGAAGCTGAAAAAGGAGCTGTTTTCTGTCAATAATAAGGTATAGTGTGAGTTTCTAGGGTGACATCTGGTCTTTAGATCCCTGTCCATAACTGAGGCCCAAGGCCTCTGCAGTGACCCCTCCCACGCTGATCAGTATGGGTGTGTGGAAGGGTCAGGCTGGGGTTTCTTGGTCAGGATGTGACGTGGTGAGCAAGCAGCTCGTGGGCTGTTGTCAGGAGGGCAGTCTCTGGGGACAGTGCTGGGGCAGCATGCGCAGAGGCAGCCAGAGTTTGGCAGGAAGCCTATGCTGGAAGGCAGCAGCACACAGGTGCTCCACTGCTCCACTGGGTTCTGGAAGTAGCAATTCCTTCATCCGGCGACACTGCTGAGCACTCAGCTGCTAGCCTCTCCTGCTGCACAGCTGGGCCCCTAAGGAAGGTGGGAAGGGATTTGGAGCCAGTAGCAGTTGAGCAGGGCTTAGCTCTGGCTTGGCATAACCAGTCACACCCAGCCTTGTGCCTTCAGCCAGCTGAACTGGGCCAGGACTCCCACATCGTGCTGTACCCAGGCAGGAGAGGTTTCCAAAGCACAGTGAGGACATGCAGGTGGTCCTACACACAGCCTGCCTGGGCAGGTCCTGAGCTGGTGCAGAGCTTGGGGATGCTGACATGCCTCTGCTGCTGTGCTCCCATTGCTCCAGGCCTGGCCGGGATCTGTTAGCTCAGGTCAGGCAGGACTCACTTTGTTCTGCTAGCACATCCCTGTGAAAAGTGTGTGTGTGTAGCCTCACACCCCAAGGCACAGGTGGTTCCCTGGGGCATCCCGGTGTCTAAGCCAACCAAGGGAGAAGCTGTGGGTGGATTTGGCCTACTTTTGTTACTCAGCCATAGCTGTTGTCCCTTCAAATGGAGAGGGAGATCTTCAGATTGCTGTGCTGTGCTCCCCAGAGGAGTTAAGCCCTACACAAGGTGCTGCTGCTGGAATTGGGCTGCTCCTGGCTGAGTCAGAGCCAAGCTGTGATGGCAAGTGTGGGTCAGGAGGATGCGAGTCAGTGCACAGGGGGCTCCAGGCTTGGCTGACAGAAAGCTGACTGTTACCCACAGTCCGTGGGCTGGCCCGGACTCCCTGACCCACAAAAGTCTCTGATGTGGTATCAGTCTGCTTCCTGACCCCTGCCACTGGTATGCTTCCCTGTTGAATCAGGCTTGTCCATGTGCCAGCACTGCTGATGCACAGCCATCCTTCAGCCTGTGGTTTGTGATTCCTGTGCTCTGGTGTGTCCAAAGTCCTGCAGGAATTCAGAACACAGCCACCAAGTGTTAGACCAGGGAAAAGCTGTTGCCGTGAGGTGTAAATGCTGGGTACATGCTGGGCAAGCAGCCCTGGAGATCCCTCTGCAGGCAGCTTGTGGAATTGGGTCGGGATTGGATTGTGCTGATACAGGAGAGATTGGTTAGACTGACACAGGAAAATTGAGCCCTTAAACAGGGGAAATAGCATATGGTGCAGAGCCCACTGCTCTCAAAGGGCTCTGCAGTCCCCCTTACCCCAGGTGTTTTAACCCACACTCTGTTGTGTTCTGCAGCTGCAGAAAACGACCTCAGAGCTGGCGCAGACAAAGGAGGAGTTAAAAAGCACACAGAAAGATCTGAAGAATGCAGACAAGGAGATCTTGGTGAGAATATCATTCCTCATGGCCAGCTGCCAGTTACTGCAGACTGGTCTGCAGCTGTAAAGCCAGGAGTTAACACTGGCTTTTGCTGAGTGACTAAGTTTCCCAGCCTACCTCTGAGCTCCACCTGATGCTGATATATGGAAAAGGGGCAAAGTATCTACTACTAGATCTTTCCTTATCTCACTCTCTGCTTCCCCTTTTCCCTCTAGAGTTTGAAGAAGAAAATAGACATCTTGCAGGATACTCTGAAGGTCCCATCTGTAACCAGGGAAACACTCAGTCGGCTAGTCCTTGAAAGGTTAGTAAGCTGCATCCAGCTGCATGCAGGCCAGGGATGGAGGTGACAGTTAAACTGTCAGCTCTTGCTTTGGACCTACTGAGAAAGCAGAGATGTACTAGTCTGGCAGGTGTTCCAGAAGTATTTGTGGTTGACAAGATGATGTTTGGTTTACATGGAAAAAGTGTGTGTCTCAGAGGGTTTGGGTCAGGAGGGGGTGGAGAAGTGGCCTGGGTTTTGAGAAAGTCTTTGTCACTGTGTCCTGCCAGGTAAACATCCCTAAAGCTGCTCTTCTCGTTGCTGTGGAGTTGGCCTTCTGATGAGTGTGCTCCAGTGTATGGGGACCAGAGGTCTTAGCTAGGCACAGGAATCTAGCCTGAAAAATGACGTCTGCTTTTATCCAGCCTTTTGTGAGGAGCCTGTGCCATTACCCCAGCAGAGCAAGCTGGATTCTGTCCATAGAGCAGCAGTGTGCCAGTGTGATTCCTGGGCTCTAGGCTCTGGGTGCTGCTGTTGTAGTGCCCAGCACGCTCCATTTGAGGGGAAGCAGTAATTTGGGACATGGAATTTAAACTTTAGGATTCAGGTTGTCCTTTGATGCATAAGCAGAATGGGGTTCTGCTCCTGGTCCCACTGCTGTCTGAGCACTCAGTGTCGTGGGGTGCAGCTCTGCCTTCCCTGGGGTGGCAGGCAGCGGCCTGGTGGCTGATGCTTTTCTTGGCCTTGCAGCCCTGCTCCTGCAGAACTGCAGCATCCAAAGCTCCACCGCCCAGCCCACAGCGATGAGATCAATCTAGATGCTACTTTTGATGTGGACACCCCTGAACACCAGCCCTGCACATCTCCCTTCGGCACTGCGAAAAGGCAGAAGCTGGATAAAAAGCCGTGAGTTTTCCCTCCTCTTTCTGCTTCTAAAGGAGATCAAAGTCTTTCTGCTTTGGAAGTTGCTGTGTGAGATCAGATAACTCTCCAGCTGCCTGACGGTGTGCTGCAAGCTTTGTCGTCATTTGCTTGGCCTTGTCTGTCCTTGCCAGCTCCACTTGAACAATAAATCTCTGCTGATTTGCTCCTTGGGCTCCTTACAGGCCTCCTGTGGTAAATCTGGCGAAGAAAGTTCTGAAGGAAACAGTGGAGGTAAAAGGACTAATCTTGATTTTTCTGTGTTGCCTCTTTGATTCTGCTGTTAATAAGCTTGGGATAAAGAATCTATTTTCTCCATTGTGGCCTTAGACTGGCCCATCTATAGAGCCACAGTCTATAGTCTTCAAAGTGCTTTTGTTGATGGTCTCCTAGAAACACGCTGCCTCAGGCCTCCTGGAACTGAGCAGGAGAGGGAGGGTGGGGACTCAAATGCTTCTTGCTGATGCTTCTGCCCCAGATGTGCTTCACAAACACCACATGGAGCTGACCACAAGGGCTGTGGGGTCAGCTGAGGTGGCTGTTCTCTCAGCCTTGCTTGGGGCAGTATCCTTTCTCCTGGGCACTGTTCCACATAAGGCCCAGTGGGAGGTTGGAAGCTTCTGGTTTTCAGCCTGACATGGTATGGCAGTAACCATTACCTTAAATAGCTGTCTGTGTTGTTAGTGCTGCCTGTATGTGGACTCCATTCAGCAGATTGTGCTGGTTAAAGGGCTTTTCTTGTTATTTTGTGGGACAGAACTGGGCAGATGATCTGGAGGATGATGCTCTTAAAGGACTCTTGCCAGCATTCATCAGGAACTCTGTTCACTCCAAGAAGCCATCTTCGGGCAGTTTGCTGGGTCGCCACAACAACATAGGCACTGTGAGTGTGATTGTCCAGTTGGTGTGTCCAGGGCTGGCACTGCCACCTCTGTCCTGAAGTGACCCTGCTAGAGGAAGCAACCAAGGCTTTTACCTTGCCACATACAATGTGTGGAAAATAAATCTCAGAGCACAACCTGGCTACTTCCCAGTCCTGCAGAGCTCCAGGGATGACAGATGCTTGTTCCCTTCCTGGCAGCAGACTGAGTGGCTCTCAGTGTCCTATTCCTTCACCTTCTTGGAGCTCAGGGTATTCTCCTTGTATTCCTCAGTCTCAGCAACAAAATCCTCAGCCTTCCTCAGCCTGTGTTAAAAAGTGCCCAAAATTCCCAAACTTTATTAAGACTCATGAGTCTTTTTCCAAAAGTGAGGGCTTAGTGCAAGTGTTTCCAGGTGCCTGTGTGTTTCCAGGTGCCTTCAACCCCTCTCCAGAAGCTGTGGTCTGCAAGACTCCCCCTTCCCCATAAACATCATGAGGAGAGGTAGCCAAGGCTGTGTGCTGCTGCTCCAGGCTCATTTGTTTCTCTCTCCTAGGTGAGGACGGGGTACGATGGCATGGGAGGAAGGACAAAGTTCATACAACCAGTATCCTTTCCTGCAGTTTATGTGGCAGTACTGATGCTGTGGGTGCCTCATTTCTGTTCTTCCTCTTTGGTCTCAGTGAGCAAAACATGGACTTGGGATCCTTAAGGAATGGTCTGATTTGTCTCTCAACAAATCTGAGCTCAGCAAAGGCATCAAGGACCTGAACTTGCTGAGAGCACTTGTGGCTGGTTCAGAGGAGCACATCAGCTAGACATCAGTGCAATTTGCAGGGACTGCCTGTGTCCTTGAGATCTTAGAGCAGCAGTGTAGCACAGCCTCTTCCTGGCTGTGTGCCTGCCAGCCCGTGCAGCCGGAGCCCTCATTCCTGCAGGATGCTGCTGCTCTGCTGTGGTGAGGAGTGGCTGGGCTGAGCTAACCTTGTGGGTGTAGAGCTGCTCCTGCCTTGGAATTGCTCTGTCATGGGAGGCAGAGCATGCTCTGGCTGCTCTGCCTTTACCTGCACAGTGTCCTGGCTCAGGAGGTCTGCAGCTCAAATAAATACACTGTTAAAATGCTGTTTTATGTGTGAGGGGATAGCATAGAATCATAGAATCATTCAGGCTGGAAAAGAGCTCTAAGATCAGAGTCCAGCCATTAACCCAGCGTTGCCGAGCCCGCTAACCCGTGTCCGTAACTACCACATCTGCATGGTTTTTGAACACTTCAAACGACTTCCACCAGTTCCCTGGACAGCCTGTTGCAAAGCTTGATCACCTGTTGTGTGAAGACATGTTTCCTAATATCCAATCCAAACCTCCACTGAAGTGGGAGATGTCCCCTCATTTGTAGGACAGGAGTGTGTCCGAGCTCTGCTGCTGTGAGAAGGTAGCAAAGCCCATCCTGTCCTGCAGGGAGTTTTTCCTTGAATGCAGATATATGGCTGGGTCCCAGGTCTATGGTTCAGGCTGGACTGCAGCAGGTATTGGATCACCTGTGTTCCCAGGGCACTGATCTGTGCTTTCCTTGACAGTTTTACCTCCAGACAAACTTGGCAGAAATCCGTCCATTAGCAGCGAGGATCAAGAAGAAGGTTTCCAGACCAGCTTCATCTTCCTCCAGCAGCAGCCAGGCCAGACTGGACTCTTTCCTACAGTGAGAGCCCCTGGCTTCCTGGGAGAGGCTTGGAAGAGGCTGCAGGGCAGAGCACACTTGCCCAGAGTCTGGCATGAGGTAATGTGCAGCCACCACTGCCTGGGGTCCTGTTTGCAAAGCAGTGATGCTGCCTTGTGGGTGAGATGAGCTGCCCTGTGGAGAATCCTGACCTTGCAGCACGGCAAAATGAGACCAAGCCTCTGGCTAATGCCTGGACTGAGTCACCCTCCTTGTTTTACCACTCCTTTCTTCCCTTTTTCATGCAGAAATAACAGGGTTTTCTTGCCTTCTGGCCTCCTCAGAGCTCCGCAGTCACTGCTGCTTTGGGGTCTCTGACACCAGGTGGAACTGCACTTCTTGGATGCAGCCACAAGCAGCAGGTGTTGGAAGGGTGTCTGGGATGTCAGTGTGGAGAGAGCAGCAGGGAAAAGGGACCTGGACCAGCTCCATAGCTGGTGTAAGTAGTTCCAAGAAAGTTTACTGGAGGAAGAAGTGTGTAGAGCAACTTGTGTGACTGTGGAGTGTCTGTATATTTCTTGCCAAATTAAATACATTCCCTCAACCACAGGCTTGGGGGGGGCTGGGGAGACCCACAGGTGGGCCTGGGGGCTGTGTTGCCCTGCCCTGTTTTGGACCATGAAGTCCACAGTGGTCTTGCAGGCTTGGCACTGAAACTGCTGACTGGGGAGGAAAATTTTGGGGTGACCCCCTGCTCCACTTGGAAGCAGAGATAGATGTGCTGGTGTGACCTCTGTGCTTGGCAAGTGTTGATGTGAAACTTATTATTTTCTTTTTTTAAATAAGATTTTAGAGAATTTTTGTTATCTTATAACTATTCTGCCTCCTGATTAGAGGGTTTGGAATGGCCTGGAGAAGTGCTGAAGAATGGCTCCCTTCAGGGAAGGGGGAGACTGGTGGGGCTGAACCTGTCTGGGGTTCTTCAGCTTGGAGCCCTGGAACAGGAGAGCCACATGTGAAGCAGGGTTGTCCAAGCTGCAAGGAACAGATGTGGTGAGGCACCTAATAAAGCACTCTACTGTACAAATCTGAATTTTCCTATTTCCAGATGCTTCAGGCTGGAATCTGTAGTACCTGGTCTGGCTAAAAACATATTTTTTGGGAATAAAATATATTGTTGTGCACACTTGTTGACACAATTGGCTTCTGAGCATTTTCCACCTTATTGCAGCTCAGGGTGAAGGTCTGAACTTGGGTGCTGAATGTAGGGTGATGGATGTGCTCAACCCTTCAGAACCTTTGAGGTGCTAGCCCTCGGGAGACAGGCCTCTTGTGCAGGGAAGGGCTGTGGTGGTGTGAAGCCATGGGGAAAGTGATGTCCATCCCCAGGGAAGTCAACAAGGCAAATCCCTGCAGAGCATGAGCTGTGTCTCACCTGCATCACCTGAGGCCGACTGCAGAATTAAGTGAAATGGGGAGAGTTTGGAGGAGCAGAAGAGGGTTCAGAGGGCTGGAAAAGAAAAGCTTGGAGGGAAAGGAGGGGGGACTTAAGCAAAATAAATTCTGTGGAGGAGAAGCCTGGGAGAAAGCCTACAGAGAGCCAGCTGCATGCTCTTCCTGTCCTTTCGTGGTAGGTACTAAGTGTATGTAAAATGTGAGACTTGCTCTGAATCTCTCCTGTTCGGGAAGACCCTTTTAAGAAAGCAGCAGTGGAGGTTTGGGTGCGTGGCTGGTGGGGAACATGGGTTTCCATGTTGGGGTGCTGGGGAGGTGGTGCTGTGTCTGCCCATAAAGGGGGAGCAGATCCTAGCCTGCAGTGCAGGGGTTGAGAAGGGTTTTTGGCGTTGTGTTTTGACATGATGGCAAGTTTAAGCCGAGGTTTGAGCACCCTGGCTGGGCACCACCTGCACCAGCACTGCTGCTGGCAGCTGCTGCAATGTCTGCTGGATTTAAGGTGCATGTTTTGAGTCTCCTGTGTTTGGCAGACTCTTCACATCAGGAAAAAATCTAAACAAAACAAGCATTTTTGGTGTGTCCTGGCCCTTTTCATCCACTCCTGCAGTCTTGCATTCCATGGACTTGTTTCTGGGATTTTTCTGGTGTTTTTGATTTTGATTATTGCACGTCTGTTGCCCCTGCCCAGCACTGAAGCTGTTTTGTTCTCTCATTCAGTACTTTTAGTTCCTCTAAAGCTCTCTTCCTTCCATCTTACACCTTTTGCACCCCACACCTCCTCCTGCGGGGACTGCAGTGACCTCTAGTGCCAGCACACCCTTCCCTGGGCTGGGGGATACAGAAGGGCCAGGGAAGGGACTGAGGTCCCTTTTTCCTGGGGCAGCTTGCAGCCGGTTTCTATTTCGGTGCGCTCCGAGGTAAGGCTGGACCCAGTTTCAAGTTTATTTTAGGATTTAGCGCGTGTGTGTTGACTCACAGCCCATAAAAAGCAGCCGCCAGCACTGCCCGGGCTGTGTTGTATCTCGGCTCCGGCGGCGCTGGCGCTCCCGGGGCACTTCTCGGTCCCCACTGGGGTCCCCCCGGGGGCATCGTCCGGTCCGCGGGAGCCGCAGGGTGGCAGCAGGGGACCGGCGGTGGCAGCACCTCCCTCCGCCCACGGCTGCGGCCACCGTTAATTGCCGCCCCTCATTAACGGCAGGCGGCGGGAGGGAGCCCCGGCGCGCTCCCACGTACACCGCTGCTCTCTGACGCCATGGGCAGCCTCTGACCTCACACACAGGGAGCGTGTCCATTGGCTGAGCGCTGCGTGACCTCATGGGAAGAGGGGTGATGGCTGGCTGAGCCTGGAGCTTAGGGAGAGCATGAGCCCATTGGTTTGGCCCTGTAATGTCATAGAAGAGCAATGGTGGGCTCTGGGTGGTCGTGGGAGGGACTGGGTGGCTATTGGCTGAGGCTCCATCACCTTACCAGAGAGCCCATGACCTCACAGGGAGCGGTGTGCTCCTTGCCCAGCTGAGAGTGACTCCTAGGGTAGCCCGTGATCTCATGAGGCAGCAGGGTGCTCACTGGACAGTAGCATGTGATATTGCAGGGCTGCCTGTGACCTTACAGGGTGCAGGACAACCATTGACTGGCAGAGTGTGACATCACAAGGCAAGGAATGACCTCACATGAGTGGGAGATGCTCATTGGCCTGCAGCATGTGATGTTTGGGGACAGCCCATGACATCATGAGGGAGGTGAGTGCTCATTGGTTGTCAGGCTGTGACGTCCAGGAGCAGCACATGACTTCATGGAGGAGGGGGCACCTCATTGGTGTGTGGTGTGTGACATCCTGCAGCAGCCCGTGACCTCATGGGTGAGGGGGCGCTCATTGGCTGTCGGGTGTAACCTCATGCGGGACTGCGCGCCCATTGGCCGCCGGGACGTGACGTCACAGCAGTCGGGCCGCTCATTGACGGCCAGCGCGGGAGCTCGTGTAGCGCCGCCTGGCGGGCGCGAGCGCTGGCGCTGCGCGGCGCCGATTGGCCGGCGGGCGGGGCGGGGCGGGGCCGAGGGGCACGTGCCAGCGGGACCCTGCGGGGCGGGCGGCGATTGGCCGGGCGAACGCGCGCGTGCCCGCGGCGCGAGCGGGCTCTAAAGCGGCGCATGCGCCGGGCGGCGCGGGCGGGCGGCGATGGCGGCGCGGGGCTGATGGCGGCGGCGGGGGCGGCGCTGCGCTGAGGGAGCGGCCCCGGTCCCGGTCCCGCCCGGCCCGAAATGGGCAACGAGGCCAGCCTGGAGGGCGGCGGCGACGACGGGCAGCTGCCGCCCGCCGCCGCCGCCGCCGCAGGGGCCCCGCC
Organism: Lichenostomus cassidix; assembly: GCF_008360975.1. NCBI lineage: Eukaryota > Metazoa > Chordata > Aves > Passeriformes > Meliphagidae > Lichenostomus > Lichenostomus cassidix. The sequence continues at coordinate 16,399,558 of NC_139493.1, forward strand.
GCCGCCCGCCGCCGCCGCCGCCAAGCCGCCTTCAGCACCGGGCGGCGGCGGACAGCTCCCGCCCGCCGCCGGGCCCAGGTCAGAGCGCGGGGCGTGGGCCGGCGGGGGGCGCTAGGTCAGGAGCGGACCCGGGGAGCTGTGGGGCGCTGTCAGGGCGCGGGGCAGGGCTGGGTGAGGGTGTGGGCACAGGTGCGTTGGGGGCGGTGGGCGCGGGTGTGTGTGTGGGGGCACGGGTGTGTGGGCACGCGGGCAGGAGGGGCAGGGGTGTCGGGTGCAGGGCTGAGACGTGCCGGGGTGCGGCGTAGAGGTGCGATGGGTGCAGGTGTGGTGGGTTCGGGGCTGTGAGGGGGGCGCGCGGGCAGGACGTGCCGTGCTGTGTAGGTCTGTGGGGCACCTGCAGGCAAACACAGGCAGGTGAGACAGGAGTGTGCACGGAGTGCGAGCCGAGGGGAGAGTCGGTGCGGCTGTGGGGCGTGGGCAGCAGGGAGAAGGCAGGTGAGGGAGGTGCAGTAGGGCTCAGGGAGGTGATGGAGGCATCCGAGGCAGGTCACTGCTGGAGGGTGCAGCCTCAGGGGAGCCGGCAGCTCCGGAACACCCGTGGATGCTGGAGAGGGCAAGGGTGCGGTTTGGGGCTTTGTGAGAGAGGGATGGAGTGCCCTCGGGGAGGAGTGTAGTGTTTGGGGGGCAGGAGAAAGCGGGGTGCTGCCCGGTGGGCAGAGGTCCAGCAGTGAGGGGAGAGGGATAAGAAGGGAGGGATGTGGTTTAGGGTTGGTGGGTCTGGTCAGGGTGGGGGGATGGTGCCTAGCAGCACACGGCTCAGGGGCATGTAGGCACCCCAAATGTGGCCACCCCAAATGTGACCACTCCCAAATTGGCCACCCCAAGTGGAGCCAGCACCAAACGGGAAAGGTTGTTATGTAACAGGAGGGACGTGCAGCCCTGCCAGGAGTCGTCGGTGCAAAACCTCGCAGGGAACCGCACCGAGCCATTCTCCTTCTGCCAGGCAGCGCCGGCTGGGTGGGAGATACTTCGGAAGGGGGTGTGGGATAAGAGATATTCCTTTAAAAAAAAAAAAAGTCAATCCCAAAACATCATTCTGTCTGAAAAAATAAAGGCGAGGAGCAGAAAGTTGCACAGAGGGATGGAAGGGACTTGGCGGGCGGTTTGCCCTTAGTGTGTGGCCAAGGCAGTGGCATTCCGAGCTCTCCATCTCGCCTGGGCAGTGATGAGCGCTGCTGGTCTTGCCAGTCGTGTTGCTTCAAACAGGGAAAATCCAGGCAGGAGCCTGACAGGGAGGCTGCAGTCTTGCCTGGCAGTGGGCTCCGTCTCGCTGGGCTGCAATTGCTGCTCACAGGCAGCACCATAACATCCAGCAGGATTCAGGGATGCTATAGGGCAGCTGAGCTGCGGGCGGGCCTCGCTCTGTAAGATCCCTGTGAGTTTTCACACAGAGAGTGTGAAAAAAATACCTCTGAGTGAAATCGTGCTCATTTTCCTTTACGTTTTTCTCAGTTTCCCTTACTAGAGAGTCACAATCCCTCTGCTTTGGATTCTGCCAGTTAGAAGTTGTTCATAGCTGCTTGAACAATTTAAAATTAAATACCTGCGGGGCTGTTTAGGCTGCTGTAGCGAAAGGAGTGAGGAAGCCGTGCAGGTCTGCTGTCTCTGTGTGATTTTGGCACTGCTCCCCCATTACTGCCAAGGGCCTATGTTTGCTGTTGTGCAGGACTAGGGGTCCCAGGGGCTTTTAGGGTCCTGGAGCACATGGGGCTGCTGGGTGGAGGAGCACAGTCTGGCAGCACCGGCCATCCATGGTCCTCTCCTGCCAGAAACACTGGGTTGTTTTTTCCAGCCATGCTCCAGCCCTCACACACTGAGCTGATGCTCCTGCGCCTCCTGGGAAGCTGCTGCTGGGGAGCTGCCCTCCCTTGCAATTAATTAATGCAATTAAAGAGGTGGGCCAAGCGAGGCTGTGCTGTGGAGCAGCGGTGGGATGGGGATGATGCTGAGCTATGCCAGTGTTTAAAACCTGAGCGTGGGAGGGGTGTGGGGGGCTGAGATGACACTGAAGGATTTTAATTCAAGGTAGCAAAGTGGCAATGAAGGGAAATCAGGCCTCAAAAAGAAAGTTGCTTTTATGAGGTGCAGGACTGGGCACATAAGACAGACCATATGTTGTGAAAGGTTCAGCGGAGCACAGGATGTGCTGGCCAAGCAGTGAGTATGCAGTGCAAAAGGTGCTGCTCCAGAAATCCCAAGTGACAGGGGGAAGTGAGTTTCTCTCAGTATCAGAGCAATTATTTTTCCCTCTGAATTAAATAACCTAAATTCACATGCAAGCCAGTGAAAACTGTAGTAGTATGACTTTTCTGTGGCATTTTTTACAATTTTCTTTGTATTACCTAGAGAAATAGTCTGAATACCTTCCAGGGAGTACCCTGGATTTCGGGATCCCGTGTTTAAATCCATAATAACAGTTTCTAAGGAACTGTGTGTAAACTATGAAGAGACTTCAGAGAGTAGAAATCATACCATAGAAGTAGGATCTTCTCACCAGGTTGCAACATCTACCGCTATTTATAAACTTTGATTTCCTGCTTGCGTGCTTTGGCAAGGCACTGGGGAGCCAGAGGTTGGAGGGAAGCTGGGAGCAGGGCTCAGCTGTGTGGTAGTTTGGCTCTGCCAGCAGGATGCAGCTCTAGAAAGGGCCAACACGGTGCAGGGCTGCATCAAGCAAGGTGTTTTCAGTGCAGACCTCACCCTTGTGCAAGGTGCTGCTTGGAATCTCATCTGAGGTGGGTGTGCCTGACTGGTACTCCAGCAAGGAGAGATTGAATCGGAGGAGGGACAGAAGGGTTGTTCTTGGTCTGCCTGGACAAACAGAGCCTCTGTAGCCTGAAAGGAGGTGAAAAGCTGGAGCATCATTAACCTGTAGGATCAAAGGAACCCAGATTGGTTGCAGATGCATTTGGACAGAAAGCTTTCGCAAGTCCTGGTCTGTTCCTTCAGAGAGACCCCCTAAGCAGAAGGGACAAGTTCATTTCACAGTGCAGCTTGATGGATGGATGAAAAAGGCTTGGATGGCAGAGCAGGGATGATCCCAAGTTCGGAACTGTAGCTTGGGGCACAGTGCTTTAGATGGCTGGTTTTCCTGGTAACCTGCAGAGAGACTTTATTGCTGCTTCTGATTGTGCCTGATTTATGCTGGATTCATTCAGGTTTTTGGTCTCCGCTGCTGAGCTGTGGAGCTTGTAAAAGGCTCTTTTTGACACCTGGATGCATGAGCTCAGGCTGAAGGATGGGAAAGGGGAAGAGGGGCAGTCTCTCAGGAAGCATTGAGGACCAGCTACAAATTCAGGGAGCAGCAGTGTTTTCAGCACCACTGGTCCTCTGGAGCTGGGAGATGAACATTGCAAGCAGCCAGGCTGGCTGCAGGCTGCAATGCCGGGAGGGAGCTTGCTCCCATGGAACACTAGCAGGGATGCCAGGACCTTTATTTTTCACACTTTTTGAAGCTTTTTTAAGGGTCTTTTTTAGGCTTCAAGGTATTTCTTAAGCTCCAGAATAGGCTTGCTGTGAGCTGAAGGTCTTGAAGCAAGCGAGAAGGAATGTTTCCAGTACTGTGTGGTAGCACCTTTGGCATGGGCTGTGAGCTCCCCCAGAGCATTCTCTTGGCTTGGAACAATGGCAAGGCAAGTGTTGATCCTGTTTACCCTGCTGTACAGTCAGCATTGCTCTGTTTGGCAGGTGGTGGAGCCTGAAGTAAAAAAATCTGGTGATAGGGAAGAGTGTAAGACAAACAGAACTGATAGAAGGAGCCCTTTAAATAAGAGAAACCTGGGACAAACCAGTGCAGTTTGGATGCTCCCTTTTACCCTCTTTGTAGCTCTCTTGAGTGTGCTTGTTTGCTTGCCATAAGTATCATCACAATGAGAGGTAAGGAGTTTATACATGAAGATAATTTAAAAAAAAAAAAAAGCAACTTCGCCTATTTCTTTTTAAATGGGCACTTTTCCCAAGCTTGCAGAAATGAGCAGTCGATGTCCATTTTCATATGACTGTGCTAGAAATAAAACCAGGCTGTGTGATGAGAAGTCAGGCTGTGGAGAGGGCTCATGCTCACCTGGAGCGCCAGCTCCATCCTCGTTTCGGTGCTCGGCTGTTCCCAAAGGGTCTGAGCCCTGCACAGGATGGGACAGAGGCATCACCATCAGAGGCATTGCTAGGAATTTCCTCAAATATTAAGACAGTTTTTCCCTGGCTGAGCCATGGACTGGCACTCTTGAAAAGCCTGCCATGCTTCTGCACTTATTGAGCATTGCTGCAAGACATTTGGAGGGTCAGCAGGGAGCTGAGGCTGGGTTTAAGTGAGAAGGGGAAGAACAGATATGCAATGTTTTAAGCTCATCAAACTTGTGTGAACAAAATAAAGAGTTAAAGGAGTAGAAAATGGTGTACATGATGGATCAAGTCAAAATATTTGCAGTGTTAAATACCCCACTGGGCTTCAATTCATCTTCCCCCGCGTGATGGGCAGGCAGTGCTGGCTGTGACACAGTGCTTTGCATACTTGTGATTGCTCTGACAGCAGCCATTAGGCCACTGAATCCAGACGGCACAATTCTGGGTGCTTAAGTAACTCCAAAACCTCTTCTGGGAATGTGCTCATCAATATTCACAGTGTTTGGCATCAATTATTAATGCCTTTATTTCCAAAACAAATACACAGATTTGCAATCTGCTTTGCAGGTCGGGGTTTCTCACTGCTGGAACCAGTCTGGGTGGTTCACTGTGGGTATGGATCTTTACCCCTTGCTTTTGCTGGGCAGGGGGCTCCTGGGGATGTTCCTGAAGTGTCCACTTCTGCTCAGAAAGGATGTAGAAGAATTTGTAAGGATTGATGTCCTTTGGTGTGTTGGCTTGTGCTGATTGAAAAGTTGGAGGAGTCCTTGGCTTCTTCTGGTACAATTTGAAGCTACGGCAGGGCTGCTTCCTTTGCACTGGAAATCTGAGTGCTGATGGTCAGCATTCTGGTGGAAGGTGTTCCTGCTCGTGGCAGGGGATTGGAACTAGATGATCTTTAGGGTCCCTTCCAACCCACACCATTCTTATTCTTCTGCTGATGCTCAGTAATGGAGCCACAGCTCAAGCGACCACATCTACTGGGGCCAGCGCATCGCTCCACATTGTTGTTCATGTTGAGCTGGTTTTTGTCTCTCCACTTCTGCTTCTCCAGCATGCCAGAATAAAGCTGTTTCTTTTCTCTGCTGTGTGTATTGAGCACATATTTGATGTTTCCCATCATGTTTCCAATTCAGTGCAAACAGATAGTCAGTGCTGTGGCATATTCCTGCAGTTTATATGAGTTTGGGGAATACTTGATGTGCATCTGGACTGGCAGAACACCACAGCCTGCCTGCCACACAGCCTCTCTGCACAGCCATCTTCACTGTTTCCCCAGCTGGGGCTGGCACCTCTGGCCAAGGGGTTTTTTTCAGCAATCTTTTTCCAATATCAGGCTAATTTCCTAGCATATGAGGTGCTCCTTGGAAAGGATGGGACAGGCAGTCAGGGTGTGAAGAGCACTTCCCGAGAGCAGGTAGCTTAGTAGGGTGAAGTGCTTTCATGGCAAAGGCATTCTGGTTTTTCACTAAATGTGACTTTGCTGATGAGTGCCGCTGCTCTGGGATGTTGCTCAGGTTTTTTTTGGCTAATCAGTGACAGCAAGTACTGATGGTCATCCTGGTCCCACTCATTGTAAACTGTTATTCTTCTTGAATTTAAGATTGTTGCTGTTGAGCAATCACTGTGTTTTCAAGTGTCTGTTTGAATGACAGATTTGTTATTTTTGTATCAGTCTATGAGCACGACTGTTCCTACGAACAAGTTTTTTTGTCTTTTTTCGTGCCTGGTGGTGCTAAGCTCCGGCATGACCCCGAGGTGCTGCTGTGCAGCCTGTCAGTCATCGCTGAGCACGTTGTACTGCTTTTCATGTCACTGATGCTGGAAAGTTTCTATGAATGCAGTGAGCTGGCTCCTCACTGAGAGCACCCAGCACCTCCAGTGTGCTATTTAGGAGGCTGCAAGAGCAAGCAGCATCGCTGGACCCTATTAACACTGGCTTGTGCTTTATGGCATGGCTGGAAGGCATGTTCATGAGGTGCTCTGCTTGTGTTTGATACCAAAGATGACTTAACTACACTGATGGTGGCGTCTCACTGACTCATGGCCTCTTTGTAGCTTTCCTAGTGTGTGTTTGATATGGAAAAGAGACCCCAGCACCATTAACAGACTGCGGACAGTGGGTTGTGGGGGAGAGGAGACAGCAGCTCCCTGCCCGTGTTGAGCTCCCCAGAGACAAGTCAAGAAAAGCATCTCTGAATGCAATTTTTATTTTGTTTTCTCTTATTATTTGTTTAAGTGCCATGGTTTGGCTGGAGATGAGGAGGCAATGTGCCCTCCAGCCTGGCTGGTGGCGCTGGGTGGTAAAGATGGTTATGATGGCTAGCAAAGACATATCTCTACAGTTCAGAGGCCCAAGCTAGCCAAATGGTAATGAAACATATGTTAACTGTGAGCCTAAATAAGTGTAGAAGCAGTTTACCAGAGGGCATAATGGGATATATGATCACAAAAGGTTTAAATAAAACCCTACTTCTGAAAATACAAAGTTACCTTCAGTCCAAAACTATAGTTTCTGTGATGAGCAGCAGATTAACTGTTCTTACTGGCTTCATTCCCCCCTGAAGATGTGATTAAAGACTTTGGTGCATTCTCTTTTGTCGAAAATGATTTAGTTGTGTTTCTAGGTCATTGTGTATAGAAGAAAAATGTGCATATATTTAATGCAGTAGACTGCGTTAGGCATCTTTTAAGACAAGCTACAGCACAAACCCCTCTCCTGCCCAGTCAGTCCCCAGACCTCTCTTCTGTCCGTGTCCTTAGCCCAGGGAGGAAGAGCCTCTACACCTTCTCCCTAGAGCAACAAGATGAACATCTCTGTGTGGAGACTGTTAATGCTCCCTGAGGTGGGCATGGTTGTCCAAGAACCAAGTGACTGTAACAGGGTGTGCAAGGTCCTGTTGGGAAAAGGTGGGAACACAAGCCTGCTGGAAACCTCTTGGCCATTACCTGCTGGTAGACACCATTAGACACCCCATCATATCATCACTAGTGAGGTAATGAGTAAGATCTTAAATGAGACACTCTTCTCTTATGGCCACAGCCTGAGAGAGATGGGGATTGTTCGGTCTGGACAAGAAAAGGCTCAAGGGAGACCTTAGAGCCACCTGGACTTCTTCTGCTGGTCATGTGTAAGTCCTCATGAGAAGAGCGTCTCCTGTCCTCTCGGAGGGTTTCTCCTTTTTCTTGCTTAGAGTAACAGATGCTGTGTAGAAAACACATCCATGCTGCTTGAGAAATGCTCCTGAATTTTGAGTCGTTTCGGGCCTGTGTGATTGACTGTTCTTCACTTGGTTCTGGGACCTGACAGGGACCACACGCTCTCAGACATGATAAAGCAGTTTCCCACGCTGAATAGCTTTCAGATGAGGATTTGACAGCTCTTCTGAAGGGCGTGGAAGAAGAATCACTGTGAATCAAAATGTCATTCAGTGCAGATGTGACAAAATCCTGTGTTTCAACCAGGGTGTCCGGGGGTGGCAAGCCCTTTTCTGTCCAGCCCAGAGTGCCAGAGGCACAGACAGCTATGTAGGTCTTACAGGGCAGGGACACTTGCATAGTCAATAGCTAAGCAACCCCTGAACCTTTTTTCTCTCTATTTCCTTGCCTACCAGTGCAATGTTGCTTTCTAGTCTGTCTTGAGTATTTTCTGGCCATGGGGGCTCGCAGGCTTCTCCAGCTGCTGAGAGGCTCAGAGCCCAGTTCCAGAGGACATCCCTTAGCAGGACCAGTCCTGGGGGCTATAGCATCGTGAATAGGGGGATTTATTTTTTGCCTTTATTTATTAAATTTGCCTTTATTTATGGATTTTTAGCTCTGTTAGGAGATGCTTGGAGTATGCAACCTCTTCTGGCATGGTCTTAGGGTGCTTCTTCTCAGGGTGCTCCATCCTTGGAAGTTCTATGTGGGTATGAAGTCAATGTGAGACATATCTTCTTCAGCTATTAAATGAATCCAAAGGGGTTTGGCCTTATCAACAACCACCTGAGACCCAAATGGGTCTGCCATGGGCTTCCCAGTAGAAGAAAAAGTCTGTTGGTAGCTTGTGCTCCTCCTTCATCAGTCTAGACATGAGGAGTACGAAGAGAATTTGCCATATTTAATGTCTGCAAAAGGATGAAGTTGTGCGTGGGAATTACTTTCAAAGATTGACATGTTGTAGCTGTTAACCACTCTTTTTTTTTTTTATTTAACCAAAAAACAGATTGCAGCCTAGGAAAAACAGCATTTTTTTTTCTTTCATCTTCTAAAGAAAACATTTCACTTATAGATATGTGAATTTATGAGTTATAAAATAGGAATGGTTGAAAATTGGAAATGTATAATAAGTTCTTAAGGGACTTGGTAATTTGCCTTCCTCTTGTGAAAAAAACCCAAATCAACTGATAATACAAAGCTTATGAAAGGCTGGGGAAAATGCAGGGCTGAACTAGATCTTTTTCCACGTTGAATCTGAACTGTACTTTTTCTTTTGATGAAACATGAAATTACTTTTAATTTATTTTGTTTCAATCCTAGTTACATAAACTATTATTTGATTGTACAGCTGGACTGAAAAACTGTAGGAGGTCTCACATTTAGGATTTTGCTGCCTGTCTCTCATTAAGCCTACAGCCTGATTTCTTTAAATGCACCTATTAATCTTCTTAGGGAGACAAATTGTTGTTTGGTTGGGGTTTTTCTCTCTCTTTTTTTTTTTTTTTTTTGAACACTAACCTCCTGGTTAACTGGCAGAGTAAACCCTGCTGGTTTGCAGCCTTTGCAGGTAGCGCTGTGCTGCAGCTGGGCACCGCAGTGCCAATGCCTGTTGCTTTTGGTAGGCTGGGTTTGGCCTGCTTTACTTAAACACCCGAGGTGGTCACAGCCTGAACCATTCTTGTCGTGGTCAGCAACACCCTCCAAGTTGACAGCAAGGAGTAAATGTATTTTTTCCATTTTAATTTTGCTGTAGGCTACTTCAGTAGTTCATCTGCGGTAACTTGCCAGAGAAGTGGCTGCTCCATCCGTGGAAATGTTCAGAGCCAGGCTGGATGGGGCTTGGAGCAACCTGGTCTAGTGGCAGGTGTCCCTGCCCATGGCAGGGGGTTGGAATGAGACCATCATTAAAAAGTCCCTTCCAACCCAAATAATTGTGTGTTTCTGTGAACTTCTGTTGTGTTTTTGATTTCCAGTCTGATACTCACGGGGTTTCAGGTTTGAGACCCATGGATGTAAGACCAGCAGTAGGACACAAAGGACCCCGTGTGCAGGGGTGCACAGATCGCTCCCGTGTTTCCTCTCAGATGCATGAGCTTTGTTGTCTCCTGCCCACCGACGGTAAGCCACCATATTTGGGTTTCTTTTTCCCCGCTCATCGCAGGATTTCACAACACTCTGGGCAAGTGTTGGTAACAGCCCTTTGGAATGCTGCTCTTTTGGACCTTTTCCACTGTCCTCTGCTGGGAATGGTTCTTGGGAGGGTGGGAGAACCGCTGTCAGTGTCAAACACATCCGTGGGCTGCACCAGCTCTAATATGAACTTGTGAGATGTCTGGAGCAGATAGTGCTGGAGCACATTGTGTCAGGGCCAGGCAGCAGCGGCAGCTTTCCGTAAATACTCCTGACGCCGGCGTACGTGAGGAGGTGATGCTGGGTGATGCTCTCATCCCTGTAAATCAGTCCATCCTTTGTATTGAGGGCAGATCTGTAGTCCAAAGGAGTGAAAATATCCAAGCCTTCTCCTTTTCCCACCTGTCTCTTCAGTCGTGGATGTTTTGCTTGGGAATCTTGTAGCTGAGGAGCACACCAGGAAAAGAGGTTGTTTGTGTTTATACAGAGTGTATTATATAGAACCTTTTGTGATGGTGGTGATTTTCAGAGCAGATAAAGCCCATTTACCACTGTGTTAGATAAGGTTTTCACTGGTTACACATTGCAGTTATGACACAACATCAGTTCCTGTTGGAGTGGAAAAGATGATCCCTATCACTAACGTTATATGCCAGCAATTACCTCAACCTGGCAAAAATAAGGCATCCAGAAACATCCTTCTGGGAGGAAACTCTGAAAAAATGTCTCCTTAGGCATCCCTTTTCTGCTTTATTTTATCTGCCTTCCTTATCTTCCAGTCTCTCCTCCTCCTACATTGTTAATGGATGTTAAGTGCTGGTTAATGGATTAGGATAGGATTCCTCTTGGCCGTACAACTCAGTTTCATCCAACCCATGTCCATGATCACCAATTTAATTTTGATTTATTATTAATTGAAAATATAGGCCCAAACACTCTGAATTGACAAATTACCACACCTTTATTTTTCTTCGAAATACGCAAACAAAAACCAACCAGCTGCTCTGGGTAGGAATAAAGTGCCTTCTGCTTCTGAACATGTCTAAAATCTGCTTCACTTACCGACTAAACTTCTCAGCCTTAAATTTTACCTGCTGCCATTTCTGCCAAGCTAAGCCTTCCGAGGGTTCTGCAAGGACAGATACATCAAATATGCAGATGCTTCCATCTCTTTGGGGACAAATGTTCTGAGCTGAGGTACGTGCAGAGGAGAAATGCAGGCAGAGACAAGGCACCTCAAAGAGTTGCAGACACTGGAGAAGTGTTTTCCTTTGATCCTATAAAGAATTTGGCAGGGGAATTTCAGACTCTCCTATTTCAAAAGTACATTTATACTAAACAGCTTGAGATATTGAAGTTGATGACGTCTCTGACAGTATTGATAATGTATTTTTCCTTGGGTTTGCTTTACCTTTCCTCTTGTGAATAATGAGTTCTACACACAAAAACATAATTCTGAGTTTGGTTTGCCATTCACATTTGAGGCTCCAGTTCAAATCTCTGAAAACCAGAAAGTGCAAATCTAAGGCATACATGCACTAATACTGACCCCATCCAGTGCCAGCCCTAGGGCAGTGTCCCACCTTGCAACGTCAGTCTTATCTTTAATAACAGACATTGTACCATGTGTGCTGGTGTAGGGAATGTCAGGGAGGGAGAAACCTCTACAGCTGAGAAGTGTTTTCAGAAACACAACCTGATGTGACGTTTTTGTTAAAAGGCATGTGGCCACATTGGCCACAGATTTCTCCTCCTCACAGGAAAGTGTGGGCTCATCAGTCTTTCCATGTACCCCTCTACATGCTCTGTATTTGGAGCTCTTCATGGGGAATCAATTGATAGCTGTTTCCTCAGTCCCTGCCCAAATGATCTTCTCTTGTTTATTCTTCCACACCTTGGATATCTGCTCTCCTGGTAACCTGAAGCGACAACAAAAAAATAGAATTAAGGACCTCGGTGGCCTGGGGAAGAGTTAAAGGGACAATTGTGAGATATCCAAAATACATAGAGGCGCAAAGACATGAACAGCAAGATGGATAAAAATGCTATGGTTTATCACAGATGAAAACAAAAAAACAGGTCTCGTGTTTCATTTGCTCAGGTTCAGACAAATGAGGGTGTAAAGTCAGGATTTTTTGGTTGCTGCGCAGTCACCAGGAGCCACTCATCTCTCTGCAGTATGGCACTCTGATTTCCTCTCCTGGAAATTGCTTTTTAACTGTGTTTTTCTTTGCTTTTTCTAAACATACAAACCAGTTTCTTTCTGGTCTGTCATTACTGCCTCTTTTTTAACAGCACTTCTCTTTCTGATGGATCTTCCTTCTTTTTTATGCCTGGAATGAGTGTTGTTCTTCGTTCTGGGCTGAGTTTGGTTGACTCAAGCTGTCATGGAGATGGATAATGATACATTTTTTTGCATCAGCTTTTAATTTTGGAGCATGGGTGGAACTCATCCAAAAAAAAGGGCCCTGCAGACTTCCCAGCTTCTTAATGGTTGAATACCAACTTCTTGTGGGTGGAGGTTTTGTAGAAGTGTGGGCACCCTTGGGTGGTGTGGACATGAGCAGGGATGTTGACGTGGTGGAGCCAGACCCCTGGACTGACCTCTTTTTTCCCCACCTGTGACAAACAGTGCTCATGTTGGAGCAGTTTCCTGCAGCCAGCCAGCACCTGCAGGAATCCCTCCAGCTCCTGGACAGAGTCAAGCCTGAATGCAAAAGGGAAAATTGCAAAACCAGACCTTGGTGCCACTCTTTGTGGGGAAGGAAGCCAGAAGCAAGTCAAGAGAACGGGCTGCCTCTGCTCTTCTCTTTGAATTGCTTTCCAAAATGCATTTTTCCCAAAATAACTTAATTGTGTATTTTTTGGGGTGGATTGTTCTATATTTGTTGATGAGCATTAAATTGACGTTTTCTGAGAATGGTCCAACATGGCTTGCAAAACTCTTTGCAGAGCATCAGTGTCTCATTTAGAACCCATCACTGTGTGTGGCCGTGGTTGTTCTCTGTGCCTTACTCTGCATTTCTTGACCTTGGATTTCTCCTGCCATGGTGTTTCAAGACATCCAGTTCAGGAGTGCCTTCTACAGCTCTTTGCATTCAGATTTAGCTTTGAATAGTCTGAATAAATTTGTATGGCTCAGCAAACTTGTCTTTTCTTTATCTCACTCCTTCCCAACCCATTTATGAATATCCCATTTATCCCATGGCAAGATCCTGCACCTCTACTTGTGAAAACTTTACCATCTGCCTCTACTCTTGGTGTCCTAAATCCTGATCAGTTATTAACCTGTAAAGATTCCCCTTATTTCTTAATCTTTTATTACTTCTTTTTTTTTTCTTCCTTTTTTTCTAGATTTTTATCCTAACATTTCTGCTACTTGAGATGATTTTTCAGACTAAGTATTGCCTTTTACTCCTGTAGCTTGGTTGTTTAATGATATTGCCTTGTTATGGCCTTGTCTTAAACCTTTTCTTGACAGTGCATGTTTTGCTAACAGGTGCCATGGAAACTTTCCCTTCTTACCCTTCCACCTGCTGCTTTTAATTTCTTTCTAACAAACCTTCTCACTTTTCTTTTTTTTTTCCAGTTGTATCTGAAAATTATAATAATCACGTGAATTTGTGTGTTTTTTCAGTCCTGCAAATAGATTGAAGCCGTCTATTAAAGTCACTTTTACTGAAAATTTGTGTGTCAGGTTTGGCACCTCAGAGCAGGCACCATTCCTGTCACAGGATTTAGTCCAGAGCAGGTAGTTTCATTCTGCATTGCTTTAGGGAATAGTTAACGACCTAAACAAAAAATTGTGTCGCTGCTAATTAAAATCAGAGAGGCTCTCAAGGAGGGCAGGCGTGGGTTATAATCATAGATTTACAAGATAAGCTTTCACAAGCCGTGTGCCATAAAAATTCCTTAGCTTCATGCCATGGTTTATCTTTCAGCTTTGCTGGCATTTCATAAATACAGAGCAGTAATTCATGGTGTTGGCTTTCCTGGGACAAAGGCCTTCAGTTAAGCGTGACTGCAGCAATCAGCTCTTCTACCCTTTAATTGCTGGAGCTCAGATGTAAGATGTGAGTGGATGGAGGCTGAGGGGAGCGGCTGCTCCTTGCCTGGGGTGCTCTCCCCATCATCTTTGTCCTTTCTGCTGCCCACAGTATTTTCAAGATTGTCATGGCTCTTTTATGTAATTTTAACACACATAAATGACTTGCTCATAGCAATCAGTTGTACCAGGCAAGGATACGGAGGCGACACATCGAGTAGCTGAGTGGAAATCAGATTGGAGAGACGGCTCCAGCCCACACCTCACTGTGGCTCCTGGGGACGTTTATCCCCGTTTTAGCTATTTCCCTATGTGCTCCTTGGTGTTGGTCGCAGAGCCATAACTCTGTGGCACAGCTCTTCATCATTCCTTGCAGACCTTCCAAGTCCTGCAGTAAAGAGGAGAGGAGCTCTGCAGGCAGCAGCTCGCTTTCCTGTCCAGCCTGCAGCATGGCCACCCTCAGCATCACCTGAACGAATGCTTAACAAGGCGCATTTAATGAGCCCAGACCTGCTGAGCATCCTCGCCTTCAGCAGAGTCCTTCGGGCCAGCAGGTGGGGTGACTGATGCCTCCTGTCCCTCCAGGTCTCCCCAAAGACTCCAAGGCTTCACCTGCACTGAGGGTCCAAAGCTGACCTTCCAACTGCATCCATTCACTGGATGAGGTAATGTTCCTTCTTGTCTTGGATCTTCCAGATACCTCCTAAGTGCACAGAAAGAGGCAGAGAGGGATTAGGTACCCCATGGCCTTTCCAGGATCTCCATGTTCATCCCAGGCACAGAAGAGCCCTGGCTCTGCACCTGCACTCTCCTGGCTTTCATCATTGAGCTGTACAGCTCCTCTCATGCCATGCAGCTGATGGCATTGTGATCAAGATCAGACTTCTACTCTCTCTCTGGAAGATTTACATGTCGTTTTCAGCTATCACAGAGGAAACAGATTTTTTTCTGTCACTGAAGCAGAATGAATATTGGACACTGCACTTATCCCTAAGAGATTTTAATGCTTTGAAGTTCAAAATTATTAATGTTCTCAGCAACAATTATGTCATTTTAAAAGGAGACCCTGTTCAACCCTTTGGACCTTTATAGTGCCTGCTTCTGTAAAGCTATCTGAGAAGTGATCTCTTCTCTATAGGACTGAGATCATTGGCTGCCTACTCTTCTGTCGGCCCAGTTTGCCTTTGGCTCTGAAGGGCTTGGCCAAGATCCTGACAGTGGTGGCCACATGTTTCAGGCATCAGCAGCTGAAAGAGCAGCTCCCCAGAGCAGGATGTGGTGGTCTGCAGGTCGCTCAGTGACCTTCTGGCTTGTGACAGCTCATGTGAGAGATGCAAAACTCTGCCCTGACTCCAGTTCAGGTCTTGGGGTTCATAGAGGCTGCTCTGGACTCTATAGGGATCAGTTGCCTTGCATTTAATTGCAGATGTTCATCCTGGTCTGTATAGGGCATCTAATAGACATCTGACCTTGGGGTTCTTTGGAGAGGTCTGGGGATGTTGGACTGGTGGATGGGAACAGCCATTGCTCTGATTTTATATTGCAAAGTCTTCTAAGGGAAATTGCTCTTTGCTCAGCCAGTGCCAAGTAAGGTGCAGATTAAGTATTTACTTGCCACATAGCAAAATTACAATGGTAAAGTACAGAATAGAATAAAATAGGGTAGAAAATAAAATATTTCGAGTTGGAAAGAGCTTGAACAATCATCTAGTCCAACTGCAAATGATAATGATTCACAAACCTTTACAAAAAGGCAGTTGTGCAGGAATGAAAATAAGCAAGTAAATGCTTATTTAGAGCTTAAATCAGTCATAAATCCCTCTTCTGGTGTGTAGGATTCAGCTAATAAGATGGCAGATGCCTCTCAACAGCCGTGCCTGACAGAGCAGCAGTGAGAGTGAAATTGATGTGTTCTCCTGTTGCTGATTCTCAGTTGAACTAGACATGGTGCTGACAGAGAATAACTGGTTTGTGGTAAGTGTGTAAACTGGGAATCTCCCAGTTCTTGTTACCTTTCCATGGAAAGACCTCTGCGTTTTAAATGAAGAGAAAACCCAGCAGCCGCTCTAGGTGTGTTACCTCCTGCAAAACCAGAGCCAGAGGAGGAAGCTGGCACATTATGCATACAGCACTGCTCACCCCACAGCAGCACCATCCTCCTGGGCAAGGTCTTTGGTGTGTTGGTTGCCAGTGGCTTGTGCCACAGCCTGCCTAACAGCCCCTCTTTGAAGTCCAACCCCAGCAGGGTGTAACAGTGAGGCAGAGGACTGAAGAATTACCACATTTCTCTGTATTTATGAGAACAGGTATGAGGGTGGAGGTTAAGGACCCGAATGATTGCCCAGCTTGGGTGGAAGCCTGGAGCAGGAGCTCAAGTACACTGTCAGAATCGGGAGATGCGCATTAGGGATGCCTCAGTCACCGGGAAAATGCCTGACAGAAGCTGCATCTTATTTGACGGGGATAAGGCAACCCTGGAGCACAAAGCTGCAGGAGAACAGGGTTTTTCCACTGCTCACAAAAGCAAGTCATTAAACACTGTGGCTTTTCACAAGAGTGCTTGTGTTGCCATCTAATAAAATACTCCCTGACAGTTTCTAGTCACCATTTCTATTTTGATTTCTATTTGGATTTTGATTTCAGAGTATTTTCTATTTTGATTTCAGCTGTGTGGCATTCGCTGTTTTTAAACCATCCAGTACACACATTTCCAGCATGATCCTCTTCCTGCATGGACATCAGTATAACTAATTTAGGGGCACTTGGATTTAAGCAGGTGTTGTTTTTTAATTCTCTAGCTGCTGGGGTTTTTTTTGTCAAAGCAGAGCCTGATGCAGGATTCCGTGTGTTGGATGTGGGACTTTTAGAGCTACAAAGCTGCCCCCTATAAAACACCCAAGCTCAGGGTATATCTGAGCGTCACTAGTGTGAGATTTTCAGTACACGGAGCTGAAACCAAAGGCCCTCCACATTAGAAACTTCTTTTCCTGTTTATTTATTAAAAGGTTGCATGTCCTATTTTCTAGTCAGACTTGCTGACAGGCAATATATACCAGCTAACATTTGATATTATCCCGTGCTGTTCCTATGCCAACCCATAACTATTCAGAATGATGTCTTTCCAAGTCAAACCCAGTGCCGTTTTGACCTAGAGTACAACTGCCTGTTTGTTTAGCTACCTGTTTTTTTCTAAATAGGTTATACTCAGTGATTCTTAAAATCAGTCATGTGGATGTTCACATCAGGTTTCAGTCGAACCAACTAGGTCAAATCTCTGCTCGTAGCTGAGCAGCTCTAATTCTTGTTGGTCAGCCCAGCATCCCTCTTTTGGGTTTGAGCCTCTTCATATGTCTCTTTTCATGCCTTATCTTGAGTTGTTTGCTGCTCATCCCCTTGATTTTACTGCAAGTAAGCAGTCATTTCCCCTTTTTCTATCCAGTTTTCCCTCTTTTTTTCTGCTAACAGAAAAGGCTTGCTTATCCTCGTTCTGCTGATTTTTGATCCAGATTTGAAGCTGGGGGCTTCCTTCCATGGACAAACATAGTTCTTCTTTGGAAAGCCTGAGCAGGGTGTGCAGTTTGTAAAACGATGGTGACACTACCACTTATTTTCATGTTTTTTATCTACTACAATGCAGTAATTAGATCAGTTGCCCAGTGAGCAGGGACCCGTTTCCCTTGGCACCAGGTGGAGGAAGGGATGCAATCTAGGTTTTTCAATTGCAGAGAAGGGCTGCAGCTCCTGAAGGATTTACTCCGACCGCAAATACCAAGCTCCTGTGGATGTGAGCACTGCCAGAGTCTGGTGGCAGCTGAGCAGATGGATGTGGCCAGTGTGCTCAAGGCAAGGATGTGAAATTAGACAAAAACCAATAAATCAGGAGAAAACCAATGCTGTCTCTTGAACTTTTCCACACAAGTCAACAAGACTTGATTTACCAGCTGTGTGTGTATATTTTGTGTAATATCATTATTGCTTGATTTTGTAGCAGAGACATTAACAGTGTTGGCATTTACCTTGTGATGGTTATTGCTCCCAAGCTAGCACCTTGTGTGAAAAAGGGCCTGTTGACATCTCTTGGGATGCTAGCTTCAAGCCTGGGTCTTGCCTGTAAAATTTAGTGGCACTGATGAACCTACTTGAGTTAAATTAGAGCAAGTCCCTCCTACAGACCCTGACTTTACCTGGGAATTCCCAAATAAGAAGGCTGTACCAATTTACTGGCACAGAATTTTAAACAAGTGCTATGTCATTTCATTGCTTTTATCTTCCCTGAAGTTGCTGACATCTTTTCCCTGGTGCTGCTGTGGCGTCAAAAGTCTGGCTTAGGACAAATCATGTTTTTTCTGAAATTAAATATTAACCAGCAAACAGTCTAACATTTGTTTAGACTGTAAGTAGGACTTTGTTTTTAAAGCTTTTCATATTTTTGTAATTTTAATGAAAAAAATGTCTTTTTTACATTAGGGCAAAAATCAAGCATAAAAAATCTGAGGTTCTTGTGACATCTTACATTGCTGCGCTTGGTTTTGTGGTGAATAGCTTTGACCCTTGGTTTTCCTTGTGCTGTTCGTGTTTCTGATCATCTTGGGCAGCTCTTCCCTCCCAGTACTTATCCATCTCCTCCCAGGGCATTGCGTCAGCCCTAAATAGAAAAGCTGGTTTCATATCCGTGTCTGTTTCCAAGTGAAACAAGGGAAGTTCTCGGCCTTTTTAATCAGGAGAAGTATCTGATGGAGAGGCAGAGCTGGGTATGGATTAATGTCTCAGGGTGATTTTTAGTTCTGGGCTCTGTGGCAGCAACCTTGCAGCTTTGCCTCCTCTTTCATGGAACTGAGGGTTAATTTTTGTGAGTGCTTGCTTAGCTTTGTGCTGGAAAATGGAGGGAATTTTAGAAAGCAAAAAGAAAGACACCATTTTTCTATTTAAAAACAATGAAAAAAGAAAGGAAACAGCATCTTCCCAGCTACCCACCCTCCCAGTGTCTGTGGGCACGTGAGTAGAGCTGCCTGCCTGCCCTTCTTGTGATACAAAGCATTCATAGACAGCATATCATAAATGAAAACCTCAACAGTATAACTGTTAATATGCTCAGTCAAACACACTTGATATTCTTTAGTTGTACAAAATTATTACTCTGTTGGTAATGGAGAGTGCTGCTGAGTTTGGACCCTGGGGAGATCTTTGACTCCATATCGCCCAATATTTCTAATTCAGCAATTAGGGCGGTGGATAATCAATACACCCCCCATCAAACAGGGGAAATCCTGCATTATTAAGGCATTTCAAATTGTTAATAAACACTCTAGTGGAATTGGGGGGAATTCCTTTGAAACCAGTTAGCAGCCCGGTGCTAGTTAACTATCAGTGATAAAGTCTGTAAAAAAAAATGGGCTGAGCTGCAGTTTGGGCTTTTGTAACAGCAAAAAACAAGGATTCATAGATGGGTACAAGTCATACAAATATTGGAGCATTCTCGCAGAAGATGCAGTGAGCGTGGGCCTGTGTTTGATTCCATATGACTATTCTCATGTTCTTTCCTGAGGCATCTCTCCTGGATTGAGTTACTCTGTTTGACAGACCAGATGATTTCTTCTGGTCTTAAAATTTCACGGGTATGTTCAACTGGTGCAAGTGAGAGACAGCCCAGCCTGTATCACAGGGAGGCTGAGGCATCCTGGATAATTATAAAATAAATAAATGCAGTGTTGGTAGAAGTGCACAGAGTGAAACTGCTGCTTGGAATGGGGTGGAGGTGGTGCCCAGCGTTACTTAGCACTTGAAAAAGTGCAGGGAGCTCAGAGGGAGCTCAAGCCCAGGCTAGGAAAGCATCTCTGGAGCAGCACTGACCCACCATGCAGTGAGCATCCAACCACCTTCCTCTCTCTTCTGTGCCAGGAATGATGCTCAGGGCAAAATAACAGCACCTGCTGTATTGTTCCTCATGGACCTTTACATTTTCAAGAGAGCCACACTCTGTTTTGGGTAGGAAATTTAGTGAACTTGTCTGTGTGTTGTCTGAAAGCTCCTTGATGGAGTCAGAAGTCGTACTTGTTGGCAAATATTTTTTCATATCAAATGGGGGAAAACCCCTGAATTTTGAAATTTGAGGTGGAATACAATCACAGAATCACAGAATGGTTTGGTTGCTCCAAACCCCATCCAGCCTGGCCTTGAACACTCCAGGGATGGGGTAGCCACAGTTTCTGTGGGCAGAATAACCATTCTGCTGTTCCAAACAGCAATTATTTATTTGTCCCTATGTACATGATTTTTTTCAAATATTATTTCAAAGTTGTTTAATACACCATTAGGAGAGTGTGTGTCTCATACATAAATACTGGGGTTTTTATAGCGATTATATTTAAGGTGAGAAGATGCATTTTGCTTTCTGACAGTACTTCCACCTGGTGTCTGGGCTGAGCTCTCCAATCTCCACCAGCTACAGATAGCTTGTGTTTTATGGGGCAGCAGCTCTGCAGCCCTCAACATCAATAGGCAAACCTCAAATCTGGACTCAAGGGTCTCAGAACTAACAATGGAGGAGCAGCACATGTCAACAACATCCATTGCAGGTGCCTACTGCAGGGCCAGGAGCAGTTTTCTCTTCAGTCTAGAGCAGATCACTCCCTCCCTTAGTGCTTTGCTTTATTATTATTGTGTGATTCTTCCTTCAGAGAAGTGGGTTTCAACCTGCAGCCGGAAAGTATTCCCAAAGTGCTATTTTACTATTTATTTTCATCCGACTTCCTATTACTGTGGCAACATGCACTTTGAATTTCATTACTTTTATGCATTTAAGTTCCCTTTTTAAACCTTTATAAGGTCAGACCCTGCTTGGTAAATCAACAATGTATTAAATTTGAGGATCTGAGTAATACTTTTCCTTAAACAGCTGTAGATCACACATAGTGAGGGCATAAGGGTTCCTGCCTTTTCGAGAAATATTTGTGGGCATTACTGATAAGCACATGGAACAAATTATTCTGTAATTAGATAAGTATCTTCCATCACAGATTTGTTCTCGTGCACTTGTGGCCCATCAGCAGCACATTACAGGGTGCCTGCCCTGAAACCATATGGGAGGAAGGTGTGCAGGCTGTCATGCTGTGCTCTGCAGCACAACAGCTCAAAGCTCTTGCAGCTGGAGCTGCTCCAGAGCTCCTTGGGCTAGCCAGGAGCATCTCTCAGCATGATGGGATGCAGGCTATGGGACTGCTGCTGGGGTCCAGCGCCAATCTCAGTGTTGCTCCTTCTAGTAGCTCTGGTTTCACAGCAAGGTTTTGCCATCCTGTCCTGATAACCAGATTCACCCCAGCTCGTTTTTTTTGCCTGGCCAAGATTCACATCACCCAGAAGAGGGTTCAGCTGGGGGCAGCCAGCCCACAAAAGTCCCTGTTGCGTGTGTTTCCCACTTTGGTACTGATTCCTAAAGCAGAGCCAATGCCCTCTCTCTTGATTTCCTACTGCTGTGGCATCTGGGAAACAAACCCTTAGTTGATTTCATCTGTGACTTGCATGGTTCTGCCTAAGAGCTGAGAAAGTATAAGTAATTCTCCTGCCATCATTGGGCTTCTGGAAGGATTTTCTTTTAATAAATAGGGCTCTTTGTAGGCTTCTGGTTTCACAGCCCCTCGTGAAAGTAGGCTGTGAGAAGCTGGTTTAGCACGCGTTGGCCGTGTCCCTGCAGAAAGGGCCCCGCAGGCTGCGAAGCAGAGTCATGGCTGCCTCTTCTAGTGAGTTTGTGCTGAAGTTTGTGCTGGAGAAGTGCTGGGAGCCCCGGCTGGGAGGAGGCTGAGCTTCCCAAACTTCTCACACACATTTTTATGTGCAACTTTCTGACTAAAGTTCAACTCAGAATACACCGAATAATTCAATTACATCTCTGCCTCTGGGTTATATAAGAGAAAGCTGAAATCGTGCCTCGTTTCGTAAGGTGAAATGTATCCTTCTGCTGATCTGAGCAATTTGCCTGGTTTGCAGTGGGGTTTTGCTAAGCCTTCTTGGCCGAGCTAGGATTTTGAGGGGGAGAGGGTGCTGTAACAGTTGTCTACATTGACTGGCATCATATGAACGTTTGAAACCTGAGCTTATTGTGTGTGTTTTGATGGTGTTTCAGCACGCTGAGGAGACCGGAGCAGCTGGACCAGGCCGCGGGCCAGCGGTCACCATCCCCCTCCCTTGCACAGACTGCACCCAGCTCCCAGAGTCCCCGGGAGATGAGGGGCCGGGGCCAGCCTGGACCGGCAGCAGAGGGGCCGCGGAGGACGCTGCAGGTGGACGCCAGGAGCCAGGGCTCGGGAAGGTCTCCCTCGGTGTCGCCGGACCGGGGCAGCACCCCTACCTCTCCCTACTCGGTCCCACAGATCGCCCCCCTCCCCAGCAGCACCCTCTGCCCCATCTGCAAGACGACAGAGCTCACTTCCTCCCCCGGCCAGCCCAACTTCAACGCCTGCACCCAGTGTCACAGCAAGGTCTGCAACCAGTGTGGCTTCAACCCCAACCCACACCTCACCCAGGTAATGCTTCCTCTTCCTCGTGCAACCCTCCTGGCTGTTTTGGGTGTCTTCTTGCAAGCAGAGAAGTTGCACCTTTGCTTTTGGCAGCTGCAAAGCATAGGGCAAGGGTTCTGCTGGTAATCAGGGAATAATTGTGATAATGTGAGCTTGGATGAGATGGGGGGAGATAAATTAATTGAAGGGGATTGGTAGACTCTCAGGGCTCAGTCACTGTTGTTGAGATGCCAAAACATGTAGCTGAAGTCTCCACTCTCAAAATTGTCCTGGAATCAAAGGACTGGACAGCAAGGAGGGGAGCAGAAGGGCTGCTGTTCCCCCAACGTGTGAAGTGTCTCCCTGACTCACGGCAGGTTCTGGTGGGTTCCAGGCAGCATCACACTGGGCGGAGGGAGGGAAGTGCCAGGAGCTGTGCACGACACGCTGCGGTGCTGGGGGATGAGCGTCTTGTGGGATGTGTGAAATGGATGCTCAGGGTTCCGGGGGTGGATCCGGCAGCGGTGCCGGAGGTGGGTGCTGGGGCTGGCTGAGGTTAGGGGCTGTCTGTGCCAACCTCTCAGGTCACAGATCTCCACACAGGGTGGGAAATGATTGGATGATTTCTGCAGCTGTTAAGAGCCAAACCACAGGGGTTTCTAATCTTAGGCTTAAAACAAAAACTTAAAGCCACACTTTAGAAAGTGACTGTGCCACTCCAATGCATGATAAGACAGGATTTAGGCACTGGATACCCAGGATTTATTGCCAATAGCCATTGCTGGTAAGTGTGCAATGCTTGTTCCTGACACAGTGGTGTCCAATCATCATTTTGATGATTTTCTAGTCTTTTTTCCTGATGGAAGGAATTGTAGAATTATGGAACAGTTTGGGTCGGAAGGGACCTTGAAGATCACCTAGTTCCAACCCTCTGCCATGGGCAGGGACACCTTCCACTATCCCAGGTTGCTGCAAGCTCCATGCAACATGGCCTTGGACACTTCCAGGGATGTGACATTCACAACTTTCCTGGGCAACCTGTTCCAGTGCCTTACTACACTCACAGTAAAGAATTTTTTCCTAATATCTAGTCCGAATCTACTCTCTTTCAATTTGAACCCATTCCCCTGTCCTGTCACAACATGCCCTTGTAAATAGCCTTGCCCCATGAAAGAGATAGCCCTGGTATAATGACGTGTAATTAGCTGGTTCCTGATTTTACTCCTCAGGTATTTACCTCTGGAAAGGTCCGAATAAGGTCTCAGATCTTAATAAAGGACCCTGAGATGGAAATCCAGACTCCTGCAAAGAAATGCCATGGGCCACTTTTCTGTTTTGCTTATAAGTTTCACTTTTAATTATATTTGCCAAACATTAATTTTGTTGTTCAAGCATTGCCTTGAAAGTTGTCCACTTACTCTGAATAGTATCAGTTAAGCAGGAAATAACAAAATAGAAATGCACCAATTTCACAATTTCTGGTCTTGTCTCTTCTGCCTTGCCCCAAGAGCTTACCCACAGTGGGCTCTACCCCAAGTCTCTCTTGCAGATACCAACATTAACATATGTGTGTGCATGGAGATTTTGCTTAGCAACTCTGGGCCATTTTGCTCTTGGCATCTTTAGGTCTCTGTGCCCTCTGAAATGTTTGACAGCACAGCACTTTTAAACATCAAATCAAAAAAACTGGACCTGAAATGGAAAAAGATGTTGGGGTTTTTGTCTGTCCTGGGATTAATATGCATTTCAGCAGCAAGCAACCTTATGACTTGTAAGTAGGTCGTTGAGGGAGCTGGGGGATGAAAACAGTTGTCCAAGAGAAGTGTTTGCAGCTCGTGTTGGCAGCCCGTGTGATGGGCTGGCTGGGGGAGCAGCGGCGGTTGCTGCCTTGTTGGAAGTGTGACTCATTTTCCTCAACATCATTCCTTGCGCTTCTATTCTAGAGTCACACAGCGAGGTGCCTGAAGCATCCTGGTGGTGTTACTGGGGGGTAATGGAAGGCAGCTGGGAGGGTGTTCTCTGTCTTGATGGTGGGAGCTGGGTTGGGAAGGATCTCTGGAGGTGACCTGTTCCAACCTCTGCTCAAAGCAGCTATCAAGGAAGGGATCTTCAGGCTGTACCCCATTGGGTCCTGGAACCTTCCAATGGTGGACATGCTGGTCCCACCTGCTCCACTGCCTTCCCTCATGGGGAAACATCCACCCAGTCTGGTCCCTCCAACCCAGCAGGTGCTGCAGGGCGGCTGCATGGCATTGCTA
Source organism: Lichenostomus cassidix (assembly GCF_008360975.1). Taxonomy (NCBI): domain Eukaryota; kingdom Metazoa; phylum Chordata; class Aves; order Passeriformes; family Meliphagidae; genus Lichenostomus; species Lichenostomus cassidix. The sequence continues at coordinate 16,423,863 of NC_139493.1, forward strand.
ATAAGGTGTTATATTTTCTATTTGCGTTTCCTTATGAATATATTTTCATGTGTATAGTTGATATTGCCATTTTGTGCTGCAGTAGATACGCATTTGTAACTTCTTTCTGCTTTCAAGGCTCTCTAGAAGGATTAAATCATCAAAAATACCACATTCTCTAAGAAAATCAAACCCAAGAAAAACAGAATTGTGTTTTGCTTGGTACATCCACTCCTGTGCAATCTGTGTAACTGCCAGAAACTGGCATGGTGAGGTGGGAGCCCCAGGGCTGGTTTAGCATAATGATTTCTGAAACTGTTTTGCGAGTTGGGGTTTAAATCTTATATAAACACTTTCTTTTCATGAGTCTTTTACTTGTATATATATACATGGTATAAAATAGCTTTTTGTAATATATATTTAAAGAAAATAATAGACTTTGTGTATGAGCTGTATTCCATCAAGCCCCATCTTGCCACTCACAACTCCAGGAACAGATTTTTTCAGAGGAGGGTTAACTGCACCTCCTAACGAAACACCTTCACTTTGTAATTAGGTGATACCTTCTGCTCAGAAGCACATACTTCCCTTTGAAAACCTATTTTTCTTTGGCTGTTGTGTTTTATTCTTTTCATGTGGCTTGATGGTCATTTTATCTTAAAGGCAAGTCATGAATTTCTGTGCTGACGAAGCAATCAGCTGCTTTGGCATCTTGAGTTGATCGCTTGCTGAGAAAAACAAAATATCTTTTTGGGTTTTTATTTCACTGTCTATTTATTCCTTTGAGCAGCAGCTCGTTCGTGTTTCACGAGACTGGACAAACAGAAGTTCCTGTCTGCTGCTGGTGTCACTCATATTTTACATGTAGATAATCATATTGTTCCCTCTGTTCATCTCCATGCACCGAAATAGTTGCTGTCATCGTTTTCAATTTGGTCATGTGCTGGCGGGCTGCTTTCCCCATTCATTCACTTATTCCTGAAGGTCAGTGCTCTTGCCATAGCGTTATTTTAAGCAAGAAAAGGGAATTATCAAGCAGGGAGCGATGGTGGCACCATTAAAGACAAGGAGTTTTGAAGTAATGTGCTATAATCTGGCAGTTTGCTTACAGTCCTTGCAGGAAATAGGTTTTTGAATGGAAATGTGTTATTTTAAGTGCAACATTGCAGCTTTCACATTCCAGTAGGATTTTTAATTTCCCATTAAAACTTTTTTTCTAGTTTTCCTCTGTGTTGTCTTTGAGGGGTTTTTTGGACAGCTTGTTCTGCCAGACCATACCAGTGATGCTGTCATCTCCTCCAGGGAGAATAGCTCAGTTTCAAACCAGTACAATAGGTTTAGAAAATCCTCTTTTTATGCATCTTTCACTTTGTTCTGCCGCTCCCGTGGCTTTTGCCTGACTGATCCAGCAGCATGTTCATCTGATTGGATTTGCTCTGTTTGGTATCATAAGGAGTAACCTGCAGGCATCCTTTCTGCTTCTCTGGGGTTTTTGAAGTGCTGCAGCACATTGCTAATTTGATAAATTAATTTCTTCTTCAGTCTTCTCTTAAAATTTGTTGGGTTTCTTTTAATTTGTTTTCTCCCTATCCTAAACGCTAAACTGAAAACATGAGGAACTTGAGTTTGATTTTAATCAAGAGCAGCAGCACAGCATAAAAACGTGTGCTTTAGTTAGAGCTGAAATGAAACTCAAAATGCCTGGCTGCCTAATAGGTCTGTTTGGAACCACTTGGGATCATAGGAAACCGTTCTTGCCTGCCTTACAATTCTATTGTGCTTTTTTCAATTTAAAGTAGTGTTTATTAGAGGCAGTTTCATAAGTATTCAGATGCACTGCCCTGAATAAAAGGAACATATTTATACATATGTGTTCTTTACCAAATTAGTTTCTTTTTGAAGGCCCTGTTTTTGTCCCCAAGCCATCTTGATTGTATTTGCTATATTTGTGGCTATATTTATGACTGATAGTTGTTAAACTTCAGTTCTGCCCCACGTTTTTAGCTTCACTTAGGGAGAGTGAAGAGGTTCTTTGTACTTTTTATGCTATGAATATAATGAATTATGAAATATTTAAAATATTTGAGAGCAAACCTGTTCCCTTCGTGCTCTGTGCCATGTAAGTTCATCACAAACCTTTGATCACAGACCTTCAGCAAGCAAAACGTAAAAAGTCTCAAGGAGGATTAAAAACTTGCTGGTTGGTTTCCCAACAGCGGTCAGGGTTGTTTGACAGGAGAAGAAAATTCTCAGTGGCTCTTGAGTTATCCGTAGCCAAAGGAGATAGCCACAAAATCATTTAAAGTTTTTAGGGAAATGTTTAAGTTGTATTAGTGGAAAATAGACAATCAGCTGAGCAGATGAGACTGAAACAGTGTAAGTGTTGTGTAGGGTTGTGTTTATCCTGTCATAACCTCACAGCAGATGGTTTTCTGTTCAGTAGCGTAAGAAAATTTGGGTAAAGTGGAAAAAAGAAGACAAAGGAGTTGGGGGAAGCTGAGGGGTGACACAATGCAGAGCATCTCTGGTGGCAGGAGTGGGGCTTGTTGGCACTGGAGGGATGGTTATGTCCAAAGCCTTTCCCAACCTGGCTGTACTGTCAGGAGTGGTGCCTGCCCACAGCATCACCTCAGTCATTTAGCAAAGGACTGAAAAAACATCAAATATTGAAATTATGAAGCTGTTCATACACTGCTTTTCAGAGAAGCCCATTTCTCATTTGGTTCATTGTCCCAGTTTTCCACATTGCAGCATATTGGTGTCCAATTTTTTGCAAAACCCATAATATTTGTGAATTAGGGGCCCAGTCTAACTTATTTACCCTTCAGGAGGCTTTGGCTTGACTTATGACCGTAAGTTCAGAAACCCTGCAAGCCAAGAGCTGTGCTTAGGATACCAGGGGGCTTATTAGTTCTACATTAAACTAATGGCTGTTATTAATGGCAGTGAATCCCCATCTCTTCCTCTCATCCATCTCCTCTTCTGCCTGTCATTCATTCAACATCCAGACATTTACAGGTCTCTGTTGCTGTGCAAGTGTGGGTAGAATCCTTGTTGGCATCAGTGCTTTTACCCGGGCCTGAGCACTAAAGGACTGGATGAAAACTGTGATCTACTTGCTGAGATAATGAAACACGAGTTTTACAAGAAATTTGGTCTCCCTTGTCTCTCCCTGCCTTTTCAAGAAACCAAAGTGTTCTTTACCTCCTTGGCTCTTTATTGAGAAGCTGTGGGGCAATGCTGGCATGGTATTTCCTAAATTTACAAGTTTCCTCTGGGTGCATCAGCTCCCTGTTGGATGTAGCTCTTTGTAATGGGAGGGATGGCAGAGGATAAGCTGTGACAGTGATGTTACATTTACACAGTCTCTTCTCTTACTAAACAAGGCAAAGCCAACGAGGTTTTCTCCTGCCCATGGGACCTCACTAACTCTTTGTCTTCCTGGCCATGAAACACCTCCAGCCCCTGCCATTGGCATGTGTGTGGCCCTGCATCTCCTGTATCTGTATTATTGTGCTCATGGAGATATACAAGGCTAAGTTTAGAAGTTATAGCTCCCTTTCATTTTGAATAATGGGTGTTGGGTCTGAAAAATAAGTGTTTCTCTGGTCTGGCATCCCCTGGGATGTTTCACATGCTGGTGTGATGCTCATGGTGTCTGTGGGTAACTGGGAGATAAGGCTGGAGGGCTGGCTCTGTCAGCAGTGTCCCTTCCTTCTGTGTACCTTTTAGCAAGTTCAGAGGTGTGCTTTTTCCTCCTGTGATCAGAACAAACCCCCAGACACCCTTGGGCAGGCAGTGTTTGTGTTTTGCTATGGTGTTAGACAGCTTTTTGTTTGTGTATGTGGTAGGTTGTACCCTATGTCCAGCCAGACCCCTGTGTTGCTGAGTCAAGTTGCCCATTTTAGAATGATTTGTCTTTTGAGATCATCCTCCTTCACCATATAGCTGTAAAAATAAATCTGTCGTTAGCATTACATTGCAGATCTGGGAGAAATTTTCCATTGGATCATGCTATGCAATAGGAAAGAAATGCATTTTTTATTCCAGTTTTTTCTTTGGTTTTAGCAGAACGTCAGCCAGCAGTGACCTGCATGTGCAGTGGGTGATGCTGTTTGCAGGAGCTGGGGCTTGGCATACCCGCTACCTTCTCATAAGGATATAGCAATTTGGGGTTCAGCTGCCTGGGCAGGGATGCTTGGCCTGATCTGCTGCCACAGGCTGTTCCCATCCCAGTCAGCATCTGCCCCATGGACTGGTGGGACCAGTGTTGTCTGCCCTACAGGTCTCCTCAACAGCATCCTGTGAGCTGGGCATTAAAAATCTGCTCTTTGTGACTGCACTGAATTCTGCAGGGTTTTCTTATGGTGAGAAAATATTGATAGGAACATGGGATTTATCATCCTAGACCAACAGTTTGTATGTGTATGTATATTTGCCATCTTTTAGCCCTTCCTCACTGTTGCCCTTCACCTCTTAATCCCTTTATCCTTACACCAGGTGTTCCATCCCTCCTGGCATCCTGTATCTGCAGCGCTGCAGTGAAGGATGTGTCTGTTATCCCCCAGCTGGACTTTTATTTATTTTTTTAATGGAATGATTAACACTGAATAAAACAACTCATATGAAGCTGGAGAGTAGCACACTTGCTCTTGCTGAGTCTTTCTACCTAGAAATGGCTTGTTTGCCTTTTTGGCCCCTGCTGCAGCCTAAGCAGGAGCTTCTCCCAGCTATCCACAGTGATGTGCAAATCGTCTGCTTGACAGATCACAATTTAAGTTAGAGCCCATGAAAAGAAAAAGCTCATGAGTAATTCTGGCTGTTTCTCCCAGTGTGCCGCCTTTTGCTGCGTGGATGATTCAAATAATGCAAAATTTGCTGGCAGAAAATGTCAAAAAGGATCTTGGCTAAACGGTTGCTGGTGACTAAGGGGGCTGGTGTTACTCAGGGTGGGTCCTCTTCAGGGTGGTTCGGCTGAGCCACGGCAGCAGGGACACAGAGGGGCTGTGGTGTTAAATTGTTCAGAGAGGATGGGAGAGCGTGGCTTCCCGCAGGCTGGAGCAATGCTGCGGTGCAGAGGGGTAATTAAAACAACTGCAAGTGAAGAGGAGTCCTCCCGAGGGATGGGAAGTGGCCTCCTTTCTGCTTTCTGCTTGGCGTCTTCTGCTGCTCACTAAATCCCGAGCCCAGCAAGCCGCACGCGCTGAGCCGCCACCCCCTGCGCCGTCCTTCACTCGGTACATTAAGTTACAGCAAGCTGTTTGCTTGGAAGAGACATGGTTTTCCTCTGGCTTTCAACTCCCAGATCACTTTATCATTAAAAAGAAAAGCCAGCTGAGGATCAGAAGTGGCTGTCAGGCTTTCCATAGTGGAGCAGGGTACCAAGTCAGAGGCTTCCTGTGTTATTGAGAGCTTTGCTGTGGTGGCTGCTTGCATTCCTTCCCTCCCTTGAACATCCCCAGGCAGAGGGATAAGATCCTTTACAGCTCGTGGTGGTGGATGGGGATATTTTGCTCACACAGATGCTGCTTCAGGTTTTCCTACCGGTTGAGCACGTGAAATCACACAGTGGTTGTGTCCCTCAGCTCCCACTCAGTGCACACACAGCAGCCCAGAGAGCAGGAATTGCACAGGGCTGTACAGCCCTCGCCTGTGTGCTCTGGTTTGCGATGTGTGTTTGCTGCCGGAACGCTGCGCTGCCTCGGGGAGCGCTTAGGAGGAAACTTCAAGAGCTTTCAGTGCTTTGATGGGGATTGAGTTAATCCTAGCTGAATTCATTCCTATTTACTGTCTTTCTACAAGCTGAAGAGAGCAGGGTGGTTGTAATGGAGGGTGTCAGACATTCCATGTTAGCACCCACTCTGCACCCACTCCTATGGAGCTGTCCCAGGGGCTGCATCTCAGGTGCAGCAAGGGGTGCTCAGTGGGAGAACCCCCATGAAGATGATGTTGTGACATGGCACTTCACACCCTGGATGGTAGTGACATGCCAGGTCTGTCTGGTCCTTAAAGACAGAGGTGGTGGCACCTTGTCAGTGTCTCTTGTAACCTGAATTTAGCTGGGCACCAATGCTATTTATAGAGCTGTGTGGGCTCCCACCACCAAAAAGCAACTTGCTTCTTCCTGACCCTGTCTCTTGTCTGTCTCTTGGCCATGGTCACGTTTAGATGCTAAAAAGGGATTTACATAGTGTGATGGACTGAAAAGCCTCAGAAATTTCTGAAAGCAGCCCTGTGAATGCAGTGAGGTGTCTGTGGAACAGCAGTTCATGCCTGCAGAGGTCTTTCTCACTATCTTAATTCAAGCCTTGCTCCCAGACCTCGCCCTCCTGCTGTACCCAGCTCTTTTTAGAGACATAATACACAGCTGTGCTTCTGGACAGCCCGGATCGGAGGGGTATGGTGCTGATGGACTATGAAAACTGATTATTTTAACTCTGATTGAAATGGTGTTTTATCTCAGCTGCAAACCTTTTGATCAAGGACAGCCAAAGGGGGGATGTTTCCATTCTGGAGTCAGTTTATGTTGTAAATAGGCTGTGCCAGTGGCATGGCTTTCTGCTCTAAGTAAATCAAAGCCAAATTGTTGGAATGGCTCTGCAAATCCAAAGAGCAAGATGTGATCTTAATGGAATGGGACTAGACTATGCAGCAGGTTGGTGAGATTAAAGGTTTGTCAGAAGGAGTTAAGGCATGTAGATAACATGGCACTACACCAGCTAGAAGTTGTTTTTGAAGACTGAACAACAAGTGTGTCCCTCCCCTTCCTCTCTTGCTCCCTGCCCTGCCCTCTTTGATGCCCATCTGCTGCATCTTAATTGAGCCCAGCTGCTTGTGCAGCAGCCTTGCAAAGCACCTTCAGGATGAGTTTTAATATTGACTTTTTGTTCTCACCCCAGCTCTGCCACCCTCTTGCTATGTCCATACTGAGGGGGCAGACTGACTATACCCTCAAGTTGAAGACCTCCTTGGAAGAGACCTGAGTGGCAGGCAGGAGAGATGTGCCCATCAGTCTTGTGCAGAGGAAGTTCTGGTGCCCTCCTACCTCCAACCGTCCTCTCCCCTTTCTGATGAGCACAACACAGTATTCCCATTAGACGGAAACAGAAGCACAAACACTCGGGCTCATCTGTTCAGTAAAGCCTAGATTATTCTGAATCATCCAACATCCTTATCAGAGCACTCCAGCCGGTGCTTGCATCCGTCACAGCGCAGGCTGGCGGACTCAGTGGCAGTGTTCTGCCCGTTTTAATTGCCACGAGCCAGCAGCTATTTGAAGCCCTGCCCCCAAAGAGCAAATGAGCTTGTCACTGCGTGTTGCTCGGCTTTGCAGGAATCACGGGATCAGCAAGCATTCCCCATTAAAACCTGCTAAGGATGCAAATGGATAGGGGTGCACGTGTATTGCAGCAACCAGCTGGGTGTGATGGAGTGGGGCACTGCTGGGCTTGGACCTTGTAAGGAATGTAGGAATGGGAGCTCCCCTTGGCATTTTAGTTTTGGGGGTATTTTCCGTCTAATTGCAGAATACCCTAGAAGCTGGAAAAGCCATGTCTCTGTGACTCCTTGCATACAAGGCTCCTCCAAAAACAGCTTTGTCACAGCTCTGAGCTGCTCATTGGTTCTGTTCAGCCTCTCCTATTCTCTCAGGCGTACCATGTTGCCTTTCCTCCAGACAAGACATCCCATGTCTCTCCTGATCTTCTGGAAGGCACTGCTTGCTGCCCCTTTTCCCTGAGAACCTCTGTTCTCAGTATGATGCCCACTAGATAAAATACCAGGTCTAGTGGAAAAGTCTGGCTAAAAACTAGCTATCTGTGTTAAAATTACTGTGGAGACCTCAGAAAGGATTGAATAACTGGTATTTCTGGATTCCTCTGAAGTAGGGAGCGTACTTACTGTAGGAGAGGCCTGCCTTGAGCTCACCTGCCTCTGTTTTGCCCACATACTCTATGTATTGCAAAACCTTTCAAGCTTTGAGAAAAGCAAATACCCTTCGTGTTTGATGGGGCACAGTGTGCTAGTGCAAGACCAGCAGTACTGGGATCCATCCCCAAAGGTGAAGCCCAGTTAGAGTGAGCCCTTGTGCCCAGGCATGGTGCTGTCATCTCATCCTTAGCAACCTGCTCAAGGGACCTTTGGCAGACTGGGACATGAATCCTGATTTTTCTTGGAGTAGCAAGTCAGTACGGAGATGCTGGGCCGGGCCAGATAATGCCCTGGAATTTGTTTTTACCTTATGTTGTGACCTGCCATATTAATTTTCCAGCTGATATGATTGTGGCTTTCAAATTGGAGAGCAGTTTCAGAACTGTCCCCAAACAGGCATGCTGCTGCTGCCATCTGTCTTTGAGCTGCTTCTGGGATCCCCCTACTTGCTCTCAGCAGACAATTGTTATTAGTTTATTGAATTAGGAAGAAAAAAAATTCAGTATTCTGAAATACTCTTTTCCATAACTAATTCCAGGTGCTAAATCCCTTTTGAGACCCAGGGGACATGTTGAAATAATAATGCTTTATGCAGATCCTGGGTGTAAAATTTTTGCAGTTCTGCCCAAAAAAGTCTCATGATCTGATGGTTTTGAAGGACATGTCATTTGGAGAGTTCTGAAGAGCCCCAGCACCACTGCACTGAGGGATCTCCAAGCCATGGTGCTCAACCAAGAGCCAAAATTGGGTGATGTTACTCTTTGTAAAAAATGAATGCTTCAGTGCCCTTCCTAATGATTTGTCTGGTTCAAGCTGTTACCCCAAGTTCTTCTTCTTCTCCAGCCAACCCCTTTTCCCATGTCTTCCAGCTGCAGGCACTTGTCCAATGCCATCCACTATAAAGCAAAGGTCTTGGTATGACAAGACCCTCTACCTGTGGGAGTAGGTCACTGTGCACCAAAGAGCAGCATCCCCATGGATGGTATGCTGTGCCGCATCCCAGTGCCTGCTGCATCCCGTGCTTCAGACCTGCTCCTCTTTTCCTTTCTCTGCAGTGTGCCAGGAGTCAGCCCACGCCAACAGACAAGGCTGTGGGCAGATAAAAGCTTATGGGAAGGTGGTGTTTATTTGGATGTCAAATGTTTTTCCCTCCTGGTGCATGGTTCCTGCTGCTTCCCCCTTGCTGGCCAATCCATGCTTTCTCTGCCTGGTTTGAGGCAGTTTGGTGCTGATTGCTCTTAGTCAGCATGGCTCCCACTGTTCAGCTGGATATTTTGATGCATGACACTTGAAAATCAAAGGCAAGATCTCTCCAGCTGAATCACCGGATGTGGAGGGAGCAGTGGTCACTGCTGGTATCTCACCTGCAAAAAATGCCCTGTAGGTCATCAGAGTCAGTCCCACGGCTGGTAATTACACACGAGTCACCTGGGCTTGCAGCTGGGGCATTATAACAAGATTTATTGTTTTTCTTCAGAAGTGGTTTCTAACTGGCATTGGAGCAAATCAAAGCGGGGTGAAATCAGCTTGAACTGTGCAGTTTGCTCCTCTGTAGTTTCCTTGGTGTCTGGATGGACATGGAGCTCTACAGCTGGCACTGCTTATGTGCTGCTTGTTGGAGAGCTTTCAAAGAAAAGCTTAGAAGCCGTAGAAGGGCATTTTCTTCTGCAATACTTCATGGTGTTTTACCTGAGTGATTTATCTTTGAATGTTTTCCTCTTTTGTAGCAGTTTCTAGTCTTGCAGTTGAGGACTTGGCCCTTTATTTGAGCTGAACTAAACTGGCTTTTGTTGTAAGCTTGCCCAGGATTTTCAGTTGGGCTGAGGGGTCCTAGGCAGGTTGCTCTATGGTGATCCTCTGTGCCTCCCTTCAGGAGGGCTCCCGAGAGCTCCCTGAAGGGGGTAACTTTGTATTTTGGCTTGGGTTGTGACAGAAAAGACAGCCTTTCAAGTACCAGAATTCTTTTTCATTAAGAGTTTATTCACCTTTCTGGTGTATTGGTTTAGATCTCAGTGGCAATGACTTCAGCTCAGAAAGCAAAACATCACAGAATAGAATCCCAAAATTATTTGGGTTGGAAGGGACCTCTAAAGCTCATCTCAATCCAGCTCCTGCCATGGGTAGGGACACCTTCTGCTAGACCAGTTACTCCAAGCTCCATCCAACTTGGCCTTGAACACTTCCAGGGATGGGAGGTCCACAACTTCCCTGGGCAACCCGTTTCAGTGTCTCACCACCCTCACAGTAATATATCCTCTATATCCCTGCTCTCTTGTCCTGCCCTCAACACTAAAGCTGTTCCTTGTTGTCCTGTCACTGCACTACACTGTCCTTGTAGAAGGTCCCTCTCCAGCTCTCTTGTAGCCCCTTTAGCTACTAGAAGGGCTCCCCAGAGCCTTCTCTTCCCAGGCTGAACAACTCCAACTTTCATCAAATCATTACTTGAATGACTGATTTTAATCTTGCTTTGCAACTAGCTTTTTTTCTTGATGACAGGGTGATTGCTCTTGTAGACTGGCTGGGAATGAAGAAGCCCCTTCTTCCTGGCTAAATAATAGCTGTAAAAACCCAATTAAAAGTGATGTAGCTCTACTGGTATCTGTGCAAATTCTAATAGTTTGCAGATTTTTGTGTAAATTTTATTTAGTAGATGACTTATGAGCCAGGTGTATTTGGATGTCCAGGCATATTTGGATGGCGATAGGAATTCCAACACAAAAAAACCCTATTCTAATTTATTTAAAATAAGTGGCTGGTGACTGGACAAGCTATTTCTGGGATAGGGTGCCCAGGCTGGAGAAAATCCATCTAGTGCCTCTCCTCTGCTTCTGAGAGAGTCATAAAGATGCATGAGGTTTGTGGTGGGGTCCTGAGCCCCGTGGGAAAGCCTTTTGCATTTGTCTGGGGTCCCTGGAGCCAGGAGCTGGTACCTGCCCCTCTGACTGGTTTGTCACCCCTTTGCTGTGGGAAGGGAGCTGCCTGGGATGGCTCTGTCATGGGTTTAGGATTAAACCTCCTTCTGGACTCCTTCCAGGTTGCTTTCTCAGGTCTCTCCTATCCAAGTGTGGTAAATTCCAGCTGGATGGGATCTTTTCCTCCCTCTGGCAGTGCTCCTTCCCTTACCTCTTCCTCAACAACCTGAGTGTTGTCCCTTGTGGCAGCGTCTGTGGGCCTCCATCCTCCAGCACTGCCTCCTGCTGTGCCTCACTAGCTCTTCAGCTCATCACCATCATATAATGCAGTTCCTGACGAAGCCAGCACAGCCAGCTCCCAAGGAGGGCTGTGAGGGACACCCAGCCTGTCTCCTCCAAGATGCACACCTAAACTTTGTACCTATTTTATTTGTAAATAATTGCATTCTCTGAGCAACACAATAACGCAGATGAAGGTCCAAGCCACCCAAAGGGTTTTGTGGAAGATCAAACCTACCCTGAGCAGCCAATGGCTCCTTTGGCCAGTATTTGGTACCCAGCAGGGCATCTTGGGATCATGGCATCTGCTTGCATTTCTTTTGCCGCAGCCATAGATTTGTGTTTCACAGATTGTGTGGCTAGCTGGATTATAAATTATTCATGACAGGCAACTTATCGTGTTTATCTGGAATAATTGAGCAATTAAGTCTGTTTAGGTATGTAAAAAGATTGTGCAGTGGCTTGTCTATCTTCAGGCCCTGAATTCTGCAAGAGCATTTGTTACATATTTAATCCAGAATAACAACAACAACAAAAAAAAGGCAGAAGATACACTGTGCTTGGATGCACTGATCCACTATAATGTGTTCATTCACACAAGTTTTTCATTCCAGTGGCTTCACTCATAAATACACACTGGCCCAGGATAAATCAGACTTAACTTGGCTCCTTCAGTCTGGGGAAGGTGTGAGGCCATAACACCAGGTCTGCAATCCTGTCTCTGAGAACACTCTGGGCTATTTATGCCAGCATCAGAATTGTTTTTAGTGTTTAAAACCCTCCATCCTAGACATGTGGGTCAGAGGATCGTGCTCCTCTCCGCCCTCATCACTGCTGTGCTGTACTCAGATGTTGATGCTGCCAAGGTAATGGAAAGTTTGGGGGTGAAAAGACCTTTAAATATTCAAGAGTGCTTAGTTTAGTCCCTGAGCTACAGCCATTATCTCTCATTGCTGTAATTGTCCAGGAGGGTTCCCAAAGGAGCTGGGAGCTCATGAGCAAGGCTGCAACAGGGACAACTCAGGGCTGAATAAATGTGAGCCATGCAGTAAATGGATGATTTTATTCTGTGTTACTAATAGGAAACTGGGCTGCTCTTAAATTAATCTGTTATAAGTCTGTTTTCTGGGAGCAGCCTGTGCTCTTTTACAGCATTATAGCTGTGAATTGCATCGCTGCTGCACATGACACCCTGAGAAGCCCCGTGGCCTCATGTATTCCACTTCTTTGAGCAGGAGATACCAGGGAATGGAAAGTTTTGAGCTCCTCTGCTCCCTCGCAGGCTGCTATTTCAGTTCTGCAGGAGACAATGAGTGAGCAGGACCGGAGGCTCCTGTTACTCGGGACGGCTGTCCTTCGGCTGGCGGCAGGGCACGGGAGCAGCAGCAGAAAAAGGCAAAGCGAGCCATTAGGCTTTCCTTGGCTGAGAGGGCTCCCGTGGAAGTCCCACATTACGGAGCGAGAGAGACCTGGGGCTGCACTTAGAGCACCTCGGCGTGCAGAGCTCGGGAGGTTAAAGCCCGGGGTGAGCTCTCTGCCATGCTCCCTGCCCCGGCCCAGGGGACAGCGTCCTCCCAGCACGTACAGACGTCCAAACCTTTCATGCGCTCCCGCGGACGGGGAACAAAGGCTGTCTAAACAGGAGCTAGTGAGGCAGCAAATCGCACAAGAAACCTTCCTTAATGAACTGGAAGGACTTGTCCCTTTGCCTCGGGCGGCAGCACTGCCGGCGTGCTTAGCTAGGCAGCGCCTTGTTTGGCAGGGGGACCCGCGCTTCGGGGGGAGCAGAGGAGCAGTGCTGGGTCTGGCGGTGGAAAGGTTTCCTCTGCCCATCTGCTCCTCTCTCGCCAGCAAGGGCGAGCAGTGAAGGAGGGGATGCTCTCACTTCCTGAGGAGCTAGCATCTCCATCGCTGCCTTAGCCATGGGGGATACTGCCAGGGAGCACCGTCCTGCCTGTGACAGCGGATCGAGGTTAGTTGCAAAGCTGTTGGGCATGCAGTTATTTCCTTTGATCATTCACTTCATCCCTGTGTCCGTGGTTGCGTGGTGTGGGGAAAGATGGACCAAGCAGCGAGGTGCAGGAGCTGGAGGTTGTCTTTGAAACCCAGGGGGTCTGCAGAGCCTTGTGGGGGTCAGTGCCTCCTGACACGTTTTGGGGAGAGGAGATGTGCTCAAATTGGTTGGTTCAGGGAGTGCTAACCAGAGAGAGGAAACTGATTGAGAAGTGACTCATAGGATGAAATGGCACTGTCTTATTCCGCAGCTCGATTCTCTGGACAAACGTGGTTTCCCATCTGTTATTTGCAGAGAAGGAGATGAGTTTGGGGGTTGGTTCCTCTCGCTCGCCAGCAAGCGAGCAAGTTGATTATTTTCTGGCAAGCATTAGTAGGATGATTACTGACTGCTCCGGTGGCTTCCCCTTCTGGGCAGGAGTGCCAAGGACTGGATTTTATTTATATTGAGATGTTTGAAGATAAAGATGAGCATAAGGTGGCCTTTTTCACAAGTGACTCGGTGTCTCAGTGACCAATTCCCCTGTCAATTAAGTGCTGAAACACTCCTAATCGCACATTTTCTCTGGAGCCCTGGGTTCTCCTCAAACTGTGCTTTAGATTTGGACCAGGAAGCTTCAACCCACGCTGCCTGCATGTTTGCATCCGCCTCCTCTCCACCTGGATGCGGGCGTGAATTCTGGTGATGTCTTGACATGCAGCCCGGCCCCGGGCACACAACAACTCCCGTGCCTTGGGCTGCTTGTGGTCCTCCCAAACCACCTCAGGAGACTCCATCTCCTGGTGCTATCCATCCCCCTTGGCTCAGACCCTGGCTGATATACCACATCACAGCCTCCCACAGGATGCTTTTAGACTCCTCACTGCATTTGCATGTAGGCTGTGCACTGATCCAAACAACCAGGGCTGCTTTTGCTGCCCTCCACACACGAGCTCCATGGCAAGCTGTCCCTGCACTGCTGTAGGAGAACTCAGTGACAGAACCATAGAAGGGTTTGGATTGGAAAGGACCTTCAAGATACCTTGTTCCAATCCCCTACCATGGGCACCTTTCACTAGATAAGGTTGTTTGGGGCCCCATCCAACCTTTACCTCAAACACTTCCTGGGATAGTTTAGTTCTGCTTTAAAACAACCCCAAAACTTCAGAAAAAGGCATGTACTGGCATTTGTCATAAGCTTTACCAGCCAGTCTGGGATAGTATGGGAAACCTGATCCACACAGTACCTTTAGTTTTTTCCATGAATCAGTAGCTCCTCCAGGATTTGCTGAGCTTTCCTTGCTCTCCTGCAGCCATTCCCACCTCCTGCCTTCCCAGCAGTATCCCAAGCTCCCCACCACAACTTGCTGTTCCCTCTGTTCTCTAGCCGAGGGCTGCCTTCTAGCACTGCCTCTTCCCTTAGATCAGGATGTTGTTTAATTGTAGAGTATGTAGCTTTGGCAGATTTCAGCGTGACAATGTAAAACACAAGACATGCCCCCTGGAGAGTTCCTCAGGAGTGGATCCAGGAGGCATGGAGGGAAGAGACATTTTGCTGACTGGCTGATTTTGTGAGACAACAGTTCTTCATGTGCAGGCAGAGCTGCTGAGCAGAAGACACTTAAGGACACTCTCAGGCAGGACACTGGCAGCTCTCGGGAGAGGCCAGGTTGTTGCAATATTCCTCCAGGATAAGCCAATAGGAGCCATGAATGAAACCTTTCTCCATCCAGTCAGTGATCCTGGTGCTGAGCCTCTCTATTAGCCTGATTAACACAGTACCTTCGTTACCCAGTTCCAGCTTGGGTTATTTTTATACTCATACTGGTATCTGCAAAAGACAGAGGGAGCTGTGACTGTGGCCTTTGGGTACATCTGCTGGGGGGTGGCTTCATCTGTGGGAGCTTTGGGGAAGGGGCCCACTCAGTGCTCTTGGAATTGAAGAGCTGCTGCCAGAGGTGCCCTGTCAAGCTCTTCCCAAACATGTTTGGGAGCTTTTTGTCAGGATTTCCAGTTTTGTAGAATATTAAATATACATGTTTTGGGCAACTCACGGAAAAGCCACGTTCCTTTTCTGTTCTGAATTCCCATCAACTTGGCTTCTTGTTTTTCAGGTTGTTGTACATCTTGTCTCATGCCAAAGGATGAGTGTGGATTGTATCTTCTGCTAAACAAAACTCCTTTCCTCTGTCCTGTTCAAAATGGGCACCCTTGGATGGGATTGATAATGTTGGACTCAAGATAACTTGCGAGCCGTTCTTCCCAGTCTAAAATAAAAGTAATTTAAAAAAGGTCAGATGGACTGAACCCATTGGCCTCCTCTGACACAGGGGTGTGTAGCTAGCAAGGTCAATGGCTTTGTTTGCAGTGAGGTCTAAATGGGTAGAGCTGGTGAGGAACTATTCCATCTCAAGTCTCCAAAGTCATGAATATGGTGATCTAAACACGGTCTCTCCTTTTTGGTTTTATTATTTTTCTGTAGTAGGATAGCATCCTGGGTGACCTCCAAATGGTCCAAAATAACCAACGCTCAGCAAAGACAGAATTACTCTTTATTATAATCCTAAATTTTGGCATGAAAATATCTTGGATGTTCAATTACAATGTTTTTCTGCTTACAGGGCTCATCTTAAAGCTTCTGCCCACTGCAAAGTCTGAACTCTATACTTGAGATACTTTTAGAGCTGTATTGTCTTACCTCAGGAGAACAAAATAACCTGCACATAACCAGTGCTCCCTCACATCTCCTGGTAACAAATCCTGGGTATGGGCTATTTTCACAGTCTCCTAAAATAGGTGGTGTTAGAATAACTTCAGAAGCCTTATAAACTCAAGCTGTGTCTGCCATTTCAGTTCCTTTTTAAATGTATACTTTTCTTAGTGTTTTTCTAGATGGTTCAGAAGGTGCAGTGCAGTGCATGGGGATGGATCTTGGTCCCCCTTATGTACATGCTCTGCAGAGGGTCACAATCTAGCCCACCATGTCTGTAATTTTATATATGTGTGTGCATATATATATCCAATCTATAATTCTTACCAGTGTTTAAATCTGCACTGGGCAGAGCCAGCACGTGCTGTGGATATTGCTGCTGCAATTTTTTAAAAGAAAACGCTGATTGGAAAGTTTTCATTCCTAATGGGATTTGCAAATGGTCGGTGCTCACAGGACTGCATTGAGGGGGGAGGCACATCTGGCAGCTGTGACCTAGCAAGTGCCACTACTTGCTGACCTACCCATGCATTGGGGAATAACAAGATTTGGAAGGGGATTTTGAGGAATATTCTGGGGTGTTGAAAGGGTCGGTGGTGGGAATAGTCAAGCTGGTGGTCATGGGTATGTTGAGCACTGCATGTGAGTCTGGGGCAGGTCAGGTATCGAATACAAACATTCCAAATGTCTGTACAGATGGGATGGTTCAAGCTATCAAAGCTTGTGAGATCAGAACAGGCATAAAATACCCCATAGATTAAAGGCCTGCAAGCTTTACCTCCCCGAGTCTTCTGCTGAGCCCAACAGCATGTGTATAATTTGCTTTAATGGTTAGAAACATCTGCTGTTAAAAGTGATGCTTAATATATTTGGCTTCCATTTCCAGTCATTAGTTCTTTTTATGCCTTTTTCTGCCTAATTAACAACCTTTTAGTACCTGATATTGTTTCCACTGAATGTGCTGCTGTATCGTAATCAAGTCACTTCTTAATCTGCTCTTTGATAAACGAAAAAGATCAACCTCTTCAATTCTCTCACTTCAGACATTTTCTGCATCCCTAGAATCACTCTTACAGATCCGGTCTGTATCTCCCGCAGTGTTTTACTAATCTTCTTAAAATGTCGGTGTGGAATGGTTGAGGGCTCTGGAAGGAGTCCCTTGGTGCTGGAAGAGGAGGCTGAGCCACCTCCTCACTCCTACTTCCAGCTGCAGGCTTCCTGCACAGAGTGAGTACAGGTTTGCCAAGCAGTAGAGACTCATCATCATCGACATTTAAGATATGGGGGTCTGGAATGAGATGATCTTTAAGGTCCCTTCCAACCAAAACCATTTTGATCTGTGGTTTTACCAAAATCCACTGTGTGTGAGTGGTGGTGGCCACAGTGAGATGATGATATCTTGGCAGTGGTGAATTCTCAATTGCCCCCAGTTCAACCAGGTAACCAGTTTGAAATCCATTTAGCATATTCACTATTCATATTCTATAGTGCTTTTTATTTTTGTCAGCATGTCATACATTACTAGGTCAAAACACCTTTTGGACATCAAGGATATTGCTTCTGTGCATTATTAATATCAGATGTGCAGAGAATAAAATCAGGTTTGCTTTGCCGTGACCTATTTTTCCTAAAACCATGTTGATGAGCATATTTGTGTGTCCTTCAGTTCTCTGCACTGTCTTTCTGCCTTGGACAGATGTCTGGCTCCCAGTCCCCTTCAGGCCATACCTTTGCCTTCTTGGATATTCAAGCCTAAGACTCTTCCAACCTCCTAAAATTTCCTCTTATAAATGAACATCAGCACACAGCAGTTTTCTTAGTTGTCTTTGAGCTCTTGGATGTGAAATTATTCAGTTCTGCCAAATTTAAATATCTTTTGGTGCTGGTAGATGTTGAATGTTCTTCTCAATTGCTAATAAGATGGAAACACATCATCCTTATGACGAGTGTTATCCTGCTTTTTTCGAAATGTTCCAGGACAGTGATTACAGCATGTCCATCATATCTGTCTCATTAACAGCTCTCCCATCTCCACCCAGTGATGGACCCCTGTCCTTCTTTCTAGGAAGAGTCTGGGTATAAATGTTTACTAATCCAACCCCTGAAACTTTTGCTTTGGTGAAGAACTGGGCAAACAGGACACAGAAATAGATGGAATGGGATTATTTCATTGACTTGCATCACCATGCTCTAAATGCTTCTCTTCTTGCTTGCAGACTCATCATGCAGGGGGAAGATGCCCAGAAAACAGTAGAGAGAAATAGTGGAAAAGAGTATTAAAAGAATAATTTATCCTACTATTTCTTTATCACCCAGGCTTTTCCCTTCTCTTTTCTCTTTCCTGGGGGAAGGATCTTTGGCGAGACAACTCAGCTCTTCCTCTTTGCTATCTTCCCTGCAGCATCCTTTAAGTTGTCTTTGATCTGTGTAACCCACACAGTGTGTCATCAGTTGCATCAGTGGAGGCCGGCCAGGCAATTTGTGATAATCCCAACTCAATTTACATTTCAAATGCTTGCTCTGGGAGCTCATGCCCCACTGTATTCCCTGCAGCTTTCTCCTGCTCCTCAGGACAGATGTTCCTCAGCAGTTGCTCACCACGTCACCAAGGGCAATTGTATGCTCCTATCCCATCTAAAACACCCTCTGGCTTTTTCCTATCTGTGTTGTAGGTTCATTGTGAAAAGTGAGAAAGCTACAAAGATCCCATTGTTTCTCAGCCCTGAGCTCAGGGAGATCCTGGTGGGCTTGTCCATGAGCCCTACACAGCTCCTGTGGCCACAGAACCCAAGCCACAGCCTCCCAGTGCCTGGGTTTTCCTGGAGGAGCCTCAGCCAAGGGCAAAGTGAGCACTGTGTGTGGCACAGGGAGGGAGTGGATCTCTTCTTCCCCCAGTTTCCACCTCACTACGGGTCTTAAAGTGCGGGTAAGGAGATTATGCGGAGAGGGAAGATTTGAATTTCTTGCATCCTGGGAACAAGAACCTGAATAGAAAGGATTGGTTCTCCCTTAATTTGAGCTGATGGGGATGGTGGGCAAAGCTGATGGGATTTTGGTAGACACTGTCTTGAAATAGAATGGTGGGAAGAAATTCCAGGGGGTGTGAAAGCAAAAATAACGCGAGAAATTCTGGATGTCAGAAGAGAGACTGCAAGACCCTAAGAAATTATAAAAACTGAAATACTATTTTCAGGAGCTAAATATAATGTGGTTCCTTTGGAACAGCTTGGAGAAACAACAATGTAGCGCAAAATTGCTGGGGAAAATTGAGGCTGTTTTCACTCTGAGTGAAGGACTCAAGTGGAGGCTGGTGTAGAGGGTGGCGTGGGAGCTCAGCAAGCACAGGGAAGACTGGGAAGAGCACAGAGCTGACGTGCAGCCAGGTTTGTAAGGTGATGGGAAGAGCTTTGCTGGAGGCAATGCCGAGCCTTGGCATCCAGCAGGTGCTGGGCAGAGAGGGGAAGGGGCACGGTGGGCAGGTAGAGGTTCGTTCATCCACCCCCCCCAAATTTGACTACATCTTACCCAGCTGATTTGATTTCCTCTGTTTTTAAAAGTTTATTATTTGAAGGCTGGCCTTGACAAGAACCCTTCTGGGATGGGACTTGTAAGGAGGCGTTTATCTGCCTCGCCTTTAGAGGACTTGCCATCATGTCCCATCGTGAGACTTACGATAACACCCAACTGTATCTGCAGGCAGCTCCTGTGAGCAGAAGAAGGTTGAAGTGTGCCTGCTGTGTGGCTGGAGTGTAGGGGGAAAAACCCTATGGCCAGGTTATGAATCACCTGTGCCTCCAGCTGTAGGACCAAGCAGACCTGGAGCTGTGGGGCTAGGCAAGGTGATTAATGTCTCTGCAGTGGGGATTAAGCTGAGCCTTAGAGATGATCTGTAGCACTGGAATGAAGGGATGGCTTCTGGAGTGAAAGGCAAGAAAATCCACACCTCGTGCAGTGGGTGCGGGCCTGTGGAATGTGCAGCTCCGAGACAGCGCAGGGACCAGGAGCTGTCAGGTGCTGCCCTTGCCAGGCTCTGCATCTGCTTGTCCTCGATGCTGCTCCAGTTTTTTGGGAATGTTCTGGTCGTTTTTGCCACCTTAATTGCTTGTCTTGGAGAAGTCTTTTGCAAGCAGACCTGGCTATCCTGCTGACTGTGCTGTATATTAATACTTGTGAAGCCACTGAGCATCCTGGTGATTTCTCATATGGAAAGGCTCTACAGCCTCTTTAATTAACTTAATTTAGACATTAGTGTGTCACAGGGAACATCTCTCATGGGGAAAGTCTTTCGTTTATCACCACTTAGCCAGGGAACGTTCTATTTTTCATTTGCATTCAAAAGTTCACTGCGGTGAGAGTGAAAAATCAACCCTTTGCTCCCCAACCCGCACTTTGCCTTCCTAGAAGTGCAGATGCATTGTGCAAGGAGCAGCACTCTTTGCTGTCCCTTATAGCATTTCAGTGCCAAATTTTGAGGTGCAATATCACAACCACTGCACTGATTCCAGAAAAGCCATCTCTGCCAGCCCCAGGGAAGCATTCGGCATGACACAGTGGTATTTCCTCTTTTGGCCATGGCTATTCTCTGTGCTAGTTCTGGTCACCAAGCAGGAGGAAAAAAATGGGTTTTGGGGAGGTGATGGGACTAGGAGCCCTCGGAAATGCCCCTCTTTCCCCAGGAGAGGCAGAGCCTCATGGCAAGCAGTCGCTTCGCAGCAGAAGCCTTGGAAACAGACCAAGGCTAATTAAAGCTGGCGTTCACGCCGGCATGCTGTGCCGTGGGTACCTGTGACAGATGGGGGCTGCTTGCCCTGGCTGCGAGGTACTGCTATTTGAGAACATGGTACAAAAATGTTTTTCAGGGGCTGATGGCTGGTTCCTATGGCTATGTGGGGTCTGTTGAAGGGGAGCTAAGGGTGTGCTGGGGCTGCCTGCAGGCAGCTGTTACCTGCCCATCACTCACTGCCCATGTCCTCTCTTTGACTCACAGGTGAAGGAATGGCTGTGCTTGAACTGCCAGATGCAGCGGGCGCTGGGGATGGACATGACCACCGCTCCTCGCTCCAAGAGCCAGCAACAGCTACACTCCCCTTCGCCGTCCCCCTCCCAGTCCCCAGCCAAGCAACCACCTCCCCCAGCTGCAGATAAGACCCCACCAGCCCCCCGCCCCCTGCAACAAGAGCCACCCAAACCTCAGCCCACAACGCCTCAGAGGGAACCGCATGGCCAAGGACAGCCAAAACCTCAGGAGGCGGCCAGGTCCTCCCCACAGCATCAGGCCAGGTCCTCCCCACAGCATCAGGCCAGGTCCTCCCCGCAGCATCAGCAAGCCAAGCCTTCCCCCTCCGAGCAGAGAAAGATGCCAGGAGATGTGGGGGCAAAGCCTGCTGCCCCGGCCCCCGGGGCTGGAGCACCAGAGCAGCCCCAGGAGGGGCTCACAGGGAAGCTCTTCGGCTTCGGGGCATCCCTCCTGACCCAGGCCAGCACACTCATGTCTGTCCAGCCAGAGGCCCCTGCTCCAAGCCAGCCGTCTCCTGGCAAAGTGCCTCCAAAAATTGTCTTCAGCGATGCCAGCAAAGAGGCTGGTCCCAAAGCCCCTGAGGCACAGGGCCGGGCTGGTGCCGCACCAGCAGGGAAGCCGGGCAAACCGGAGCAGGGTGTCAAGCCAAAGGAAGTGCCGAAAGCAAGGGTGTCATGCCCCCTCTGCAAGGCGGAGATCAATGTGGGCTCCAGTGAGCCCCCCAACTACAACACCTGCACAACCTGCCGGCAGCAGGTCTGCAACATGTGTGGCTTCAACCCCACGCCTCATCTTGTGGAGGTAAGGGGGCTGGCAGGGGTGGGTGTCTTCTGATCCAAGGGTGCATGCTCTCTCCGTGCTTAAAATGGAGAAAAGATGGAGTGCTTGTGTTCAAAAGTCTATAAAAAAAGCCTTTAAGGGATTGCTGAAACCAAGCTCCTCCCAGGGGAAGCCAAAGGGCTTGAATCCACCTCTTGGCAAAGACATGGATTTCATGAGTATACACCAATTCCATGGTGGTTTCATGCAAGGAGCAGACCAAGGCATAGCTGCTGTTAAGGGCACTCCCAGTAGGGCCCTCTGCTCCCCAAAGGTGTCCAAGAGTGCAGAAATTGGAACAGGTCATGCAAGTGCCAGAGTCACCAACTCGCATCCTTCTCCTGTTGCTGTGGATGGATGCTTTGGCCAGACTTAGGATGAGGCTAGTGGGGGCTGTTCTGCAGCTCCTGCAGTCTCAGATGGTGAGGCTGCAAGGAAAATTATACAGAGGGAGAAAGTGCTAGGGCCTCAGCAAGAGGAGCCTGGGCACAGGGCAACAGAATGGACTTAACATGGGGTGGATGTGAGAATGTCCAGTGTTGTTTGGATGTGAATTGGATGTGTATCCTGCAGCCCGCTGAGATGGAGTGCAATGACAGGAGAAGGGAGGTTGAGATGGTCTGCAGACCACCCCATCTTAGCTGTTGTAGTTGAGAATGTCTGAATTGTTGTGATGCCCACCCAGATAATCTTTCCAAGCACCACAAAAGCACCTTAGCCAATTCTACCCACTGGCGTCTGGAGAGGAGAGTGGTGCAACCAGTTCAGATGGAGCATCCTCCTACCCCTTCTACATTGGAAGCTAGGGAGGGAGATCTTCCCGACCCTTGGAGAAGGCCTCTGTTAAAGCCTAGACCTTTACCCCTCCTGTACAAGTGATTTGAGACCCTGACCAGAGGAGGCCCAGAGCTTGCTGCTGGAAGTGCTGCATCTCACAGCCAGTAAGACATGGAATTGATAACATCAGCACATGGAGAAGTTAATGGGAACTTGAAATGACCAGAAGTAGGATTGCTAATCTTGGCTCCATTCCACAGCAGATAATTACATTTTATGTCCCTAGCACCTCCCTGCAGTTTCAATTACACCCAGTAATTTTCTGTTCTTCCTGAAGCTGCTGCTGCTGCTCACGGTCACGGTTGCAGTGGTGGAGACGCCTTCCCAGAGTGTGTGTGGCAGTGCAAGCCCCCCATATGGCCATCTCCACATACATAATGCTGTTTTCAATGCCAGTGCTCTGCTCCTGCTGTTTCTCCCACCACTGCCTCCTCCCTGCCCCGAGGGCTTGGGTGAGGAAAGGTGTCCAAGTGTTTGTTCTTTGGGTAGGGCTGAACCCCGTGTTGCCATGCCCCTGGGCAGGCATGCATTCCCAGGCTCCAGAAAGCTCATGGATTGGTGAAAAGGCTTTAACAGGCTGCTGGCTCCTGGCTACTAATTAATTAATTAGAGAATTAATTTGGGGTTGGGTTGTAGCCAGTAACATGGTGATCTCTGCATGTACTGGGGAAAGGTGAGCTCTCCTCAGTGTTTGTCTCCAGGGTCACTAGCTGACACCTGGTATTAAATTTCAGATTTTGAAGGCTGGACTCTGCCTGGGTTCCCTCAGCTCTTGAGCAAATGCCTTCAAACACCCTTGGCAAACCCACCCTTGCATGTATGTCCTTCTTAGTGTTTCTTGCTGCAGCTCATCGCTGCAATTTCTATGAGCCTTCACATACAGAGTAAAGACCCACAGCAAGGTCTTACCCAGGCTTTGTGCTGTCATGGGTTTTGTTTCCCTTTACACTGAACCTTTATCCAGCTCAGCATGGTTGGGTTGGTTTATGGGATTTATTTTTATAAGAGTTGAGAAAGAAATGCAACACTTGTGCTGTGAATGTTTTTAACAAAAAACTTCCTGAGGAAAGGAAAACATTGCAAGGTCTGTTAATGCGGTTGGGCTTCAGGTTTTGTTGATCTTCTGGGAAAATTGCTCTGTGGTCTGATTTCTTTTTGCCTGCAGCTCACATGGGCTTGTCCCAAGCCCTGAGATTCATGCAAATACCAAAACTCACTCTTTGAAGTAGTGAGGCTTGATCCATTAATTACTTGATGAATTAGGACCTTGGCTATAAGCTGCCTTTGGAAGTTGTGTGAAAACTAATGAGGGACTTGATCCCGAGTCTGGTAAGTGCAGAGGAGCATGAACTGTGGGTGAGATGAGCAGCACACTCTGTATGCACTCCTGGAGCCTGAACAAGGCTTCAGCCTGGCTCGAAACAGCCACAGGGAGGGAGAGGGCATGGCCCACAGTGGCCTGGTTTTTAGAGGAAGGATGGAGGTTTGCAGGAAAATAGTGCTAAAACCATGCATTTCTTGCAAATAAAGTATTGCCACTTCGAGAAAGCGAGGAAGACTGTTGCCCCTATTTGCAATCCCCTAAAACTTCTGATTTCCCTGAAAAGATGTGTTATTATACCCATGATATTTTCATTCCCATCCCACTCCTGATCTAAAGATGGAGTCGGAGGCTCTGTGTCCCTGCCGTCCCCTCCCACCCTCTGCAGCTGCCTGGGGAGGTATCCAAGGAGCTGCCTCCTCCCCAGCACTCTGTTCAGCCAAGTGCACTCAAACCTACCAAAACACAAAAAAATACTAAAAGTGCTGTTTTGCTGTGGACCTGCTGGATGAGCTGCATAGGTGCTGAGCCACCCAAAGAAAAGGGTAACTTGTGCTTCCCTTATTCTCCTTGCACCGCTATAGACTGATGCTTATGCAGGTGAAGAATGCTTCCAAGAGTATCCCACCTAGGAGAAGTAGGGTGGTGCCTCTGAGCCCAGAGTTTCCACAAGATCTGCCAACAAGGCTGGCTTTCCTCTGGCCTTGGGTCTTGGTGGGTGTGATCAGAAGGTGCTGGTGAGGACTGGAAGCCTAGGGCATGTGAAGAGTTTAGGGACAAGAGTGGCATTTTGGCAGTACATCCCAGGAGAAGCGTGGGGACTGTTCTTGTGGCTCTGGAAGCTGTGGGTGATCAGCAGAGGAAGTCCAAAAGTGTGCATGACCTCCACTTCCTCTGCTTCCTTGCCGTGGTACACATTACCCAGCTTTAAATAAGTTGTTTATGTGAACTACCAGGAGTACAGGTGTCTGGAGCTTCCTCCCACCTCATCACACCTCCTCCAGGAGCTGGATCTTGGGAGCGGTGCTATGAGGTGTTCTCAAGCCAGAGCTGACACTTTGGGACTCTTCCAAATTCCCTACAGCCTCATCCCAGTGCCATGCAGGAAGGGAAGAGGTTTTTGTTGCCAGAAGACCAAGCACTGGGTCATTTCACTGGGGATTTAGGAAATCACTCCTGTTCATGGCAGAGTCTGCTGAGGGAACAAGTGATCTGGCATGAGTTGGCTTGCAGTGTGATCGCCCTGTGCTTGCATTATGTTCTCCCAGTAACCCCGGTTGACCCCAATTGACTCCAGGGGTTTTGTATTAAGGAACAAATGAACTATGTATGTTGTGTTACTAAATAAACATGGCAGGATGCCCCTTTGCCTAATTAACCAGCCTGAAACAGGAGCAGTGACAAGTTTCATTGCAGAACACTGCTGATTCCCAGGTACCAGGCTGCGACCTCCAGTGGGCACCTGACCCTCAGGAGGGTCCTCTTACTGGTTTGTGATACTCACCATACGCCATCCAGATTCCTAAAACTTTTTTTCCCTTGATTTCCCCACGCATTGTGAAAAACATCCTATTTTTATAATGCTTGTGTTGTCATGGGAGGTGCTGCTGTGTTGCCTCGTCTGGTCTCACTAGTTAATGCTGTTGGGTGCCTTATTACATACATTACATGCATATATAATATAGTATATGCCTATCATATGATGGTGAGACACTGGAACAGGTTTCCCAGAGAAGCTGTGGACTTCCCATCCTTGGAAGTGCTCAAGGTGAGGTTGGGTGGGGCTTTGAGTAATCTGGTCCAGTGAATGGTGTCCCTGCCCATGGTAGGGGAGTGGAATGAGATGAGCTTTAAAGTCCCTTCCAATCCAAACCATTCTGAGATTATCCTGGATGTGATATCACAAGGTATCACAGGAGCAGTGTTTGCTTGAGCCATTCATGGGTTCCCTTTCTGCTGCTTCCCTTATACCAGCCAAGTACAAATCAGCCCTTTCAGATGGATTTCTTTCAAAGAGCTTGTGAATCACTGTATCAAATACTGTCTGGAAAGCCCCGGACCTCTCTTTTCATCATGATCCAGGAGCTCCCACTGGATAAAATTGGTCCCTTAGCAGAACAGCTCCCCAGGGTAGGATACTGCCCTGCTCAGGTTCAAGATGCTGAGGATGGGGCTGACCTGCCCTACTTGCAGAAGCAACGGTGGCAGTTTCTGCACTCAGCTGCAGGGAGGAATGCCTGGGAAAAGGGACTTCAGGGAGATGAAAAAAGCTCAGTGAGATCAGCCCTTGTGCAGAACAGGGTGTCACTGCCGGCAGCCGGAGGGCAGGTTAGAGAAGGAGAGCTGAGGAAAGGTTTTGTGCCAAAATTATTTTGGTGTCGGCACATAGGTTTCAGAGAAGAGCTAAAAAGAGAGCAGGGAGGAGCGTTGGGCTCTTGCCTCACCTGCCCTCGCTGCGGGGTGGGGGGGTGGCAGCCACGAGCCTGTATTCAACTCCCGGTGTGCCGTGCCTCCCTGCCCCCTTCCCAAGGGTCCCTGCTCTCGCTAGGAATGTAATTAGCTCCTAGCCAAAGAGGATTAGCCGGGTTAAGAGAGAGCCTCCAGCTCAGCACTGTCCTGGGGTAGAAATCCCAGCCCCGGTCTGGCGTCTGGGGCCATTTCCCCCTCCTTCCAGGCAGAAAAGCAGGATATCTATGCCTTAAGAAGAACTTGCCTCCTGTTCTCTGGAGCACAGGTAGTGTCTGTGCTGGGGATCCAGCAGCTCTCCATTTCAGTGAGCCCCATGTTCTTCCTCGGTGCCATGGTCAGAAATGCTTCCTAAAGAGCCGCCTGCCTGCGTGGGGTGACAGGGAGGGTGGGGTGCAAGCAGGGACAGGGGCTTTACGTTTTCAGGCCTCATTTTTCCATAGGAATCCAGGTCCTCTTATTGTCCTGTTATTCCTACCAGGCTCAAAGGGCAGCAGGGACACGCTCTGCAGCTCCTCATGGAGCAGGGAGCAGCTGTTGTCAGTCACTCTTTTGAGGCTGTTTTCCCTGAAATCGAGTGTCCTGCAATGAAAGCTTGGCACTGTCCCTGGAGCTCAGATGGGCGCTAGGATGGCCCAATCCCCTTTCCGGGGACAAGATAAAGAGCAAAGTGCCACTCTTGAAAGGTGGACAGGGGCTTGGACCCTGGAGTTTTCTGCAGGAAAAAGAGGTAGCCAGAGATGCAGGCCACAGGGTGCAGCAATTACTGGGTTTCTCCGAGATTTTTGTGCAGAAATAATGATTTTAAACAATACCCCAGCCCTGAGGGTATGAATATTTGGGTCAGTCACATAAACTTAAGTCAAACTGAGAGCTCTGTGTAGAGCAGCACGAGAGAGGAAGGTGGTTTCGCTGGCGTGAGCCCTCAAATCCTGTTAAGGGCTGGTAATTAACAGCTCGCTGTGACTCAGGCGTTTTCTGTGCTGCTGAACCTGCTGTAATTAAGCTGGTTCCTGCTGCTGGGCTGGGCAATACTGGGCTTCCCCACCAGCTTCTCCTACAGACACGGGGCTGGAATGGGGCTGGGGTCACTGTAACCTCACAGATCAGTCTGAATTAAGACTGGGGTCCCACCTCATGGGTTATGCGCAGCATCTGTGGGTGGTCCACTCATGCAATCTGTGTTTCTGTGCCAGACCCCACTGCTGGGTTTTCTGCAGAACCCCATTAGATGTTAGCACTGTGTCTGCTGCTGGCTCTTGTCTTCTGCTGGTTGTGGTTTTGGAGCTTCTAGGATTGCTCCACACACTGGGCTTTGCCTTGCTGAGCCTGCTCTCAGCTTCTGGCCACTTTAAAATTACCTTAAGAACTGCTGTTCCTTTCTTTAATCAGTAAAAAAGCCCAGAGCTCCAGGTTCCTTTCTTCTTTTAGCTGCAATTATATTATTAAGGGACAAATGTCAGCTGTGTGTGGACCCTGCTGATTGATACTTCGGAGGCAGCCACTGCCCACGCTGCAGATTGTTTTCAATGGTTCATAAAACTGAACTATATTTTCAGAGGAGTGGCAGTGGCTGAGCAAAGTAGGGGATTTCTGCATTCTGAATGATGATATATTTGAAGTGAATGATGCTTCCCCGATGCCAGGCTGGTTTTCCAGAGCACATTTGCTGTGCCCTAGGACTTGGAGTCACTGCCTGTTGTATTGCTGTGCTCCTGGGCTAGCAAGCTGCTGGGGCCAGCAGTGCCAAGGTGTTTCCAGAGCTGTTTTGCTGGGAAGCAAGTGGGTATGTCAGGATAAAAGCCTGAGTGCTCACCATGGCTCAGGCAGTCAAAAGATTTGGGCTTACAACAGGAAGCCCATTGGCATTGGGGAGGTCAGTATTGCTTCTGGGCCAGGTGCTGGAGGTGAGATGGGCACCAGGGCAAATGTGATCTCTGAGTCTCCATTGTAGATGTCTTTCTCAACAGCTTGTGAGAGCTCTTGGAGTCATCATCTCGCTGTGGGTTCTACTTTAATCGATGAAACTTCATCTGTGTGGTATTGATCATGGTGTTTCCTAGAAAGTGACAAGGAAAAATTTGGGGAAATGCTTTTTGCCCATATAACATGAATATGTCTTCATGGCAGCTCTTCTCCCCTGCTAAGCTTTGACAGCTTTTCTCAGGGAGTGCTTATTTTGGTAGGTGTTGCAGATCTGCTTCTCAGGGTTGATGGTATTCTGTCCGTGAAACTTCCATCCAACAGACTCATCCTTCAGAAAGTCTCTCAAGCCATCCTTGAGTAGACAGACAGGTACTGTGACCTTGCAGCAGGGATATGGACACAGATGTATGGGGTTGTCAATGTGAGGGCATTGGATATTCTCACCAGTTAGGTGCCATGAATATTAAAATTCAACAACATGGGAAGGGCCTGAGTAACTTTCCATCACCTGACTGAGGTTTCACAGTTTGGAACAGCTCCGAGAAAGGCTGAGAGAAGATCAATAACTGCCCTAATGCACCTTGTTAGGGACTTTCTTGACCTTGAGAAGCTTTGAAAAGAGTTACTGTTGTGCACATGAAAGGTTGAAGGCAACAAAAATAGTCAAAGTGGAAGCAGAGAGAGGAAGCAGGACAAGCTAAAGCTGCCATAGTGTTTTATGGATATCAGAAAGCGTTTCATATTTTTGTACTGGAGAGCGAAAAAAAACCAGTTCATTCACAAAATTCAGGTCACCTGGTTCTTGCACAGGGTTTTCTGCCTTTGCTGTTCAAGTCAGACCCAGCAACCATGCTGGTGAGGCAGCCCTGGAGCTCTGTACCTCGAGGAGCTCCATGCCTCTCTCCTGCTTTGGACAGTATCCCTGATGTCCACTGCAGCACCAATCCAGAGATGTCCTCTTAGCCCCTTGCAGGGAGCTGGTGCAGACCTCCGTGGACACCTCGCTCAGGCACACAGTTGGCATGGAGGAAAAGTGAGGAGGTTCCTGTGTCATCCTCCTGAAGCTGTGCCAGGTGCAACAAAGAGCAGGAGATGCTGGAGGAAGGCAGGTGAGAAGGAGGGCAGTGGTACAGAGGAGGCATGGAGCTGTCGGGGGAATGGGGATGGCCTGGACATTCATTCCTGCTCCTGCTGTGTCTTGCGTTGAACAATGAGTGTCTGAAGAAGCTCAGAATCAGTCCCCAGTGCAGGGAATGGTACCCAACATCAGCAGGTTGTTGCCATCTCTACCCTGGGAGATAAAGGGCAATAGAGGGGTGTGGATCACCCTTGGATCATGTTGGTGACAGTCAGCTTTATGGGATGGCTCCTTGGGGTCTGGTAGGACATGGCAGCACTGACCCCCGAGTCCAGGCTGCTTGGTGGAATGTGCAGGCTCCTGTGTCCTAGACCTCTCCCTTGCCCACAGAAGGAGCTGCTGGTGGAAGTAGTGGTAGACACTGCTCTTACAAAGGCAAAAGGTCTGTGTGAGGGGTTGGATTGAAGGGAACCTTTGGAGCAGTGTGCTCTGAGGAGCACCGTGGGGACTGGTGGTCCCTGAGCAGGTGCTAGCAGCAGACGACTAGGCTGGTGGGACCACCTAAATCAGAGTCTTGGTCGGAAGCTGTGATGGGCAGACAGAGAAACAGCTCTTTTAGTGGGAGATGGCGAGAGGATTTGGCTGTTCAGCTGCTGTTTCCACCCCTGGGAGCAGGCACAGCTTATCCTGATGTGCTCACAGGCCGTTATACAACCTGGATCTTTCTTCTTTCTATTTTTTTTAATAACATGCCATGTTAGTGCTTTATTTGGGAACATGTTGGGACACTTAATCGAGCGTTTAATTGGCTTTGTAACAGTGGATTTCTGAGTGGGCTCAGGAGCAGGCAGCTTTAGGACTGGGCTGCAGAGGAGATGCTCAATTTTCCAGCTGCGATGGGAGCATCTCAGACTGAGTTTGGTGGCGTTGATCCACCTTCCAAAGCACCATCATTTTTCCTATTGAGCCCAGGGGCATTTTGCAGTTGTATCCTATGGATTTTAGGATCTGTAAAAGTCTCTGGAACAAAATGAGAGTGAGGAGAGGGGCTGTCAATGGTGAAGCATGTGGGCGTGCTGTGAAAGAATCCAGTGAGAATGCTGATGATCGGATGTGATTGTTGGGGATGGGTTTTGCTAGCTCAGGCCAGGCTCTTGTATTGATTCCCTTCACTTCCAAACTGTGCTGGTGAAGTCCATGGGCAGTGCAGCTTGTGTGCTGGAGGGACACTGGGGCTGTGCTGCTTAAGGAAGTCCAAACCTTTATCACCATGTCTGTGCTATTGAAGGCTGTGTCCTTCTGCAAAGATCAGCAGGACCTGAAAGACAGTTTGTGGTATCTACAACTCAAACAATGCAGGGATTCACCCTGGTTTAGTAGTGTTCCACATATGGTGTAGTTCAGGATTCAGCCCTTGCTGTGTGCTGGGATGCCCTGTTTTCCTGATTATGCATGTGCTGGGGTGAGCCATGCAAGGTGAGGACTAAGATCCCATCTCTCAAGGAGTACATTGGGTGTTGGAGAAAACGCTGCTGGGCAAGGGAAGAAATTCTATTTCTATCTGCAGAAAGAAATGGTATTATCAGTGTGTTTACAAATGACTGCTCAGGAGGTGGCCAGCTGGCTGTTCCTGTTCTTTCTCCATTAAATCATAGAATCATCATAGAATCACAGAACAGTTGGATGTGAAGGGATCTTAAAGCTCATCTGGTTCCAATCCCCCAGCCATAAGCAGGGGTGCCGGCCAGGGATGATCAGGTTGCTGACAGGGCTTTACTGGAGGGAAACAAGCAGAATATATGGGATGGGGAGCTGGACCCTCACCAACATCCATCTCCTCAAGTGTCTCTTTGCAGCATAAACTGTTCTCCTGTGAAACAAAACCTTCCTCCGTGGTGGAGAGAGAAGCTTTGTATAATTAATGCTGCCGGGGGAATGGGGGTTCTGCAGTGCGGCAGTGCCCGGGACTCACCTGCACTCCAGTGCAGCATTCCCTGCACACAGCCATCCTCTGCCAGGCCGTGCAGGCAGCAGCGAGGAGCAAGCACTGCGAGCCAAGGCACTTCAGCCTCTTTTTTCAAAGCACAAAACCTCACAGCATGTGAGAAGGCAGAAAGCTGAATGGACCAGGGAGGTGTACTAAGGAGCTGGCTGTTCCTACCTCCTCCTCCTGGCCTGGTTACTGGCTGATGAGCTGGGGAAGGTGGATGGCACCAGCCTGAAGCAAAAATAAACACCGAAGTGAAATAGAAAATGAAAGCAAGCTCATTCTTTGAAGCACACCGAGGCTCTGCGCCTGGGAAGGTCTCTGAATGGATATTTTAAGCAACATTTCATTCTTACATTACCCAGGCTGGTTTTCAGTCTCTGTGGTGGAGCTATTAGTGTGGCCTGTGGCCACCTCACAGCCACCTTTCCAATGATTTTTCTGTCAAAGGGGTCAGGGATTGAGTGGAAACACATGATTGAATGCCTTTTTGGTTGACATTTGCTATGTAAGTTGAGAGGAAAATGTTTCACAGGGACAGTTTGTCTTCTGGAGGGGTGAGACCCTCTCAGAAGGTGGGTCCCCATGTGGCACCCCAGGACAGGCGCTGGGTGGCAAAGCCCCAGATGCTAGAAATGGATTTATTTTTGTATATTTATACTAATTTTCTGTTCTCCCAGAGGAAATCCTTGCGTGGCTTCTGGGGACCTACAAGGAGGAGTTGGGCACCAAATCTTTACAGGCACTTTGACCCCCTCCAGGGGGTTCATTTGCCTCTTACCTGCTTAAAAGCCTTGTCACAGGACCTTGTAAACCCTGGCTTACTCCATCTGCATTTTCTCCACAGAGCAGAAGAGGGAATGACATGTCCCTCCATTTTCCACTTCCTGTTCATTTCCCAGCCCTCAGTCAACCCATTCAGCACAGATCATCATCCCTGCCTCTGTCGTTGAATCCAAAACAGCTTCATTTTCCTATGTGTCCCTACCTTTTTGTGTCTAAGAGTAGCTGCTCCACCGGGCAGACAGAAACTATGCTGTAGCTTCCTTGGTGCTGAGACAGGATTCCTTAAAAACCCCGATGCTTCCACAGTCTCATTCTTCATTTAAGGCTGTAAACTAACTCCTTTCCAACGATTGGGAGCGTAGGAGGGATTAGCCAGGAGGTGCCATTATTAACGTAAGTGATTGTAATTGTAAGCCAGGGCATTAACAGAGATGCTTATGCTTGATCCAGCAGTGATTGCACTCTTTTCCGTCTTCGATTTTTATCCCTTTCCTGCTCCTGTGAGCAAGTGGAAAGACTTTTCCAGAGCTCAGGCTTCCGCTTTTCCTTCCCTCGTGTATTCACACTGCAATATTTAGAAGGCATAGGCAATATTTAGAAGCCACCAGGGGATAAAATGCTCCATCAAATGTGCAATCATTCCCTGAGAAAACAGGGAGTTTTTAGGAAATGTCCCTTGAGAAGCTGACAAAGCTAAGGAGGGTGCCAGAGGCTGAGCTGGCGAGGGCTCCAGTGCCTCTGGGGGCTTGCCTGCTTCTTAAGGACATTGATTGCTCCAATACAAACTGTATTTCTCTCTGCTGTGAGGATGGTAAGATGCTGGCACAGATTGTCCAGAGAAGCTGTGCATGCCCTAGCCCTGGAAGTGTTCAAGATAGGTTGGATGGGGCATGGAGTAAACTGATCTAGTGGAAGGTGTCCCGCCCTCAGCAGGGGGTTGGAACTAGATGATCTTGAAGGTCCCTTCTGACCCGAACTGTTCTAGAATTCTGTGATTTCCTAGAAGGAATGGCAGTGTCTGCTTGAGTCTGATCACCTCCAGCATCAGGGGTGATGATAGGGGGTTCCACTTGCAAATGGCTGCTCTGCCACCCAATTAATTTTAGTTTAAAATCCCCCAAATTTTACAGGCAGTCCTGGCCAGGCATAGGAACATGGATAAGAAATGAGACACAAAATAAAATTTAAAGAGGGAGTGTACCTGTGGCTTGCCATACCCTCAGGAGACTGAGCAGGAGCTCATGTGCCTGCCCTCTGGCAAAAGGACATCCAAAATTATTTATTACTTTGTACTTTGCCAAGAGTTTCTAAATATGTTGCTTGAAATGGCACCTACAGAAGTGAGATCTTCTAGGCAGTACACAAAATGAGCTGTTGTAAGTAAGCAGCCCATTAACAGAAATGCTGGCACCTTCCCTTTGAAAAAAAAATCCTCCTTTTGGGTTATAAATTTGTTTTTTGCAAATTGAATGCTGGTGTTTCTATAGTCCTTGTACTGTCACAGCCAAACACAGGTGTGCTGAGAGCAATGGGGAGCTGGAATTCCTGGCGAGGGCAGTCCTAGGAATCAAATGTGTCCCCAGCCCGAGAATAGCAGCTTGAGAAGCTCAGTCAGGGAAGCCTTCTGCACAAACAGAAGGGAATATCAAACTTTTTCTTAAAAATTGCTTCAATTCTTTGTGTGGTAGAATGGAATTTGCTGGGGGTGGGGGGTGGGTGGGGGAAGGTGAGCAGAGCTGTAGCCCAGTCCTGAACTTGCTGCCAGGAAGCTGAAATGCATTTCCCTTCAGAGGCTGTTCCTAGACCTGATTTTAAAGTTGTTTTGGCACTCCTGGAAAAGATTCCCCAACAAAGCAAATTGTTTTAGCTAATTAAGAATCTGATGAGAAAGCCCCAGGCAATATTTTGCAACTTAAACAACTTTCTGGGGTGTTTGGAAGAGAAACAATTTGAAAGGTGCAGCTGCTGTAGTTATATTTTGTGTGTTGGAGGGCAAAGTGGAGGCACAGGGATCTGAGGAACACATCTGTGGTCACTGCTGTGCTTTATCCTGCTGGTCACAGTGGTTGTGGAGCCAGGTGAAGAGGACAGGAGGAAGCTGGGATGTCATGGCTGTCTGTCATCCACATGGTCCCACATGGATGGTGTCTCTGAGCATCCCGGTGGCTGTGCCAGTTCAGCCTCTGGGGTGCAAGGAGGCTGTGCCAGCAGGTGGCACAGGGTGGCTGTGAGGAAACCATCTTCCCCACCATATCCTGCAGTCCAAGCTCAGTGCTAGACTGGTCCCTGTGTCCTGCTGTCACGGTCCCCAGCTCTGCAGAGGCTCAGAGATGCTGAAAACCCAGGGTGCTTTGCAGAGTATCCCCTGTGTTTCAGGCAGGGAAGATCCAGCCCTGAGAGATGTTCGGGCTCAGCCATGCAGAAAACCATGGCTACACTGGGGAAGGGAACAGTCCCAGCTTCCCCCAGCCCCGCGGGCAGGAGCCGGTGGAGCCCAAGCACCCTCGTGCCAGAGCTGGAAGGCTCTGCCTCCTTTGCTCAGGATTATTTCAGTTCTGTTTGTGCCTCACTGAGGCCATGCCGAGCCAGTGCCAGCTGTCCCTGTCTGTGCCAAGCAGCATTTGAGAACCAGGGCAGGCTTTTCCCTCTCTCCTCTCCATGGCTATAGGTCCCCCACCAGTAAACCCTTGAGCTGCCTCAAAGCTCATTCTGGCTACAACCATCAAAATGCACCAGACCCCCTCAGCAGAGCATGGGGCTTTATTTCCAAAGCGTTCTCTTCACTGCTGCTTTGCCTCCTCATCTTCCCACTGCCATCTGCTCTGCCTGCTAAAATAAGGCAGCGTGCTGCGGGTGAGTGGTGCTGTGCTCAGGGAGCCTCTGCACTGCCTGGACTGCTCGGTACAGGGACCCTCTGCTGGGCATGCTGCAGCCTCCGGGAATGGGAGGGGAGGGTTTGTCTCCCCTCTCTGCCCCCCACCCTCAGTCTCAGGTTTATCTCTCCAAGCTGATGGAGAGAGTGGTACCCACCCAGCATGATGCCTTGCAAGGGATTTGGCTTCTCATCCTGAAGATGTTCATCTGCCACCTGGGGCAGATGGTGCCTTGCTGAGACTGGATGCCCAAGTTTTAGAGAGTTAAGTGAAATAAACCTTACATTAGAAGGCCTTATGTCTGTGGAGAACAGCCCAGGTCCTTCATTCTGCTCTTATCCCTTGATGCCCTCTCCTGTGTTTTGCTCATGAAGGAATTACTGTAAGGAAATAGGTATAGGACCACCTCCACCACCCTTTTTCCTGGAATGATGAAAAGCCTTAAAGGCAGATATTCTGGGGGCTTCATTGCACCAAAAGAGTTCCCAGGACAGGGTAGGATGGGAATCACTCTGTACCCTGACACACGGCAGAGCATGGTCCTTCATAGGCTTTTGTGTTTCTCACAACGCAAAACTAAGAAGAAAGGTGAGGCTGGGAGGTGGGAGAAGATGTTTTGCACAGTTAGCCCAGAGACCTCATTGCCATGGGATACTGGAAAAGAGAGTACAAAAAACCACTGGAACACAAAGGGAGGATTTGGGGCAATTGGAGACACCTTTGGGAGACACCTCTTAAGAAAGAGGGCTTTCTTAATTTAGAGATCTGTTTTGAGCTCTTCAGCTGGGATCACTGAATGCTTTGTATTTTCCCATGCCACAGCTAGAAGCCTTTGGCCATTACTTGTGCCATGACTGGGTGATAAGTAGCAGTCTCTGAGCTCTGACACAAGGGGCTGTTTTAGGGCCAGGGCAAGGTCCAAGCTGTGGAGCTGGATCCTTGGGATGCACATGGCTGAGTGCTAGATCTGGTGAGGGAGCTGTGGCAGCAGATCCCACTGGCTGCTGGGAATCAACACCCGCACTCAGGTCTGCGAAGGAGCTGTGAAATTCCCCTCTTTACATAATTTCCTGATTTACTCTGAACTGTTAAGTATGACCAACAGTCATCTGTTTGCCAAGAGCAAATAGGACATGAGGAGAAGAGGAGCAAACTAGAGCTAGGCAGAAGTATTTTTAACAAATCTGGGTTTTTCTTAACGCTGGAAGTCAGGGGAGTGTTGCCAGCCTTCAGAGGAGAAGGTTTCTGCAGCGGCCCTGAACTGCTCTTAAAGTGGAGCTTCTTAAATTACTTATAGAGTTTATATGAGGTGGTTCCTCCTGTGGTTTCAGGAGCCACAAAGTCCCACAGGCATCTGTCTGTCTGCAGAAAGGGCAGCTGGGGAAGGAAATGCCTTCACAGATCATATTAAATCGAGTAAATACATGATTCATATGATTTTCTAATTTTTTTTAAAAACAACCATTTTATGTGGACTTCACCATTTCATTTCCTTTTGGCTTCTCAGCTTCATTCTTGCTGCATTTACTCTTGAGATGGAAAATCTCAGCTCTTCCACCCCAGCATCTGTAGCCAGTTCCTACCTCCCGGCTGCAGAGAGACTGGGCACTACTGTTGGGAGCATCCATCCAGGTCAGGGTCACCATCAAATCACCCCATGCTGGCTGGGGGGCTATCAGTTATTCCTAACAAAAGTTTAAGTTTAAATAAGGTGGTTTTCAAAAGAATCTTAAGTTTAAAATCAGTTCTGAAGATGATGAAAATTGCAATGGCCCCACCAAGACACATTATCCCTCTGTAGGCAGCTCATGATTCCTGACTCCATCAAAATGCCCAAAATGTGGGCTGTAAGGAGTCAGGAAACACTCAAGATGAGGACAGATGGTGAGGACGGGGGATGTGTTTCTAGGGAGGATGACTGGGAACTGTACCCAAGCAGGTGGGAAATGCTGGCCGTACCACTCCAGCTCTGCTGTGGGCAACAGGTGAGGGGATGGGAGACAGAGTAGCATGAGTGTGGAAAGATGCTGCTGTGTATAATTTGGGAAGTAAAATGGCTCATCCATCTCCTTTGTAACAACTCATGTTTCTAGAACGTTTCCCAGCCTTTTACTGTAATAGTTTATTGACCTGCACAGCAGCATGAAAGATTATGGGAGTTAATTTTTCAAGCTTATCACTTGATTTATTCCATAGAGGTAGTTCATTTAATTAAAATATTTCTGCTGCTGGAATTAGGACTCACAGCCTTGAAGCCTGGAGCAGAGTGTGTGGGCTTTTTTGAAGCAGCAATCATTTAATGTGGTCAAGTACTGCCCACAGAAACCAAAGCATCCAGTCCTCTAGGAACACATGCATTTCAGGGCAAAAATCATGGATGCAGGTGTCTCCTCTAATGATGCATCTACTCACCATGGAAGGACCGTGAGAAGAGGGATTCCGTGGGTCTCAGCACTGGAGTCCTCAGTACCCTCAGCCGCCTCCATGTGGGGGGTTTTGGTCTCTGCGACCATAGGGCTGTCTCGTAGGAAACTATAAGAAAATATACCTATTTTTAAAGCTTGGAAAGCTTTATGTGCAGGTACTGTAGGACACTGGTTTGTGATGTCCTCAGCTGCCAAGCCATACCACTGATGGCTTCTCAACATGCTTTGAAAATGATCCCTTGGGATCATGAAAGAGGTTCAAACCCCATTTGCTGCTGCTGAAGTGCTTTGTGGTGGGGGGACAGGGAACTGAGCAGCTTATATTGAGAGGAAGCTGAAGCTCCCAGAGATGTTGATTTTCTTCTGGTTTAGAAATGAGTGGCTGATAGACACTTGGGGCTCTCTGCAATTTAAAAGAGAGCAATCAGACAGCTTGAATCTGCTTTTATCAGATGCAGCAAATTACTGGTTGGATGGCTGGATATTTTAGTCAACACTAGTGCCTATGAAAAAAGAAGGTTTTGGTTAAATAAGACTCCTCTGATAAACTTAGCTTTTCTTAGATTTTCTTCCATTCTGTTGGAAAAACACACAGAATAGTATATTTGTTTTCTGTAGAGTTGGCCAGGTTTCCCTTAGCAGGCATTATTTTTGTTGCAAACTTGAAATCTTCCCCATGCGGGTTCAAATGGTTCCTGAGGAGACACAGTTACTGCGTCAAACGTGTGCATGAAATAGCGGTGTGGCCACGGGGAACACCTTGCACCTCTGTCACACCTGCTGCAATGGGACTGGGGGTCCATGGTGACCAGATACAGGCTCTGCTGGACCTGCTGCACATCTCCTGGGCGTTATTGTTGGGATTATTATCATGCAGCTGGTGTTCAGAGATGCTTCTGCTGCTGCTAACCTTGGCTGAGAAATACATCCTGATAATGGGGACTGTTAAAGATAAGGCTGGTTGGCAGGCTGATAAATCTCGTTAAGGAGTACCCGATCACGGAGTAAATTACAATGCACAGCCGGATCGATTCAGACAAAAATGAACAATATATTACTTCTTTATCAGCTGGGGAGAGTAGACTTCTGGCTCAGTGCTAGTAGGTTTGGGTGCTGGATGGGGAGCTGTGCTGGATGGTACTGGAGCTTGCTGAGAAGATGCAGTTTCTCAGTGGGTGCATCCCTCACAGTGCCAGAGCCCAGCAGGGTCCTTGGGGTGGGTGCACTGGGAACAACTGGTCTGTGTGTGGGTGAGAAGGGACATGGAGCCTGGACATGGTGGAGGACAAGAGCCACATTCCTCTCTTCAACATGGTTAGATGATGGTCATCCTAGTCTGGTCTGCAATGACTGTAAATGATCCAGACAGCTCTATAAACGTCACATTGGAGCAAAATGGGAAAATTGGAGCTTGCTGTCCTTGGGACAGCCATAGCTAATGTGTGAAAACCAGACCAAACCCTCTGCTGCTTTAATACCGTTGGCTGGATTTTATTGTGAACTGAAAATCTTCTTAATTCTTCATCCATTTGGATCCAGTCTCTCGGAACTGAGCTGGTAGTTAATTTAGCTCTTTCTCTGAAATGAAACAGAGAGGAGTAGTAAGGCTCAGTGAAAAGGAAAATGAAATGTGCTTTCAGCATCAGATTTGCTCTCTTGCTCCTTCTATTTTCCTTTCTCTTAAATAATAAGTGCGTGCTCATGTGTCACCTCCCATCATTGCACCTCCAAGTGTCCAGCCTGGACATTACATTTCTCCCACTCCTCTGGAAAGATGCTCCATCTTGAGTCCATTCCAGGCCAGGGGCAGTTTTATCTCCACCTGCTTGTTGCAGAAGGAGACATCAGGTAATGGTCAAGGTAGCAGAAGATGTGTGGTGATAGCCAATGGCCAGGGAAAAACAGGTGCACATCCAGATTGGAAATAACAACAGAGATAAATGAGTGTCAATGCTGCTGCCCAGTGGTGACAACTATGGGAAATCAAGGGTGAAATGTGAAATCTGGACCAAAGTGCTGAGGGGTGACCAGGTACAGGTGGGAGTGGCTGATAGTAACAGAGAGGATGTCCTATTGGAGGAGGTTGGGGATTGGCCTCCATGTCTCATCTCACCATCTCCAGGTAAACCCACTCACGTTCTTTTCCACTACCACTGCCCTGCCTGGGAGCTGACATCTCTGCTTCCTGTTCCCAAAGGCAGCTGGTTTGCTGCTGGATGTCTGTGTTAGTCCAGGAGCATGGCAGCAACACCGCTGCTCAGCAGGCTATTCCCAGGGCAATGGATGCTCACCTGCAGCCCTGGGAATTGGTGCTGTGGCTTTTAGACAAGCCAAAAGCATCAAAGTGCTCCCCTCAATATCCTACTGATTATTTAATTTTTTTTATCTAATGAACTGGAAGGAAATATGTTGAGTGGGGAGGGATGTCTATAAATATTCTGCAAAAGCACCAGTTTCCAAATTTTGGACAGCTGTGTACCCTTTTTTAGCAGCCCCTTCACACAGCCCACACAGCACCCAGGCTCTTGCTATCGGCTCGCTTGGAAATACGCTTCCTTGATTGCAAAATAGTTTAAATCCTTTGACTTAGAAACATTCTTGCTGTTCAAAAAGGATTTTTTTTTTTTAAAGCTCCAAAAATACAGAAGGTGCTTCCTGCCACAGCAGCTGCCCTAATTTTGGAGGGAATGGAAGATGGCCAGGGATAAGCAGGGGCAGCATGGCTCATGGCTACAGCCACACAGGGATGTAGGTGATGAGATGCTTCCAAGGTGGGAGCTGCTGCCTGTGGGAGCTTTAGCTGGATGCTAGAGCCAGGGCTTTATTCTGGGGTCCCAGCCAGACAACCCAAACAGGTTGTCCAACTGGTCCCCTGGCATTTGGGTCAGTCAAGGTGAGTTGCTTTCCCAGCACTGTGGAATAAAATTTTTGGGGTTCAACAGTGAAATAACAATACAAAAAAGTAGTCTGAGCTTGACTAACACCATAGTTCCTAATAAAATGAAAAACGGGTAGCATTTACCTCGGCTTCTGTCAAGCCAAGTTTGGGAAGGACCCTGACTGGGGGCAATGGGACAGCCCAGGAGACAGCAGAGCAGGATACCTGTTCACAGGTCAGCACCACAAAAAATCCATCCATTTACTGCCAGTTTGGGCAGCAGTGCTGTGGAAGGGTCTGGAGCACAAGTACTGTGAGGAACAGCTAGAGGAGCTCAGCCTGGAGAAAAGGAGGCTCAGGGGCAAACTTCTCACTCTCTACAGCTGCCTGAAAGGACATTTTAGCCAGGAGGGGTTGGTCTGTTTTCGCAAATATCAGGTGATAGAATAATGGAAACAGCCTCAAGTTGTGCCAGGGGAGGTTTAGATTAGATATTAGGAAAAATGTCTTCACAGAAAGGGTTGTCAAGCACTGAAACAAACTTCCCAGAAAAGTGGCAGAGTCACCACCCTTGGAGGGATTTAAAAGACATGCAGATGTGGCACTTGGGACGTGGGTTAGTGGTGGCCTTGGAAGTGCTGGGCTAACAGTTCGACTCCGTCTTAGAGCACTTTTCCAACTGAAACAATTCCATAATTCTATGATTCCACCTCCACTTCTGCCGCAGGAGGTACTGCCTGGGATGGGATGCCCTGACCCAAGGTCACAGCTACTGGGGTTTGCAGCTGGGCAAGTTGCTGCAGGTGGTCCAGGCTGGCCATGGTGGTGACAACCATATCTGCAGCTCTCCTACAGCCGCAGAGGCTCACGCTGCTTTTGCCGTGGCGTGGCAGCATTCAGTGGCCTGGCCATCGGCTGCTGCAGTGGAATAAGCTGGACTTGGCAGGAGCACAGCTATTCCTCGAAGGCAAGCAGAGGGGAGCGTTGCTATTACTCATCAGTCAAAGACTTTCAGCTGGAATAATCCTCTGCTGGCTATGTGGAGTGTCGAGCTGCAGGGTGGGAGGCTGTGAGCCCCATGGGAGCTGTTTTGCTGACCCTCAGGCTCTGCCGTGGAGGGCTGGTGCATCTCTACTGCAGCCAGGAGCAGGGAGCATAATCCCTGGGATGAGACGTGCAGGGGGAGGGGAGAGCCAAGGAACAGGACTGCAATGGCCACTTCAGCACCTGTCTGTTATCCGGCTGCCCATCTCCACTTGCCTTCCCCTTTCCATAGCACCAGTAAAGGGGGTGGGTTGTGGAGCTGACAGCCTGCTCCTGCTCCAGGTCCCCTCTGGGTAGATTTGGGGACGGGAAGGAGCACTGGTGCAATACACATCATCTTCCCTGCGGCTATCACAGAGCCAGGACTGGGAGATACCTCTGCCCATGTCCTTCCCTTCCCTCCCAACACGCTGACAGTAGATACAGTGCTCAGCCATTGTGTGCAGTTTCTTCCATCCTCTATTTCTGTGTCTATTTTCCACCTGAGAGAGGTCCCAGCACAGAGGAGGGATGAAGTGGAGCAGATGGGAGGCGGAAAACAAGCCCTGTGAGGCAGAGCTCATCCCAGCGAGCTCATTACCCTGTGCTGCTTTTAATCACATTATTGCGGTGTGAAGGCCATCAATACACCACACACATTTAAAATAGAGCTGAGGAGGGGCCATCAGCTCCATCAGCCCGAGACAGGCCACAGGAACAGATAAGAATAGTCTGTTGCTGGAAAACACATCACTGGGTTGCTTAGTCAAATGCTATATATAGCAAGAGATTGAAATAACTGTGGTGGCTTTCGGGGAGGTTGCTCTGTGAGCCTGGGGTTGCGCTAATACTTGCCCAGTTGATAGTAATGAAGTCAATTAGTGTGGAGCAGTTGGCAGCTGAGGAGACTCAGCTGCCCGAGGTGTGTGCAGTCCCCTCTCTGCCTTTCCCTGCAGATGGACGTGGGAGCCCATAGCTTGACACTGGGGAAGCACTGGCTCTGCAGGTGAGGGAGCCAGGCAGGGGGAAGGATGCATGGGGAGCTCTGCTTGCTCCCCCAGCCTGGCATGCATCAGAGTGTGGCCGCTGGGCTCGAGACATGACCTGCTCTGCTTACCACTGTTTTGGAGTTCCATTTAGTGCTCCTTTTTTGTTTACAGATTTTATATATGTATATATTTATATCTACACAGATGCTAAGCTTCAGAAGCAGCATTGCAGTTAGCAAGCACACATGCTGACAGTTCTGCATCTAGCTTGAGTGGGATTTTGAGGTGGTTTTAGAGGAAAAAAGGTGCAATCAGGGTAATAAAGTACCCCACACTTTCTGCCCTGTCCTGGAGGTTGCTGTCAATGGTGGTGTGGGACACACAACCCCATGCTGTCGCCAGGGCTGCCCTGTCTGCCCACTGCCCCTAGTTTCCCTTGCTCTCAGTCCCTTCCTGGTACTGGGGAACCTGAATCCCCTCTGATCTGTTCCACCACAGATGCAGATCCCACAAGCACCTCCTGCGTGTGCTCCATCTCTCCTCCTGATCTCTGGTGCTTCCGCCGTCACAGCGCAGTTTTGTTTCCTTGCCCTCATTTCAAATCCCATCACTGCCTCAGCCTACTAGGAGAGATAAGAGCTGGGGCGGAGGTAAAACCAGGCCCGTGGTTGTCTGCTGATGGCATGTGATGTTCAAAGCACCCTTTGTGAGCATGGCCTGGTCAGACCATGGTGTACATACTCCCCTCTCTAATCAAGAATCCCAGAGAAGAGCCTTTGGCACTGGTCAGCACCTGCCCCTCGCCTCCCAAAACTGTGGCAGCTCAGTCAAAGGTGCTTGGCAAAGGTGTGGGGAGGGGATTTGGAGGGGCTCTGGAGAGTTCAGCTGGGAGACTGAGTATTGACCAGTGCTCGGGCAGTGGCATCTGAAATGAGTGAGCACTGGGGTTGCCCAGGGAGAGGCAGCTGGCAGAGAGAGCATCTTGGCCGAGAGAGGGGAAGGTCACAGGAACACTTAGAAGGTGGGGAACCTGCCAGCCAGACCCTCAGCATTGCCCAAGGTGGGTCTGGAACAGCCCTGGCAGCCAGTGATCAAGCATGACTCAGTCCCTTGCCTTTAACAGTGTGCTAAAAACCATGCACAGCACGAACAGAGCTGCAGTGTTCTTAGCACAAGGATGCAGAGTGCTTGGGAACTGGGATCACACGGTGAGATGCCCCCATTTCTGCTGTGGGAGGGTGTGTGGAAGGAGTCTGGTTGTCAGGAGCCCTCCTAAAGGGAGCTTTCCTGCAAGTGGGGCTGAGAAGAAGGCCTGGGAAGTGATTTTATGAGGTTCTTGTTAATTTGGATCTTGATTCAGATACCAGAAGTGTTTTCCATATTTTCCAGGCATCCATCTGTCACAGTGATGAGCCCTGCACAGTACTTGTCAGCAAATAAATGAAATATTCTGGTGAGATTCACTGCTTTTAATGCTGGGAGATGAGATCTGGCTTGTGAGATACTTATACCTCATGCCGCTTATCTTATTTTGTACAGATTTTTGTCCCAGTATTTTAATAGATACTGTTTTGATTGTGTAAAATAATACTGTAGAGCATAAGTAACTGGGCAGAGTCCCAGGGGTGAGATTATGGGGAGCAGTTTGCATGGGGATGAAGACCATGGCTGAGCATCTTCCAGGCACCAGAAAGGTTGCAGCAAGGGGTCTGGGGGTTGATAGGGATGGTGGGACTGGTAGCCAGGGGCCACCTGGGGAAGCTGGGAGGGCTGTGGCACCCCTGGCTCCCACCAAACCTCTCAGACCTCCAAGTCACTGAACAGGATTCATGTGCAACTGTGATGCTGAAGCTCTCTGACTCCATCATTAAAAAAAACCAGCAGCGCTGGGGGAATTCTGCATTTAATTAACTTGCCAAGTGGTAACATTGACCAGAATTATGCAGGAAGACTTCTATTTTAGTTAATTACAGTTTTGTTGTCGCCCATTAGTAAATTAAAACAATTGCAGGGTAAGACCTGGTGGAGGTTGGTGAGTGTGGCTGTGGCCACCTGCCAGCCAGTTTCGGAGCTCCAGGGAGGCTGGGTGCACCCGCATGCCTGCAGTCCCCAGTGCTGAGCCCACATATCACCCACCCCGCCTCGCATCCCAGGAGGGAGCAGGAGCAGCCATCGGCACAGCAATTGCCATCCCTTCAGCAGAGTCAGCGGGAGTTGTGGCCACATCTGGCATCCTTTGATGCTGCTTGCATGGTGTGCAATTGAAACCTGGGATGGTCATTCCCACTTAGGTACGATGCCTTTAACGAAGCTGCCTTCCCTCGGTCCCTTGTGCCCTGAACCCAGGGCTCTGTCCTGCCTCTTATGACCACACCAGCACAGATTGTCTCTCCAGAAACCCACTTTTTCTGTAACTCCTCTGCAAATCCCAATGCTTTGGAGGCAAGGAAGGCAGGGAGCCCGAGGAATCAGGGCAGGGACCCTCAAAGGCTGTAAGCTGACAACCAGCTGCACTGGGCAGCCCCCAGCACCCTCACTCCCCTGCCTCAGGCTGGCTGCGTTCCAGTGTGCCCTGCCATGCCATGCCTCTTCATTTCAGATGGCATCTCAGGCGCACTTTGGTTTCATCCCTCTTCTTAATTATTGATGCTATCCTCCTCCTGGAGTCTG
This sequence comes from Lichenostomus cassidix, assembly GCF_008360975.1. Classification (NCBI taxonomy): domain Eukaryota; kingdom Metazoa; phylum Chordata; class Aves; order Passeriformes; family Meliphagidae; genus Lichenostomus; species Lichenostomus cassidix. The sequence goes on from NC_139493.1 coordinate 16,468,761, forward strand.
CTCTGCATCCCAGCAGTATTGCCCATCTTCCCTGCGTGCCAAAGCCTTCATCAGCCCCAGCTCCCCATCACCTGTGCTCCACATGGTTAAACCCCCCTGTGCCCACCACCACAGCAGTTCTAAGTCAGCAAACCTCAGTACCAAGCAAGGCCTCATCCCAGTCCTGATCAGGGCCAAGGTTTCCAGCATCTTTAAGTGCAGAGACTCAGACAGAAGCTGCCATGCCTTTGCCATAAGCTCCTTACCCACTTTCTGCCCCAGCAAGGGGCACCCTGGCTTCCTGGGCAACCAAGGGTTTGTACATGTAAAGCACTAAATACAGCCTAATTATTATTATCTTAGTGGGATCTGGTTAATCTCAATGGGGATTTACAAACTGTTAGCAAAGCAGCCTTTCCTCGAATGTTTGCATTTTTCTCAGGGGCAGCTTAATCCCCTTGGCTGTGTTCTCTGGGAAATGCCTGAGGCCAAGTTATATGGAGGAGGAAGCTGCTTCAGAGCCAGTCCCTCTGAGAGGGAGCGGAGGTGCTGTGGGATAACCAAACACCGAGCTGATAACGCTGCCGGAGAGGGACGGATCAGATCGTTTGTCACCTGCAGAGCGTGGGGCACTGGCACAAGGCTGGGAGGTGCCTCAGCTTCAGCTACTCCTCACAGAGTCTCTGGGACTTAGACCCCAGACACATGACAGGTGTCAGTGCTGGGGTTGATGGGGCTGCAGAGGTCTCTTAAAGATGGAACCAAGAGCTCAGAATGGTTTACCGGAGGCATTCCCACTGGCACGGGCAGCTTTGCTTGCCTCTGCCTTCCTGCAGCTGCCGCAGGCAGGATTTCTCTCTCCCTTGTGTGCATGTGGGAGCTGGGCAGCTCACAGCTGCTGCTGGAGTGTTCACTGCAGCCAGTGCGGGTTGTGATGGCAAATGCTGCGCTGGCTGCTGCAGCACGGTCTGTGCTCACACAGCTCCACGTGGCGCTGGGTGTGACAGGAATGGGGCTCTCCCACAGCTCGGGAAAATTCAGTTATCCCTTTGCTACTTTTCTACCATAACCACACAGTGATTTTCCACAGGGGTTCGGACTGAAGCACAGGGTGCTGGACTGCCACCAGGATCTCTTTGGCATGGAAAACCCCAGAGGTGCTGAAGGAAAAGTCAGTAAGAGAAAATGCAAACTCAGCATATGCCAGTCTCTCATTTTGAGTGTCTCTGGGACTTGGCTGGCACCTCTCACAGCTGGAAAAGCCTAAGGACCCCCTCTGCCTGCCCTTCCTTGGTTCCTGTCTTCCCACTGTACCCAGGCCTTCCTGCCTGCTTTGAAAGACAAGGGGCATTTCAGAGTGGAGCTCCACAATCTTTTTGGCAGGGCTATTTTTAACAGAGATTGTTCCCTTATCCACTTCCCAGTGCAGTCCCATGAAGAGTCGAGCTGTGACATCTACGAGAGTGGGATGGCAGGGTGAGCTGCTCAAACTGGGGCAGCTGCCTAGAGGAATGGCAGTGGAACCATGGCTGGGAGGAACCTCAGGGAGGCGGCTCAGATCAACCTGCAGAGACATCAGATCCCAGAATCATAGAATGGTTTGCATTGGAAGGGACCTTTATCTCAACACCTCTACCATGGGTAGGGTCACCTTCCTCTAGACCAGGTTGCTCAAAGCCCCATCCAGCCTGACCAGGAACACTTCCAGGGACTGGCATCCCCATGGAATAGGTCAGTACTGTGCTTGTCTGGTTGTGGAGAAGCCCTAAGCCTTGTGCTGATGAGATCACACCTGCAGTGACACCTGCCTCTCAATGGGCACAAGAGTCACCTCCTTGAATGGGATCTGATTGGCACTCAGCATCTGCAGTTGGTACCTGGTGGCCAGTGTTGGCCTTCCATGGTCTCTTTCATGGGCTTGAATTTTTCCCTGGAAGTGCAAAAGCAGTTGTGCCATCACAACAACAATGCAGAGCTCCTCAGTCACCACAGTGTGGCAGGTTGGGACATCACAAGGATATGCAATGCCCCATTCAGGGAGGGAGTTAAGAGTCTGGATGAGGCAGGCTGGGTAGTTCAAGGCGAGCTTATCTCCTGCTCCTTGAGGATCATGCTGGGAGCTGGTGTGATGGTGTGGCAGACAGGTGTTGGCAGGAGCTGAGCTGAACTTTGCCCTGGCACATCCAGCCCATCCCCTGTGCATTGTGCCTTCCCCTCACTGTCTGCATTAGGGAGGGAGCTCTGGCTAAGGAAAATGGGATTCCTGAACGAAAAATGAAAGGTCGCTTATTTCCATGAGGCATGGTTTCAGTTTGTGTCACACAGTCCTTCTGTGGTCTGGAATAATTACACAGCAGAATTGGGTGAGCAGATCTGATTCAGAGGCATGGGAAGGGGAACGAGTTCTGAAATAAAAGAAGACAAATGCAATCATTAAGATACAATAGGTTGCACTCGCCCCTTAATTAGACTTTCTCTTTGATTAAGCAGTAATTAAATATTACCGTGCTGAAAGGGATTTTTTTTATGGCCCTCCAAAGCCCTAATGTATTCTTAAGATGTTTGTGTGAAGAGGAGGGGCTGCCGCAGGGTGCTGGGGGTGGGAGAATGTTTTACACCTGCCCCTTCCCTGCAGGAGCAGCCCTCCTGCCCCTCTGCTCCCTGGAGAGCGTGGGCCAGATGACTGCTCTTGGGCTGGTTTGCTGCAGGAGTGAAGAAGTGTCCATGGGAAAGCCCTGCTCCTCCTGGCCACCACCAGCTGCAAGGCATCTCCAACATCTCATTATAACCTGGAGACTCCTGGAATGTAGGTGACACGGCTGCCACAATGCTACTGTCCCATAGGTATGGGATTTAGAGTCATAGAGTAGAATAATGGAATTGTTTAGGTTTGAAAAGACCCTTAAAATCATGGAGTCCAACGATTATCTTGGCACTTCCAAGCCCACCACTAGACTCTGTCCCTAGAAACCACATTTACACATCTTCTAAATCCCTTCAGGTCTGGTGACTCTACTGCTTCCCTGGGCAGCCTGTTCCAGTGCTTGACAATCCTTTCAGTGAAGAAATTTTTCCTAATATTCAATCTAAAGCTCCCCTAGTGCAACCTGAGGCTGTTCCCTCAATGTCATTTTGATGAACCTTATCTTCTCCAGGCAGACCATGGCCTCTGTGGCCCCAGGGGACACAGCTGGTTCACAGCCTTGGCCCCAGGCTGGTCCAGCTGAAGACCAAGACCACCCCTCTGACAGCGTGACAGCTCCTCAGGGCCAGCCACCCCTTGAGGTTGGCTACCCTGAGCTTTTGGAGCCATGGATCAGCAAAGGAGAAGTCTGGGAAAAGAACCTGGAGCATATTCTGCTGTTAGCAGCAAAACCAAAAGATTTAAGATGCTGAAACATCTAAAGGGAAGGAAATATCAGGCCCCTATTCCTGGACATTTCTGGGTGGGTAAAAATAGCCCTTGGGCAACCCGGGGGAGGAAAGCACTTCTGATCTCTTAATGCAGAGCCCCTGCCGTAGCCCTGCGGGCTCTCTGCCACTTGCAGCCCCGCTTGCCTTTGCTTTTTCCAGGCCATAAAACGACAGCTCTTGCTGAGAATTTCACTAGACGAGATTGTCTTGTTCTTTTCCTGCACAGCGTGTACTTTGGGTAATATCTTTGGGAAATTTTGGCATACTTGTGTACCCAGTATTTTTGTTAACCTAAAAAAATAGACCCATAAGTGTTATGATTATGCTATTAAACCTTTATTGTATCAAAGAATAAAAATCGGAGCAAGAGAGGAGCTGTATGGAGCTGAGAAATGTTAAGCTATGGTAGTAATCTGCCTTTGATTGTTTAATTTCGCTTAAAACCCAAATACCACAAGGCTGGAGAATTAAAGAGTTGGTGATGCTGAGGGATTGTGGGGGAGTGTGTGCAATCCCTGTGCCGCAGCCATGGTCCTTCTGGCTGGAAATCTGGGTTCTGGACAAGGGTAGGGGTGCGTTGAAGCTGGATGTGGATGGTTTGCAGGGTATGGCTATGATGGTGCACACCCCTCTACAGCTGGTTTTTTGGTTTGGATGGGGCGAGTCCTTTGCACCATTGCCATGTGTCCCATCAGCAGAGCTCCTCCATGAGTTCCCTTCTGGGATGAAGCTGCCAGAATTTCAACAAGACTTTTTCTTCCACTCTTTTGCAGAAGAACGAATGGCTGTGCTTGAACTGCCAAACTCAGCGTCTGCTCGAAGGGAGCCTTGGTGACCCTGCCCCAATGCCACTGCCTACCCCAAAGCCGCCGTCCACTGGCTCCCCACGGCACCAGCCGCCGTCCACTGGCTCCCCACGGCACCAGCCGCCTGCCGCCGGCCAGCAGCAGAGAGCACCCACGCCAGCACCTGCCCCTGCCGAGCCAGCAGCACCCCCTGAGCAGCAGCCCTCGCCTGCCAAGAGCCTCCGGGCTGCCGAGCAGAGCAGGACCCCAAGTCCTGCTCCAGCAGAGAAGAAGCCCCCAGCGCCAGCAGAAAAGAAGCCCCCGGTGCCGGCAGAGGACAAGCCACTGCCCAAAGCTGCCCCGGAGCTTTCCAGAGCTCCTGAGAGCATCACTCCAAAGGGAAAGAGCATGACCCCCAAACCGGAGGTGGAGAGCAAGGAGAGCCGGGCACTCCCCGAGGCACCGCGGGCAAAGGAGCAAGAGGTGAGCTGTGCCTCTGCTAGCAGCTGTGCCCACAAATGGGGAGGATTATTCCAAGTTAGAGCACAAACCATGTTGTCGAGGCCTTTTGCCCTGGGAAATGATATTTTGGGGGACACTAGGCTCCAAACACTGTTGCCTCAGCACTCCCAAATGCCTTAGGACCTTCACAGGCTCCATGGCAGTATGCTAGTATTTGCCTTCTTTTTTATTAGGATTACATCTATTCGGGCATAATGCGATAGTTCAGGTCATCTCTGGCCTTTGGATTTGTTTTAAAATAATATAAGGGTAATTGGGATTTGATGTCAAATGGAAAACATATTTTCCAACATTCCACGTTGCAGCAGTGGGTGTTTTTCAAGCTGCTCATCCCACCTTTTCTAAAATTCAAAACAATTTGGGGAAACATTTGGCTGCCTTGGGATGGTGTTCCCCCACAAGCATCCATCCAAGCAGCAGCCAGCAGAGCCTCCCATGGGGAAGGGACATGGCAGAAGGTCCCCACTAGCCAGGAGGGAATGGCTGTCCCCCTCACTGCTGTGCAGCCCCCAGGAAAGATGCTCCTTGTGGCCCCCAAATCAAGTTGTCAGTGGTGCCTCTGTGCTGGCAGGGTGACAAGTACTGCCTGTAGCACCAGGGCTGGGTGTGATGGCACAGTCCCCATGGCTCAGAGGCTTGTCCTCCATACTGCCTAATTGTCAAGCCAATTAAAGGGGCTTTTTATTTCTACTGGCATCTAACAAGGATCCTGGGGGCAGCCCTGCTTCTGAAGGGTGCCTTGGGGACTGGGGACCCAGTTTTTTAAACATATTTATTAGTCCCCCAGTGTCTTTATCCCTGAGACCATTTGCTGTACCATCCCCTGCTTGCAGCACACCCTGTCACCTGCCTTTTTTAGCACAGAGGAGCTGCTGATGAGCCACTGAACTGGGGGACACTGGGCAGCCCCCAGCCTTTGTGCTAGGCTGGCTCCCAGTAGTGCCCAGACTTTCTGTGTGCTCCTTGGGAAAGAGTTTGGGGGGAAGTAGGAGCAGCAGCTCTGGAGCTGCCTGAAACTGACACTGTGCTCTCTCTTGCCTGCAGGACGGGAGCAAGCCTTACCCCCCAGACCTGTCCCGCAGTCCCCAGAGCCTCAGCGACACTGGCTACTCCTCTGATGGCATCTCCAGTTCACAGAGCGAGATCACTGGCCTGGTGCAGCAGGAGGAGGAGAAGCTAAGCACCACTGGGCTGGCTGGGCAGAGCCCCCCCAGCCCCTCCGAGCTCACCAAGCTGGAGAGCAGCATGCGGCCCCTCCTGGAAGGCCGGGGCACACCAACAGAGTCCCCCGAACGTGGCAAGAGCCGCACAGAGTCAAAGGAGGACCAGCGGCAACAGCAGCGGCCACGGTACCTCTCCATCACTCCGGAAGCCTTTGACTCAGACGAGGAGCTGGAGGACATCCTGGAGGAGGATGAGGAATGGGACAACCAGCGGGAGCGTCGGGAGAGTGCAGAGTCCTCAGATGAGTTTGGCAGCAAGCTGCGGCATGACTATGTGGAGGACAGCAGTGAGGGGGGCTTCTCCCCAGTGCCCCCCCGGCCCAAAGACCAGGAGGCAGAGGTGACTGATGAGGAGTTCATGCGGAGACAGATCCTGGAGATGAGTGCTGAGGAGGACAATCTTGAGGAAGAAGAGGAGGCAGGCTATGGGCGCACCAAGTACAGCATCCCCAAAGCTGGGCAGAAGACCGAGGCGGAGAAGGGCAAAGAGCCAGCATCGGCCAAGCGGCGCCTGCCACATGGTGCCAGCAGCATGTACACGGAGGAGAGCAAGGAGGTGGAGGCAGTGGAGGGTGATGACTTGAGCACGGCCCAGGGTGGACTGCGGCGATTCAAGACCATTGAGCTGAACAGCACAACTGGCTACGGCCGGGAGATGGAGATTGCCCAGGAGCCAGATGCCAGTCTGGACCGGGAGCCTGAGCTGGAGATGGAGAGCCTGACAGGCTCCCCCGAGGAGCGCTCCCGGGGCGAATACTCCTCCACCCTGCCAGCCACAACACCCAGCTACACCTCAGGCACCTCACCCACCTCCATCTCCTCACTGGAAGAGGACAGCGACAGCAGCCCGAGCCGCCGGCAGCGGCTGGAGGAGGTAAAGCAGCAGAGGAAGGCTCGGCATCGCTCACACGGCCCCTTGCTGCCCACCATTGAGGATTCATCTGAGGAGGAGGAGATGCGGGAGGAAGAGGAGCTGTTGCGGGAGCAGGAGAAGATGAGGGAGGTGGAGCAGCAGCGCATCCGGAGCACAGCGCGCAAGACCAAGCGCGACAAGGAGGAGCTGAGGGCACAGCGGAGGAGGGAGCGCTCCAAAACCCCCCCCAGCAATCTCTCCCCCATTGAGGACGCCTCCCCCACAGAAGAGCTGCGACAGGCGGCCGAGATGGAGGAACTGCACCGCTCCTCCTGCTCCGAGTACTCGCCTTCCATCGATTCTGAGGCAGAGAGCTTTGATGCCGTGACCTCCAAGCTGTACAAGTCAGGCAGTGAATACAACCTGCCCACTTTCATGTCACTGTACTCCCCGACAGAGAAGGTGGAGAGTGGCACCAGCCAGCCCACCAGCAAGCCCCTGAAGAGTGCCGAGGAAGCCTACGAGGAGATGATGAGGAAGGCAGAGATGATGCAGAAGCAGCAGGTCCAGCAGGCCCAGCCAGCCTCTTCCTACAGCAGCACCTACCAGCAGGTTGGCTACCGCAGTACTGAGGGCCAGAACGGCTTTGATTACCAATATGGTGAGGAGTACCGATACGACAGCAGCCTCACGCACCCCTCCCAGCCCGACTATCCCAGTGCCCTGCCAAAGGCGGGAGCAGTGTACGAGGAGATCCTGCAGACTTCACAGAGCATCTCCAGGATGCACCAGTCCTCTTCCTTTGACCTGGCCCTCGAGCAGGGCAAGAAGGTGAAGGGGCAGGTGGAGGGGTACCAGGAGAAGCACTTCCTCAATGCTGAGAGTGCCTATGCTGACCTGTTGAAGCAGAACGGTGGCCCGCTCACCCCTGGCACCAGCCCCACACAGCTCTCTGCTCCTGTCTCCTTTGCCAGCTCTGACAGCAGCACCGTCAAGACTATTCCTGATGTCCGGGTCACCCAGCATTTTGCAAAAGAGGGACAAGACCTAGCCAAGCTCCAGAGTGTCCCGGCAGCAGCACCCAGCCCAGTATCCAAGGCTGCCACCACTCCTTATTCTTACAGCAAAGGCACCAGCACGGTGACGACAGCGGCAGGCAGCCCTGGGAGTGCACTGCGGAGCTACAGCTCACCATCTCCAGAGGCCCCATCCATAGCTGGGAGAAGCTACACTCCATCAAAGAGCACTGTCAGCTATGGCTCACAGACAGAGGACATCAGCAGAACCAGGACAGTGGAGATTAGCGTGCAGACAGCCAGGGAGAAGCTCCCAGCTGCAAGCGACAGCAAGCCCACACTGCCCAAGACATATACCTTCTTCAAGAGCTCCAGCCCTCCACTCTCACCCACCTCGCCCACACAGAGCCCCACCCGCACCACAAAGGCCACAGCAGAGTTTTCCACGCAGACACAGAGCCCCGTCCTCTCATATGAGGGTCCTTCTGCTGCTGGTGCTGGCCCAGACACCTCTTCCCCCATGGTGGCGCAGGGGACTCAGACGCCGCACCGGGCGGGCTCACCACGCCTGACCCGGCAGGCCTCTTCACAGGACTCCCCCTTCATGGTGATCACACTGGCAGCCGATGCAGCCAGCCAAACCAAACCAGTCAGCTCCGGCGCCTTGACGTCCCCCACTTCGTCCCCTACCAGGCCAAGCCGGCAGCTGCTGGCACATGGCTACACCCAGACACCAGAGCCAGAGCAGCCAGCAGGTGCCTACATCAGGGCACAGCCGGTGAAGGACCATGCCCAGAAAACACCTGCTGTGACTTCAGCCGCTGATGGCATCACAGGGCTGTACAGCTGGGGAGCACTCCCTGCGGAAAACATCTCCCTCTGCCGCATCTCCTCCATCCCCGGCACATCCCGGGTGGAGCCAGGGCCTAAGGTGCCAAGCAGCAATGCTGTGGACTTACGGACCGCATTGAAGTCTGCCCCCATCATCATAACAGATCAAGGCATGGATCTCACCTCCTTGGCCACCGAGGCCAGGAAGTACTGCCTCACCCTGGACCACATCCCAAACCGGCAGTCCACAGCCATCCAGCCCTTGATAATCAACCTCAATGCCCAGGAGCAGCCCCACGCCATCATTGCAGCAGCCAGCACTGCTGGCCTGGCCATTGCCTCTCCCGTGATCCTCTCGCAGTCCAAGCAACCTGTAGTCTATGGAGACCCATTCCAGAGCCGTGTGGATTTTGGGCAGGGGACCGGGAGCCCAGTGTGCTTGGCACCGGTGAAGCAGGTGGAGCAGGGTGTCCAGACAGCCACTGTCAGAGCCAGTGGGGTGGCCAGTGGCAAGCCTGAGCCCACCGCTGCCCCCCAGACCAAATTTGCAAGGTATGGCATGCCGGGTCAGATGGTGAAAAAGGATGTGCTCCTCACACAGACTGGTGGGGCACAGAATGCTGGTGGTCTCCCACAGTCCTTCCCGCCAGAGCCAGGATCAGAGGTGTACCGGGCGGTGCCAGTAGAGCTGAAGACCCAGAGCCCTCTCCTTGCCCTGGGTGGCAAGAAATCCCAGGTGATGATGGTGCAGATGGAGGAGGCAGCGACTGGCCCAGTGACCAAAGTGCTGAAGGAGGAGGTGCCAGCCAACGTTCTGGACCTCACGGGTGTGAAGCCGGAGAGCCAGGTGGCCTGCTGTGACATGGTCTACAAGTTTCCCTTTGGTGGCAGCTGCACCGGCGCTTTCAACCCCACCTCCAAGATGCCAGAGAAGAAAGCTGGGGAGGCAGCAGTGATGCCTGGTCGGAAAGCCAGTGGGCCAATGTATGGCACCAGAGAACCAGAGCTGCCAGAGACCTTCCCTTACCGGGAGCAGCCAGCCCCAGCACCTGCACTCTACGAGGAGCAGAAATTTTACCCAGCCAGCGCCTTTGGACGCCTTTACTCCTCCATGTCGGACACGAACCTCTCAGAAATTGGGATGAGCTACTACCACACAAAGGGGGATCAGCCCTTCCCTGCCCCAGCAGGCGATGCTGCTGTGGACCTCAGCACCATGAAGCACTCCTACAGTGTGGGCTTTGCTGAGGGGGGTTACCTGGGCCAGGGGCTGCAGTATGGCTCTTTCTCTGACCTCCGCCAGCCGGGAGAGCTGCTGAGCCACCCATTCCCCATGCGGAGGTACAGCTCGGCCTCCAACCTCTACTCCGACTACCGTTTCTCACACCGGGGGGACCTGGCCAGCTTCCAGGAGTCCAGCCTGGCCCACTACAGTGCCACCACGGCACGTGAGATCAGCCGTATGTGTGCTGCCCTCAACTCCATGGACCAGTATGGGGGCCGGCACGCTAATGGCCCTGATGTGCTCCCTTATGGCCCCAGCACTGGGCAGGGGGGCACAGGGGGGCTGGCAGCTCAGCAGCAGGGCCCTGTACCCCCCAAACCCAGCGGGATGTACAACCCTACCTTCCCCGAGGGACGGCAGGGATTCAGCAACCTGGCACAGTACAATGTTCCTGGTGTCCGCCTGGGCGCCATCCGGCAAATGCTTCCTTCCACCGCAACCGTGCGGGCAGCCGACGGCATGATTTACTCCACCATAAACACTCCCATTGCCTCCACGCTGCCCATCACCACCCAGCCAGCCTCGGTGCTGCGGCCAATGCTGCGTGGGATGTATAGACCCTATGGCCCAGGCGGTGTGGCAGCAGTCCCACTGGCCAGCTTGGCCAGGCTGCCAGTTGTCACCCCCCGTGTCCCACTGGCAGCACAGAGCCTCTACCGCTACCCAGCCCCAAGCCGGCCGGCCCCAGCAGCCTCTGTGATGGAGACACCCGTCTATCTGGGGAAGCCTGTCACCAGCACAGCACCGGCAGCAGTGGGAGCTGCTCCTGCCCCCAAAGCCCCTGCTGCTCCCACTGCCCCCGCTGTCCCTGCTGCCCCCGCCGCCCCCGCCAGTAGCTTGCAGAGAGCAGAGCCGCCACCAGCTGCCCCCCGTGCAGAGGCGCCGGCAGCACCAGCAGCCCCCAAGGAGAGCGGGCCAGTGGCTGCGGCACCCAAGCCAACACTGGATGGAGCTCAGCGGGAGGAGCGGGAGCGGGAAGAGGAGCGTCAGCGCAAGCAGCAGGAGCACGTGCTGCAGCTGGAGCGGGAGCGTGTGGAGTTGGAGAAGCTGCGGCAGCTGCGGCTGCAGGAGGAGCTGGAGCGGGAGCGTGCAGAGCTGCAGCGGCACCGGGAGAAGGAGCAGCTGCTGGTGCAGCGGGAGCTGCAGGAGCTGCAGTGCATCAAACAGCAGGTGCTGCAGCAGCAGCAGGAGGAGCGGCATGCGCAGCTAGCGCTGCAGCGGGAGCAGCTCGCCCAGCAGCGCCTCCAGCTTGAGCACATCCACCAACTCCAGCACCAGCTGCAGCAGCAGCTGGAGGAGCAGAAGCGGCAGAAGACCATCTTCCCCACTCCCATGGAGCCCGCTGCCCGCCCACCCGAGGGGCCCGCTGAGGCACCGCGGGTGCTGCCACACAACGGACAGGCATGGCCCCCACCAGGCCAGACACCCCCAGAGGGGCCTGCCGGTCCCCGCTACCCTGTGCCACAGCGGCCACTCAGCAGCTCGGCCTCAGACATGTCACTTCAAGTTGAGGAGTCCTGGGAGCCTGGCCGGGGCATTAAGAAGAGGAACTCAATGCCGCGGCTGCGGGATGCCTACGAGAAGGAGACCTTTGCGGCACGGAAAACAGCGGACAGCAGTGTGCAGACGGATGATGAGGATGGTGAGGAGCGGTACATGCTGTCACGGCGGCGGCGGACACGGCGCAGTGCTGACTGCAGTGTGCAGACAGACGAGGAGGACAGTGGGGAGTGGGAGCAGCCCGTGCGCCGCCGGCGCTCCAGGGCCTCACGGCATGCTGAGGCCAGCGCTGAGGGCAAGACGGATGGAACAACCCGCACAGCCAGCGTGGGTATCCAGACTATCAGTGACTGCTCGGTGCAGACAGAACCTGACCAACTCCTCCGCGTCTCCCCCTCCATTCACATCACCACCCATGACCCCCGAGTGGAGATCGTGAAGTACATCTCAGCCCCAGAGAAGACGCAGCGGGGTGAGAGCCTGGCCTGCCAGACAGAGCCAGAACCAGCTCCCCAACCTGGCATCGTGGTCCCACAGCTGACAGTGCCCACCACCATCCCACCCTACTCCACCAACCTCCAAATAGTGAGCACAGGCCCCCTGGACCCCCACACTGTCCGGCAGCAGACCCTGGGCAAGTTTGAGAAGAAGAAGCCAGATCCCCTGGAAATCGGTTACCAGTCCCATCTGCCAGCCGAATCCCTCTCCCAGCTGGTGACCCGACAGCCACCCCGCTCTCCCCAGGTCCTCTACTCACCCGTCTCCCCCTTGTCCCCCCATCGCCTCCTGGAGTCCTCCTTTGCCACCAGTGAGCGGCTGAACAAGGCCCACGTCCCCCCACAGAAGCACTTCACCACCGACTTAGCCCAGCGCCAGCAGACTCTGCCTCGCCCCATCAAGACCATGCAGCGCTCCTTGTCTGACCCCAAGCCCATCAGCCCTACTGCCGAGGAGGCTGGCAAGGACAGGTTCTCCCTCTACCAACACCCGCTGCTCCCCAGCTCACAGGTATGTCACCACAGGGAACAACCTTCCCCTCAGGGAACAGCCCTGGGAGGCACCTCGGGACATTTCAGTTTCATTGGCATTGTGGCAATTAATATTTCAAAAGGCCAGCTCCCTGCGGCGGCTGATGGCAGCCAGAAGGCACAGACATGTGTGCCAATACCAGCAGCTGGAGGGACGCCCTGGAGGTCCACTGGCTGCATGAGCCTGTCAGCAGGCAGGAGATGCTGCAGGTTGGCAGCATCAGGGCTGTCCCCTGCTCCACATGGGTCCCCCTTCTCTCTCAAGGAGCCACCACTTGCATGGCTCCATTTAGGCTCTTGCTCACACTTTTGTCCCCACGCACCGAGGTTGTCTTGGGCAGCCAAGTGCCCACCCAAGAGTCCCGGGGCAATTCCTGGGGCAGCAGCACCCCTAGGCATTCTCCCAAGTCCCTCTGCCAAGTGCCTGTGGACAGAAAGCATTTTTTGCAGCAGAGGGTATGCACGTGGCCAGCTCAGCACTTGGCCGGCTGCCACCCCCGGTAATTACTCACAGAAAGTGCCCTGCCTGTTACTTCCATCCTATTTATTGCGCTTTTACATAAACGCCGCTTTCTCAGTGCATGGGGGAACACGTGCACAGCGGGACGCCTTACCCCAACCCCTGAAGCACAGGAGGAGCTGTGGGGTGAGATGTGGGGGGACACCTACCTGCCCCCCTCACCAGGTGTTCCCTTGGCTTTGCAGGTGGGGGGACTGCAGTCAAGCTCGCTGGCACGCAAGGTGAAGCGGACACTGCCCAGCCCACCACCTGAGGAGCCCCACGTCCCCCTGGCGAGCCCAGCTGCCTCCCAGCTCTACCTGAGCAGCCTGGCCCCCAAGGCCACCGCGCCTGTCACCAAGGCCAGCCTGCTGAAGGAGCTGGACCGTGACCTGAGGCTGGTGGAACACGAGGCCACCAAGCTGCGGAAGAAGCAGGCAGAGCTAGACGAGGAGGAGAAGGAGATCGACGCCAAGCTGAAGTACCTGGAGCTGGGCATCACCCAACGCAAGGAGTCACTGTTGAAGGATCGGGTTGGTGGGCGGGACCACCCCTACCTGCGCTACCCTGGGGATCGCCGCGACTACCTGTCGGACAGCGAGCTGCACAGCCTGCGCCTTGCTGCCTACGACAGCGCCGGCCTGCGCCCTGCCGGGCAGTACCCCGACTACACCGCCGCTGCCGCTGCCTCCTATGGCGCTTACCCGTACCCTGCCCCGCAGGGCCCCGCCGCCTTCCCGCCACCACGCCTGCAGCATCCCCAGTACCCCACAGCCAGCACCTCACAGGATGGCTTGTCGGCAGCCCCACTGCCCACCTTCACCACACCCGGTGCCTTCCCGGCCCCAGGCACCACATACCCAGACCTGGGCACCCCAGCCCAGCCAGGCTTCCAGCCACAAAACCCCTACCAAGCCCCGAGCGCCTTTGCTGGGGCAGCCACCGTGCCAGCAGCACAACCCACCCTTTACCAGAGCCCAGCAGACATAGCTGGCGGGCACCAGAAACCAAGGCAGACCTCTCTGGCCGACCTGGAACAGAAGATCCCCACCAACTACGAGGTCATCGGTGCGGCCACCAGTTCCTCCGCCACGCCCGATGTCACCTTCAGCACTGCACCGGCAAGCGGTGGCTACGAGCAGTACAAGGCGCCTGAGACCCGGCCAGCCGAGAGAACCAGCACGGCACCAGGCCCCTCAGCCAGCTACTCTTCTGAGTCCCTCTACACCAGTCTGGAGCAGAATATTCCCCGTAACTATGTGATGATTGAGGACATCAGCGAGCTCACCAAAGAGAGTCCAGCAGTGGATGGGCAGAAAGCAGAGCCAGTGGGCACAGGCACTGACAGCCGCCACAGTAGAGAGAAGAGTGATCTAGGGGACACTGAGAGCTCCAGCCGTCCCTGTTGCTACAGCAAAGCTGAGGAGGAGTCTGAGGAGGACATCTATGATCACCATGGCCCCGACCATCGTGGGAAGAACAGCTACTACCGGGGCACAGAAAGTAATGGCAGGGTGTCAGGAAGCTCCACCAGCTCAAGCTACTACTACGGGGACAGCGAGTACCGGCACTCCTCACGGATGGACAAGCATGGCTCTGGCACACCACTACCGAAGCATTCATCCAAAAACCTGGCACCTGCTGTCATCTCCTCCAAGCGCAGTAAACACAGGAAGCAGGGCATGGAGCAAAAGATCTCCAAGTTCTCCCCCATTGAAGAAGCCAAAGATGTGGAGTCAGACCTGGCCTCCTACTCAACAACCACCTCGATTGGCAGTAGCAATGTGGCCTCCAGGGCCAAGAAGCTGCAAGAGGAGATCACCTATGGCCTGAAGAAGAACGTCTATGAGCAGCAGAAGTACTACGGTGTCTCCAGCCGGGATCTGGTGGATGAGGAGGAACGGGTCTACTCTTCCAGCAGAACCCGCTCCTCTGGCTATGGGGTGGAAAAGTCCTCCAGCCGGGAGATGGGCAGCCGGAGCAAGTCCTATGAGCGGGAGAGCATGGAGCGCTCCCAGAAAGTCAGCTCCAAGCCCTCGTCCCTCAGCATGAGCCAGAGCCGTGGGCGGGCGCCCATGCGCTCACAGCCCTCGGAGGAGGAGAGCCCCGTCAGCCCCATGGGGAGGTCAATGGGGGGGTCACGCACTGCGGGAGGGCCGGGCCCCCAGTCAGCGGGGGACCCCTGCTCCCAGTTCTGCTCCAGCCACTCGTTGCCTGATGTGCAAAAGCACATCAAAGATGTGCCAAGGAGTCACTCGTACAAGCACGAGGAGGGCTACGGCATGGATGATGCCCATTGCGTTGTCTCGGACAGCGAAGGTAACGGCTCCCCATGGTGACCACCCCAGAGCATGGCACTTCCTCGGGGCATGCCCGTCTGCTCGTACGCAGAGACACTCTCACCGCCTCAGTTTGCTTGACATGTGCCTTCCTCCCCCTGCCCTGGGTGTTCAGTGTTAGCTGGTCCTGCACGGTGCCCTGCCACGCCGCGTCCCATCCCCAGGCACGTGCTGTCCCCCGCGCGCGTGCCTGCTGCTTGCCCCTCCCACTCATTGCATGGCTTCCGCCCGCGCAGCCTCGAGCGAGAGATTGACTGTGGTTTGTTTTTGGTTTCCGAAGCCTATCATTTGGGTCAGGAGGAGACAGACTGGTTTGATAAGCCCAGGGAGGCGCGGGCAGAGAGGGTCAGGCACTACGGTGGCCACTCTTCCTCGCAGAAGAGACCCCCAGTTAAGCACACCTACCACGATTATGACGAGCCCCCCGATGAAGACCCGTGGCAGCACGATGACTACCCCCAGCACCGCGAGCACCGGCACCACAGGGAGTATGATCGGCACGCTGGGTCCTCCCGGCATGCCAGCGATGAGCCCCCACGCCGCTCGGCAAAGCAGCACCCACGAGAGTCTGGCCGCCATGAGCCCCGTGGCCATGGGCCTTCAGCCAGCACCAAGAAGGCGCAGCAGCCCGAGTCCCGTGCGCCTTATGGCCCCAGCTCTGCTGAGTATGCCCCGTCATCCCGCTCTGCTGCTCACCACCATGGCACTGAGACCCCCAAGGCACAGAAACCTTCCCAGCCGCACGGGCCGGCCACGCCAGCGCCGAAGTCGGAGACCCTCACGCACCCACAGCAGCCTGCGGCCAGGCAGCAGCAGGCAGGGCAGCCGGCAGCACGGCAGCAGCCAGCAGCACGCCAGGCTGCCCAGCCAGCAAGCTCAGCACAGCCCGAGACCAGGGGCAGGACACAGGGACCCCCCTCATCCCGGCCACCACAGCAGCAGCCAGGACCGGCCCAGGCAGCAGGGAAGGCACCGGCCACACTCCACGCACAGCCGGGCGGACATCCACCACCGGCTGTAAGTATGGGCTTGGCTGGCCAGGCTGCCTCCTGACCCCACAGCTCCACCTGGGATTGGCACAGTTGGCTGTGGCCAGGGGCTGGCAGGGGAAGGGTTGGGGATGGGAGCCATGGGGCAAAGTGTATCCCACTCATATACCCACTACAGCCGCCCCTCGGTGCTATGGGAGCTGCCATCCCCTCCAGGGGACCCAGGAGGAGACTTCAGTATGTCCTGGATCCCTTGCTGCCTCTTTTGGGGTTTTGGAGCAGTGTTTAGGGGCTTCAGTGTCCCGCCTGGCCTGGACCACCAGTAGAGCACCAGTAGAGGATGCTCTACTGGGAGGGTGAGTCCTGAGAGCTGTTTTCCCCTGTCCAGACGAAAGCAGAGCCAACGGACACGTCCAAACCTGCAGCAAAAGTGCCACAGCAGCCGGGGAGAGCGCCATCAGCACAGCCCCTGGGAGCAGCAGGTCAGTGAGCCCCACTGGTACTGTGCCATCTGTCTCCCCTCATGTCAGCTGCCTGGCACCCCGAAGCTCAGCCGAGCTCCCACAGCTGGGCCTGTCCCTTGCTAACAGTGGCTTCGTTTGTCCCCCAGCAGACAGCAAGGCCGGTCCGAGGGCGGCCGGGCCACGTGGTCCCGCGGGCATGGCCACAGGGCAGCCTGGTGGGGAAGGAGAGAGCGTCTTCTCCAAAATCCTGCCAGGGGGGGCAGCAGAACAAGCAGGCAAACTAACTGAAGGTGAGACCTGCTCCCAGGATGGGGACAGGGTGGTGATGCTCTTCTGCATCAAGACAGAATCTAGCACCTTGGGAATGGCTGGGTGTAGCTAGTGGGATGTGATGCTCCCAGTTTGGGGTCTAGGGCGGTGGAGGGCCAGGGTCACTATGCCATACTGACCTCTCCTGGTTCCCCCACAGCGGTGTCAGCTTTCGGTAAGAAGTTCACTTCGTTCTGGTGAGAGAACGGCACAAGGTGAGTGCAGCCAGCACCAAGCGCTGTGCCATGGGCTCTCCCTGCCCCAGCCGTGCCTGATGCCCCTCTCCTCCCTCCCACTGCAGGAGTTTGGGAAGTGAGTGAAGATTGAGTCGTTGCAGTGGAAAAACCTATGAAGAAGCCAATGAATTCAGCACGCGGCGCCAGACTCTGAGTATAACGGTGAGTGTGGAGGGCACACCTGCACCTAAGTCCCCTTTGCCATGCCAGCCCTGAGGTTCCAGCAGCACCACTGTCCCCTGGGCACCTGCTGAGCCCTGCCTTGCCACACTCCCAGTCCCCAGGCTGGGAAAGATGTAGTGCACCATCCCCATCCTGCTGGGCCACTCATTTCATCTTCATCCCCACGTGCAGGCCCCAAGCCAAAGCATGGGGGCTTGGCCTTGGTCCCCAGTCTGGGCAGCTCTGGTGCAGACCCTGGGTTTTCCAGGGAAGGTTTGGGCAGCCCAGGCTCTGCTCCGGGAGCCCGTCCAGGGCGGGGGCGGGCGGGGGCGGCAGCAGCTGCTCCGCCGGCAGTGCTTCTTGGCTCTCTGGGGCCCTTTCGCTCGGGCCCGCGCTGCTGCTCAGTGGGGTCCCTTCCGCAGGGAGGGGCTGCTCGGACTAACGCATCTCCCTCTTGTCTCTCGCAAGCTTTTGAAAGCAGGGCGATCCCTGGATGCTGGACCAAACGGCGGCCGAGCAGGGGCCCGGCGGACGCCCCGGGGCGGGTGCCCCCCACGCCTGGCGAGGAGCTCCGGCACGGCACACGGCGAGCCCCAGCAGCTGCCCCGAGGGGATGGGCCTGATCCGGACCGTCGGGTCAGGCCCCGTAGGTGGGCTGCGGCCCTTTCTCAAGATTATACGCAGAGTTGCTCCCTCTGAACCCCAGCTCTGGCCTCTTCATAGGTTTTTCCCCCCCGCGAGCCGAGGGCTGGGCGCCGTGGGCGCCACTCCTCCTTCCCGACCCCACCTGCCCCGCCGGGGCCGTCCCCGCGCCCCCTGCACTGCGGCCGCTCCCAGCCCCGCCGGGGAGCCCCGGAGTGCGTCAGCTAGGACCTAACACTGTTTCACTACCGAAATACGAGGCCATAGGACTCTGACAGGCGGCGCGGCCGGCGGGGCGCGTGTCCCGAAGCCATTGGAAGCATTGAAAGGGCCGCGCTCGCCCTCGCCACGCAGCCAGCGCGCCTGCCGCCGGGCACCCCTTTTCTTTCAAGAACAGCCTTAATCATCCCACTTTGATTTCTGTGTATACCTCATCCGCACCGGGGGGTGGGGGGAGGCACGGGGCGTCGTCAGGGGGGGTCCTTTTTTTTCTCGGTTTCTTTGGGTTCATTTTCTTTTGGTTTCGGGGTTTTATTTTTCTAAAGTTTATACCAAATCCTCTTCCCTCTTTGCTTTGTGCGATGAGTTAGCACACGGGCTGTCGTCTGTAGAAGCAATAGAGTGCAGGAGGCTACAAAAGAGCACAAATCCCGTGGAACAAGATCAGGAGAGCTTTGCCTCCGGCAGTATCCTTCCTTTTACTGTGCAATCCAAGTCCTTCTCAAGCCATTTTGCGGGGACGGCCGGTGCAGCGGCCGGCGGCCAAAGCCCACTCGCCCTGCCAGGAGGGGATTCCCGGGGGGAGGCAGCCCGAAGAGGGGGCTCGCCCGCGCCCCGCCGCCTCCCCGCGCTGGCAGCGCCCCGCCGGCACCCCCGTGGCGGGGGGCAGCCGCCCGCTCACCCGCCTGATGTTCTATGCAACGAAATAACACGACTCCAGAACAAGACCTGTGAATAGCTAATCAGTTCAATGTCGCGCCTAAGGGTTCCATCGCAAAGCGTGCCGCCGAGCGACCCGAGAACTATTCTGTACCGACCACCCGTGCGTATGAATTCGTGGCATGTTCGACCCACGGAGGGCCACTTTGCCAAAGGGCAGCCCTAGCGCCCGTGACCGTCTGTCCCGTCGTAGAGCATGGCTTGCTACTTCTCTGCACGGTTCCACCCGCCTTTCAGTGCTTGCTGTTCTTTGCCTGGACTTTTCTTTTTTTCTTCTCCATCAGTCCATCGCTGTACTGAAAGCTCTTAGCAGATTTATGCACTTGTGATCGAGGACCCGGCTGCCGCGGGAAGCCCACGCTCTGCGGCAAGTCCCTCGCCGGGAGCTCTGCCGGTGCCCAAGGCTGGGGGCAGGCCGGCGGCTGAGGGACGGGGGAATCAGTGTGACGATCCCGGGGGCAGCCCCACGGAGGAGAGCCCCGGCCCCGCGCACAGCCAGCGCCTCTCCCCGCCGATGACAAGTGCAGAGCCTGAGGGTGCCTCCCGCGGGCCGCCGGCCCCGCCACTCCTCGCGCTGTAAATACTTGTACAGTGTGTAAATCGCACGCGGGACCGAGACCCCCGCCGGGGCCAATCTCGCCGCCCGAGCACATCCGCCACCTTGCCTTCGTGCCTGCCAGGACCGGGGGCACGCAGACCCCCCCGCCGGGCCGGGCCCCCAGCCCGAGTTGTGGCAATCTGCTGGACAGGGCGGGGGGACGGGGGGATGCAAAGACCGAGGGCCGAGCGCGGCTGGGCGCCGTTTCCAGCGGTAAGTGCGATGCCGGGTGCGCTCCCTCTGAACATTGTGACGGTGTGCGTGTCTGCTGTGCTCTGTGCCACCCGTAGTGACCCCGTACCGTGCCGTACCGTGCCGTACCGTGCCGTACCACCCCCGCCGCTGTGTCGTGACTCCCTCCCAGAAGCTGCCCCCTCACCAGGTGTTTCTGTGGGAACAGAATAAAAAGGACTTGACACAAACCACGGACTAGCCCCGATTCTTGCCTGCCTGCAGTGTGGAGGTGGGGGGACGGGACCCCTGGCATGGTGGGGGTGACTGGAATGGGTCTAGTTGTCACCAAGCACTGTTGAGCTCTGCCACCCACACCTGGGCTGCTGGGATGGGGGTCCCTGTGGGCATCAAGAACCCGATCTCCCCTCCCTGACCGGGCTGCTGGGTCCGCTGGGCTCCCAAGGGCCCAATCCCCGTTGGCTGGGCTGCTGGGATGGGGGCCGCTGTGGGCACCAAGGGCCAAATTCCACCCCCCGACCAGGCTGTTGGGTCCCATGGGCCCCCAATGGCCCCACCCTCCCAGGCAGCTGGGCTGGGGATCCCTGTGCCCCCCCAAGGGCCCGTTCCCCCCGGTCCTGCGCATGGAGCCCCTGTTCTGCAGCCACCTGGTGGGTAAGCCACCCCGGGGCGATCCAGAGGCTACGGGGCCGCGGCTTGTCCTCCGGCTGCGGCCTCAGAGGGGCCCCGCGGGCAATTCGGTGTCGGGGGTTGGTCGCCGGCACACGTCGGGGGCGCGGGGGATCCCAGAGCCTGCGGCTGCAGCGCCGCCCGTGCCCACGGGAGGGCGCCTCAACGCGCGCGGTGTCCCGAGAGCCGCAGCCAATGGCAGGTGCCGCAGGCCGGCGGCCCCGCCCCATCCCGGAAGTGCCGGCGCTGGTCCCGCCCCCTGCCGCGAGGACATGGAGCCGCCGGTGAGGGGCTGGGGGGAGGAGTGACGTCAGAGCCCCGGGACACCCCACCTTGTCCCGCCGCCTCCCCTCTTTCCCCTCCCGCCCCCGGGATCCCCGTCCCCCGCACTGACCCCGCCCCGCCCGGCGAGCCCGGTATCCCCCGACCCCGCTGCTCCGCTGACTCTGCGGCTCGGCACACCCCGGGAACTGCCGCGGTAGCCTTCTATTCCCCCCATAGACCCCAATAACTGTCCCCAGGACCCTCCTAGGTGCCCCTTGCACCCCAGGACCCGCACCCAGTATCCTGGTACCGACTGGTACCCCAGGAACTGCCCCAGTACCCTCCTGATCCCCCCCCACACCCCATAATCTGCCCTCTAGTGCCCTCCTGGTCCCTGGCACGCCAGTAATGCCCTGGCTCTGCACCCCAAGTACTGCCCCAGTCTTGCACTAACCCCTCTACCCTCCTCCCCCCATGTACCCCGATAGCTGCCCCAGCTCCTCACTGCAAGTGCTGCCCCCAGTACCCCCCAAAATCCCCTCCATCTATACTGGTGCCCCAGTAAGTGCCCCCTGTGCCACATCACTCCCCGGTTCGTGCCCTCCACCCTTCGCCCCACACGTCCCCACCCCTCCAGCCACCCCGGCGGGTCCCGCAGGTACAGCCACGTGCGGAGGAGCTGTCGGAGCTGTACCGAGAGCTGAGCCAGCACCCGGGACTCAGCAGCGCCTGCCTCGGCCCCGACCTCACCACTCAGTACGGGGGCAAGTACTGCAGCCTCTACACTGGTACGGGGGTGGGGAGGACTGGGGGGGACCCCGAGGGGTCCGGGGAGTCCCTGCCTGCTCGGTGGGAATGCAGCTGGTGTCCTCACCCTGCTTCCCGCAGAGTGGTCACAGCGAGACCTGGCAAGGGCTGAGAACATCAAGTTCTGCCGTCAGTACCTCATCTTCCACGATGGAGCCTCCATTGTCTACTCAGGGCCCGCTGGCACCTGCTCTGAAATCAAGGGCGAGTGAGTCCCATCCTGCTCCCCACACGGGGTCCCTTGGGGTGCTGATAGTGAGAGGCTGATGGACACCCACCCACTCACACACAGGCTGCTGAGCCGTGAGTCCCCCAGTGGGACACTGAAGGCCGTCCTGCGCAAGGTCCCTGGCAAGGAGAAGGAGAAGGAGAAGCAATTCCTGGAGGTAAGGAGGGGTCTGGGGCAAAATGGATACTCACTGGGGCTCGGGGCTGCATCCACACTGTGTCTTGGGGCTGCCCTGGCATCTCTGTCCCCAGGTCTGGGATCAGAACCGCAAGGTGAAGAGTATCGACCTGACAGCGCTGGACAAGCATGGCAGCGTCTATGATGATGGTGAGGGGCTGGGGGATGCTAGGGAATGTGGGGTTCTAGGGGACAGGATGGCCGTTGCTGACCTGCCCCTGCAGACCAGTTTGGGTGCCTTGCCTGGTCTCACTCGGAGACCCACCTGCTCTATGTGGCGGAGAAGAAGCGTCCCAAGGCTGAGTCCTTCTTCCAGAGCAAAGCCCCCGAGCTGGGCACGTCTGACGAGGACACGGGGCACCCCAAGAAGGAGGAAGCAGCTGTCAAGGTGGGGCCGCCCCACCCTGGGTCAGATGGGGGCTGGCTGTGTGGCTGTGGGGCTGACCGGGCTATGCCACAGGGAGAGCAGTTCGTGTACCAAGACAACTGGGGGGAGACGCTGAGCACCCGCAGTGTGCCTGTCCTCTGCGTGCTGGACATCGAGGGCAACAGCATCTCGGTGCTGGAGGGCATCCCGGAGCACCTCTCTCCCGGCCAGGTCAGGATGGGGAGCTACAGGGAACCAGAGAAGGGAGGTGTTGGGAACCAGCAGCATTTTAAGCTGCTTTATCTCCCCTGTCCCCACAGGCTTTCTGGTCACCTGAGGACACCGGCGTGGTGTTCGTGGGCTGGTGGCACGAGCCCTTCCGCCTGGGGCTGCGGCACTGCACGAACCGCCGGTGAGTCCCCACAGGGCACCCCATAACCCAGCCCTGCTGGTAAGACCCTGCAGGGCACCCACCCCACAGCCTGGCCTCCCGGCCCTGCTGTGACACCCCTATGTGCTGGTAGGTCAGCGCTCTTCTACGTGGACCTGACAGGCGGAAAATGTGGTGAGTGGCACACACCCTGACCCTGCTGGTGCCCCAGCTCCCTGCAGCCCCTCACTATCCCTTCGTGCCTGTGCAGAGCTGCTGTCTGAGGACACCAGGGCTGTGTGGTCACCGCGACTCAGTCCCGATTGCTGCCGCATCGTCTACTTGGAGAACAACGTGCTGGGTCCCCACCAGCAGTGCAGCCGCCTCCGCATGGTAAACAGCACCAGGGGGACACTGGCAGGCACCAGGGAGGTGCCAGAGTGTCTGTCTTGGGGTGGGAGCTGACAGGAGGGCGGTGGTGCCCCTTCCCTGTGGGGGCAGGCAGGCTGAGACCCTGCAAAATTTGACCTGTGCCGTCTCCCCCGCAGTATGACTGGTACACCAAACACACCAGCACGGTGCTGGACACTGTGCCACGGCAAGCATGGGGTGAGTACAGCTCTGGGGGTGTTGGGGAGGACTCAGGGAGGTGCTGAGTGCCACCAATCTCATCACAGGTTCCTTCCCGGGAATCTACTGTGGTGCACTGCCAGGAATGTGCTGGGCGGCTGACAGCCGCAGGATCCTACTGGACACAGCCCAGCGCAGCCAGCAGGTGAGAATGAGGGGTGGCAGGGGACATATGGGGGCCTGGCTGGGTCAGGGCTCCACTGGACTCTGCTCTTGTGCCCCTAGGATGTGTTTGTGGTGGACACAGCGACAGGCACCACCACCTCGCTGACAGCTGGTGAGTGACGGGCCAATGGGGCCATGCTGGTGCCAGGGGTGGGGAGAGAGTCAGACCTGCAGGTCTGACCCCCCTCCTCCCCAGATGCCCCCCAGGGAAGCTGGTCTGTCCTTACCATCAACCGGGACCTCTTGGTGGCCAGGTTCTCCACCCCTAGCTGCCCCGCCATGTTGGTAAAGTCACTTCCACCTCCCCAGTGCCCACCAGTCCCTTGGCACAGGCACTGACCCCTCTCCCCAGTGCCCACCAGCCCCTTGGCATGGGTACTGACTCCTCTCCCTGCACAGAAAGTGGCCATCCTGCCCACCGCTGGCCATGAGGCACAGACACAGTGGATCTGCCTGCAGGATGCACCCCCTGTGCCTGGTATCAGCTGGAACATCCGCACCCTGCAGCCCCCACCAGAGCAGGAGCACCCCCAGTATGGTGAGTGCCCAAGGTGGGGTCAGGTTGTGCTCCACCACCTTCACTGATCCCTGACACCCCCCTCCCTGCCTCCACAGGGGGCCTGGACTTTGATGCCATCCTGATGCGCCCAAGCGAGGGTCCCACAGCTCAGAAGCCCCCCTTGGTCGTAATGCCCCATGGTAAGAGCTTGTCCCCACCCCACTGTACCCCAGCCAGGCAGCGTCACACCCTCTTTGCCTTTACCCTTTGCAGGGGGTCCCCACTCCGTCTTCACGGCCGGGTGGATGCTGTACCCAGCAGCGCTGTGCCGCGTGGGCTTTGCTGTGCTGCTGGGTGAGTGACACCAGGGCTCTGGGTGACACAGCACCCATGGAGGGGCCAGGGTGGGGGCACGAAGAAGGAAGTGCTCTGACTCTGCTCCCCATGCAGTGAATTACCGTGGCTCGCTGGGATTTGGCCAGGACAGCGTGGCCTCCCTGCCAGGCAACGTGGGCACGCAGGACGTACGTGATGTGCAGGTACGGCCTGGAACATGGTCCTGGAGCACCCTGTGCTCCTGCGGGTGCCCCAAGTAGGGAAAGTGTGCCTGCCTGCTCAGTGTACGTTCTCCATGGCGGCAGTTCTGCGTGGAGCGGGTGCTGCAGGAGGAGACACTGGATGCCAGCCGGGTGGCACTGGTCGGTGGCTCGCATGGGGGCTTCCTGGCGTGCCACCTCATCGGGCAGTTCCCTGACACCTACCACGCCTGTGTGGTCCGCAACCCCGTGGTGAACATCGCCTCCATGGTGGCCAGCACTGACATCCCAGACTGGTGAGTACTGCTACCCCCAGCCTCCCAGGCTCCCTGACATCCCGGCCACACACATGCCCCCAACTATCTTGCCTGCAGGTGCCTGACAGAGACAGGGCTTCCCTACAAACCTGATGCCCTGCCAGACCCAGCCCAGTGGACAGAGATGCTGCACAAGTCACCCATGCGCTATGTTGACCGGGTATGTCCCTGTCCCCATCCCTGTCCCCAGCAGCAGTGCCAGTGCTGAGGCTGTGCTACTCCTGCAGGTCCGTGCACCTGTGCTGCTAATGCTTGGGGAGGATGACAGGCGTGTGCCCCCCAAGCAGGGGCTGGAGTATTACCGTGCCCTCAAGGCCCGGGGAATGCCCACACGGTGAGTGGAGTGCTGGGGGCTTGAGTTGTGGGGTGTGGACACAACACTAATCCCTATTTCCCTTCTAGGCTGCTCTGGTACCCAGGGAACAACCACGCGCTGGCTGGTGTCGAAGCCGAAGCTGATGGCTTCATGAACATGGCACTGTGGCTGCTCAAGCACCTGCAGTGCTAAGGGACTGCCCTGCTGCTAACCCCCAATAAACGATGTAGCTCAGCACCCCAGTGTCTCTAGTGTTAGTCCCACTACCAGAGTCCTCTCCACTCCTGGTGGCCCAGGAGCTAGTGGCCACTGGGCCTTTCACCTGCCCAGATGGGCGGTTGTGCCGCCAGGAATGTGTTGGGCCCTGGGAAGGATGACCCATGCCTGGCTGTCCGGGGCGGCGGGGAGCAGCTGGAGGGCTGGCACCGGCCGGAGCGCTGGCGCCGGACTGCTCCGGCATGCCTTGGCAGGCGTCCCACCGAGAGCGGCAGGCGCCGGCGGCCTAGCCCAGTAGAGAGCGGCCCCATGGCCACAGGGAGCGAGAAGGGTGTGGAGGTGGGCAAGGAGGCTCGGGGAGCTGTGTGGGTGGGCACAGCCCCGTTTCGGGCGGTGGACAGGGGCAGGCCGGTGAGCTGACCCCCGTCCAGCATGCCCCTTCTTTCATCCAGGCGGCCGCCGGCCCTGCTGCCTGCTACCGGGAGCTGAGCCGCTTCTCTGCCGTCACCCGTGCCGCCCTCAGGGCCGCGGCTGGGGGACAGAACTTTCTGCTCTACACCGGTGAGTGGCGGACTCGGCTAGGCCCGCGCCTTTGGCCCGCGGGAGCGCTGTGAGCGGGCGCTGACGGCTCCGTCCCTCAGAGTGCAGCCGCCCCGACCTGGCTCGCCGGCGGCTCCTGCGCTTCGGCCGCCACTACAGCCTGCAGCGCGCAGCCGGCCCTGAGGGCCTCGCCGTCAGCCGGACCGCGCTCAGCGCCGAGCTCCACAACCAGTACGGCACGGGCGGGCTGCAGGATGGGACGCTGTGCCCGTGGCATGGCCAGTGTCTGTGGAGTTGCCAGTGCCCACAGCACGGCCGGTGCCCACGGCGCTTTGCCCGCCTCAGCCTCGCTCCCTCCCGCCCTCAGACTCCTCAGCCAGGACTCGCCCACAGGGCAGCGCCGCGCCGTGCTCAGCCGCTGCCCGCGGCAGGGTCACGAGCTGCTGGAGGTAATGCGGCTGTCCCGGTCAGTCACCGCGTGGCTGGAGTGCTAGTGCAGGGTGGTGGGCACTGTGGGCACGGTGTGCCAGTGCTGACCCCCATCCCCCCAGGTGTGGGACAGCGGGGGACGCAGCCATAGCGTGGATCTCACGGCGCTGGGGAAGCACGGGGAGGTCTATACGGAGGGTAGGTCCCCTTCCCCATGGCCCCTGCCCACGGCAGGGGTGAGCCCTGGTGCCTGCCTGGTGCCAGCTGTGCCTGTGCCAGGCTGGACTTTGGCACCCTCATGCCATGCCAGGGCCCTTTGCCTGCCTGGCCTGGTCGCACTCGGAGACACAGCTCCTCTACGTGGCTGAGAAGAGCCGGCCCAAACAACAGCCCCCCTGCCCGTGGGATGTACCGGGAGCAGCCTGGCCAGCAGGAGAGGATGAGGAGGTAGTTGCCCTGTGCCTCATGGGTGTGTTCAATGCACGCCCTAGCACTGTGAGCATGGCATGTGCTCCGTGGGCACACCATGCACCCCCTGAGTATGCTGTGCACCCCATGAGTGTCATACAACCCATGAGCGTGTCATGGACAGAGCTCTATGCCTGGGGCCACCAGCCATGGTGCTGATAGGTCTGTGCCACAGGGCAAGCAGTTTGTGTATCATGAGGACTGGGGGGAGGCCCTGAGCACACGCAGCGTGCCCGTCCTCTGCGTCCTGGACCTGGCGGGCCTCAGCCTGTCGGTGCTGGAGGGAGTCCCGGAGCACCTCTCCCCTGGACAGGTCAGGATGGGGGTGCACTGGGAGCGCTCCAGGGGACCCAGCCTGGGGCAGTGGGATGAGCCTGGCTGTCACACAGGCCCTGTGGTCCCCAGATGACCATGGCGTGGTGTTCGTGGGCTGGTGGCACGAGCCCTTCCGCCTGGGGCTGAATGCTTGCTCCAACAGGAGGTGGGTCCCAACCAGCATCCAGTGCCATGCTAGGATGTCCGTGCAGCATGGGGTAGGGTCCAACCTGACATACACTTTCCCCCCAGGTCAGGGATTTTCCACTTGGACTTGGCCAGCGGGCGCTGCGGTGAGCACTGGAGCCCCTGGGGGGTGCCCTGGGGTCCCTGGGATGCTGACCCCCTGCCTCCCACAGAGCTGCTGTCAGCAGAGAATGGTTCTGCCTGCTCCCCCCGGCTAAGCCCTGATGGCCAGCGCCTGCTCTACCTGGAGGGGGTTGTGGGGGGGCCCCACCGGCAGTGCCTGCGCCTGCGCATGGTGAGTTGGGCCCCACAGGCACTGGAGATGGCTGTACCACCCTGTGCTGCCAGCACAGTGCCCAGCCTGGGTGGCACAGCCTCTCACAATGCCCAGCTAGGGGAGGAGTGTCCTCAAGCCTCCCTGCCTCAGTTTGCCCTGGTATGGGCCCATCCCTGACTGCTGGCTCTCCCCAGCTCACCTGGCAGACAAGGCAGACAGTGACAGTGCTTGACGTGGTGCAGGAGCCCACAGAGGGTGAGCATGGCACAGTGGGCAGGGATGGGTGCTGATGGGGGGCTGGGACCACCCCCTGCCAGGTGCCTATGACCCCGGCTCACGAGCCTGGTGCTCTGCCCCACTCACAGCCTTCGCTGGGCTCTACGCAGAGGTGCTGCCACCGCGGTGCTGGGCAGCTGACAGCCGGCGAGCCGTGCTGGGCACCCCACAGCGGAGCCGCACTGTGAGTCCTGGGGATGGCAGGGCCAGGGATGTGACCCACACAGACCATGGTGACACCACTGTCTGTGCTCTGCACCCTCACAGGACCTGCTGCTTGTGGATGTGGAGGTGGCCACCATCATCAACCTGACAGCAGGTACATGGCACTGGCCCACCCACAGTGCCCTAGTGAGGAGCTGTGATCACCAACATGTGTTCTGTCCTCAGGGTCACCTGAAGGGTGCTGGGAGCTGCTCACACTCCAGTGGGATGTGCTGGTGGCCACCTGCTCAGCCCCAAACCACCCTCCCAGCCTGGTGAGCAGAGCCCTGGCACTGTGTGGCACAGTGGGATGTGGCACAGTGGGATATGGCATGGCAATGTGCAGCCAGGCACAGCACAGTGTGGCACATATGGCATGGTGTGCCGTGGCATAGGGAGGTACAGCGTGGTGTGGCATATATGGCATAGTGCGGTGTGGCACAGCCACATCCAATATGACACAGCCTTGGCATGGCACAGTCTTGTCACAGCACGGCCCCAGTGCCATCCACTGTCTGTGCCCAGGTGGTGGCCGTGCTGCCATCAGCAGGCCAAGAGCTGCACCTCAGCTGGGTGCCAGTGGAGGACACCCCAACAGTGCCTGGTGTCACCTGGAAGACTCTGATAGTCCAGCCACCCTTCAGTGGGCAGGGCCCCACTGTGCAGGGTAAGCCCCGGGGGGCCCCTGCTGCACTTCAGTGCTGCCTGGGTGCTGGGGACCCTCGGGAGTGGGGGGTGGGAAGGGTGCTGGGTGCCCAGGGTGGTGGCTGCTGAGCAGGATTCCTTTCCTGGCACAGACACCCAGGCTTTTGAGGCCCTTCTGCTGAGCCCCTCAGATGGCACACCACCGCACCCCCTCATTGTGTGCCCCCATGGTGAGTGAGAAGATGGTGGGGACACCCTGGCAGTGCTGATGGCATCCCAGGTGATGTCCGTGCTGGTCCCAGGTGGCCCCCATGCCGTCTTTGATGCCCGCTGGCGCCCGAGCATGGCTGCACTGTGCCGGCTGGGCTTCGCTGTGCTCCTGGGTGAGTGCTGGAGAGGTCAGGGACATGTGACCCTGTGTCCCAGTGGAGACATGGCACCCACAGCCCTGTCTCCTCAGTGAACTACCGTGGCTCCCTGGGCTTCGGCCAGGCCAGCATCAGCTCCCTGCTTTCCCGTGTGGGTGAGCAGGACGTGGCAGACACCCAGGTGAGTGGTGCTGCGCTGGGGGTGCTGGGAGGATGCTGCTAGGAGGATGCTGGTGTTTGGGTGACAATAGTGGGTGCCGCATGGGTGCAGCTGGCAGTGGAGCAGGCGCTGCGCAGAGAGCCCTTGGACCCGCACCGCCTGGCCCTGCTGGCTGGCTCCCACGGAGCCTTCATTGCCCTCCACCTCCTCACCCGTGAGCCCAAGCGTTACCAGGCCTGTGCCCTACGCAGCCCTGTCTCCAATCTGGCTGCACTGCTAGGCACCTCTGACATCCCCGACTGGTAAGTGCCACCCCCATCCTGTGCCGTGCCACACCATGTCCCCATGACACCATCAGTGTCTCCATGCCGTAGGCGCTACACCTCCCTGGGGCTGCCCTACTCCTTTGAGCGGGTGCCACGTGCTGAAGAGGTGGCCACCATGCTACTGCGCTCACCAATTGCCCAGGCAGCCCAGGTAAAGCAGGGTCAGGATGGGGGTGGGGTGCCTGGTGTGGGGTGCCAGGCACCCACTAAGGGCAGTTCTGCAGGTGCAGACACCGGTGTTGCTGTGTGTGGGTGCGCGGGACCGGCGTGTCAGCCCCATGCAGGCACTGGAACTCTACCGGGTGCTGCGGGCCAGGGGTGTGCCAGCACAGTGAGTGGGGTGCAGGTGGAAGCAGGGAGGAAGCTCTGGGCTGCTGGATGAGCATCCCCCATCCTGTGCCTCTCCACAGGCTGCTGTGGTACCCAGAGGGCAGCCACGCACTGACTGGTGTGGAGACAGAGGCCAATGTCTTCGAGAACTGTGCCCACTGGCTCCTCCGGCACCTGGGGCAGCCCAGGCGGGATGGGACAAGCTGGCACAGCCCTTAGTGCCTGCAGTGGTTCTGGGCTACGCCAGCCCCAGGGTGACTGCTGGCCCTGGGTACCACACCAGGATCAGAGGCAGATGGAGCAAGTATAGCCAGGGGCATGTTGGGGTGTGGGTTGGGTTTTGGTGTTAAATAAATGTGAGACCCTGTGCAGTGCTTACCCCCGTGGCTATGGCTGCACCTTTATTATGCAATGGCAGCTGTGCCAGCCTGGGAATGTTGGCTCAGCCCATCTTCATCACCTTGGAGATCCAGTCGACATAGAGGGAAACGCGGATAAAGAGGGCGGGCTGGTCAGTGCGGGCACAGACACGGGAAGGGGTGATCACCCCCTCCAGCACCCAGCAGTCAGCGGTGAGGCAAGCCAGCGGTCCACCATAATCACCCTGTGGCATGAAGAGAGCAGTGTCACCCTGGTGCCAGCACCTGCTGGCTCCCTGGGGTGGGTGTCCTCAGCCTGGCTCACCTCACAGGCGCCCACGCCGGCACGCAGCGGGGCAGTGCACAGCTCGCTCTCCTTCAGGCGCCCACGCAGCGCCGCATTGCACTCGCTGTGGGCCAGCACTGGCAGCCGTGCCACATTCAGCACACTGTCATCCGCTGTGCCTGCAGGCAGAGCATGGAACAGTGGGCATGGGATGCACCGGCAGAGATACAGGGATACAGGGGAATGGCGTGGACAGCGGGTACTGTGGGCAGAGAATGGCAGGGACAGGAGGATGTCATGGCAGGGGGTTGTCAGATGTGGAAGGGAGGTGTGGAAGAGGGATGCCTTGGACAAAGTGATACCATGGGCAAGGGATGCTGTGGGCAGGAGGATGGAATGGGCAGGAAAATGCCATGGAAGGGAGATGCTGTGAGCAGGGGTATGCCAGGGCACTGCTGCGGGCAGGGGATCCTTCAAGCAAGGGATGCTATGGGCAGGGAGATGCCATGGACATGGCGCTGCTGTGGGCAGAGGATGCTGCAGGCAGGGGGATGGAATAACATGGGCAGAGGCTGTATTGGACAGGGAATCCCCTGGCAGGGGCTGCCCAAAGCAGGTACCTCTGGTTTCCCCCCAGCCGGCAATCTCACAGACAGTGCCTGCAGGCACAACGTAGCGCTCGGGGGGCAGGCAGATCAGGGCCACACGCTTGGTCAGAGTGGCTGGCCTGTGGCAAGAGGGGCAGTGTGACAAGGTGCCAGCCCGGCCAGTGGTGGAGAACAGCATAGGCCAAGGCATGGCTACTCACCTCGCCAGCTTCAGCATCACCAGCTGGGACTCAGAGGGGCCACAGACGATACGCATGATAGGGATGGTCTGTTGGTCAGGGTCCCCAGGGCCAGGGTCCTTGAAGAGTGTTCCCAGCTGCACCTCATAGCCCGTCAGGTCAGCATCACTGCAGGACAGGGACATGAGGGCACAGGGGTGTCCCAGCACCCCACTCCCCAGCCCCAGCCTTACCAGGAGGAGAAGCACTGGCGCGTGCTGATCACCCACTGCTCCTTCACCAGGGACCCCCCGCAGAAGTGCACGCCGGCCCTGCAGGGATGGAGGTGAGCTCTGAGGGGACACTGACCACATGTCAGTGCAGCTGGGGCACCCACTCACCGGTTGCGGATGCTGACAGTCCAGGGCGAGTTGCCGGGCTGGCCACCAACAATACGCCCCTTCTGCTGCAGCCTCTCGTCTCGCTGGCCACACTGCTCAAATGCCACCACATCTGTGGGCAGGGTGGGCATCAGCCGGGGCTGTGCCACCAGCACCTGCCCCAGGACACCTACCCAGCACCTGCAGGCCCCCACCTGCATTCTCCATGATGGAGGGCACCGTGCTGCCAGCTGCAGTGAGAAAACAGAGGGTGGCACTGGCGCAGGATCCAGCCACCCTGAGGGGACCAAAACCACCCTGTGTGTGGCCAAGGTCCCCTCTAGCTCTACAGGGATGTGGGTAGGGGCTCACAACAGGGCTTGATGGCGCAATAGTCAAAGGGGGTCCGGGGGTCCATGGTGTAGCACCAGGGGCCGTGGCTGTCATTATCGGGGTTGCGGCAGTAATTCTTCTCCAGGTGTGCTTCAGGGTGGGTGGCAGGCGAGATCCTGCCAGGAGGAAGCGACCATCACTGTCACCATCCCCATCGTAATCTCCATCCCCACCCCTGTCCCCACCGCCCCCCCTCACACACTCACTGGGGCACGTGGGGTGTCTGGGCAGCCCAGGGCTGGCAGGTGATGCCCTTGCGTGTCTTGCTGACAAGGCCGTGGTAGTGCTCGCCGTGGCCACGGTAGCATTCTAGGGACAGGCAGGGAGGGCTGACACCCCTGTCAGGGATACCAGGGTGGGCACCCAGGGACAGGTACCCAGGGTGGCTCACCTTGGGCATCCTGCTCATCAGGGCACCGGCGGATGTGGAAGCAGAAGGCAATGCGGATGGTGGGGCGGGAAGTGAAGCACCACGGTGCCTCTGAGCCGTCAGGGTTGCGGCAGTAGTTCTCCTGCAGGTCCCTGGAGGAGGGGCCAGGCGGTTGTCCTCTCTCAATCCCACACCCATGGGTGCTGCCCATTACCACCCTCCAGGCATGCATGGCCTCCCCCTTACTTGCATGGATACTTGTCAGGCACGAAGTGGTGATTATGGGGCACCTGGGAGTCCCAGCGCTGGCAGGGGATCCCCGACACTGTGACGTTCACCCGGCCACGGTAGCCTTCACCCTTACCCCTGAAGCAGCCATGGGTGATGTTGACAGCTCGTGGGCGTTTTTCTGCTTGTGTGGCCAGAGAAAGTGGCATAGCAGCAGGGTCAGCATGGCACCCAGGACCCTCAGGCCCAGCTATACATGATCCTGGTGGGGACTTACTACAGATGCGGATGCGGCAGTATTCACGCTCCCGCCCAGGGTCGGTGGTATAGCACCAGGGCCGCTCAGAGCTATCGGGGTTGCGGCAGTAATTGTCATCCAGCCCCTTGTCGGGGTACCTGGGCCAGAGACAGGGAGCAGCAGTTGAAATGGTACCATCACCCCAGCACCTGGCACAGCCAGGGCACTGCACTGCTGGGGGCTGGGGGTTGGTACTTGTTGGGGTGGTAGGGGTGCTTGTGTGGATGCTGCAGGTCCCAGCGCTGGCACTCCAGCCCCGACTCGGTGTGGTCCACAGTGCCACGGTAGTCCTCCCCATTGCAGGTCATGCAGACAGCTGCCAACAACTGCAGGGCTTAATGTGGGGGTAACATACAGCACAGGGTGACCCTGGGATGTGGCACTCACCATCCTCACACTTCTTTATGCCGCAGCTCTGGTGCCGGACATTGGGATCGACAGTGTAACACCATGGGCCCCGCTTGTCCCGGTCGGGGTTTCGGCAGTAATTCTCCTCCAGCCCATTGCGGCGGGATGGCAGGAACCTGCTGGCAGCAGAGTAGGTAGGAGGGCTGCCAGGAATCCTTTGCCCAGGAGTGGGCACAGCCAGGATGATGTGCTACCTCTGTCAGTGCCATTGCCCCCAAGCTGTCCCCATTGCTTCTGTGCTATCCCACAGTGTCCCCATCCCATTCCCCATTGCCCCATGCTGCCCAGGGTAACTGGCAGGTGCCATAGGACAGCCAGGGACACAGGGGCACCTGTGGTCATGCGGTGTTGTGGCTTGCCAATGCTGGCAGCGCAGCCCCTTCTCCGTTGTGGCCCGTGTGCCGCGGTAGCTGAAGCCATCGCCCACGATGCAGTCCCGCAGGTAGTCTGAGCAGAGCCGGGCACCTCTTCAGAACCCCAGCGCCAGGCCAGGGCACATGGGCAATGAGGAGTCCTGTGCTGGGTAGCCTGTGCCCAGTCTGTGGTGTCCCCATGCCCACCCATGGCACCAGCCCACCTTTCTTCTGGTACAGGTCATAGCGGATGTTTTTCTGCAGCTGGATGTGGGGTGAATGCTGGGTCCAGCGAAGCAGCTGGCACAGCTGGCTCTGCTGGTCATGGTGGAAAGCCCTAGGAGGCACAGCAGGAGTCTGGCATGGCTCTGTGTGAGGCCAGGGCCCGTGGGACCTGGGTCACACACATGAGCACCCAGTATCCAAGTGCAGAGAGTCACCCAGTGTTGTGGCCCCTGCAGTCCCACCCACCCTGCGGTGGCACTGTGTCCTGCTCACCGGCAATCCAGGCTGGTGGCACAGCGCTGGGCACACTGCTCCGCAGTGCCCTTCTCTGGCAGTGGTGGC
This sequence comes from Lichenostomus cassidix, assembly GCF_008360975.1. Lineage (NCBI taxonomy): Eukaryota > Metazoa > Chordata > Aves > Passeriformes > Meliphagidae > Lichenostomus > Lichenostomus cassidix. The sequence goes on from NC_139493.1 coordinate 16,503,060, forward strand.
GGTGGGTCCACTGCCAGCAGCTCGGTGGCTCGCAGGCGCTGGAAGTCATTGAGGGGCGAGCGGTGGCCTGGGGAGTGTGACAGGAGCTCAGCATGCCCATGAGGGCACAGTGTGAGCAGTGGGGCCCTGTGGAGTGTTGGATCCCTGCCCCATGGAGCAGGATATCCCTGTCCCACAGAGCATGCGCTCCCTGCTCCACAGAGCATGGGATCCGTGTCCCATGGAAGAGGTGATCTCTGTACTATGGAGATGATCTCTGTCCTGTGGAACAGGGGATCCATGTCCTATGGAGCAGGGGATCCCGGTCCTATGTCCTGATCCATGTGCCGTGGAGCAGGAGGGTCCTTGCCCTACATCACCCGCTGCACTCCCCTGCTTCCGGCTGCCCCCCTCTGCTTTGGGACAGGGCATGGCCCGCAGGCTCCCGGCCTGGCCCCTGACCCTGCCTTGGGCCCCGCACTGCCCCGCGCCCTCCAGCCCCACGACGACCCAGGCTGGGGCCCTACCTGAGGCCAGAGCCGCGGCCAGGGCGAGCAGGACCCCCAGCACAGGCTGCATGGCGGCGGCCCCGCGTCCCCGGGCCGCTGGAGCTCCGGGACGGCCCCGAGCAAATATTTGCGGTCGGGCGCGGGGCCAGGCGGGGCCGGGGTCACCCCGCGGCGGGCACGCGTGGGGCGGGGCGTGGCCGGCCCGGGGGCGGAGCGTAGGGTGTGGGGGCGTGGCCTGGAGCGGAGGGGCGGGGCCAGGAGGAGCCGGGGTCACCCCGGGGCGGGCACGTGCGGGGCGGGGCTTGAGCGGAGGGGCGGAGTCTGGAGGGGCCGGGGTCACCCCGCGGGGGACACGCAAGGGGAGTGGTGCGGCCTGCGCTTAGGGGGCGGGGCTTGTGGCGGCGGGGACGGGTCCTGCGGCAGTGAGGCGGGACCTGGGGGGCGGGGCGGGGACCTGAGGGAGGGAAGGTGGGCGGGGCTGGGCGGTGGGCCCCAAGGGAGCGGGCGGGGCGGAGGGGCGGGGCGGAGGGGTGTGGGCGTGGCCGCATGGCGCGGCCCCGCGGGGCGTGGCGGAGGGGGCTGTGGCCAGCGCGGTCGCCGGGCGCCGATTGGCCGCGGCGCGCTCGTGCCGCCGGTTGCCAGGCGCCGAGCGCGCGCGCGAGCCCCGCCCCCGGGTACGTGCCCGCGCGGGGTCGCGCTCGCGCCGCGCCGCCCGCTCGGTGCGTCGGGGCCGCGGAGCCGGCGGGAGCGGGGCCGGGCCCGGCGTGCACGGTGAGAGCGGGGACGGGGGAACCGCGACCGGCCGGGGCGCGGCTGCGGCGGCACCTCCCGGGCCGCCCTGCCCTTGGCGTTGGGGAGCGGGGCCGGCGGCGGCGGCGCGGCCTGGGCAGAGGCGCGGCGGGCCCGGGCCTGGCGGAGCGCGGGCGGCGGGGTGGCTTTCCCGGCGCGGCGCCGCCTCAGCCTCGGCGCGCCCTCCGCGGCCTGCGGTGCCGCTTTCCCGCCGGGCCGCGCTCCCTCAGCGCCGCTTTCCCGCCGCCGCCCTCGGCCCTGGGTGGGCGCCGCGCCCGAGAGGGTTCGGCGGGGCCGGGCGGGAGGCGGAGCGGGCCCGGGGCTTCGAGCGGTTGGGCCGGCCCTGTCTGTACCGGGTGAGCCGAGGGGCTTCGCCGGGAGCGGCCCAGGTGCTGTCGGTAGCGGCAGCCGGCTTTGGCTGTGACAAAACCCGTGTGGGCGTCCCGGGCTCTCCCCGCTCACCGGGACCGGTCGGCGCCGTGGGAGCGCAGGTGGGTGTCCAGGTAGCTGGCGGAGTTGGGTGCCCCTTGGGGACAGGTGTCTGTCCCAGGCAGGGTGGCCGGGCAGCGCCTCGGCTCTGCCCCTGTGGGGCTCCGTGGGCCCCACCACTTCCTAGGGCTGACCTTGGCTCCGGGCACGGGGAGCGTGACTAACAGCAGAGGCTGTTCCAGGAGGTACAGACCTACAGGCAAACTTTATCTTTAGTCCCCGGTGCAGGTGACTAAAGGCAAGGTAGTAGTTCTACCGCCCAGAAAGGTGTAAACGCTGGATATTCCTTGTGGTCTTCCTGGCTGCTTAGAAGCAACAGGCTGCAAAGTGGCTCTCCCAAGTTTCCAGTGCCTATCAAGTCAGCAGGCCAGGATTTGCTGAGTTTTGCCACAGGTTTGAAGTTGGCAAACGTGTGTTTTTGGAGTGTAACTAAGTCCTGCTGCTCAGGGTGGGAAGGTGTGGGCAGGGGGATGTGGGACCTGGCTGTAGGGTTTGCGGTTGCTCCCTGAGGTACTGTGTCTCCCTTGGTCCTGGAGCTTTGGGTTCCTAGGCTTGGCAAAATGCCATCAACGTTCACCTGTCCAAAATGAGATTAAAGTCTTCTTTTTGTCCCAAGAGGTCGCCTATTTCCTCTTAGCCCTTCCAGCCAGGAGTGGCTTTCCACCACCCATTGCTGTTACATGATGGACCACCAATGCCTCTTGCCTTGAGAGTACTGTTCTTAACAAAACTTGCTATTTAAATTTCTATATGGAATGCTCTCTCTTTCCACCTTTAGCTTTACAGATTCCTCACTTTAGGAGTTCCTAATTATTAAGTTTCTTTGCACAGTCTCTGCTGCTATACTGAGCATCCTAAACCACTTATTCATTCTTCCCGATGCTTGTCATTGCGCTCTTCTATCCTAAATATAGGGTAGTATGCCAACGGAAGGAGCTTGAGAGCAAGCTGAAGTGCTGGGAACACCACTGTTTACTCAGAGGAGTAATCAGCAAAGCCTGGCTGATTCCAGGTCGCGCCGACTCCTTGCTGCAGGAGTTCATGCTCACTTCTTTGGGAGCTAGCACAAATGCTCCAATAACTGGGAAACTGGGAGATGTTGCTGACAGTGCCTGCTGGCTTAGACATACCCATTTCTTTAAGCATTGTGTAAACAGAGTAGTAAATTGTGCTTAATTGTTGGTATCAGACCTAGAGAATCAGTAAGAATTATGGGGCTGATAGCAGTAAAGGTGTTTTGCTTTCACTGTGTACCAGTAAGTTTTGTGTGGGATTTCTTGACCCTAAGTATTTGTCTGCTTTTAGAAATGCTGGTACTTGTTGGTAACTTACCCACTCTGTTCTTGTCTCCCAGTGCCCAGAGTGCTGAGTTCAGCTGCTCTCGGAAGCAAAGGAAGATGTGTGACAGGTAGAGTGGGACACTTTGCCAGCTTCAGCTGCAAAGCGCCTGGTCAGAGCTGGCCCAGCGCTCTGGCCATGACTTGTCTTCCACAAGCGGCTGCTCTGGAGGAATTCTGGCCTGCCTCTCTTGGGCAGAGCCATGCCCTACAGTGAGAGGGTAGTGCCAGAGGGAGCCCTGTTGCATCCTGGTTTGTGTGAGTGTGCCAGTGGACAGGCCTGAGAGGTGCTTTGGGGCTCTGCACTAAAGACCAATGGTCCTGCTGGGGTCTAAGAACTGTATGGTTGCAGCACCTGGATCCTACGGGAGTTCTCATGCTTTAGTGTCTGCAGCACAGGTGGGAGGTGTAGTGCATTGTGAGCCTGGCAGAGAAGGTGTGATGGTTCTGCCCTGGCAGGAGTGTTGTTGCTCAACAGTAGGAATAGTGTCTCCTTGCCTTTTCCGCGTTTCTTGGAGAGATAATGAGACAAATTGGCCTGGAGAGATAGCAGGGTGCTGTGCCAGCCTGGAGAGGAACTCCAGCTGATGGAGTAAAAGTCTGTCTTGTTCTGTCTGTAATAGTTATCTGAAAAGTTTTGTGGGGATGATTTTGGGTGATTTGTGCTTTTACTCCTGTTAGCTGAGGAATAGTACTGAGGAGTCAAGTCTAGTGATGATTAATTTGAGTGAGGAAAATGCAAACGCTGAATTCTTCTTAGGCAAACAGGGGTCATGTAAATAAATGCCTCTGGCATTCTTTGTGGTGCTTGCAGACTGTCTACCAATTACTTCTGGTCTCTTGCTGAATCAGTGGGAGGCTGTTGCTCCTTGAGCTCCGAGTACTTTGGCGGTGATTTGGGCGAAATACAAATAAACACAGTTGGATTGACCTAGAGTATCTGAGCTCTTGGTATGCTGAAAATGTTTGTTCTTAGGATGTTTGTGCAGTCTGTAGAGCTCTGTACCTTAAACCTAGTCCTTAATTTGCAAAGGACTGTGACCGTGTTTAAGCTGTGAAAAATAAAATATCAACCCGAAGAACCTGTGTTTTTAGGGCTTGTTCTGTGAGATTGAATTTGAGCAAGTTACTAAGATGCTGCTGAATGGAAAGTTAATGTATTAACCTGCGTGAGCACTCTAGGCAGGTGCACATCCTAGTCTGGTGCCTTCTTCTATCTGTGTATCTCCCTGTGCTTATCTGTTGGCTGAAACTGTCTCTGGTTCAGCTTTTCTGGGATAAAATTTTAGCTTGCCAGCAAGAAAGATGGTTGTATATGTTTGATGTTATCAATACTTTTGTCAGTGGATTTTTCATGAGCACCTGAACTGATCTGCTGATGCAGCAGTGTCTGAAGGAGATGATCCAAGTCCCCCCAGCTAGACAGGCCCACTCCCTGTGCAGTGCCTGAGCTGGTCACCCAGGAACCAGCAGAAAGCTCCCTGGCTCTTGTGCCTGAGTTTGTGAGCTGTCCTGTACAACAGGAGGAAGAGACGGGGCATGGTGAGTGGCTTTGACTGGAGTTGGGGAGGCAAAGGGGGCCTCCTGAATGCCGTGTCCTGCTCAAGGTCACTTCAGTGCTGGTTTCTCGGAGCCCTGAGGCACCCTAGGAAATTCCCTGGAATCTCTGCCCATGGCAGCAATGCAGCCTTGCAGGGTTCTTCCACGTCTGGGGTCCTGTCCCTGGACAATGTGGTGGACCCAAGAGCCAGAGGGTGCTGCAGGGCTACCTGTGCTCCCACAGCTCCTCACTGTGGCCCTTGCACATGTCTGTGGAGAGCTCACAATGGTTCCGAAACCTCAACAAAAATGGTGTTCAGCCATGTGGCCCCTGGCTGTGTCACTGCCAGGCTGTTCCAGTGGTTGTCCCAGGGTGAGGCACAGCGAGCAGCAGAGGGTTGTGTGGGAAGGCTGAGTGGGGTAAGCCTCACTGCTTTTTGCAGCAGAGAGATCAGACCCTATACATGCCATTGTGGTGCCTGCACTCATCTTGCTCAGCTGCCCTCTTTTGTCCCTGGGTTAACTTTCTGCAGTTTAGTAACCTGGATTGTCCGTGGAATGTTTGTAAATGCCCCAATGAAGAAGAGTTTGTCAACAGCCCAGCAGTGCAGGGGGAAAGGAAGTGAGGCCTACCCTGCAGGAGGAGGTGGGCACGGTTCCTGTGGTGGGTTAGATCAGAGCAAGTGGTCACCTCAGCCACCCTTACAGTTTGATGCTCTTAAAAGGACCCTTCTCTTTCTCTGCTTTCAGCTGTGCCTCGTTTGCCTCCTCCTAGGGGCCAGCTGTGGTGCTGAGCTAATGGTTTGACCAGCTGATTCTGCTATATTGGCATAAGTTGGTGTTTTTTTCAGCTTGACCCTTTATTCACTTTGCAGGGCTTTGCAAAGGTAGGGAGTTGGACCATCCTTGGAGGCAGGAAGCCATTGGATCAGCAGAGCTCTCCCTTTGTAATGGTGCAAGGGCCATAACAGATATTTACTTTTTCAGGGTTGAGTTGTCCCCCCCATTTCACTGTCATGCAAGTATCCTCTAGGCCTGGAGAGTCATTCTTGGTGGGATTCAAACTGCTGTGTGACTTTGACATGCAGAGGGTGAGGCTTGGAAACAGCAGTAAAATTTGTCCCAGCCCCACAGTGTTAATCTTTGTTTTGGGTTTTTCTTTAGAAAACCAGGCTCACAGCCTCATCTGATCTGTGAAGATGTATTTGAGTGAAGGTTTCCGCTAATAGTTCTTTTCGCTCCTCGTTTCTCATGTTGTGGTCTCACCACAGTGCTTTTGCCATCACTGCAACCCTGAATAAGGGTATGGCGTGCCTTTCCTGCTGTGCTTTTTGAGAAGGGCTCAATTCATAGAGAGTTTACATGGGCAGCTGCTGAAATATTTTGTATGCTGGTTTCTCTGAGCATTCCAGCAAATTGGCTCAGAATCCCCTTCCTGCAGTACTTGATGGTGCAGATACTCCTCGTTAGGGACCTGACAAGCGGCATTCCTGCCCTCCCTCCTCGGGGGTGAAGAAGTGGTTACGGAGAGGTTTCAGTTTACTCTCACGCAGTTACACGTCACACGACTCCTCCATGTGTGAGCTGAATTCACACGGGCTTCTCTCTTTTTTTGAACTAGACTGTGCATTTCGACTTCAGAAAGCTTAATCTTCTGTGAAGTGTGTTCCTTAAGGGTGGGGATTAGCATTCAGTAATTTTGATGAGAGTTTCCAGTAGCAGATACTGATCATTTTATATCAGTCCCAAGGGCTAGCGATTGATTTTTGGATGAGCTTGAGTGAAAGTTTGAACCAGTGGTTTTCCACTGGAATGTTGAATCACGACAGGTGATGTGAAAGCTTTGTGCCACTGTCACAACCTCAGATTGTAATGTGGGGACTGCGTGCTGCTGATCCTTGCTAGGCTGGCTCTGATTGCCCCTTCCCTCTTCCCAGAGCTTCCACAAATGTCTAGAAGGATTTCCTTGCGTGTGTGTCTCCTTTGGGACTTTTCAATTTCAGTGGAGAGGGACCAAGATCCCTATCCCTGTCTGTAGTGCCCAGTTATTCAGCAGTCCAGCATCCTGTACAGACTCCACTTTAATAAGGATGGAAATAGTTACGATTTTTTCCAGTATCCCTTCTGTGCCTCTCCCATAAACTTTTTTTCTAAAGCAGCCCTTCAGTACTGGTTTCTAGCTGGGAGTTCCCTCTACAGCATGAAGTTTCATCAGGTTTTCTTTAAGTATTGCTGAAGTGTAAGGTGTGATCTTTGTGTTGTGGCACTTGGGATTCCTGCAGGAAGGCTTTACACAGGTGTGGACTTCTAGGTGGGGAATGAGAGGGATATTTGAGGCTGCAGTGATTCCCTGTTCATGTCCCTTAGGCTTTCTGCTTAGGTCTTGACCTTTGTGGAGTGTGAGCTCTCTGTGCCGTAGGAGCCAATTCCTGCATGACAGACCATGCATGGTGTTTCTCCACCCTAAAGGAAATATTTCTAGTGGAATTTTTATGATAGTGCCTGGGGGCCTACATTAAGGGGATAAAAGGTGGTTATTCTAAAACCTTCTCTGAATTCAACTTCATAGGATCCTACCAGGAAGCTACACAGAATCAGTGGAGCTGTGTCACTTTTTCTCTGAAAATCAGACTTCTGCTTCTACAGGTACAGGTAAAGGCTGGCTGGAGATGAGGGTAGGACTGCACCGATTCCAAGGGAGAATCTTCCTCTAGTATTTTTCCTAAAATTCAAAATCTCCTTTGCCTGTCTTCTCCTGAAAATCCTTGGCATTTTTCCCTTCTCTTCCAGCTTTAAGTCATGTGGGAAAGTATAATTTCAGAGGTACTGGCATCAAATGAATTTAATGGGCACAAACAACTTGTATCATTGATTTCTTTCATTAATTCTCAGTTTGAGTTGATTGAAACCTTCGCCATTGTGATGTTTGTGCACAGAATAGCTGTTGTATGGGGTGTGTAAGAGGTCCTGCAAGTTCTGGAGCATGGTCACAACACAGATCTGTCCATCCTTTGTGAGAGAGAGCACCAGGAATAGGGGAGTCAGCCTTATTTTAATGAGTGTCCAGGACAGATCAGGTGTTTTTCAGGCTGGGCACTAATGGTTGTGTCTATGGCAGTAATACAGAGTGATTGGACTGACACTCTGATGCAATCTAACATAAAGGTCTGTGCCATGGTGCTGTGTTTCCTTGCTGTTAGTTCGCTTCTCCAGGGTGAGATGTGGGGCCAAAATGTGAAACTTTGTGGCCTCATTGGGGGGCGGAATTTTGAGTGTCCAATGGCGTTTATAAAGCCAGTGTTTCATGTCTGTCCCTATGCCTTGTGCTGGTTGCTCTTTCACAAAAGAGTTATCACATCTTAAAATAAGATTTTGTTTGAATATCAGGGGTCAGCCTTTACAGGGGTTGGAAATTTGGTCTTCTGGGAATGACAATTGCTGAGATAAATACAAATCTTCAGAAATGTCCAGAGAAAGCTAAAGCAATGTGTTGTAAGGGTACTGCATGCAAAGCCCATGAACCCTTGGCACTAAACTGTAAGACAAGTGTAGGAATAGGGCTTTACAGCCCCATGAAGACTTTGTAGTCAAAGCTAACATGAAAAAGGGCTTCATTTACTATTGGAAATGATGTAAAATAGAATATTGAGAAATTAAAGCCTTGAGAAGGCAGCAGTGATGGTGATAAGCTGGGATAAGTTGTGTGTGATTCTGTGTGCTGAACGTGATAGAGGGAGGGACTCCGTGATTGCCATGGCTAATTTGGGCGTGAGAAGGTGTGCTTAAAGCCTCAGTCAGAGGTGGACGAGCTCCTGCACCCTGGAAGCACTATTCTAGCCTGTGATGTGGTTCAGTCACCACCCTCCCCTCAAACCAGTGTCCCAGCACCGGTACCATTGCACTGCACACCCATTATTCCTGAAAAATGGAATGCTAACCCTCCTCTTCCTTCTGTGCTGCTCCTCCAATGTCGTAGTCATTGGGTCAGGCGGGTGTGGTGCAAGTGCTGCTCTCCTCCGCCTCCTGCTTCCCCTGTTGGAGCCAGGTCCTGCAGGGGCAGGTAGGGACGTGCATCTCTTGCCGGCGCCTCGGTGACTGGACGTGGCTGTGTGAGCTCAGCCTGGTCTGGCAGTTAGCTGTGCCTGGCCTGTGGATATCCCAGGGGAGAGGGGTCGTGGTACTGTCCTGCCGTCACAGGAAGAAGCTGTTTCCTGCAGACCTCTGTGCTGCATCCTGGTGCTGTGCGCTTTGCTCCGGTGTGACCCAGCTCAGCCTCCAGAAAAGCCTCCAGCCTTTTTCTCTTTCCTGAATGGCAGGCTCCTAAAGCCTCCCCTGGAGGTGCATAACTTTGTATAGGGAACTTAATCCTGCCAACTCCAGGTAAGCCTCTTCGCACTTTCTATGGATTTCTTACAGTCTGTTCACATGCTGGTTCAAAACCTTTGCCTTGATACGATGCTTCAGGAGATCCTTTGAGGCAGCTTCTCCCCTGTGCCACAAAGAAAGGCAGAGAACAGAGGAGGCAGTGGGATTTAGGGTTTGATTTTTCCTGAAGTTAAGATGAAGTCAAGATACTGCAGATAGGGGCAGTTCTGAAGGCATACTTTGGCCACACATACCTGTGTTTTGTGATGAGTTGGTCAGCTCACATCCTGCTGGAAAAGCAGTCCATCACCAGCATGAGGAAGATCACGGAGAGCAAGGCTGGGTGCAGAGGTCTGCCCTGGGAGTGTCTTTTGGACTGGTGTAGTGTGTGGCTTGGTCACTCCAGCTGGGAGCCCAGGAAAGATTGCTCCACATGCTGAAGTCCTTGTTTCTGGTCATATATGGGAATTGAGGCTGGCTAAGCCAACTCCCTAGGCAAGTGTTTAGGGATGAGATTCTTCTTTAAGCAGTGACTAAGACCATGATTATTAGTGAATTCTGCACAGCTGACTCTGAGCCCTGTTTGGGACCAGCAGTCGTAGGCTGTGCCAACTGGAAAAGGTCAGCTGAAGCTTGGAGCTGCCTGGGCACACGGCGAGGTGTCTGGTTTGGAGCAAGGAAGAGCCACCCTCAGCTTCAGTAGAAGCAGATGGCTCAGCTTTGCCGCCTGAGCTCATCCAGGAGCAGACACCTTTCATTTCTCAGTGTCAGTGTCTACTCTGGTTTAAGGCAGACACTGGCATGTATGGAAGCTTGTAAGCACACAGGTCTGCATCTCAAAAGAGCTTTTCTGCTCCCCTCTGGGAGTTGAGGAAGAGTCTTGATGGGAAACTTGGTGATGTAAATCTACTCTAAGGAGCTTGAGGATCAGCTGAAGTGGCCAGTGTTCTGCTTGGGCTTTGTGGCAGCAGCCATCTGAGCTGATTTGCAAAGCACTTTCAAAGGCAGTTGTCCTATTTACCTCCTCTCCTCAGTGGAGAGGAATTACCTGTGTCAGCAGAGCTGGGAAGTTATTTTTTAGTTCAGGCTTGGTGGGGAGGAGTATAAATTTGAACTCTGGGTATAACTAGTTAAAGATCTTTCTGGAGCAGAAACACAGCAAAACATTGCAGCTCTCCATCTGGGTGGTAATCCTGAACGGAAGCACAGCCCTTTGGGGAGAATGGTACTACATTAGGAGCTGATGCTGCCAAGCATAATGCTCCAGGTTTTTATCTTCAGCTGGTCTCCTGGACTCAACAGGTTGCCAATGTAGAGGCTGTTGGTGCAGGAAAAGAGGTCTTGCAGTGGCATCTCATTCCATTTGTGGTTGGCAGGCTTTAGAGCAGTCCCTCGCTTAGAAAAGTCACATGAGAAAAGCATTTCATGTATTTTTAGATGTCTTTTAAAGTGGCTTAGTGGCTGAAAAGAAACCTGCGTCAGGTCACTCGCCTGCATGCTGCAGTTTGCCCAGAAGTGCTCGAGTGGACTATTAATGTGGAATAGATCCAGTCAGAGACTTCTGCTGTAAGGGAATTGCTCTGCCTGCTACCAGGATGCAGCTGGCTGTGGGAGGTGACCGTAGCTCTCAGTATGTGCTGCTTAGATGCTGCTTAGGACAATTGTGGGAAATGAATGGGAGATGTCCAGCTGAACTCAGTTTAATTTCTCTTTATCTTTGGAATTGTTTGGGTTTTCCTTGGTGTCTTTGTGTGGTGTTCTTGCCTGGCACAGTTTATTGCAGTGTCCAAGCTTGGTGTGCTCAGCTTCCCAGTTGGTTTAAACTGGTGCTGCTGGCAGAAGAGGTCCTGCCTTTCCCTTGTGCTGGTGCAAGGGAGAAGTGGTCCCGCAGACCCCACATCCAGCCCGGAAGCTGAGTCAGATGGAAACTGGCCTCTTGTTTGTCTCTTGTTGCATTCTTTTAATGTGTGTCAGTTCCCACATCCACTTCTCTGTGCATTGTAATTCTTATACCAACACAAAGGGAAGAGAGGAGTGGGATGGGAGAGATGGAAATGCTTCCTTGGGAGGTTACACCAGCTTAAAATTATGAGCTTGCCTGTAATGCTGCCGTGGATCTTCTAGCAGACCAGGTCACATTGCTCTGTGAGGAAGAGGCAGGGAGAAAGCTCAGCCATTACTTTCTCTACAGATCTTGCAAGTCTTTGCCGATGTGGGCTGCTACATACAGCTTGCAGGCCCCATGTTGAGTGATCCTTGAAATCTTTGTGAGCCGCTGAATAGGAGGAGAAGTTCACCGATGTAGGGAGGAAGCATGATGCACTGCCCTGGAGGGTGGAAGTACGACCTGACATCTGGGTTGCACATGAGGTGAGGTTATGGGTGTGTCAGGTGTTTGGTGGCTGGGCTGTCATACCACTGCCTGCCAGCAGAAAATTTTTTTCTAGGAGTCTTGCCCTTTCAGAGTAAGCTGAAAGAATGGGAAACAATGGCAAGTGAGGAGAGCAGGGGACTTGAGAGAAGCCTTCTCTAAAAGCAGCAGTGTTTATGCAACAGCTAACACCAAATATTCATGTGAATAAGACAAGCTGTGATTTTTACCTTGAAGCATCTGGTGAGGTGACCATTCAGTGACAGTGTGTAGGCAGGTGGGCCAAGAGGGCTGGAAAGCTGCAGTTCACTCTCCTTGTTCTCTGAAACAATTTTGACCATAAATGATGAAAGTCTGTGTATAACAAGAGGAGGAGGCAGCCAGACAATATAAAACCCAGGAAAGGCCTCTGTTTTTCCTTATTTACTTGCTAGAGTGCTTACTAATAGAAAGAAGTAACTGAGGGGAGACTGCGGCTTTTCCATCTCTCAAAGCCTTTGACTCAAGGTGCAAGATAGACTTTAATCAAGAGGTAGAAACTTCAGGGACCTGTGATCAGGTCTCACTAGATGCTGGTGTTCAATATGATGTAGGCATGGTTAAGGACATAATCTAAAATACAAATGTTGAGCTTTTTGGTGTGACCAGCTAAACTAAATGAGTATTTAGCAAGTAAATTTGTTTTTCTTGTCCCTGTCACTTAAAAGGAGCGTGGTTGTGTTAAGAGCTCTTCCAAGATGTCTCTGCATCTCACCTAAACCCCAAAGTGCTGCTTAATTTATGCCTCCTCCATTTGAGCCCAGGTTTGTGGAGATGAATTTTAACGGTGACCCTGGAGCCTGACCATGGTGGTTGGTGGTGGGTGTGGCTGGTGAAGGTGCTTCCTGGGGACCCCACAAAACCAGTGCCTTGCCTTGTGTTGCCTGGGCTGGGTTGAAGGCTGGGTGTGTGCTCCTGGACTGAGGCAGATGGACAGCTGCATGTGCCCCTGGCAGGACTGCCTTGTAGGGAGATGTGCTGGCTGTTTCTGGGAAGGCTCCTGAGAGCCTGGCCCACGGGGCTGGGGACATGCACGCCTGGCCTTTTCCCTGGGTACCTTTTAGTGCCTGTATAAATACCAACAGGCTTCAGATGCATTGCAGATTCTAGCCCTTTTTTTAAGCCCGAGTCATAAATAGGTTGGTGCTTGCTTGTGGGTCCGACAGAGCTGTCATTAGAAATGATGTAATGATTAAACTCGGCGTTGTGACGGCTTTCCTGCTGTGCTGCCCTCCTAGGTCTTGTTTTTCTGTTCTCTTCAGGAGCATCACAGGTGCCAGGTGAAATACATTTAGGCCCTGGAAAAAAAGTTAATTTAGCAGAACTCGCTATGAAGTGGTGTTTCTTACGGTGAGACAGACCAGCCACAGTCTGTCTTCTCCTTTTGATGCAGACACTGATTGTGCTCGCTCTGCTTCCCAGGGAGCCCGTCCCGGCTGCAGCACAGCTCTGCACTAGATTTTATAGTTAGTGCTCTTTGGAATAAGTGTCATTTAAAAAGTATCCAGCCAAGAAAGAGCACAAGATGTAATTCCAGTGACGTTTGTGGATTTTTTTGTTTGGATTTTTTTTCTCCAGAAGGACAGTGGTTTCTATTAAAGGGAATTGGCAGCGCCTGGCCTTTAGCCCTGGGCGGGAGATGAGCTTTGAGGGTTCGTCCCTTTGCTGTGGGGCCGAGGTGGTTTTCTGAACTCCTCAAACAGTGTGACGCTCAAATCAAGTAATTCCTTGCACATCTGATATTTTTGTAGTTAACCTGTGAAGCTTTTGTGTACGAAGCAGAGGTCCTGGGAAGGTATGAGAAACAAGCTATTTTTACTCCATCACAAATAGGGCTTGGCATGTTTATTTTAGACTCCGGAGCTACTCAGGCCACTGTGGAGTTTTTTATAGTCTTCTACTGTTACTGTCAGATTAAAAAATCAGCTTGAACTCTGGAAATCACAGGAAAACAGGGTGCCCTGGTGTACTTGGCTCCAGTGAGGCTCTGAGGAAGCTGCAGGGAGGAGTCTCTTGTGTCATGCAGTGTACCAGTCTCGGGGTCTCCTGCATATCAGAGAAGTCTTTTCTGAGCCACCAGCTGTCCGTGGGCTATGTGCCCTTCTATTGCATCAACTGCCCTGCAGAGGAACAGTTCCCTTGCTGGGTGTCCTAACTGGGTCTGTAGAAAGTCCACAGCTGAGTAACTTAAGGAGCTCTGGGGGCAAGAGCAGAGTTTGGCCATGAGGTGAGCAATGCTGCAGCAGGTCATTTGTGCCTCCTGCTCCACAGAAGGTTTGAGTTGCCAGGTCGCCAGCATAGCTTTGAATTTTTTTTTATTTTTTTTTTTGCTGCAGACAAGTTCACGAGGCAGCAGGAGGTGAAATTAATGAGACCGGCTCGTTTTCCTCCTGCCACCAGAGTCTGAAAAGGGAAGGATTTAGGTCAGTCCTGCTCAAAGAGTTGGAGAATGCATGGAGGGCTCCGTCCCTGTCCCTGCATGGCCAACTCCCTGCTCCTGCCAATGTGGTGTGGTTGAGGAGTGTCCCTTTAATTGCAGATGTGCTTTACACATGCACTTCCACCTTCTAAACTCTTTATCCTGATTTATTATTAGAAGTAATGAAAAGTGTGGCCAGTGGTGTGTTCACGCCATGGTGGTGGCATGCATGGTGTCCAGCGGTGGGTCAGCATTGTGCAAATGTGTAACACAAGCAGCACAGGTTGTCTCTGCCCACGCAGGCTTAACCTCACCACCATGGTGCCTGGTCAGCAGCCAGCCTTGACCTCTGGGCTGGACTGGGCTGGGAGATCCTGCTGAGGCCTGAGCTGATCCAGCCCTTTGGGGTGCAGGCTGGAGCCACAGCCGATCCAAGAGGCTGCAATGTATATCGTGAAGCAGCACTCCACCAAGAAGCCAGTCGAGTTATTGACTGTTTAATTGATTTGCTAATAAACAGCACTGATACTAATTTACAGTTAGAGCATTTTTCACACTTGGGATTCTAAAGCTCATAATTATTACTGCTAAATCTGACAAATGGCACTGCTGCTGAATGGCAGATCTGTCACCCTTCCTTCCCATGGCACTCTGTGTTAGTGTACAAATCCACCCCAGTTTGCCCTCCAAAAGCAAGTCTTTTGGCCACAGACCAGATGGAGAGTCCAGTGGGTTCTCTGGGGCATTCCCTGGCATCCTGGGATATTCAGTCTTCTCCTTAGGGTCATGGCTGTCCCTAGGTGCCCCTGCTCCTACAACAGGAAGGTTGACCCTCCTTTGTTTTCTACATTACACCTTGTTCTCCATTTTTTTCCTATTTCAGGACTCATCTCTTCATTTTCACTTTCCCTCCCCTTCTTTGCCCAGACTCCTAAGTAACAGGCCTTCATTACTTTCTGCTCATTGCTTTAAACTCTGCTGCATCCATACCCAAACCTGGTGTTTGTGCTACATAGGAAGTTTCATCTCTCAGCCTTACCTGACTCGATGTCACCTCGGTGGCCTTGCCAGTCCCCACACTCCTACAATTATGTGGTGTGTGTTGGCTACCCTACATCAAAGACAAAAGTCCCTAATACAAATCACTGCATTTCAGCCTCAATTCCTCTCCCCGTGTCCAATTAAGCAGTTTCTTAGGTGCAATCTGCATACCAGTGTAGGAAATCAACATTTTTCACAGTTTTTAGGTTTATCCTGCAGCTGCCATGGCTCCTGGTGGAGATCCCAGCTAGCCATGGCCAGCAGTGCTCCACGAGGACCTCCTGCTCACAGCTGTCCCTGAAGAATTTACAGCCTAAGCTGTAAGGATGGAAAAGGAGATAGAGGGGTCATGTAGCCCTGATGAGCAGTCACAGAGCTCCTCCAAGCTGATTTAGCTGATAGTGGTGAGGAACACTGGCAGGCACTTACCTGCCCCAGGTACCTGGCCTGGCAGGCATGTGTTCTCCCCAGCTCCCCACAGCACTGATGGAGATTACTGCAGTACCCCGGGGCTGTTTTCCCCCTCTCAGTTTCAAGAGCTTGATGAGCAGGAGGAGTTTGTGGTGAGGATTGGGCTGTCAGCTTGGTTGTTATCTGTTCGGTTGACTTAAGTCTGGCTTTCAAAAATAGGTAAGGCAGCCAGGCTCGGAGTGTCTGGTGTGTTCTCCAAACAAAACATAAGCTTGGCCACAGCGCTGTGTGTTTTGGATCAAGCAGGCCTGAATTTATTTGTCAATATTAATATTTGTGTACTGTAAAGCGCCAGTGGAAGTCTGTGCTCTGAAGGTTAAGCTGTGTTTTGTTGGTATCTGGTGCTCAAGGACCTATATCCATAATGGGATGAGAGCTGGGGAGCAGGATCCGCCCTTAGCCATACCCTGCTGTTTGCTGATGCTTTGGACCTTCCAAAAGCACAGCTGCTGTGTCTGGGTTTTCCCTTCTGCAAGGGGTTCAATATCCCTGTGAATACAGTGTGTTTGGATTGAAGTGCATGGCTTGAGGTCTCTGTGCAGACAGGATACCCAGCCTAGGACAGAGGATGATCCATTTTCCCTGTGCATGCTTCTTTGCCATGTCTTTAGAAGAGCAGGACCTTTGGGGAGCTTTGGCATGTCTGCAGTGTAGTTGGCTTGTTACGTGCAGTACTTGTGTCCTGGCAGCCCTGTGCACTGCTCAAATGGAGCTCCCAGAAATTGCTGCCAGTGGAACGTACTGTGGCTTTGTCCATGACAAAAATACCTAGTTCTTGAGAGAGTTACTTTGCATGCAGAGTTACTGGTGTATTTTCTTTTGCTTATTGGCCTGTAAAAAAAGGGGGGGTTTGGAAGATAGATTTGAAAATAAACCCATTGTTGTTGATGTGTGAATAAAAATGTTTTAATCCACAGGACTTGATGTATTGTTAGAGACCTGATATTATAATACAGAATAAATGTGTTTGTAGAAAAGTACCTAAAAAAAACCCAACAGTGTTTCTGTGCCATACCCTTAGTAGTGCAGCACAGTTTTAAAAATCAGCAGCAGTTTTGACTGGCAGCCTGCAGGTTTAAAATGTGAAGCATTGCACTGAACTTGACTAATACAATAAATTTTGAGGCAAAGTGATTTAAAATATTTATTTATAGAAAATATTCTCAGGGGCTGGAATGCAACTACACTAACGCTTAAAATACTGCTGGAAGAATTGTATGGCTGGTCAGCGTTTGTTTTTCAAACTCTGTTTTCAACTCTTCCAAATGTTTCCATAGGTGTTTTGGACAGCTTTTCACTGGCGTGCTGCAGCCCTGAGCTGCTGCCAGCAGACTGGGAGAGCCAGTGTGACAGAAGGGCTCTGTGCTGAGCCCCCCACCTCAAGAAACTTGCTGCTCTTGCCCGACAGTCCCCAGGATCCAGGGAGGGCTGTGCTCTCCTTCCCCACCTGGCATGGATCCCTTTCCCCGGGACAGGTGCAGCTGTGTGCTTCACCTTTGTTGCCAGAAGAATTCAGCCCTTCTGCCAAATGGCCTCATTCTTCCTTTCCTGGGATGATCCAGCCTGTCCCCTGCTGAAATGGCCCTTCCCAGGGTTCTCAGTGCCATGGCCTCTCCTCCCATGGCTCAGAGTGGCCACACTTGTCCTCCTCATGCACTCTTGAGCAATTTGCTTTATTTCTTTTTATTTTCCATATTTGCTGTACTGGCTTCATCCTGGCTTTTCCCATCCTCCTGATTTCCTCAAAACTGGGAACATGTCAGGTGCATTTTTTCAACAGAATAGTCCTAAGGGCAACTCTTAAGTAATCCTTTTGAGGAAGAGGAAACTAGAAGGGTTGGGGGAGAGTGTCTATAACCACCTTATCGCTTGCAGCCTCGAGACCTGGCAGGAGCTGAAATCGATGTGTGTGTCACTCCCGCAGAATAAACAGCCTTGCGAGGACTTTGGCAAGTGGAGCCAGAGCCGTCTTTCTGAGGCCATGGTGTAGTTTGTTTTCTGGGACAAGACTACTTAGACATCTGGATTGCATTGGGGATTTTAGGGGAAAGTTAAATTACTAGTTTGCTGTGAATGGAGACTGACTCTGATTGCTTTGCGAGTATGCTTTTGCCAGCTCACTGCTGCATGGGCTCAATCCACGTTCTCGTGCTTCAGAAAGACAAACAGCAACTGTGGAGGCTGTTGGCCATGTCCTGGGAACAGGGGGCTGAGCAGACCTTTCCTGACCTTCTGGTGCACTGAGAAAACATGCTCATTTTATGGGCAGTTAATTTATAGAAAGTTCCTGTTTAAATTTCCTCCAAGGGCCGTAAAAACAGAGGACAGCTGCATGCATTACCCGGCTAATCAAATGCTGCTCACCCCTGGCTTGCCCTCCCCCTCACCACCTCTAACTTCGGGCTCCTTCATATGAGAAAGTGTGGCAGCTTTGGGAAATACCCTCAAAAACTGTCTGGGAAGCTGTGCTGCAGAGAGGTGCCTGGTGCTCCCAGGGTTTGGGGTGTCCTTTCTGAGCCACAGCTCTCAGGCCTGGGCTCTTCCCCAGGAGAATCCAGATCAGTCAGATTTTGTATCGCACTCCCTGATTTATAAAGGCTCTGCTGCGCTCTCTGCCCTAAGGAGTGGTGCTGCCTGCCGTGGAAATATCCACCCTGGGCTGAAATAAAAACTATGTTCACATTTTATTCCTCTTCCAGGCGTGGGGAAAGCTGTGATTGTTTCCTGCTGCCTCCTCCCTCCTTCCCCAAGGACTGCAAATAAGTAGAACCTCATAGATTTGTTTGCAGTTATGTGTGAGTTCACCTTTTGGTGAAAGGAAATCACTTTAGATGGGCTCTGGGGCACCCGAGCTCTAGGAACCTGACTTTGCCTTGGCTCCTTGCAGCAACCAGCCTGATAGGATTTCAGTATGGGTATGTGCTCTCATAAATTTGATCCTAATAGCTAATTTTGATCTACTTTGACAGAGAGGTTGGGAACTTAGACACCGAATCTCTTGAGAGCGCCTCAGAGCTGCTTTTTCCTCTTCTGACAACAAGCAGGCTCATGTTCCACCCTCTGCTGTAATTGTACCAGTTTATTTTCCGTCACCAACTCACTGTGTTAAAACTAGTGATGAAAAGGAGAAACTTCTAGCCTAAGTCCAGGACTGAAAACCAGAACTAAACTCCTGTTCTCCCAGCAGTATCTGCTGCTGCTCCAAACAGCTGTCCTGCTCGCTCTCCCTGCTGCCTGTGCTCGTCAGCTGCAGGGAAGACAGCAGAGCCATCTCCCTTTTGGAGAAGCCGGTGTGTTTTCACCCTTATCTCCCTTGTGTTCTAGGGAGTGGTTGACCAGTGAAGAAAATTACTTTGGCTGTGTTGCTGGAGGCTGCAGATTTTTTTGGAGCCCCCTGCTTTATCTGCCAGGAATTTAATAGAGGTACGATGGCAGAAAGAGCAAAGGTGAGCACGTAACACCCATTACAAGTTTCTTAACCTGCAAGGGCTCCTGCAATAAACCCCTTCAGCAGATTGCCCAGTGTGATGCAAAAAAACTGGCCTGATGTCTCTAAATTTTGTTTAAGCTGGGGCCTGTTTCCCTTCCTTTAAATCTCCTCTGCAGCAGTTGGGGAAAAAATGCTGCAGAAAGAAATGCCAGGAATGTGAACAGCAGGTGGGGACTGGCAGATGTACTTATCAATCACGACAGGCTGACGAGTGGTTTATTCCTCTAAAGAGCTACTGTTTGCCTCCAGCTTGGTTTACTCCTGTCCTGTCCAACTCCCTCCAGTCTTCACCAAGGTTCAAGTTAAGAGCAGGGTGGATTTCCCAGTTTTCTGGAGCATGCCATGCTCCTTTCAGGTCTCCCTGCTTCAGGAGGCCAGAAGAAGGGGAGGGTGGGGGCAGACCCTGTAAATCACACTGGAAGAGTTGCAGCAGCACACCTCATCACTAACATGCTACATCTCAGGGATGGGATTTGGGAAATCTTGCTTCAATGGTGTCCAAGCAGAAGACAGACTCAATTAGTTAATTGAATTTGCTGCACTGTTGCTTTTCAAAACATTACTTCATATCTCAGAGGAGTCTAGAGTGATTTCAGTGGACAAAACTGTATTTTAAGGAGGTGTTGCTTTGAGATCACTTGCATTTTTGACACTGGGATTGCAGATCTGCACCTGTGAAAAGGCGAGTAGGTTCCCTCTGGTCATCGGGGCTTCAGAGAGATTGAGCCATGGTTTGCTGTGGCTGCTCCTGATTTTTTGAGCACTTTTCACTTCATATGGAAATGCCTCTTTGTAGCAGGGCAACCGTATTTACATGAAATAACAGGCTGAATGGCGAAAGGCCTTTATCTGTTGATCTCTAAGCAGCTTTCCGGGGAGTGTTGGCAGTGTATGTTACAAGCAGAGCAAACCTGCCGTCGCAAACGACATAATGGATGCTTTTCCCTCCGAGCTTTCATTCTGGCTGTTGTGCTTGTGTCAGAATACGTGTGTTCTCCCAGTGCTTTGGATCCCCTCCATTTCTGTGCGCTGGTCCTTGCAAAGCCCAGGATAAGCTATAGGCTTGCAGGTGATGTGATTAGACCTTTCCTTCAATGGCTTGCAGGTATTTTCCCTGGCTACTTCAGCCGGTGTGGATCTTGCTGTTGTCTGCAGTGCTCCAGGCACACAGCTCCAGTTCTCAGTGATTTGCCTTTGCAGGGACGTTGCTGATGTAGATAGTTGATATCTTTAAGAAAAATGAAGCCACATCTGCCCCAAGCCTTCTTATCAGTCTTTCTTCAGATTGTTTCTTGGTTTTGTGAAAGAGCAGTGGAAGAAAGAAATAGTTTTCCCAAGGAATAAGCATAGTGAGAATAAGGGAGCAGGCCAGACTATGGCACAGCATAAAGATCTCAGAAACATCGCCTTTTCTAGCAGCAAAATGCTGTTTTCAAACTCTGCTCACAGGACACCACCTTGGGTAAAGGGGGCTTGTGTTGGGAGGTGCTGCCTTCAGGTTTTACAGCAGTTCAGCAGCAGTTGAAGCAACAATTCCAGTCACAGTGCCATTCCCATTGCTACCTGACTGCATCCTGCCTGCATCCTGCCTGGAGCACCTTGCCCCTGGTCTGTGGACTCTGGCATCCAGCCTGCTCCCACTGCCCCGTGCAACTGCAGCCCTGCCCAGCTCCCAACGGGAAGTGGGTCAGCTGGTGAGGAATGTTCCCATGGAGCTGCCTTCAAGGGGAGTTGTCGAGCGGAGGCTGTGCCGGAGCAGGGCGTAGCGGCAGGAACCAGCGAGCACAGCACGCACCTCCAGATGCCACGAGCCACACAGCACATTCCCGAGGAGCTGCCTCCCACTTGCAGTGATTTGGCCAGAGCTCCCTCGTGCAGGATTTTCCCAAATCAGCTCCCATTTGGAATGGATTCAGGCTCATGTTCTGGGTGTGGGGTGGCCTGCTTTAGCTGCTGAGGGAGTTTAGCCTCCACAGGGCTGCGTGGAGCAGCAGTGTCTGGGTGGCACCGGTCTCACTACCTGCCACTGAGACTGTCTGGAGTCGAGTTTAACTCTTGAACTTAACTGCTCGCACTGGAATTTCCCATGCCGAATTTCCATGCTGTGTCCCAGCCTCAGGCTTTGTTTCAGCTTTTCAGCAGAAGCAGTTCAGCCATTTCCAAGAGTTAAAGGATTTTTTAAAAAAGTTTTATTTTGTCACTATTTAAAAACCAAGCAGCCCCTAGCTGGTTGTGTTTAGAGGTGCTTGGGCTCGCACAAAGGCTGCATGGAAGGTGGCAGCCCCGGGCTCTGATTGCAATGGATGTGCCATCTCCCCTCCCAGCAAAATGCCCTATATCTTATGGATCTTATCAGGTTACAGGCGTCTGCAAGGCTCCCAGTTTACCAATGCTTTGTAGACTGGTTTTCATAAATCCTGTCCATCCAGGACCTCCTCCAGCCTGGGGCCAGAGGGGCTGAATGATTGCTGGGAGCGGGAGGGAGGTGCTGCCACTGCCACCATCCCAGTGCTGGGAGCAGGATCCAGTCTCCTGGTCTGCTTGCTGACAGTCATTGATGGGTGATGTCTCAAAGGCAGAGAGAAGCTGGAGTCGGGTGGAGAAAAGCAGTAAACTGTGATACTTGCTGGGACCAGGTCACAGACAACCTTAATTCTCAGGTATTCTGACTTTTTAACTCATTATTTGTAGCCTTGAAGTTTTAGGTGTTGCCTGTGTTACCTAGAGCAGCGTCATACTCTGTTGAGAGAGGTGGTTTTAGACTCAACCTACAGCAGTGAGCGATGTTCCTGGCTGGCATAAGGTCTTGAGGAATTAGTGAGAGGCAGTCTGATTGCTGTTGCATGCAGTAGGTGCAGTAGGAGGACTCGTCATTACCTTTGAAAGCTTTTTTTTAATTATTTCTGTTTGGAAGGTGTCTCAGATTTGTAACCTGGATTTGTTTGCTCTGAACAGTTGACTGCGGTGATGCTGTGTTGTGGACACTGTTGTGGTCCCTGATCAGAGAGCTGCTAAGTGAGTGCTTGGTGACTGTAACTAATAAGCCAGGTTATTTTTGGCATAGTCTCTCTGCTTTATAAGGGATGGACTAAGCTGCTAAAACCACATTTTCCCCCAACAACCCTTTATGAAGCTCAAAAGGGGCTAATCCAGAGATGCTCTTCAGAGGTGGGCTGTGGTGGAGATCCTGGCTATGCTATAATTCAGTTTTTATTTTTGAACTTCAAGCCCAGCTCCTCCAGGTGAGGAAATGAGGATTATGACCAGGCTTTGTAGCTGGCTCAGCCAAATTACTTGTAAGTCCCCTGCCCACATCTGGACCATTCTGTATCCTCCAAACGCTGTACAAGGTGGAACAAGGTCCTGCAGGACTGACCTGATCTCATCACTGAACTAACAATCTGCTAAAGACAGTGAGCCAAGGAAATACTATATAAGCACTGAAGTTAATAAAAGCAAAGCAAAGCTTTGGTGCATGTCGTTGGGTACCTAATTGCTGCGCTTGCCACCTGGGGATTGCAATTGCTCTCCCGGCTCTGGAACCTGAATGGGATGTACTGTGATAAGCAGTTTAATTGTTTCCCCACATCTGCAGCAGCTCTGTGAAGCGAAGGCAGGCTGAACACACCTTCAGAGTTTCACAGTCTCCCTGCAACTCCAAGACTGCCTTTTTTCCTGAGGTGCTCGTGCATCTCTCTCCATACAGCCCTTATGCTCTTACTAAACTGTTTATGTTCTCCTGTGCTGTTTGATAGCAGTGAGCCCTCTGGTTTTTCTGGGAAGTGTTTCAGACTTACAAAGATGTAGGTGCAGCCATAGGAATGTGACTATGAGGACAGCAAGGATAGTCCAGTGGTACTAAGTAACGTGATGCCCTCTTAAACTAATTACTGGGATTTGGGCATCGCATTAGTAATGAAGGTCAGGCGAGTGCTGAGCCGAAATCAAAGTGAGAGTGACTGGGGGGGTGGATTCAGAAGTGATTAAGGACAGATGCATTTGTCTGCTGTTACAAGCTCTCAGGAACACTTAGGACTGTTGTGGGTGGCTGTTGGCTGGGAAGTGGGGCTGTTGTCATTTCTCTCCCGAGGTCATCAGCACAGACTGTGCCTGGGGCTGGGCTCTGCTCTGTTCTGGGTGCCTCAAGGCAGAGAGGGTGTTTCTGTGAGAGCTGAGCTCCAAGTAGTGGAAATACGAGCATAGAAGCACTGCTGT
Organism: Lichenostomus cassidix; assembly: GCF_008360975.1. Lineage (NCBI taxonomy): Eukaryota > Metazoa > Chordata > Aves > Passeriformes > Meliphagidae > Lichenostomus > Lichenostomus cassidix. Next base: position 16,526,113 of record NC_139493.1, read on the forward strand.
TACAAAGGGTCAGAGTACATCTAACTTGGCTAAGATGTGTAGGTGAGTGTGGGTTTTGGATGTCCAAAGCACACACAGTGAACAAGAAAAGATGATGCTTGGCTCAGAGAGGATCAAACTATTACAAAATCCAGCTGAGTGCTGGTTTAATTTTCCGTGTTGCCTCAGAATGGCATCTGACTGTTTTCCTTGAGCATACATTGGAGCGCTGATGACTTTGCCCCCATTCTTGGGATTCTTGCAGAAGGAGTCATCCCATGCTCCACTGTGTTTCTTTGCACTAGGAAAGAAGTCAGTACAGGATTTTTCCCATTTTATTTCATTTTCTCTCTTTATAGCTTAAATTCATGTTTTAATCTGTCCACTTCAGTTGCCACAGCTGCTGCCATCTTGCATGTCAGTGTGCAGCTGTGAGTCCACACTGCTGTCCCTTCACAGCCATCCAAATTGTCACCTAGGAAGCTGTGGGACACGGTGTCATAGGGCTGGGCAAGCGGCTTTGGTCTCCTGTGTAAACTGCAATTGCAAGTCAAAATAGGGGGTGCAGCCTGTGCTCACACTATTTGAAATACACTGTAATTTAGGGCTTTTTTCCTCATAAACATTCAGGTTTTGCTTCCAACATCTCTGACCTGTACAAGATGGAGGAGGGGAAAACTTACTGTTTTTTTCTGCTGTGGCTAAACCTCAGGGCCATTTCTTGAGGTCTGATACCAGATACCATGCCAGCTGCTTAACTGTTGCAAATGTGTTGCACTGTGCAGGCTCTCTGCTCACAGAAGGAAAACTTAAGTTTTCTTTATCTCGTCCTTGCAGTTTCTCTACCTCCTCTTTCTCCTGTGAATGCTCTTTACCCAATTTGTCCTTGGGTCCCAGTTTTAAATAACTTGTCTGGTGTCTGAGCAGGACAGTTTGATCCTATTTTTATGTCCTTTGGACTTTTTTGTTTGTGGAATTTGGGATAAGGGAATGGCAGGATGTTTGTGTTGAAATTGCTGCAGGGGGATTGCTTGGAGCAACCCTTGAAACTTCTTTGTGTGAGAGAGGAGCAGGTTACCCTGCACAGTATTTAGTCAACCTGGCTTTGTGCTGTCAGGGTTGTTTCTCATTCAGGCCAGATCCTGAATGCATGATTCCTTGTGTAAGGAATGAGTTTGAGCTGTGATTGAATGTGTCCTGTTATCTGTATGGATGGGGCAGAATGTTAGTATTTTAAAAAAAGCCTAAATCTCACTGATACTCATTGCAGTGAGTAAGTCTGGTCTCGCCTTGACATAAGTGAACTTGTCTCTTGATTTCTCAATTCCAGAGCAGGGTGGGGAGAAAAGCTGGAGCTATGATGAGCAGCTCCAGTCTTCCCTGCTCCTGGCTGAAGCCATTGAGGCCATGGTCAAAACCAGATGAGGGTTATTTTATAATTACACAGTGGAGGTAAACAAGATAATTTAGCTCAAATATAATGCAGTGAAATTAATGCATCAGGAATGTGATGCAGACTCTGTTAGTGTCTGGTCTTTTAAGGTGCTCATTTTGCTTTTAATTTAAATCAGTCTTCCTGCACCAGAGCAGGAAGTTGGGAAGCAGATGGACCTGTGAAGCCATGCACTGTCCTTCTGGCTCAGTAAACTTGTGCTCTTGGAGATCTCTTGCTTTTGGACTTGCCCTCTGAAGAAAAGGGTGGCCAGCTTGGGCCAGAGATGACTGTGAGGAACAGACAGTGTCAACTGAAGCAGTCCAGCCCTTCACTCCTGGTCTCCAGGAAAAGAAGGCATCTATAAAAATGTGCACCTGCAGGAAGAGGTTATTCATGTGATGGCTTTTAGTGACTCCTGAATTTCTGCAGGTTTAAGGGAGTGTGTTGCCCAGCTGGAAGCTGCTGATCTTCAGAGAGTTAATTCCTCCTTCAGAAGCTTTTTCTGCCTCTGTGACATGGGAGCAATGCTGCTTCATTTTGTAGCTTTCCCATTTTATGGTTGATGGTTAAACTTGGAACATTTCTATCTCCTTCTGCCAAGAAGCATTTAGAGCAGTTTTCATGAGAAACATTAAAAGTTGGAGGTCCACAGCTGATGCCCTGGCTGCTCTGCATCAGTCACTGGGGGGTAAATATATTTAAATGAAGAGCTGTGGCAGTTTTGCTAGCTGAGTAATAAATCAGGGCTGAGAAACTCCATGAAGTTGAATCTTAATGCCTTGGCTTAGAGTTGCAGGGTGGGGTGGTAAAGCTGATGGAATGGCGGGATGTTTCTAAACAGAATGTGCCTGCCCTTAGTTACGCTGCCACAAAGAACATAAATACTGCTGCATACGCAGCTGAAGGCTGAAAATGGCTTTTTGTTGGTGCTGCTTTCCTTGGTTCCTGTCTCCGCTTAATGTCAGTTGTTTGTGCTTTACATCCCCTTGGTAGCAGCAGCAGGTAGGGGAGAGAGCCAAAGCTTTGCCTTCCATTCCTGTGTTTAGTGCCTCAACCCTGGCACTGTGACACCAACCTGTAGGAAATTATAGTGCTTGAGCACTTTCAAGGACCTGCTAGAAATATTTCATTATCTGAGGAATTTTGTGGAATACCCAGAAGGTGATTATAAACCCTTGGAATGTGGCTGTGTCTCCACAAAGCACTCCAGCCAAACAGCATTTTGAAGTGACTGGAGTTGAAACCTCCACCAACACTTTCTTCTTTTCAGATTTGGGTTTGGTGCCTGCAGCCCTCAGGCTGTGTGTTCCTGGCACTGGAGGATCCCCTGCCCAAGCTGCCCACACTTGAGTGCTCCTGCTTCAGTACCATTAACAAAGCCAGTGCTTGCGTGATGGCTGTAGTGCCAGCATGTCTTAGGGAGGCCCAAAAGCTTTTCTAGTGATAAAAAAGCACAGGCAAGGGTCCTGCCTACAAGCTTGCTGACCAGGCTCAGGTGTAAGACCAGAGATGGAGCCTCAGGATGGTTTCCTTCAGAGCAGGATTTTGTAGTTTGATCAAGTTTCCTAAGAAGGTGATTTGCAGAACAGCCCTGCTTGTCAGTGTGTCTTTCACCCCTCTCGTAGCTTCTGTTTGGTAATTTGACAGAAGGGAACTCGTACCTTATTTATTTAAATTAAAGAAAGAAAATGTAGACAACAGGTGGGTGGAAGAGTCTTGGCTAAAAAGAGACTGAAACTTACCTCCCTCCTCTATGTGACCCATTCAACATGTAATATGCTCCAAAACTCCAGATTTCCTGCCTTGCTGAACTTAGGAGTTTATCCCTCAGGGTCTTTCTCTTTTTGTAAGGATTCTTTAGTACTTATTAAAACAAAATGTCCAGTGGAACCTTCCTCTCTAGTTAGGATATTCGTTGTTTCTCTTCCATGTGGATTCTCTGAAGCCTCATAAAGGGTTTTGTTCAGCCTTTAATTCAATTAAGAAATCAAGCAAGAGATGTAAATCTTTTTAGCCTCATTGGTTTCAGTGCTCATGACTACAGCTGTAAAGAACATCTCCTGCACGGTACAGCTGAGCAGCTTAGGGAGGGAGTGTTTTTCCAGTCTGAGATTTCAAGTGCTGCTGGAGGCTTGTGACTGATTTTTTCCCTTTGGAGCAAGGGGCAAAGGAAAGGCTGCAGTCACCTGTCGGTGGTGGTGGCTTGGTTTCAACCTGTTTCTGAAGCAGCAGAAAGCTCCTCTTTGATAGAAACCCACTTTGCAGCTCGGTGACTTCTATCAAAGGTCATTAACGGGTGTGAATTAGACTCGGAACAGCTGGTGGATGGTGAGTGATACCAGGGGACAGGACACACAGTGGTGACTGTCACGCCAGCTGCTCCTGCACATGTCCTTTGGCACTTGCTGGGGAGAGACCTGCCTGCTCATGGGCACAAGGTCGGGCTCTCATGTCTCGTAGTCCTCACATTTAAAAGTGACATCTTGTGTTTTACTTCTTGTGTCCATGTGCTTTCTTGCCTTGTCACCAGGTGCCTCAGCTGTCAGCCCGGTGTCTTCTGTCCCAGCTCTTCTGCAGGGTGGGATGGCTTCTGCTAAAATGCTTTTCTGTATTGCCATGGCCTTCATTGCAGAATGAGTGATGAATTCAGCATGATACAAAACTTTCCTTATTAAAGAGAAAGTTGGAATCAAAACTCTGTATTTTATCTTGGTGCCTTGAGCTCTGTTTTTTATTAAACCTTGGAAACATAAAATATTGCATGTGTGTGTGTGTGTATATATAGATATATATACACAGACATCTGTTGTGTTTATCTTCAAAATATGCATTTTAATGCAATTTGTATGGAAGGAGATCTTAGTCCCATCTTTTTTTTTCTATAAACTTTTCTAGTTTAATTTCCTGTGGATTTTAGTACTAGCTTTAGCTTACATTCCCTTAAACAGAGAATGAAATATTAAGATTTTTACACACTCTCACTGTTTCCAGACAAAACCAGGAGTTATAAGCAGAGTTTTAGGGGCTTGCTCTGGCTGGCTGTGCACTGGAAACCCAAGTGAAGCCAATGCCATGTTAGAGTGCGTGCCCTGAGGCAGACAGACCCTTGCTCTGCCCTGCTGCAGATGTATATTTAGCCTATATGCCCTTTCCAATAACAGCCAGGAGAAGATGCCTGGAGAGGAATGCGAGTCATCATTTCCCTGAATGCCATCCCGGGATCAAGTACTGCTTGAGCCAGAAATGCTGCCTTGGTAACTCTGCCTTCTATAAAATTGTCTGCCCCACCCCTTTTTTTTTTTAAACCCACATAAAGTTTAAACCTTTATGTTCATGACCCCATTGGATCCTTAAGCAAACCCATTTTGTTTGGGTTAGTTTGGCTTCTGGTCCTTTTATTAGAGGAGAGCGTGGGTTCTTGTTCCCCATCTCCCTAGTGCCCCAGTGCATCCCACTTTGTTTTCTTCCAGCTTCCTTCAGGAAGGATGCATTTTATACCTTTGATTCTCATCACTTTTCTCAGCCAGCTTTCCCTTGAGATGGGGCCAGCTCACAGGATACAGGAGGTGTGAGGTGGCACTGGTGAAGCTGTCCCCCCGCTTTGGCTTGGTGGTGGATGTTCATATCCTAATTTTTCCTGGATGCTGGCAGCAAGCAAATGACAGTTCTACCTGGCTGCAATGTTTGTAATTACAGGGGGAAAAAAGATCTCTGAGGCCTTCTAAATACTCAGATAGTATCTGAGTTTCCTTTCAACTGAATGCACTTGAAGATACGATCTGAGTTGGCTGTCTGGGAATAACAAAGTGGAGGAAGGGATTGATTGTGGTTACTGAAACTTTCATCAAAGAGTCAGGAGCATTGCCTAGCCAAAATCTGCAGCTGCTGGCCACTGCCACAGGTCAGGCACAGCGGACACTCAAGACATGGCTCGAGCACAAGGCAAGCAGCACACAGAGGCTGCAAGGGGCTAGTCCAGCAGGGTGGGTGAGCAGGGGACATCCAGATGGTCTTCCAGCAAATCTGTCAGGTCAGCATGGAAATGGTTGAGAGGCACTTGTGGGTACCATACTCATCCCTCCTGCCTCCCTTCCCCAGGGCTGCAGGAGGCTGGGGAAGGTGCTGCCTCCAGAACAAGTCTTACCATAGCACCTTGCACAGGAAATGTGCCCGTGTTCTGTGTCCAGCTGGCAAAAGGGGTCTGGTGTCCTTTGTGCTTCTGCTGCTGCTCTGCAGTGCCCCTTGCATGTACCTCAGTACAAGTGCCCTGGCTGGGGATTTTTGCCAGGCAGCTTCCTTCCCTGCGCAGCACTTGCGGAAGTGCTTACCGGAGCATATCCTCAGTACTTACCTCTTCCAGGAATAGAAGCTTTTCTGGGATGAAATCCCCAGCTGGGAAGGGCAGCATAGTAGCCCAACTTCTGGACAAACAGATGCAATACAGGGACAAAAAGGAAAATCAGGCTCTTTGCATCTTTTCTCACTACCTCAGAGTGGTAATGAAGGTAGCAGAAAGCTTCTTCTCAGCTACAGGAAAGTTGATATTCTTGGTGCTTGCTCTAGCAGAATAAAAACCGCTGTGAGGTGTCAATGGCTGTGACCACTTCCCGCACAAGCGTCACAAAGCTGCCTGAGGCCTCTGGGACTTGAAAGCAACAAGTTGGTGACAGTTCACAGCTGAGCTCCCCATCAGCAGGAGGGTGCTGCTTGTTTCCCTGCCCAGCGCACATTTTTAGCACTGCTGTTTCGGGTTTGAGTTTGTTTTTTTTCCCATAGATTGTTTTTCAGCGTCAGGGTTTCCTGTTACTGACACCAGATGTGCTGGAGACAAGTAACGCAGAAATACAAGAAGGGACGAGGCTGAAAAAGCAGCTCTTCTTGTGCATATGTCCTTTGGATTGGATGTCACTTATAGGCACGTTCATCACGTTTAATGTGGCAACAAAACATGGTGAGCACAGTGTGTTGAAATTAGGTTTTAAGGTGAAGAATTGAGTTCAGCTTGGTTGGTACCTCCTGGGCTGATGGTGGCTGGGGTGGGGAGAGGGTGGAAAGGGTTTCTGGGTCCTCAGAAGCACTGATTTGGGGCTCCCCACTCAGGCAGATCTCTCACGGTCTGATCTCTGATCATGATCTGCTGCTGCTTTGGTTTTGGTGCACACATGAGCAGGCAGCTGTGAGTGCAGCACTAAGCCAGAAACTGTGTATGTGCTTGTCTTCCAGTCCCTGTGAAAGGCCACCATCCCCAGAGAGGCCTAGTTAGTGTTGTGCAGGACAGGATGCTGTCACTCAGAGCACTGTGGAATGGGGAACTATGTCTGGTGGTGAATCTTCTGTCCTCTGTCTGGCCTGTTCCCCCACGGCAGCTGCCTGCCCTGAGTCTCTGTGTGGCCAGTGTGTCTCTGTGTGGTTGCTCTGTTCTACATCCCTGTCTGTAACTCACCCCATGTGCAGCAGCGTCTGGAGCTTGGGTCATCTGTGAATGTGTGTGGCTGAGGCCGCTGAGATTGGAAATAACTCCCAGAGACTTCCTATAGCCTATAACATAGTCTGTTGGAAGGGCTGCTGCCTTTGTTTCAGGGTATGTCCGGAACAGGGCAGGCACAGAAACTCTGACTGTTTCCTAAATTTCACGCTTCAGGGTGTTCTTTGTGCATATAACATCTCAGGCTTGCAGGCTGGCATGCTCTTGGGCTTGAAGAGATTATCTGTTAGTTCATAACTTGGTGATGGGCTGCTATGCCCAGACATGCTGCCCCCGAGCTGTTTGTCCCTCCTGCCCACCTTCCCGGACTCCCTCAGCACAGTGCAGACGTGCACGGAGCACCAGCCGCCTCTGCCTGGGCCGTGCCGCCAGGCTGGCACCGGGGGTGCCTGCTGTCGTGTTTTGGAGCGGGGAGCACGTCCGGCAGAGTGCCATCTTTGTGTGCCTGGCCGGGGACGCTGGGTTTCATCATTCCTGCTGCTCGCTGCCTTGACACGCAGGCGCGCGATAGCTGACGGGACTTGCCCAGAGATCCTCCTGTGGAAACACGCACAGGAGATCTTTGCAGAGACAATAGCTCTGTTCTGCAAAGTTGCGCCGACTCTTTTTATCTAAGTTTGCTTCCTTAGAGAAAGGCCACTTGTTTAATGCTTCCTTTAATGAGGATATTGGTAAATAAGCAATCAGGTAAGTGGGATTCCTCCGAACTCCTAAATACCTTCTTAACTGGAGTCAAGAACTGCACGGCAGTTACTTGAGCTTTCTGCTCGCTCGGCTCAGTGGCATTAATATGCTGGTGGTGATTAATTACTGCAGCCCAGTGATGTGATTGTGTGCTTGAGCAATTGGATTAGATGCAGCTGGACAGAGATTTCACTTTCACTGGTTCTTGCTGAAGTGGTGCCATAATCAGCCAGAGAGGAAGAGTCATTTCTAGGACAGCCACCCTCCTCTGGCTGGGATGCTTCCCCTGGCCCCATGCTCCTGGGTCTGTGATGGGCAGAAGGAAAGGTCTCTGGGAAAATGTGTGGCTGGGAGTAACTACTTTGTCCTGCTCTCAGTCCTTCCTTTCAGTCCCATCTTCTGCCTGCGCTGTTCAGCGTTCCTGTATAACAAAGGTACAGCATGCCCTTACCGTGTCAGTGGGTCTCATAGCTGCACAGAGGAGGAGCAAGTTCCAGCATTGCCTTGACAAGTCAGCATCATATCGAGTGCAGCATCATAACTTCACCAAGCAGGCCCAGTTCTGTGTCTCTGTGAGGGGGTTTGGCACTGGAGATCAGCAATCAACCTTGGCACATGCACCGAGCGCTAGGACTGAAGCAGATGTTGATACTGACTTTGATGTTTCATCCAATGCTCTGGAGGCTCGAACTTGAGACCAAAAGAACTCTCACAGAAGTAGGAGAATAAAGAGAAAGTCGGTTCTTTCAGAAGATCAGACAGAACGAAACATCCTGAAATTCAGGACTAACCTGAACCTTTGTGTTTGTTCTGCAAAACTGGGCAGTACAGATCCTGCTGGAAGGAGGAGCACAGTGCCATGTAGAGAAGCTGGGGTGGTCTAGCCTTCCCTCATAACTGGAAAGTACTGTCTAAGTCAGTCAGCTCTATGGCCTGGTGCTTCCCAGAGGTTAGCAGAAAACCGCCAGTAGAATTCCATCTGTGTTTGGGTTTTGGCTCTGATTTGAGTTTGTGGGAAACTCTGTGAAGCATTGAGGTTTTTGCTCCTGGAGGGCTCTAGCTATGTGCCACTCACTGGTCATGGACAATGACCCAGAACACTGACTTTTTCCAAATAGAGCTGGGATAATTTCTGAGTCAAGTCAGGGTTGTGCCTGTGGCAGTGCTATGTGAGGTGGTGTGTGCTCTTGAACCAGAGAGAAGCACCAGGCAGGTCCCCAGTGCTCATTCCAGCCTTGCTGCAGGTAACATTCGCTCTTCTGCAGCTGCATCCAGACCCACAGTGCTGGTGGCCAGTGGACTTGCAGAGCAGGGCTACTGGCTTTAGGCAGGGGATCTCCTATCCCAAAAAGTGTTCTACCTTGCAGTGATAGTCCATGTGGACCTCAGCACTGCAGAGCAATGCCTTGTACAGCTCTACAGATAGCTGGAACCACCCTGCCTTTCCTCCTTCACACACTGTGAGAGGCTGGCAGTGTTTCAGCTTCTGTCCATTGTGTGATGAGGTGGAGCTGTGTTAGAAGATTTTTTTTTTTTTGGTGGTGCAAGTTTGTTCTCAGCTCTTCTGTTTGTTATCAGCTACTGAATTCCTCCTATACCTCCTCTATGCTCCACTTCTATATGCTGAGGCTGTTCCTTTGTTTCCCTAAAATGAAAGTTTGAATTTGCAACCTGCAAGTGTCACACGAGCACCTAATGGGCAGTTGCTGGGCTGAGTGGCACATATTGGGCAGTATTTGTTGTCAGCTCTGATAAGTGTTTCTGAAATAGGTGATGACTTCATCTTCCTCTCCTGCTTACCACAGATATCAAGAACCAACTCCTTTCTGCCTAAATGCTCCTCTCCATCCAACAAAAATGCCCCAGGCTGGATCACGTAATTTGGCTGAGCACCCAGAGCTGCTCCACACTTATGCATGAGCTCCACTGCAGTGTGACAGGGCAGAGGCATGGGCTGGCCTGAAGCACCTCTCCAGCTGTTTTTACACCTCTTACAGTTGTTCACTGCGTGTCTCGCTGTTTGGGGTGTTTGTCCTCTGCTCAGGTGTGGATGCTCAGTGCAGCAGTGAGAGGCAGCTATGTTTCCGTGATAGCATCTCGCCACGGGGCTGCTGCCACACTCCTCCCCTGGCTACGAGTCTCTGACCCTGCCCATGTTTGCTATACACATCAGGACTTTCCAATGAGCAGGTTTCAGGGGAAGTAGCACATGGACAAGGCATCACCGCTGCAGTGGCCATGCTTCAGGTTCTGTGGAGGGTGAAGGTAGTTCTTTCAGCTTTTTAAGGCCCTGTCCAGGGACAAGAGTCCTCCGATTTCCCACCATGATGATCAGTGACTTCCTCAGGGCCTCTTGCAGGTGTCTGCTTCATCTCTGTAGCTCATTCACACAGTCTGTTTTCTGTTCTCCACCAGACATCTACTGTGGTACTCATCTACCTGCTGAGGTGACTCTGTGCTCATCCAAAATCAACTGCTGTGTGTCAGATGCTCCTCTGACCACACAGGGAGCTGGTAGGAGAGATACACCCTGCAGGGAGTGTGACTTGTCCTTACCTGCCAGCCACTTCATGAGGAAGGATAACCTGCGGAGAAGCAACTCAGGCACCTCACTCCGGGTGAAAACCACCCTGTACTGGTGGTTTTTCACCCAGAGGGTGGTGGGGCACTGAACAGGTTCTCCAGGCACTGGTCACAGCCCCAAGGCTGACAGAGCTCAATAAGCATTTGGACAAGGCTCTCAGGCACATGGTCGGATTCTTGGATGGTGCAACACCAGGAGTTGGACTTAATCATCCTGATGGGTCCCTTCCAACTCAGCATGTTCTATGGTTCTGTGTTCTGTTGCCTTTGGGAAGAGCCTGGCTTTGCCTTCCCTGTTGTTTCATCTGGTATATTCCCCTCACAGTCGGCTCAGACAGTTGGAAGCACAAGAGCAGCAGGGAGTGGGCTTTTTTGTAGTGCTGACCTTCTCACCAGCCATCCTCCCATCTATCTTGTGGTTCCCAGCAATGTTATCCTGCCTCTGCTGTCTCTTCTGCCTTTCACTTGAGACAGGTTCTCCACAGAACAGCAGTCAGATCGGGTATCTGCCTCGTGGATCCTGTAGCCAGAGGTTATTGCATTCGGCTCCTAATTCGTACTACCCACAGCCCTCAGTGCTGGCTGCAGCTGTGCCCTGGGCCTGTTACCTTGGGATGGGAGGTATCAGCCCTTCTCTGTGTGAGGTTTATTGTGAAAGGCCCATCGAGGGGTGCGGATGTGCAGGTCCTTGCACGCTGCCTCTCAGCTTCTGTAGAGCTCAGGCTTTAGGGTTAACAACCAAACTTTATCTCTCCTGTTATTCCTAGAGCCCACTGTAGTAGCCTTGGGCTTGTGTGCCTGCATGGGCAGACCCTGTGCCTGCTTCTGCAAGCCTCTGCTTTCTGGCTACAGCACAGCTGGGCAGCTGAGCCCTGTTGTGCTGCTCCAGGAGCTCTGCAAGAGCAAGAAGCAGTGGGATTTCCCTTCCCACACAGACTGGCTCCAGGGTCTCTTGGGACATCCTGATGTGCATCATATGGCGCAGATGGAACAGGCTAAAATAAATCAGACTGGGAGCCAGTGGTTAGAAGCTGTGCTGGTTTTCTCTGGGAATTTGGAACCACTTCTCTCTCAGCCTGGTAAAAAAGGAGTTGGTTCAAAGCATGAAGGAACCTAGTCTTGTGTGTTCCTGGCACTGAACAGCACCTGCTTAGTCTGTGTGTCTGTCCTGCCATCCTGTGTAACCCACCGTTCCACTTGTTACTGCAGATTAGTTACCAGGGCCTGTGCTGGCTGCAAACCAGCAGGCTGCAAACCCACTCTGGGATGCCAGAGTGGGCAGTACAGCTGCCCCGGGGTCCCAAATGGCTGTGTCCTATTCCGTGAATCCATTATTCTCCTGCAGTAGTCTGTGAAGAGGAACATGGTGGCACAGATCTGTGACTGTGCATGGCTGAATGCAGTCTGGAGGGAGAAGTAGGTGGAGAAGTGAAGGAAATAATGAGCAAAGGAACAGAGGAGAAAAGGGAGATCCAGGGAAGCTACCACCAGGTGGGAATGTTGGGGAGGAAGTGAAAGAATGAAACAACAAAGTGAGAGAGAGCTGGAGATGTGTCTTAGCAGAGTGAGGGGATAGGCGAGCTCTGCAAGCAGGAGAGAGCTGGATGGCCGCATGAAACACTGTGTGTGCACAGCTCACACAGTCTGATTTGGCACTGCATGTTGCAGGCCCCCAGATCAAGTCTAAACACACTAATACATAAAGTGGGACCTGAGAGGAGACCTGGCTTGAAAACCAGGCTCATGGGTCAGAGGAGCAGAAGCATCTGTCATGCATCAAGCCATCAGGATGGCAGCTTTGGACTTCTAAAGGTTTCTTGGTATCTTTCCTGCTGGGTAACTGGCATTTAAATCCAGTTGATGTTCCAGCCTGACTTCAGCTTGCTTTGAAAGGTCAGCTATTAGTGCTGTGCTCAGTCTCAGCTTTGGTTGTATCTCCCCTGTCTCCCTACCTGTGGCTATCTCAGGATGCTGTGTCTCCAGAGCAGCCGAAACACAGCTGTGTGCATGGAGAAGCAGGAGGATCTTGTTTCTTTGGAAATGCTGTATGTCAGAAGAGGAGCTGAGAAGCTCTTGTGCTCTCTAATGGTCGTGGTAACTTGCAGTTAAATTGAAAGCTGAGGCACAGAGAGTAGTGTGGCCAGTAGCCCTCTGCCTGTTGCAAGATCACTGTGAGTTGACTCGCTGGCTTGGGTATCTTAATTAATGTGCTGATTGGATTTTCTATGTCTAACCAGGTTCCCAGGACTCCTAGGATGAGGCTGCTGTGAAGGATTGGTGGATCCCCTGCCTGTGCTGTGGTGCCTGAAGGTTCCCTGTGATCCCCTTTGCGGCTGGAGCACCGTTGCCGAGGCCGCTGGAAAGAATGACTGTTGGATGCCTACTGCAGCCCCCTGTCCTGGGGAGGACTTGGCTCCCCGTGCTGCTGCTGGCAGCCTCTGCTCACTGCCACTGGCCCAGCGAGCCAGCAGAAGTGGTTCGGGACTGGGAAAACCAGCTGGAGGCCTCCATGCACTCTGTGCTCTCAGACCTCCGGGAGACTGTGCCAGCTGTGGTGGGCATACCTGACAGCTCTGCAGTGGTGGGGCGCTACTTCAGAGTCTCCATCCCCACAGATTTAATTGCTTCCAATGGAGAAGTTGTCCAGGTGAGAAACACCATTCCCCAAGGATTGTTTTTGGTTATATTCATGCAGGATCGAGCGAATCACCCCACTAATGGGCTGGGTCATGAGGGTGGCTGGGAAACAGCCTTACAGTTTTGTAGGACTACGGGAGAAGGATTTTTATAAAAAAATAGTCTCACCTCATTGCAAAGTTCCTCTCTTCTGTAACAGAGAAGACTTCTCAGGGATGACTAACTGGGTTTGGTTTGTTAGCTGTATTTAAACTATGAGATACTCTGCCCCTGGAACGATGGGCACATTCATGAGGAGATGTTGCCGTGGGATCTGGAGAGCCATGGATTCCCTGGGACTGCTGCTCAGGCTTGAGAAGTTTGCTTCACTGTGGTAACAAAACATTGCCAGACAAGCAGACCCTGCCAGCAGGGCTCCGGGCTGCGTGTGACACTGTCTCTCCTGACCTTGCCCCTAAGTTCCCTTGGGAAAGACAGTAGCCTTTCCCCTTATCTGACTTATGCTGCTGGCACTGCAAGGACCTGGAAACTGAGTTTTGGACTCATTCCTGAATGCAGGAAAGGGTTAGAATAGCCCAGAGGAGGGTAGGGACATGGCCAAACACAGGTGTGCTCATTGTTAGTCCTTTCCTGGAAGGGTTTGCTTGCATCACGTGGAATTCAGAAAGTTCTGTTCTTAAAAAACAGAATTCCCTTCCAATTTCAGGATTTCTTTTCAAAGAGCATTATAAAGCATCATAAAAAGACAAGCTTCTGGTGTGTCTCAGAGATCAGAGGGAGATGGAGAGCAAGGCAGGAACAAGTCTGACATCTCGGTTTCTCCTTGCAGGCAGGTTTGGTTTAGCTCCTAATCCGAATATCAGGATTATCCCAATCCTGATATGTCATCCTGCTGGCTCCAGTGAGGTTGCCAGACCACGATGTGACAGGGGTGGGCAGAAAATCTGAAGAATGCAGTTGTTATGGACAGAGAGTCAGACAGGGGGAGGAGGGCGGTGGGCAATCCCCTGGCCAGAGGAGTCAGGGAAGGGGACAGGCTGGTCTTGGTGACTCCAAGCTGACCACAACCAAGGTCCCTGCCTGGCCTCACCCACAGCCTGTGCTGCTCAGAGCACAGGGCACCTGTACAGCACTGGCCTGCCAGAGCCTGGGCGGGTGTGGTGAGCCCCAGATCTTGTGTTACAGAAATGATAACTTTGGTTTGGGATTTTGCATCCGAGTGGCTTGTTCTGGTGTTGTCTAATAGCTGCTTTGATTGCAAGCATAACTGTCAGTGTTTATATAACAACACAGCTTCTTCTGTTGTCTTTTCCTGGCGTAAAAGTCATCTGTGATAGCTGCAGGAAAATACTGATGGATTATTTCCACCTCATCTGATGGCTTCAAATTATACCTCTGCCATGTAGGTGTGAGGTGTGTTGACCAACACCAACAGGCCTGGAGAGCCTGGAATGGACTAGGCTGGAGCAGAACCCAGCAGCTGCTGGTTGTGTGTAGTTCAGCAAACTCTGGGAACAATTTTCATGCTCATCCCTGGGTTTAGCCTAGTGCATGTTGCATCTGTTTACCTTGAAATTGATTTTGAAAGTGCACCAGACTCTCACTTAGCTGCTGTCTCTGGAAGGGTTCCTCTTGCAGAGAATGCATGTTGGCTGCTGAGCACAAGCTGACCTTTGCTATGGGGATTTAATTCCTGGCTAGTGAGAAATGCGTAGGCATTTTTGGGTGCTAGGGTGCATTTTTGTTTTAATGGTAAGTTTCAGGGCAAATTGCTCTGGTCTTTTTCTCAGGCTGCCTGGCATTTCTCTGCTGGAGCAGTAAAAGCACAGTACTTCTGCATTTTGCTGTCTGGTGTACTTAAACCCTACTAAGAAAGAATAAGGGCTGTGCCTTCTGAGATGGGTCATTTACAATGAAATGTGGTTGTATATACTTATTCCCCTTAAATTTCAAAGAAATCAGTTATAATATTATTTTTTAAGAAAATGCTGACGGTGCCCCCAGACTCCCAGGAGCTTCCCACTGGACCCTGGAGAAAGTGCAATTGCTTCATTTCTAGATGATTCCCACCGATTTATTTCTAGAATTGTGGTGGGGATCGCCTTGAAGCTCTTTTCAGATCCTCTCCCTGCTTGTTAGCAGATTCCAGCCAGCTGTAGACAAAATACTTTTCTCTGCAAACTCGGTTGTGGGATGGAAACAACGCCAGGCATGTGCAGTGTGGCGGAGGAGTGCCCCGCAGGCATGCACTCCTGCACAGTCAGGTATGTGCTCCTGGGAGCAATCCCCAGCCTTTCACTGCCACCCCCAAAGCTGCTGAATAACAGGTGAGATTTTATGGCTAAGGACAAAAGCAAGTTTATTTGAATGTGCTCCAGCTGCAGAGAAAAGAAGTAAAAAATCTACTACATGTCTTGATTTCAGAGTCTGTTTCCATGTTGCTCAGAGCCAGCTGCCTGCAAGGCATTGTGGCTGTGGTAACATTCTTCCCCTGTGCCTTGTGTTCCCAAGCAAGTGCCTTGGTCAGGCAGTATCATGTCCTCTGAAGAGCAGCTGCAGCTTGCAGGTATTCCAGCTGTTGGATTTGGCAGCATGTAAGTCCAGATGCTGTCCTCTAGCTTCCTCACCACAGCAGGGCTTCTGGCTGCAAGACTGCTCTCCTGATGTCTGGAGGTGGCTTGGAAATAAAAACTCCTTGCTGTGCATTCGTAAAAGGCACCTTGCAGCCCTTTCTGCCATGTATGGCACCAAAACATTGGTATTCTTACAAGGTTTGGGTTCAAACACTCAGTTTCCCCATACCACGTGGCTGCTTTGCCATACAGGCAGTGTGAGGGTGTGCAGGTTCCCACTGGCTCCTGGTAGATGCTGGCTGGGACAGAGTAAACATGGGCATTGGTGCTGGTACCCTCACTAGTCATCAGCTCCTTACTCCATTTCCACTGAGGACTGCGTGGAGTTTGACCTGTTACCTCTCAGCTGTGTCCTGTCAAAGAACAGATCATGGTCCGGTCAAAGACCCGTTGGATTTCCTGTTCCTGCCAGTTCCATTTGAAGCTGCTCCAGAATTTGGCTGCTCTGATTAAAAATGCAGCTTCTAGCCTAAATTTAGAGATGGCTAGAAATATTTATATGTGCTGCCCTTTAGCCTAAATCAATTCTACCTTCATAATATTTACTTCTCTTATGTATTTATAGGTGACAGGCATATTCCCCATCTTGATTTTATTAGGTTAAACAAGCCAACCTCTTTAGTCTTTCTCATAAAATAAGCTTTCTTTCCTTCCTCTCAGCTTTGCAGCTGTCTTCTGCACCTCCTCCAGCTTGAGTTTATTTTTCTTATGTTTGTATGACCACAGTGATACAAAACATTCCAGACAAAATTTTTTACCAGAACCTTTTATAAAAGCATCAAAACTTCCTTTTCTCTTCTATAAATAACCTTGTTTGATATATCCTACGATCGTTTGCTTTTCCATGTCTGCTTTGCTTTGTTTTGGACATCTTCCTCTCAGCTGAAATAGCCAGGTCTGTAGGTTTTGCTGCTTCCAATCGTTGAGTTCTGAAGAGGGTATAAGGTGAGGTGCATGATTTGGGGTGGTGGCTGTTGCCAAACGTGGCTCTCCACTCATCCCACCAGCCAAGATACGATATCACCACAAGGATACAATACCCACTAGGAGTTGAGCTCTTGCAGAGTCTGGTATCCTAAATGCATATGCCCACAATACATAGAGACACTATTTAATACCTTTTGGTTAAAGATGGATCTGTAAAGCATGCTGGAAAGAGAGAAACTGCTGCTGTGTACTGCTTCCCAAGGCACATCCCTGCCAGAGCAGAAGATTTGTTGTGTCTTCCTTGAAGGTCCTTTGAAGCTGCTGATTTGTCTTCAATCCTGGTAGTGTTCAGGGTGGGATGGATCCCACAAAGCAGATCTGCACGGGTTTGTAGCCAGTGCTGAGGAGCTCAGGTGAGCATTCCTGGCTGTGTCTTAGCCCCTGATTGTTTGTGGGTTTGAAGTGCACGCTCTCACCAGAGCTTTGGGAAGACAGGTAAAACACGTAGCAGAGGCCCCGAGAAGCTGTCTCTGGAAGCAAACATAGCTGGTGGGAAAGTGATTGGAACAACGGAATTCACTCAGATTAATTACACAGTGCAGCTGTGGAGCAGGTTTGGAGGTTATCAGAGACTGGATATCCATCTGGGGAAAAAAAGGAGTCTTGCTTTCACAGAATCACATAGTTGTTTAGGTTGGAAAATACCTTTTAGATTATCAAGCCCAACCATTAACCCAGCACTGCCAAGTCCACCACTAAACTCTCCAAGCAGGAGGCTGAGTTTCCAATGGTTGTTCTATTTGCCATCTGCTGAAGTGGCTTTTATTGAACAGCTTTGCTCTCATCAGATGTCAGGGACCTTGATTTATAAACGGGATCCACAGAGATTGGGTTGCAGAAGTCGTGACATGGGTATCTACTGTCAGGGCTGTGCTGCTCACCTCAATCCTGCTCCAACCCTGAAGCCAAGGGCTGGATGTTGGCAGCCAGCCTGCAGTGCCAGGGCACGCTTGGTTTCAGGGAAGAAAACCACAAAATACTGACGTTTTTTTCCTCTCTTGCAATGTTCTTTATTTCAAAGCATTTTAACTGAATGTGAAATTTATTAAAGTGGCATTTCTCAAAGGAAGAAGAGAAGCAAAGAGCGCTCCCGAGGGGCTGTGTCATCAGGTTGGGTATCTTAAAAGGCTCTCTGTGTCAAAGCATTTGAGCTTCACCTCCTCCCTGGGGTCCCCAGTTTTCTTAGACTAACTGGGAGGTGCAGCAAAAGCCGCTATTTGCAGGGGAGCACATGGGGATAAATGGCAGTGCCTGGAACAGGCCCAGGCAAAGGAGGACTTGGGCAGGGCTTTGCTTGGTTGCCACCAATCTAAGCGATAAGATGAGCTGATAAGATTCCTGTGGGGAGGCCAAGGGGGACGCTTATCTTTTTCCTGCAGCGAGACCGAGTCAGAGAATTTGGCATTTTCAGTGCACACTTAGTAACAAGCTCTGAATTTGGAGGAGTGGAAAATGTGACTCGATCTAATTATAAATTGGCTTTTCAGACGGGCTGGGAAGTTCCTTGTTTTGTCCTGCTCTTACAGGTTGTTGCTCTGAGCATCCAGGGAGACGGAGGAATGCAACGGTAATGAGAATCCTGCGAAGGAGCAGACCTGAGACTGCAAGATCCGGTCTGCCTTTCCTTGCCATGCTTTTGAAAGCCAGCTTTCCAGCAATCTGCTGATGGCAGGAATAAATTGCCAGGGCTGGTTAGCTGTGCGGTGGCAGCACTAAACCCCCAGCACTTGGCATCCCTACTTTGTGGTATTTTTGCTTCCCTTTGGCCTTTCGCTTATAAAAAGTCGCGCTGAAAGAAGAGCCCGACCAAACTTTTTTTTTTAAGCTGTTTGAGGCTTTTCCTGCCCTGTGCTCGCCCCCCGGACAAGGGATAAAGCAGGGTGTGGGCAGCCCGTGCTGACCCCAGCCCTGGCGCGGGCGGGCTGCGCCTTCCCGCTCCAACAATAAGGCTAAACAAATCCTTCCAAGCTGCTTGCATGGACCGATGAAAGGAGGATTTCTTGGGACACTCAATGTTTTGTAGTGACCTCCCAGTGAAACAGCTGTTGTGTTCCCTTGCCCAGGCAGAGTGGGACGCTGAATGGTGTCCTTATAGCCAACACAGAGGCGCATCTGGAAAAGAAGCCGTCATGGCAGGAGTATGCGAGGGTGGCATGAGCTGGGCGTAGCCGCGCAGCCTGCACCGTTGTGGAGCCATTTTACTGACGGTAAAGAAGCTGGTCAGACAAAGCCCAGCTCGTGGGGAAGGCAGGGTGAGTCCACAACACAGCCCTACACCCACAGGCACGGAGGAGGAGGGGCTGCTTTCTGTGTGTGAGGCTTCACTCACCCCTTGAATGGCTGGAAAATACAGATTAGCAGCAGACATGTAAACTTCTTGTTCAGGTTTTCATGAACATGTAAAAGAGAAGCTACTTCGAGTAGCTTTGCTACTTGGTCCTTCAGAGGCTGAAGTTTGAACTTGAAGATGAGCGCCAGGACCAGTGATGTGGCCTCTGTAAGCCTTACTCCCCCTTGGCTCAGCTTTCTGGGCTGGGAGGTTTGATTTGTTTTTCTAAAGCAACAGCTTCAGTGCACGGAGATATACAGGAAGAGCTTTGCAGGGCTTTAGCTGGGACCAGCCCAAATGTGTGGTTAGTTCAACCATCCTGACCTACCTGTGCACAAAGGAAGCACCAATTACCCGCTGTTCTCATGTAGCTTTTGGTCTCTGAACAGAGGTGGTGAGTTCCTGCTGGTAATGAAGGCTTGGGTCACCAAGGCTGATATACTTCTGAGAGCCAGTGGCGTCTCTGGGCTGTTTTTAGACTTCCAGGGGCAGAGGCATCTGCAGGAAATATCCCGAAGTAGCTTGTTCTTGTCCATGAGTTCCTGGGCCTTTTGTGCAAGGCACACAGCAGCCCAGGGCAGCAGTGTCTCCTGAGGATACCCAAAAGCCCTGGCAGGTACTGCAGTCCCCTCCACAGGCAAGTGCCTGTGCTGCCGTTCCTCCCTGCTCACTGTGCCAAGTGCAACTTTGCTTTGTCCAGCCTGAGCTTTCCCATAGCACAGCACTGCAGCAGCACTGTTGCTGTGCCCAGTGAGCAGAAGGCTCTGAGAGGTGCCCACCCTCCTTGCACCACTGTTTTCTGGGCTTTGTGTTTCTATGCACGGCCTGTCTGATGCCCTAGTTTGCAGTTCTGTTGTGTTTGAAGAAAGGAGGTGGGCAGTAAGATTGGAGGCTGCTTCATACAGCCTCTCCCAGGTGCACACAGGGAGCACACAGCCTCCTTGACTGGGCTGTTCCTTGGGGCCAAAGGCTCACAATTTCATAGAATCATAGGATATTTGGAGTTGGAAGGGACCCACAAGGACCATTGAATCCAAGCCCTCGCCCACCACAAAACAATACAAAAAATCACCATGTGTCTCAGAGCATTGTCCAAACACTTCTTGAACTCTGGCAGCTGTTGTGGGCTGAGGGCTGTCCAGCTCCTGCCTTGCACCATCACATTCTGTGACCTAGCCTCTGCTGCCTGGTGCTGTGGTGCCTGGACAGCTTGGTCTGCAGGCACTGGTGCAGCCAGGTGAGGAGTGCACCTGATGGATCCACAGGCAGAGCCTAGCTCCCAAAATGAAGACTCCATCCTCTGACCCTGGAGCTTGCAGACCCCATGCTCATCACTTCTCCAGGCTTCAGTCTGGCTGTGCCAGCACCATGGATCATTGCAGTGCCCACAGTTCCAGCAGCACTGGGGTGAATCTGAAACCAGTGTTCCCACCCCCACTTGTGTGGGACAAGGCAATGGGAATCTGGCTGCCCATGGATCTGATTTGGGGCTGAGGCTGCTTGTTGCTTCTGCTGCCAGCACTGCCCGTGCTGCAGCACTAGCAGGGGGTTAAGATGAAGCTTGGGCTTAGGCAAATAGCTTAGGCTTGACTCTTTCTCTGCAGTTATATTTGCATTTGAATTGTGTTTGAATTTCCATTTTCTTCCCCTGCCTGCTGGTTGATTGCTTGCAGAAGCCTGAGCCTGCAGACTTGGTGTGACACTGGCTGGGTCAGGCAGTTTGGCACAGCTCAGCTTGCCTTATGGAGGGCTCAGCTGGGCTATTCCTCATTGCTGGCCATGTGTGTTGGGGTGATGCTGAAGGAGTCTGGCTACAGTAAATTGTCATCAGTAATTATACCCCAGATAAAACCCCTGGCACCAGGTCTGTCTCTCAGCAGCAGCTGGACATTGGGAGGGGAAGGGGGCAGTGGGAGATCTGGCAGAGATCTGTCCATGCTGACTCTGCCCAAAAGCAGTCAGGGGGGTTTTAGGACTGATTTGAAAGGAGCCGATGTGGGAGCTGCTGCTGCCCCTGCAAAGGTCTGGAAACACAGACAGGGGAGATCCCAGAGGATGCTTCCAGGACTGGGAAGATCTCATAGTCATGTTCCATAGTGGAGACCTGTGGCAGGATCCTACAATACGTGTCTCCTGGCAAAGGGCTTGCTGCCTTCTTTTGGGGGGATTCATCAGGAGGAGGAGAACTAAATACATGGAGGATTAAAGGGCACTCGCATAGGCAAGAATGTAGTTTTTGCCTGAATTCCCTCAAGGCAGCAGTTTTGTTCACTGCTCCTTTGCTTATCTTTGTCTTGCTGGCTACAGGGCTTTAAGATCCAAGTTTAAAAAAACAAGTCAAACTGAGCTATCTTCTTTCATGAGCTGACTGCTCTTGGCTGGCCTAAAAATAACAGGCCATGTCTATCTGAAAGGATTTTGTGAACAAGGTCTTCAAAACCAGCCAGACCACTGTATGTATTTTAAATCACAATCATGGCTTATTTTTTAATGGTCTTCGTTACACTGCCAGGCTTGTGTAATCTTTAGCCGATAAGCATTCATTTACAATTATCTCAAATAATGGGAAAACAAAGACAGTCTTTTTTTTTTAAACTTAGGCAACAGAAGAGTTATTTTGAAACCATACCCCTTGAGGGAAATGGCAGGGCTTAAGGCTGATACTTACTGCATACATAGAAAACTGGGCAACTTTTAACATGAAAACTAGAGATCCCAAATCATTAACTATGTGTAGTCTTAACAAATACCCTTTGAAGCAATATTTGAAGGAAACGTTGCTAGAACAGAGTCCAGTTCTCCCTGCTCCCAGTTTTGCACCACCACGAGCACAGCAGTGACGATGAACAGGACAGATCCACGCTAAGGGCTCTGCTGGTCAGCGTTTGTTTAGGAACAAGTATTTTTATCCATCCTGATAACAGCTTTATTTATCTACTCTAATCTTTCTGGGCTCTTCCTTTGTCACATGAACATGGGTGATTTCTGCTATTAGGTTAGTTGTGTTTAAAGCAGTGCAGAGGCATCGAATGCTTGTGACTTGTTGCCTTCTCAAAGATTTCCCAGGGGAGGTACAGGCAACTTCATGGGCTTCATAAGAGTAATCCACATAAATTTGATTTTCTTCATCATCTCTTGCAGAGCCTTTAGAAACAGTCCACATCTCCTCGCAGGCTGAATACAGCTGAACTAGCTCAGCTCTTTTTAAATCAAGTTTAAGTGGGTTTATAAATGTTTTGCAACTGTCGCATCCCTGCTAGAACAAGTCATCCCAGTCAGTGATTGCTTGGCCTGTTTTTGTTTTTCAAGAGAGCCTAGTTTTTGGTGTGAATCTGTCTGGCTGCAGTTTCCTTTTCTAGCATGGGCCTACATGGAAACTGTAGGTCAAAAATGGTTTTCCAAGCAGGAATATTAAGACTGGCCCGTGCCTCTCTTGCTGTCATTTCTGCATGTGGGGTTGGCCACCTTTCTGAATTGAGTTTGGCTGTCAAAAGCAGAAGACATGACTGAAGGAAGAATCACTTTGTGACATGAGACTGGGTAAAGTACTTCTGCTTATAGGTCTCCTCCTTAAGTCATGCCAGTGCCCAGGGAGGAGGCAGTAGCAGAAACACCCGACTTTCAGGAAAGCTGTATGGAGTGTGTGATCCTGTAATTAAGGGCTTTTGCAGAGTGCACAGAAGGGGAAGATTTGTTCCAAATGTAGCCTAAAATTACACATTCAGAGTGAATTTAACCACTCAGTATTAGTTTTTATTCTTCTTGATTGTGTAAGCCTCAATAACACTGTGGCTTTGTCCTGGCTCCCTATGTTTCTGTTCCTGATGTGTGCCCAGCCCAGCCGTCCCTCCTCCACAGTGGGCAGGTTAGTGGCTAATTTTGGCACGAGAGGATAAAGAGTGGCACCATCCAGCTCCTGCTACTGTAAATGCTGGGTTGCACGGGGCACTGTCCTGGTATCTCAGTTTTTAGGGGGTGTGATGAAATTACACTTTTTTAAAGGAAGACAAGGGCAGGTCAGTCCTTCTGTCTAGGTGGGAGCAGACCTTGCCTTTGTTCTCTCTTGGCAGAAGAAATGCCAAGGAAGTACAATTTGGTCCTTTGTTCCTGCAGGAGTGAGGCTTGGCTCCCTGCACCCAGTTCAGGTGAAGGACTGCCTTTCCTTTGGGATGGCTGGGCTAAAAGCAGCTTCTGTTCTTGCAGTGGAGGGGGAGCAAATGCAGCCACAGCCCTGCCAAAGCCTCCTGTCCTCTGCCAGACACGTGGGTACACAGCAAGGCCCAGGGGAAGGATGCTCACGTATTGGTGCCTGTCTAGGTGGTGTATATTGAGGTATGGGTCCCTTGGGACAGCTTCCTCCAGCTGTTGTAAACAGGAATCTGAATTCCCTGCTCCGGGATATTGCTGGTGAGGAGTTAACTAAAGCTGTGCTGAGAGCTTTAAACTGCTCTATAAACTGTACTGAGCGTGTGTGTCATGATGTGCTCTCCAGCATGTTCAGAGTGGCTGAAAGTGGGGCTGGTCCTTCACAGAAGAGAGGAACAAGGGTGTTGCCTGTGTGATCATGGCTGAAACCCTCTGCAGCTCTTGCACAAAAGCTTTCTTGTGCTGCTCTTGCCAAAAGACTTTTGGGTCCTACGTTACCCTGTCAGAGCTGTGCATCCAGACCCCTCAGTGTGCTGAAACCCACAGTTGGAGGGCTGAGCCCCAGGGTGCTGCCTGAATCCTGCCTGCAGCCGTGGGAGTGGGAGAGGCATCCAGGAGTCACAGTGTGCCCAGCCCTGCAGCACCAGGGATCACTCCTTGTCCATGCAGGGGCTTTCCCCAGCAGGACCTGCAGTCTGGCTAGTCCAGCTCTGGCTCTGCACCTGCTGCTGGATGCAGGAATGCTCCTGCCAGGCTGATTTTCTTACGAAACTCCTCTCCCAGCTTTGCATTTGGGTAAATTATGAAATATGTAAAAGCTCTACAGAACTGCAGAGAACCAAAGCACCCTTTCAGGAGGAGAGCTAGAGCCTGGCTCTGTGTTGGACTGCAGCAAGCCCAGAGCCTTGACCAGGCTGCTGTGCCTTGATGGGCCCCAAAGCATCCTGTTTGCTCTGAGTGTCAGGGGGAGATGCCTCCTGGAGTTCTGGAAGGCCCATCCACAGCACTTGCCAAACGCCTCCGGGCCTGGGAGGTGATGAAGCTCAGGTTACTCACCCTGGAGTACCTACAGCCCCGGGAAATGTCACAGCCCACCGAGCTGGCAGCCTCACCCCTTCCACCAAGCAGCCCGAGTGGCTCCCCTGTGCCTCGTGATCTGTGAGCGGTTGTAGTGCAGACGGATGTCAGCTGCTGGGAACTGGGGGGGCTTGGGGGTTTGCACCCAACCTCAGCTGGAAGCCAGGGTGGGAGGCAGGAGTTCCCTGGCTGAAAGAGGTGGTAAAGAGTGTGCTGGAGTCCTGAGGTGCCTGTGCTCTGAGACAAAGCCTTCCCTTGCAGCCAGTTGTTACATGAAAGTGAATTCATTTTAAGCTAAGCCTGAGGATAAAGCCAGGCTGGCATACCATCCTGTATGATGTCCAGCGATTCCCCAACCTGTGCGCCACATCTCTGCCTGCCCACACTGGCCATCATGTCAGGTCTGCTCCCCTCCTTTGCCCCCAGCTGCTGTTACTCTGGCAAAGCAGGACAACACCATGTAGCTTTTGGGATTTCCTGGTGCTTGTTGAGTGCTAGTATGCACCAGCCAGGCTGGGGACTCTGCACCATAGTTTGCCAGCTTCCAGCCTTCCCTTCTGGCTGATCCTGACTCTGGAGACAGTGGGAAAAGCTGAAAGTTAGTGGAGAAAATACATGTTCTGCTGAGCTGCTGGAGCAGTGGGCTTGATGTGTGTAGGGTGGGCAGGGTGTGATGGGTGAGGAAAGGAGCAAGATGGCGAAGTTGGGAGAGGAAGGAGTGGGAAGAGGGCAGTTGTTGGATCAGCTCTGCTGTACAGCGTAACTTTGCTCTCAGCTTTGTCACTGTCCCCATGACGTAAACTCTCCGTCTGCCCTCAAAGAAAATGAACCACTTGTGCTTAGTAGTTGCACAGCAAGTGTTGGAACACTTGCAGGCGAGGGGGACTTGTGGGACTGTATGACCTCTTGTGGCTCCTTTAGCCCTTTGGGTCCAGTGCCCCCTGCAGAGCTCGTCCTTGCCAACATGCGGAGGAGGCAAAGGCCGCTGTGCTCTGGCCAGGATGTTCCTTCCCCAGTTGTTACATTTCAGATTTTTTTCTTTAATCCTTGAAATTAAGCATTACTGTTTCTAGAATCTGTCCTAATGCTGTACTTCTAAAAGCATCTTTTTCTTTTTTTTCGTTTTTTTTTTTTTTTGGTAGATCTCTGAAGCTGGGAAGGACTCCTTGCCATCTTGGTTGCACTGGAACACGGAGAGCAGCTCCCTGGAAGGGCTGCCCCTTGACACAGACAAGGGTGTCCACTACATCTCGGTGACCACGCTGCAGCCCTACCCAAACGGGAGCTACGTCCCACAGACCACAAATGTCTTCTCCGTTGAGGTCCACCAAGAAGACCACAATGAGCCTCAGTCGGTGCGAGTGGCCGTCCAAGACACAAGTGACACAGCACCGTTCGTGTGCGGCTCAGAAGAGCCTGTCACTATCCTGACTGTCATTTTGGACGCCGACTTAACAAAAATGACACCAAAGCAGAGGATTGAACTCTTAAACAGAATGAGAAGCTTTTCAGAGGTGGAACTTCATAACATGAAGTTGGTTCCTGTTGTAAATAACAGACTCTTTGACATGTCGGCCTTCATGGCTGGACCGGGAAATGCAAAGAAGGTGGTGGAAAATGGGGCCTTACTCTCATGGAAACTGGGGTGTTCCCTGAGCCAAAACAGTGTCCCCAACATCAGCAAGGTGGAGGCTCCAGCTAAAGAAGGAACCATGTCTGCCCGCCTTGGCTACCCTGTTGTTGGTTGGCACATTGCTAACAAGAAACCTCACCTCCCAAAGAGGATGCGGCGGCAGATCAACGCCACCCCTACACCTTTGACTGCCATCGGGCCGCCCACCACTGCCGCACAAGAGCCACCCACCAGGATTGTCCCCACCCCAACATCACCTGCCATCGCTCCTCCCACAGAAACGACAGCACCCCCTGTCCGGGAGCCCATTCCACTGCCGAGGAAGCCAACAGTCACCATCAGAACCAGAGGCCCCATTGTCCAGACACCCACACTGGGGCCGATCCAGCCAACCAGGGTAGCAGAAGGCACGGGCACAGCCTCCGTGCCAATTCGCCCCACTATGCCTGGGTATGTAGAGCCCACGGCAGTGATCACACCGCCCTCAACTACCACCAAGAAGCCGAGAGTCTCCACCCTGAAGCCAGGCACACCGTCCACAACAGATTCCTCCACGGCAATAACACGAAGGCCTACTCGAAGGCCCAAAACGCCCCGTCCAACAAAGCCTCCCAGCACAACCAGATCCCCCATCTCCAAGCTGACAACGGCCTCTCCGCCATCCCGTGTGCGCACCACAGCTAGCGGGCTGCCCCGGCCCTGGGAGCCAAATGAGCCACCCAAGCTGACAAACCACATCGACAGGGTCGACGCGTGGGAGGGCACGTACTTTGAGGTCAAGATACCATCAGATACCTTCTATGACAAGGAAGACACCACCACTGATAAGCTGCAGCTGACCTTGAAGCTGAAGGAGCAGCAGATGATTGAAGAGAATTCGTGGGTGCAGTTCAACAGCACCAGCCAGCTCATGTACGGCATGCCAGACCACAACCACATCGGGAAGCATGAGTACTTCATGTATGCCACCGACAAGGGTGGGCTTTTTGCCGTGGATGCTTTTGAAATCCATGTCCACAAACGCCCGCATGGAGACAAGTCTCCAGTGAAGTTCAAGGCCAGGCTGGATGGGGACCACAATGCAGTGGTGAGTGACATCCATAAGAAGATCATGCTGGTGAAGAAGCTGGCTCTGGCATTCGGTGACAGAAACAGCAGCACAATCACAGTGCAGGGCATCACCAGAGGCTCCATCATAGTTGAGTGGACAAACAACACACTGCCCCTCGAGCCCTGCCCCCGGGAGCAGATCCGGACTTTGAGCAAAAAAATTGCGGATGACTCTGGCAGGCCAAGCCCAGCTTTCTCCAATGTCTTGCAGCCCGAGTTCAAGCCTCTGAACGTGTCTGTGGTTGGTTCTGGCAGCTGCAAGGACATCCAGTTTGTCCCCGTGACCAAGGATGGCAAGGTGATCTCGGAGGCAACGCCAACGGTGGCGGCAGGCAAAGACCCTGAGAAGAGCAGCGAGGATGATGTGTACCTGCACACCGTCATACCTGCCGTGGTGGTGGCCGCCATCCTCCTCGTGGCCGGCATCATCGCAATGATCTGCTACCGCAAGAAGAGGAAAGGCAAGCTGACCATTGAAGACCAGGCCACCTTCATAAAGAAAGGCGTGCCCATCATCTTTGCTGACGAGCTGGATGACTCCAAGCCCCCGCCGTCCTCCAGCATGCCCCTCATCCTCCAGGAGGAGAAAGCCCCACTGCCCCCTCCAGAGTACCCCAACCAGAGCATGCCAGAGACCACGCCGCTCAACCAGGACACCATCGGGGAGTACACTCCGCTGCGGGATGAGGAAACCAACGCGCCGCCCTACCAGCCTCCCCCCCCCTTCACTGCACCCATGGAGGGGAAAGGTTCCCGCCCGAAGAACATGACCCCGTACAGGTCCCCACCACCCTATGTGCCCCCTTAACAAACGGGAGGCTCTCGGGGGAGAAGGGGCCTCCAGCTCCACACGGTGCTGTCTGTGGGCCGGCAGCCCCCTCGCCAGCCGGGAACACAAAACCCCAGCCCGCTCCCCAGCAGGCTCTCCCCGGCTGCGCCCGCCGCACCGGAGCTCTCGCGGGACTCGGGGGACACTTGTTTTATTTTTGCCTAACAAGCTTTGGTTTTATTTTATTCATAGAAAAAAATTCTCGGCTCAAAGACGCCTTCCCGGCGGCTGGGCTTCGGCCGGGGCCGGGGCGGTGGGCAGGGAGGGGGGTCGGGATGGGTCGGGCCGGGTCGGGAGGAGCAGGCAGCACTGGGGTAGCACTCTGGGTCTCCGCTGTTTGCCTTTAACACTAACTGTACTGTTTTTTCTATTCACGTGTGTCTAGCTACAGGACGTAACATGAAAGGTAGCCTAAAAATAATTAAATTCAAGGGACTTTCTGAAGTCAATGGTTTAAGTTTTTACATTTAATCTGCTGTTTACCTAAACTGGGATGTGTAGTTTTTGGGGAGGGGGAGGGCAGTGCTGTGCTGCAGGTGAGCTCCATGGGCTGGTCAAGGGAAGGCCCTTGGGGCCAGCCAGCCTCCTCCTCCTCCTCTTGGGGTGGATCAGCTTCTTGGTTCGGGGTTTGATTCTTTTATCATTTTTATTTTATTTTTAATCAAAGAAATCTTATCTTTCTCACGCATCATAAAATAGTAACGAGTTGGGTCAGCCTGGCCTGGGGTGCCCATGGCCGAGCGCGGGGTGCATCGTTGTGCCAGGGAATGCTCACGGGAGGGTGAGCCGAGCCCTCTGCCACAACTTCTCTGCTTCCCAGCGAGCAACGGGGTTGGGGGGGGTCGATTTTAAGCAAAACTCCCACCCCGAGGGGTGTGGGGTGTGTTCTCTGTCCCGGCTGCTCCTTGGGACCATGCAGGAACAGCCTCGCTGGCCTCACGCTGGCACTCTGGCCTGGACACTGTTGGAAAAGATAAAAAGTTTAAAAAAAAATAAAAAGAAAAGGAAAAGAAAAAAAGCGCGCCAGGAATAGTTAATAGAAAAAAAAAATCAGTGAACTCTCAAATCTAATTTTTTACTAAATTTTTGATACAGACTCCGATTGTTTTATTAAAAAAAAAAAGACTTACAAACCGGTGTGCGGCTGCCAGCAATTTGTACGGGCTCAGCCCTCTCGGGCCGGCCTCCGGGGACCCGCCACGGTACCGCTACCGTCCCCATCCCCTCTGCTCCGCGCCCCGCCATCCCCAGCCGGGATTTGCTTGTGTGCGCCCCTGGCGGAGGGCTCACCCCGCACACCGGGGCCGGACCCGCCGCTTCCCTCCGGGACGGCGCTGCCCGGGCGCCGGGGTGGCCCAGGGAGGGGACTGGGGGAGAGCTAAACCCTCGGCTCCGGTCTCGGCGTCGCTGTGAGAAAAATAAACCCGCGCGGGGCTGCCGGTGCCGGTGCGGGGGAGGCGCTGGGGTTGTTGGTGCGGGGGATGCCCGGAGCCAGCGCTGCCCCGGGACCGCCCTGGGACGGCGGCGGGGCGGGGGCGCCCCCTGCCGGTGCCCGCGGGCGGTGACGCCATCGCCCGGCCCGCCCCGGCCCCGCCCCGGAGCGGCGGCCGCGCGGCGCCGCCATGTCGGGAGCGGCGGGGCCGGGTCCGCCCGCCGGGCCGAGCCGCTCCCCGCTGCCCTGCGCCCCCCGCCCCGCCGCCCCCCTCCAGCTGGCTGGGGGGGCCGAGCCCGCACGGCCCGGCGTGGCCGTCATCGACCTCCGCTTCCCACGCGGCGCCGCCGCCGACGTGAGTGCAGCCGCGCCCGCGGCGGTACTGGCGTGGGGGGGTACCGGCGTGGTCCCGCTGGGTCACAGGGGGATGCCGGGGGCGGTACCGGCGGGGGTTGTGCCGGGGTGGCCCCGGGGATAGACAGAGGCCATGCTGGGGGCGGTGCAGGGCCGGGGGAGCAGGGTGTGGTGTCGGTCCCGGGGCGGGAGGGGGGATGCCGGCGGCAGCAGCGGGAGCGGGGTGGGTGGGGATGCCGGTGCCGGTAAGGGGCGATGCCGTGGGCGGTATGGGGAAGATGTTAGGGGCGGTCCCGGGGCGGAGGGGATGCCGGGGGCGGTGCCGGTAACGGGTGGATGCCGGTGCTGGGATACCACCCTCACCGGTGCTGGGCGGGATGCTGGAGATGCAGTGCCCGTCCCAGTGAAGTGGGGGATGCGGGTGCGGGTCCCGATAAGGGGCTGTGCTAGTGCGGGTATGGGTGGCGTGCCGGTCCCGGTATGGGAGGGGGATTGGCGGTGTCCGTCCCAGTATTGGAGGGACGATCTCGGTGTCAGTATCGGGGGGGATGCCGGTGCCTGTGTGGGGGAATGTCGTTGTGGCGCTGAGGCCGCTGGTCCCGCAGGTGCAGGAGATCGTGTTCAGGAACTTTTACACGGCGTTCCTGAGCGTGCGGGTGCAGCGGCCCGGCCCCGGCGGGTCCCGGCGCTGGGTGACCTGCCTGCGGGACCTGTGCCTGATGCCCTGCCCGCACACCGAGGAGGGCTCCCAGGACTACTTCTGCCTCCACCGGCACCAGGTCAGCACATCCGGATGGGGCCGTGGCATCACCCACCCCTTTGGGGCTCACCCCTCTTCGGCCATACCCCGGCATGGCTCCTGGTCCTGGGGGTCTGGTGCTGATGCCCCCATGGCTGTGAGGGTCCCTGTGCCCTGCTTAGTGCAGCCAGCTCTCACAGGATGATGCTTCCCTTGGACTCCTTCCATGTGGGGCGGGTTGGGGGTTTTGGGAGGATACCCCAAAGCTGCCCCCAGTCAGTGCTGGCCCCAGTGGTTACACTCCCTGGCCCTTGCCCTGCAGATGCTGTGTGATGTGGACCAGGTGACAGCAATGCGGTTCATCCTGCGACAGCCCTCCCCTGTCTGGCTCCACTTCACCATTGAGGACCTGCAGATTTTCCCCCCTGGACAGAAGGTGAGCGGGTGCCAGAGCTACCCCATTGCCAGGCGTGGGCAGGGGGCCAGGACAAGCCATTGTCCCCAGCTCTGTACCTGGCATTTCCCCCCATAGCTCTGGGAAGCACACACAGGGGTGTGGGTCCAAGTCCTGTCCTGTGCTGGGGCACTTGGGATCCACTTGTGCTCCAGTGGTGCTGGGGAAGAGACTGCTCCGACAACCGCTCAAAACACAGAATTCCCTACAAAATTCTCTTTAAGGGTAGTAAAGTGACACATCTATAACAATATCAGTAGGGGTGGGCTCTAAACCCCAGCATGCTGCCTGGTGTAAAGGATAGAGGTAGGGTTGGGAACACCCTGTGTGACCTTCTGGATCTTTTTCAGAGTCCCCAGAAGGATTTCCCCTCCTGGCTCTCCCAGCTGACCCCCCCGGAGCAGCCAGCCAGCCTGCATGGGGTGAGTAATCACCGCATGAGGTATTGGGGGAGGGAGGGACTTCTGTGGGGTGCCAGCCATGAGCATCCCTCGAGAGGCTGCCAGGCCCATGCTTGCCTTGTTGGCTCCAGGCTTCCACCAGGAATAGCTGTGGAGCCCTGAAATAACCCGCCTTGTGCTGAAAGTAGTTTGCAGTGCTAAGAAGAAAATATCTCCATGGGGATGTGCTATTTGAGGTGACACTTAAGTCTATCTGCCCTCTAGTCTGGGGACAGGACTCAGCCAGCAGGTGGGATGTGACAGGATGGGGACAGGAACAAGAGCATCCCCATGGGAGCAGTGGGTGCACAGCAGTGGCAGGTGGGACATACGGGGACAGGGATGGGGACATTGCTGTGGGAGTGGTGGATGGGATGTGTGGGAGCAGGGGCAGGGACATCCCTGTGGGAGCAGTGGGTGCACAATATCACTCAGTGGTGGGTGGGACATGTGGGGACAGGTGTGGTTCCCAGCACTTTGCAGAGGCTGTGCTCTGGGGAGCACGTTGCCCAGCCAGGACAGCACACGGGCAGAGGGGGGGGGGTCACAGCCCCGGCACGTGTTTACAGATTCCCAGCCACATCTGCCTGGCTGGTGGCCTTTGATGGACAAAGTCCAGGCAGAGCAGGTCCAGGATGGGAGCTGGCTTGCCCATGGGATCCTGCTGAATCAGCTGGAGGTGCTGCTTGCAGAAGGGTGGCACATCACCCAGACCTGCTGGGGCAGTTCTGCTACTGGGCTTCCCTGCTACAGTGCTCACACTGCCTCAGCAGTGAGGCTGCTGTTCCCAATCCTTGCTCAGCTGTGTGACAGTTTGGGGAGGGCACCCCACTCCCTTGCTGACTGCTTGGATCACGTTCCCCTTCGCAAGGTGTGTCCAGGGCAGATGCCAGAGGTTGCTCTGAGATTGGCTCTTCCCAACATCACCACAAGGGATGGATGAGCCCAGTGCAACAGAGCTGTGCCCCTGTGAGAGCTGTGCCCCAGCCAGGAGAGCTGCTGCTGAGCCCACAGGTCCCACCTGCCTAAAGGTTCTTGGGGTGTACCAGCACCTGCACAAAGGATTCTGCACCCAAGCCCAGGGAGCACTGCATAGTGAGACTGTTGGGAAACTGGACTGCGCAATTAGGTTTTTAATCATTAGCCAGCAATCGGCTTTCTGTCCTCGTCCTGGCCACCTGCCAGCAGAGAAGGGCTGTGTCGGCACCGCAGCACCCAGGGATCAGGGTCACTCACCCGTGTCCCCACTGACTTGTTTTCCTAGAGGGGGCCCTGCTTACCTCATGTTGGGAAACCACCGGCAGGTTGGGAACGCAGGCACCATCATGATAGTACCTGGCTCCCTGGGGGGCACAGCCATCCAGCCACACCACTGCCCAAAACTGGGGTGATCCAGCCCATCCGGGCCATCCCTGCTCCACAGCATTGTGCCCACTTCTTTGCAGGAGCTCCCTGACCCAGAGAAGGTGTCAACAGAGGTCCAACAAATGTGGGTGCTGACAGAGGTGATCCGGGCCCGCCAGGCAGCTGCCCGCATCGGGCGCTTCGACGTGAGTCCCACCACCCTGCTCACAGGGACCCCAGCCTTGCCACATGGCTCAGGAGCCCTCCCAGAGGGGCTGCTCCCAGTGGGAAAGGGTTGGAGTATCCTGGCAGTGCTGTGCAGACAGTGACAGTCACTCTCTTTCCCAGGTGGATGGCTGCTATGATGTCAACCTGCTTTCCTACACCTGAGCGTGCTGGTGCCAGCTGGGGAGAAGTGCCCCTTCCATGCTCCCGGGGCCTGAGTGGACTCCTGCATTCCCGCTTCGGCCGTCAACCCCGCGGCCCCGAGGGGGTCCCAAGCCCTCCCTGTTCCCCTTCCCTGACTCTCCCTGTGCTGCCTGGCAGTGAGGGGCAGCACTACCACCCCAGAGACCCCTGTGAGCCTCTCCTGGGCATGTCCCACGGGCAGAGCCCGTACCCTCACCCCACATTGCAAGGGGGTGCGGGGGGACCAGGGGGTGCGGGGGTGCTGGAGGGGCACCTCGGTCTCCACTAAAAGCTGCTACGTTGGCCCTGCCTGTGCCCGCCTGTCTCTGGGGGATGGGGGTGGCCGTGCCGGCAGCCCCGGGGAGGCGGTGCCGAGGGCGGGCCGGGCCGGGGGCGGGGGCCGGGGCCAGGGCCGGGCGGACTCCATGTCCCAGGCGCCCCGGGGCCGGTCCGAGCCGTGCCGGGAGGGAGGAGGAAGAGGAAGATGCTGCGGGCGGGCTGCCGCGCCGCGCTGTCCCGCCGCCCTCCGGGCTCGGCGCCGCGGAGAGGGGCCGGGGGGACCGGG
The DNA here is from genome assembly GCF_008360975.1 of Lichenostomus cassidix. Classification (NCBI taxonomy): domain Eukaryota; kingdom Metazoa; phylum Chordata; class Aves; order Passeriformes; family Meliphagidae; genus Lichenostomus; species Lichenostomus cassidix. Next base: position 16,559,396 of record NC_139493.1, read on the forward strand.
ACGGGGGCCGGGGAGGAGGGGCTGAAGCAGACGCCGCTGGATGCGCTGCACCGGGCCCGCGGCGGGCGGATGGTGCCGTTCGCCGGCTGGACCCTCCCGCTGCACTATGGGCCGGGACACCTCCAGTCACACCTGCACACCCGCCGCCACTGCTCCCTCTTCGACGTCTCCCACATGCTGCAGGTAGCGGGGTCGGGGTGAGGGGGCTGGGGCAGGGGGGTACCCGCACCACCTCACAACCCCCCCGGCTCCTTCCAGACCTTGGTGTATGGCCGGGACCGCATCAGGTTCATGGAGAGCCTGGTAGTGGGGGACATCGCCGAGCTGAAGCCAGGACAGGTACTGGGCACTGGGCGGGCACCAGGCATCCAGCGGTGTCAGAGGTCCCTGGGATGCCCTGGGAGGGTCCAGGCAGCCTGCCCATGTTTACGTGGGCCGTGTCCCGCAGGGCACCCTGACGCTACTTACCAACGAGAAGGGCGGCATCACGGACGACCTCATTGTTACAAACACGTCAGAAGATCACCTCTATGTGGTGTCCAACGCTGCCTGTGCTGACAAGGACTTGGCCATCTTGAGGGTATGGGGCTGCCTGAGCCCCGCGGGAGATGGGGACATGCAGTGGGAATGAGTCCTTCTGCCTTTTGCTGACACCCGTGGTTGCGCAGGGTGAGGTGGCCATGGCCACCTGTGGGGCTGCCACCAGCCTGGCCCCCATGCTAGCAGCCCACTGTCACCCTGGCAGGACAGAGCGGCACAGCTGCAGGCCACCGGCAGTGACATACACCTGGAGGTGTCAGACAATGCGCTGCTGGCTTTGCAAGGTAGTGGGGGCCCCACGCGGGCCTGCCCTCCTCTGGGTCCTTGCCTGGTGGATGTCACCACCCTCCCCACATCCTCCCCCTTTCCCTGGACATTGCCATCTTCCAGCCACCGTCCTCCCCAGGTCCCTCCATGGCACGGGTTCTGCAAACAGGGCTGTCGGATGACCTGGCCAAGCTCTCCTTTATGAATAGCATCAGCACAACTGTCTTCGGCGTGCCAGGCTGCCGGGTCACGCGCTGCGGTTACACCGGCGAGGATGGCGTGGAGGTACCCTGGGAGTTGCACCAGCATCCCCACTGCAGTACCGATGCAGGGCAAGGCCGTGCCCCACTGACCCTGACCATGTCCCCGTGTAGATTTCGGTGCCTGCAGGGCGGGCGGTGGAGCTGGCTGAGCAGCTGCTGGGTGTCCCCGATGTGTGGCTGGCAGGGCTGGCAGCCAGGGACAGTCTGCGCCTGGAGGCCGGGCTCTGCCTCTATGGCAATGACATCGATGAGACTGTCACCCCTGCCGAGGCCGGGCTGATGTGGACTTTGGGTAAGTCCACCTCCATCTCCTCCTTGGGGCAGGCAGAGCAGCAAGGTGACCCCAGGGGGTACAAGGCAACCAGTCAGGCATCACTGACCCTCACCCATCTCTGCCCCACAGGGAAGCGCCGGCGTGCAGCCATGGACTTTCCTGGTGCTGCTGTGATCATGGCACAAGTGAAAGAGAAGCCGAGGCGCAGGCGCGTGGGGCTGACGTCGGTGGGACCCGCTATCCGGCCCCACATGGCCATCCTGGGCCCTGAAGGCAGGCCTGTGGGTAGGTGGGGGCAGTGGGGCTGGCACAGGCATGACCCTGAGCTGTGGCCATGGCATGGGTGGGGGCTGGCCAGTCCCCCCTCATCTCCCCATATCCTCACATCCCAGGTACAGTGACCAGTGGCTGTCCCTCGCCCTGTCTGGGCAAGAACATCGCCATGGGCTATGTGGAGGCAGCACACAGCCGGACCGGCACCGAGCTCACCGTTGAGGTGCGGAAGAAGCAGCATCCTGCCGTCATCACCAAGATGCCCTTTGTGCCCACCCAGTACTACATGGCCAAGTGAGGCACAGTGCCCTGGCCCCAATAAACACCCTGTCCCATTCCCCTGGCCTCGTCTCTGGTGATGGTGGCGGTGCCAAAGCAAGGGGCAGCAGGTGGGCACAGCACTTTAATGGTGTTGGCAGTACCCAGCCGGCAGTCCTGGCGCTGCTCACTCCCGGTGCGTCTTCATGGGCTCTGCTGCTGGGCCATCCCTGTGAGGGAGAGGCAGCGTGAGCACGGCTGGGGCAGTACCCGGCATGGCACCCCAGCACCAGGGCAGGCACCTGCCTGTCTGTGTGGGGAGGGTAGAGCTGGGGAGCACTTTCTGGGGCATACTGGTCTGGGGTGCAGCTCGGGAGCGGGCTCACTAGTCTGTGGGCACAGCCTGAGGGGCTCACTGGGGGGCAATTGTCAGAAGCCACAGCTGGGTGGGGGCTAACCAGGGCCGGAGTCCCTGAGGATCCCATCTGGACAATACTGGGCAGGCGGGCAGTCACTGGTGCAGGGTGCAGGTGGGGGGACACTCACTGCGGGACACTGGGCAGGGGTCGCTCACCGGGCTGCGCTCCGAGAGCGCTGGCTGGACGCGGGGGAAGCCAGGTAGGCCCGCGGGGAATCAGCGGGGGGATCAGCGGTTTTGGGCCCGGTAGCGGTCGGGACTCACCGGGGCGGGCAGTGCCGCTCGGCGGCGCCGTTGCGTCCCGCCGGGCCGGCGGGGGACAGGGAGTGCGCGCGGGGCCGGGCGGGCGAGGCCTCGGAAGCGGTGCCGGGGGAGCGGCGGCCGGCGGGGCCGGTGCGGTAGCAGAGCGCGGCCACCGCCCCCCCGTAGGCGCGCCAGGCCAGGCGGACGCCTAGCAGGCTGATGCCCAGCCAGAGCAGCAGCAGCTGGCACAGCGCGGCCCGCACGTCCTGTGCCGCCCACTCGGCAGCCAGCTCCCGGCCCAGCGCGGCCAGCGCCCGCCACGGCGGCTGCCAGCCCGCCGCCACCGCCGCCATGGCCGCGGGGTACCGGGGGCGAGGCTACCGGAGGGGGCGGTGCCTCCGTCGGCGCGGGGTACCGGGGCGGTGCTACCGGAGGGGGAGGAGCCTCTGCCCGCCAGCCCGCCCTCTGCCTCCCCAGCGCGGCGCGGCGGGCGGAGCCTCCTCGTCCCGCCCCTCTGCCTGCGCTGTGGCTGCGCGGTCTCGGGCTGCGCCGTCAGGGCCGTGGCCTTGCGGGAATGGCTCCTCCCCGGGCGGGGCGGAGGGTCAGTCGGTGGGCGGAGCTGTCATGGCGGGAAGCGCAGAGGAGTCGCGGTACTCGCGGCAGCTGTGCGTGCGGGGACCTGCACCGTGGACGGGAGCGGCACAGGAGCGGAATAGGGGTGGGGACGGGGCGCGAGGCAGCGGTGCCGGCCCCCGCTGACGGTCCCCGCCCGTACCCGCAGGTACGTGCTCGGCGGCGGCGCGGGGCGGCTGCCCGGGGCGGTGGTGCTGGTGTCGGGGCTGCGCGGGACCGGAGCGCAGGTGGCGACGGCTCTGGTGCTGGCGGGGACCGGGCGCGTCGTCCTGCACGACCGCGGTGTCGCCTGCACCGCCGACCGCACCCATCAGGTACCGGCGGGGCCGGGCGGGGCTGCTGGTGACAGGTGCGGGTGAGGGTTCACTGTAACAGATACAGGTGAGGATCTCATAACAGAAACTAGTGAGAATGCCGGTAGTGAGTACGGATATGGGTGGGGATCCTGATAATAGGTACAGGCAGGAGTCCCAGTAACAGGTGGAGGTATGGGTGGGTGTCCCGGTAATGAGTATGGGTATGGGCACAGGTCCCACGGTGCAGGTATGGATGAGGGGCTCCATAATGTGTATAGGTCCTGGTAATGGGTACAGACTCAGGTGGGGCTGCCAGTACTAGATACGAGTATGGATGGGGATCCCCGATAATCGGTACAGACGGCAATCCCAGTAACAGGTACAGGTATGGATGGGAAGGCCCTATAATTTATAGAGGCACAGACAGGGGTCATGGTACAGATGCAGACTCAGGTGGCAGTCCCGGTACCAGGTACCAATGGGAGTGGAGGTCACAGTAATGGGTGCAGGTGCAGTTGGGGTATGGGTATACCTGTTTGCAGGTATGGGTATGGGGTGAGGAGCTCCCACTAACAGGTCAAGTTGGGGGTCCTGGTAAGGCACAGGGTGCCCTTCATGGTGACAGGTAGGGTCCTTAGCAGAGGCCCCCTCACCAGTGCAGACAGGGCCTGTGAAGCACCTCACAGTGGTGAGCTGCACCCCAGACCCACGGGGTGCCCCACCATGTGTCCACCCTGCAGTTCCTCCTGGGGGAGAGTGATCTGGGCCAGAACCGTGCTGAGGCATCCCAGCGGGCCCTGGCTGAGTTAAACCCTCTTGTGGTGGTTGAGGCTCACACCGGGGAGCTGTCGGAGGCCTTCCTTGCCTCCTTCCAGGTGAGCCTGCATCCCTGCACCATGGGGACCCCCTGGGATGGCAGCGCTCACTGACAGACCTGGCACAGGTGGTGGTGCTGACTGAGTCCCCACTGGAGGAGCAGCTCCGCGTTGGAGACTTCTGCCATGCCCGGGGCATCTGCTTCATCGTGGCTGACGCCAAGGGGCTGGCAGGGTAAGGGGTCTCATGGGGTCTCAAGAGCCCCCAGCCTTGCACTGTTGTCATGTCCCCATTGCGCTGGCAGGGCTGCTTGGCCCAGGCAGAACCTGGCAGTGCTGGGGCGGCTTGGTGGGGCACCTCCTCTGGCAAAACCCATTGGTCCTCTCCAGGCAGCTGTTCTGTGACTTCGGGGAGCGCTTTGTCATTGATGACCAAGCAGAAGGGGATCCAGTGTGTGCTGCTGTGCAGCACATCTCCCAGGTAGAAGGGAGGACAGCCCCTGCAGGGTCCCCCAAAATGTTGTGGCCTCCTCCACTGGCTCTATGCCACCCTAGTCCAGTGCCCCACTCTCATATAGCCTTCCCCTCCTCAGGGCAACCCAGGAGTGGTGACATGCATGGGGCCAGAAGACAGCCATGGCCGCTTCTTCCATGATGGTGACCTGGTGACATTTTCTGGTGTGCAGGGGATGACAGAGCTGAATGGCCAGGAGCCCATCCCTGTGCAAGTGCTGGGTGAGACCTCTGGTGCATCCCAGCTTCCCTAGCTAAGGGTTGAGGAACTCACTGGGTCCTTGGTGGTTACCATGATGTGACATCCCTGCTGCTTTTGTCCCCAGATGGCTTCAGGCTGGAGATTGGTGACACCAGCTCCTTTGCGCCCTACCGCTGTGGGGGCCTGGTTTTGCAAGTGAAACAGCCCCAGGAGCATTCCCATGTAAATCCCCCTCAGCCTCATGGTGCTGCCACCCGGGCCAGGGCACTGCTGTGTCATGCCGGACCCCAGGGAAGCACTTACCCAATCCCTGGTGCTGTGCTGGCAGGAGCCCCTGCGCCAGGCACTGGAGGAGCCCAAAATCTGGACAACAAGTCCCGAGGAACTGCCATGCAGCCGCAGCCTGCACGCTGCCTTCCAGGCCCTTCACGCTTTCCGCAGGGAGCAGGGCCGCCTGCCCCGGCCCAGAGTGCTGGTGAGTCCCTATCCTTCCCCTGCCTGGCCCTGCTGACCCCTACCACCCTGCTGGAGGCTGCCCTCTCCCTTCTGCCTGCAGGAGGATGCCGAGCAGGTGCTTGAGCTGGCGCGGAGCCTGGGAGCACAGCGGGGTCCCCTGGATGAGGACCTCATACGTGCCTTTGCCAGTGTGAGCGCTGGGGACCTGTGCCCCGTTGCCGCCGTCGTCGGGGCGCTGGCGGCACAGGAGGTGCTGAAGGTGAGCGGGGCGGCGTCCCGCTGGCCATGGCTGTCGGTGGCATGATGACCACGAGAGGGCACTTGCTGCCTGCTTGGGGACGCCGGGTCCGGCAGCAGGGCTGGGGTGCCGTACTGGGGAACAACCCGCTGGCCACCAGCTGACGGGCTGTTCGCCCCAGGCCATCACTAGGAAGTTCCTGCCCCTGGACCAGTGGCTGTACTTCGACGCCCTGGAGTGCCTGGCGCTGGCAGGGGCTGCGCAGCTGACAGAGATGGACTGTGCCCCGGTGAGACCCTGTATACAGCCTTTCCCGGCTACCTGGGGTGCCGTGGCTGCTGTGCTTACACAGCTCCTTCTCTCGGCAGAGAGGCTCTCGCTACGATGGCCAGATTGCCATTTTCGGGGCCAATTTCCAGGAGAAGCTGGGCCACCAGAAGTACCTGGTGGTGAGTGGGCAGAGGGAGGTTGCAGGGCATCCGACCAGCAAGCGGAGAGCTGCAGTGACTCTGCCCTGGCAGGTGGGAGCTGGTGCCATTGGCTGCGAGCTGCTGAAAAACTTTGCCATGATGGGGCTGGCGGCAGGGCCAGATGGGGAACTCATCGTCACCGACATGGACACTGTTGCCCTCTCCAATCTCCATCGGCAGCTTCTTTACCGCTCAGCAGATATATCGGTGAGGCAGTGTGAGGCATGGGCTGAGCTCCCCCCAAAGGGCATCTTGGCTGTCCTGGGGGCTCCCCAGGGCTGAGGGAGTGCTGCCCACCTGCTCTCTGCCCTGGCAGGAGCCAAAGTCGGTGGTGGCCGCAGCAGCTGTGCAGCGCATGAACCCTGATGTCAGAGTGACAGCTCACCAGAACCAGGTGGGACCTGCCACTGAGATGCTCTATGGGGACAACTTCTTCCGGCACCTGGACGGTGTTGCCAGTGCTCTGGACACATTAGAGGCCTGTGAGTGCCACGAAGGGCAAAGGGGCCAAGCCCCTGGACATGCTCCCTGGGTCCTCAGCACCCCTGGCTCCCTTCAGGTGCCTATTTGGAGAGCCGCTGTTTCCGCTGCCGCACACCGCTGCTGGACTCAGGCACAGAGGGGATGCAGGGGAACGTGCTGCCCATGGTACCTTTCCTGACCAAGCCTCTGGTGCCAGCCAGCACCCCCAGGGATGGCACCTTCCACCTCTGCACCCTGCGGTACTTCCCCCGCACCATCCAGCACACACTGCAGGTAAGCTGAGCGGCCCTGGCCACATCAGCCAGTGAGGACGCAACGGGACCTTTGTCTTCCTTCCCCATTTCCCCTCCAGTGGTGGGCCACAGGCAGGATACGGCCCCAGCTGCTTCCTGCTGGCAGTCTGATTGCTGCTGCTGGCCCTGCCAGAGCCTCCCCCTCCCCCTGGGCTTGGGGGCATAAGGGGGAGGTTCTAGTGCTCAGCACCAGTTCCCCCTCCGCAGTGGGCCCGTGATGAGTTTGAGGGGCTTTTCCGGCTGCCTGCAGAGCAAGTCAACCAGTTCATCGAGTGAGTAGGCTTTGGGGGCAGTGACGCTGGGAGAGGAGCTTCCAGCTCTGTCAGAGCACTGCGGGGAATGGGGAGAGGGTGCCAGACTGCCACATCCCAGCCAGGTGTCTCACAGGATTGCTCTCAGGCCAGCATCAGCAGTGCCTGGTTTTGCAGGGACCCAGCTTTCCTGGAGCAGCTGCCATCGGGGAAGGTCCTGGAGCAGGTACAGGACAGCTTGCGGGAGCAGCCGCAGAACTGGCAGGACTGTGTGCTCTGGGCTCGCCAGCACTGGCAGAGCTGCTACCATGATGCCATCCTCCAGCTGCTGCACATCTACCCTCCGGAGCATGTGAGCCCACTCCCCATGGGGTGGGCACCCCCTGCACCCCCTTCCCTCCACCAACCACCTCGCTGAAGTCAGGGGCACACATCCTTGGGCCTGACTCTTCTCTCCCTGTGCCAGGAAACCAGCCCGGGTGTCCCCTTCTGGGCAGGGGACAGGAGCTGTCCCCATCCACTGACATTCAACCCTGACAATGTGAGTGCAGGGAGAGCTGGGGGGTCCCACATGGGAATGGTATGGGCACAGAGAGAGCCAAGCCTTTGCTGGGGGAACAGGGAATACTGAATTGTAGTTGTGCTTCATCTGCCACAGCCTGTGCAGGGCTGCCAGGTCCTGGGCTGGGTCTGTCCCTGTCCCCCAGCCAGTGAGGGCACTGCTGGGCGCAGCATGCATGTGCTCTGCAGCCAGAGGAGGAGGAGAGTGTCCTCCAGCTCCACTTTGGGGCAAAGCCAGGCAGTTCTACCAGCTCGGGGCAGTGCTGATAGCCCTTGGCTGTGTGGGACCACCCCAGCAAGGCACCCCATGGCCACCCCCATTGTGCCTCACAGGACACCCACCTGGACTATGTTCTGGCCGCTGCCGACCTCTTTGCCCAAGCACACAGGGTGCCACCATGCAGAGACCGGGTGACCATCCAGGCCATCCTGCGCAGTGTGGTCCTGCCACCCTTTGCACCCCAGGAAGGGCACCAGATCCCCCTCACAGAGGATCCCACAGAGGAGGCACAGGTTCCCACAGGTGAGGTTCCCTGAGGTTTCCAGGCGTGTTCCCAGATCTAGCCTGGTGGTGGTGTGGCTGTGGCATCTCGTCCCTGCTCCAGCACCCAGGAGAACCCAGACCAAAGTGGGGGCATCCCTGCAGTGCTGCAGTGCAGGGATATCAGCCCAGGGCTGCCTGTGCCCCCAGATCGCAGGCAGCTGACAAAGCTAACCGAGGAGCTGGCACGGTGGAGACAGGAGCTGCTGGGGGGTGAGGAGGCACAAGCACCCCTGATGGAGCCCATCCACTTTGACAAGGTACCAGAGCCAGGCAGGTGGCCCTGCTCAGCTTAGGACTTTGATGTGCCTATGGGATGCAAATGTCCCCACACTATTCCCTACAGGACAACGATATCCACATAGACTTTATCACTGCAGCATCCAACCTGCGTGCAGAGAACTATGGCATCCCCCCTGCCAACCGGCTGACGGTGAGAGGGGCAGCCTGTGGGGTCAGGAGTCTGTCCTGTGTAGGACAGCTGGTGATGCTTCTCCTGTTCTCAGAGCAAGCGGATTTCCGGGCGGATTGTGCCCGCCATCATCACCACTACGGCAGCCGTGGCCGGGCTGGCGTGCCTGGAGGTCTACAAGCTGGTGTGGGGGTGCCAGGACCTCAGCTGCTACCGCAACAGTGACATCAGCCTGTCCGACTGCCTGCTGCACCGTGTCCAGCCCCTGCCACCCCCCACCTACTTGGTAGGACCCTCTTCTTTGGGACAGTGCAGGTGGGGGACACCCAGGGGCCAGTAGCATCCACTGTGGGACAATGTCAGGGGGACCCAGGAGAAAGGAGGTGGTCATACAGCAAGGGTAGCCCTGGCCATACCACCACAGAAATGGATCTGGGTGCCAGGCAGTGAGGAACCAGCTCCTTCCCTGGCTACCCCCCAGCACTGAGGTGCTGCCACTGTCCCACTTGCCCAGCTTCAGGCCCAACCGTGATGCTCTGGGGTGCCCCATGGCGGGCCCCACACTGAGCCCCACAGCCAGGGGCGGGAGGCTGCTGCAGCCACACACATCTGGCTTATGGAAACCAGCTGCGGCAGCCAGAGAGCAGCTGGCACCGGGCCGGGAAGGGCTGCCCGGGGGAGCGGGGCCGGGGGTCCCGGCGGTGGGGAACCAGGGAGGGAGAGCGGGGGCGGGGGCAGGCCCAGATTGAGACCGTCTGGGCTATAGAGGCCCCTTTGTCTGGGGGTTTATGGCGTGCAAGGCAGCCCTTCCGGCACGGCAGGAAGCGCCGATTGGAACCAGATTGGCCCGGGGGGCCCAGGGCCGGGGGCAGGAAGAGGGGGAGGGAGGCGACTCCACCGCCTTGTGCCGGCTCCAGCACCACTTCGGGCTGATGGCTGCCCCACGGCCTCCTCGAGCCCCATGCCCTGTGCCATCTTGGCTGTAGTGCCCCTGGGTTGGCACCAACCCTGGATGGAGGATGCTGCTGGGTCTGACCATACCCTCAGGTGCCCACAGCAGCACCGAGCACCTCCATGTCCCAGGGCGAGGACACCTGGCGTGACATTTCACACCCAGCTGCTTGGCTATGGTGGGAACACATCCCCAAGGTCTGATTGGCGTGACCTATGTCCCCACAGGGACCTGGGGAGTGCGCATTGGAGGCCAGTCTTGTCCAGAGGGATATGCTTCCCAGGGCCAGAGGGGTGCACTTTGGTGGTGCAGGGCCAGGCCATGGCATTCCCTCTGTGCAGGGCAGTTGCCGGCCTGGTGAGGATGGAGTTAAGCCCTTCTCTCCCCCAGTGGGATAAGTGCAGGCAGCAGAAGGCGGAGGTGAAAAGGCAGCAGAAAGCAGAAGGGAGAGTGACCAGGTGTGAACACCCCTCCCGAGTGGGGCCAGGGCCAGGCGGGCAGTGCTGGTGCTGCCTGCGGCGAGGGCAGATGGCCGGGTAGCCCTGCCAGACGGTGCGGGGCTGTGTCCGGCACTCGGCCCCGGGCTTGGCGCCATGCTGGCCTCCTTGGGCCGGAGCAGGGGTCGTGGGGCCGCAGGCATGAGAAGAGGTGATTGTGTGGGGCTGGGCAGCACTTCAATGGCCTTTTGTGTGCCTGTCCTGGCCTGGGGCTAGGGGCAGTGCCAGCCCCACACTGACACTGACCCCTGAAGTGGACCCCAGCAGTGCTGAGGGGACAGCTGTGTCGTGCACTGCCCCTAGATCACCATGGTGTCCCCATCACCCTGCCCTCTGGCTGGTCCCTTTGCCTGCCCTGATGTCCCCCAGTCCTTGTGCTGCACCAGTCCCTGCCCCATGGGGCTGGGCAACCAGGATATGGGGTGCCAGTGCTGGCTGCTACCCCCTGGCAGTATGGTGGGCAGAAGTGGAGCTGCTGGGACCGGCTGGAGATGCGGGCAGTCAGCGCAGATGGGCAGGCAATGACAGTGCAGGAGCTGCTGGACTGGCTGCAGGTGAGCCTAGCACTGGCAGCAATCAGCCAGGTCACTCTGGGGGATGCAGGGCCAGATCCTGACACCCATCTCTTGCAGAAGACACACGGCTGGACTGTGACCATGCTCCTGTGTGGTGACACCGTGCTCTATGACAGCAAGGCAGATGAAGAGACACGGGCCCGGCAGCAGGCGCAGAGGTAGGTCTCTGGCTCCAGGGCCCAATCCTGCCCCGGGGGGGGCTTCCAGCCCCCACTGCCTCAATCCTGAGCCACTCCAGCTGCAGTGCAGCTCCCAGCCAGCTGCTGGATAAACATCCTGCCGGCAGCACTTCCCGTGGCAGGACCCCTGCCCGGCCCCTGCTGTCGGCCCCTGCATCCCACCAGCCTGGCCGGACACCCCTGAGGGGCCCAAGGCAACCCCAGGGCACCCAGCCAGCCTTGGGGGACAAGCCAGTGCCCCAAAAACCCCCTTTCCCTGCTACAGGTTATCGGAGAACTTGGAGGATGGGGGGATGCTGCAGCAGCAGTACCTGGAGTTGCTGTATACATGCGAAGGAGAGGATGCTGAGGCTGAAGATAACCGTCCCCCTCTCCTGTGCTACCTACCCTGAGCAAGGGGCCGGCACCTTCTGCCCCATGCAATAAAAGCTGCAGGCTGCATTGGCCCTCGTTGCAAAAACTCCCTGCTTGCCCCTGCCCAGAGATGGGGTGTAGGAACCCCCTTTGATAAACTCTGCTGGGCCCAGACCGTACAAAACGGGGGTTTATTTACAGGGTGGGGGTGCAGGCGGCAGCAGCAGGGCTAAATGTAGCCGATAACGTCGTTGCAGATGATGGGCTGGCGGCTGCGGCTGTTCATCAGGGCAGTGAAGCGGTGGAAGTCCGTGGCCAGCTGGGCGATGTTGCTGTGAGACTGATGGAAACAGGCGCCCTTGGGCTGTCCCCCCAGCCCCAGCGGACAGGAGAAACGCTTGGTGCCATCGCGGCCCCCCGGGCGGGCACCGTCGGCCCCCCGGGGCCGGGCCATGTTAGCCAGCTTACGGCGTACGTTGCCCGAGAGGCTGAGCAGGAAGGCGGGGGGCTTGGCCAACCGACGGGAGGGCTCGGCAGGGGCTCGGCGACGCGGTTCGGCGCCCACCTCGGGCAAGTCCATCCAGTTCTCCACCAGGTCGGCGAAGCAGTTGTCGCCTAGCACCAGGGGCTGCCGATTCCGGCTCTGTGACAGCAGTGCTACGGTCCAGTCCTGCGTGTCGGCGGGCTCCAGCGCCCGCCACTGCTCCAGGCAGGCGTCCGAGGTGGATTTGGGGCGGACACGGCGGGCGGGGGCGGGCGGTGGGGCGGCAGGGCCGGCAGAGAGCCGGTGTGCCCTCTGGCAGGGCAGCAGATGCCGGCGCCGCACGGGCACCTCCTCTTCCCTCCACGTGCCCCCCGACGCCTCCGAGTACCCCGAGTCGAACTCCAGGCTGCGCTCGCTGGCCGGGGGGGAGCGAGCGGCCGGGCCTCCCCCCTCCTCTTCCTCGCCACCTGGGTCCAGGCTGCAGGCCGAGTCCGCCGCAGAGCCGGGGCGCGGGGCACGGGGGGCCGGCCCGGGAGCCCTTCCGGGGTGGTGCGGCGCCTGCCGTGTGCCGTGCATGTGCGCCCGCGGCGTCGGCCCTGCGTCGCGCCGGCACCACTGGAGGGAAAGGGCACGTCAGCACGGTTGTCCCCACTGCCCCCCGCCAGCACCGCGATCCCCCGTCCCACCCTCCCCGGCACCCCGCGCCTCCCCGCCCCGGCTCGGTGGGGGCTTCGCTGGCGCAATGGGCGTGCAGCAGGGTGCGGAGAGCGGGGCTCAGGTCCCGGCTTGCCTGCAGCCCCGGGCCCCGCTTTCCTGCGGCTCCTGCACGGAGCCGGCCGGCGTGCAGCGGCTTGTCGGGTGAGCAAGCAGGCACCCAGCCCCGGCCGTGCCTGCGGGAAATGACAGAGGGCCACGGCACGTAGGAGCGGGCGCCCCACTGCCCCCCCGACAGCCCCTCGAGTGCTCCCGTTCCGGTGGGGAGGCAACCGGGAGACCCCTCCGGCAGAGTCCCACTGGGTGGCACGGGGCCAGCGGCAGCCCCAGGGCACCCGCGGGTGCTGGGGTGGGGCTCTCCCCCCGTGCGTTGGCAGGGCCACCCACCCACCCCGTGCCCTCCAGCTGGGGACACCCCAGGTGACGTCAGGGTGCAGCCAGGCCTGCGCCCAAGGCCCGGGCCCCCCAAACGCCGGGGAGTACAGAGGGCCAAGGCAGCCAGGGCTGAACGGAGCATGGCCGGGCGGGCGCTGGAAGGGACTCCTGGCTCCCGCAGCCGGGCCGCTCCTCGCTCTTGAATTTCTATTGTCTGAACCCAAAAGCAGGGTGTTACGTCCGCTTTCCTTTCTGCGCTGGAGTCGCGGGAAGCTGAGTGTGCAGGAGGGATTGCTTCCAGGACTGATAATTCTCTCCCCTCTGGCTGGCCCTGACAGAGCCGCTGGCAGGATTGTCCTTGTCCCTGTCCACGTCCCCGGCCCAGTCCCTGTTGCCCTCCCCGGTGGCTGGGACCCTCTCATCCAGCCCGAGTGGCAATGTGCCACCACTCCGAGCCGCCCAGTCCCGCCGCTGGCCGGGAACACTGGGGCAGCCGGTTGTAGGGTGCTAGGTAAGCATGTGGCAGGCCCAGGAGAGCCGAAGGGCCACCCTGTCATCGCCGTCCCTCGGGGCAGCCCAGGTGGGTGGCTGGGCGGCAGCTCCGGGGGGACGGTGCAGCTTACCCCTTGACAGCTGGACACTGTGGCCGCTGGCCACCCGTGCCCCCAAACCTCCAATGTCCCCACCGGGCACCCAAGTCCCCCGCACCTCCTTGGCCTCGCGTGTAATGTCACGGCACTGATGTCACCGACAGCGCCCGGACGTCACGGCACTGTCGGGGCGGCGGGGCGCGGGCACGGTGGTCCCATCCCGTCCCGTTCTGTCCCATTCCCTCCCCGTGCCCGTGGCGGCACTCACCCGGTCGGCGCCGAGCTCGTCCGGGCGGGCGTTGTGCATGCCCGGTCCTGCTCCCCCGGAGCCGCTCCCGGCCCCGCTCCCAGTGCCGCCGGTGGCGGAGCAGCAGCAGCAGCAACAGCGGACAGAGCGCCCGGCCGTGCCTGCCGCCTCCCGGCCCTGCCCGGCGGCCCCGCCCCGCCCCGACCCGGCCAATGGGGCCGCCGTAACGTGAGCCCGGCCCGCACCGGCACCGGCACCGCCGCCCCGGGGCCCCGCCCCGCCCACGGACCCCTCCCTGCCGCCCCAGGGCCCCGCGCCGGGCACCAGCCGGGCACCGCCGGGCCAGGCGGGATCCGTGTCCCGCCGGCAGCACCGCAGCCCCGCGGGGTCCCGGGGCCCGGTATGCCCCGGCGGGAAGCAGGACAGCCCCAGTACAGGGGCCCCGTGGAGGCACCCGCCGCCGGCACCCCCCGCCACCGGGCTGCCAGAGCCGGGCTGTGCGCTGGAGGAGGGAAGGGAAGAGTGACCCTGGCCGCAGCGCCCGTTAATTGGGAACTAATAGAGCGTAATGGCTATTAATGGGGATCCCGGGAGAAGCGGCGCTGGTTTGCAAATGAACGAGAACACGGCCAAAAATTACCTCCCAGCTAATTTTCCCGGTTCCCGAGCGTGCCGCGTGGTGAGGCAGCGTGGGGTGGCAGCCAAACCCCACGGAGCTGCGAGTGGCGAGGGGCTGGGAGCGGCGGCGTGCAGAGCTGGGGGCACTGCCGCCGTGCCTTGTCCCTCCCCTGCCCGGTCACCACGGGTGGGGATGGACGACGTGACGCCAGGCCAGGGTGGTGCCCAGCACCCCTGGCAACCGGCTGCAGCTTGTCCCAAACACCCAGCGAGCCATGGGCATGCACGGACACCTCACCTTCCTCCTCCTCAGCCTCTATGCCCCAGGTAGGTGCTTCAAGGTCACAGTGTCAGGGGCCCCCTTTGCCAGACCCTGGGTGGATGACCCTGCGTGAGGAGGGGGACAGGGGAAAGGCTCTCCTCGGTTGCCTTCACATGCCTGGGGCTGACGCCAGGAAGGGTATAGGGACTGGCAGCTGCCTGGCTGGGTTGAAGCATGGAGAGGGCATCACTGCAGTGTCCACAGGGCATTGCCAGGGTGTCCTCAGGGAGTCTTCAGCATTGCCAGGATGTTACTGGGGTATCTTAAGGGCATCACCGTGGCATATCCACTGTCCCACCACTGGGACTTCTTCAGAGCATCACAGAGGGAATTCTGGGGTCCCCCAGGGGAATTACTGGGGCACGCCTGGCAGGCTGAGGTGACACTCTCCTCCTTGCAGGGACTTTCATCAGAGCAACAGGTAAGAGTATGATGCCCTGGGCCCTGCTGTGCCTGACAGGAAGACCTGTGCCTGCATGGGTGCTTAGGTGCGGGAGCAGAGCTCCATAAGCACAGCTGGATGAGCCATCAGTGGTCCCTGGGGTCTCCCACCAGTCCTGCCTGACTTTCAACATGTGGTGACCCTGAGTGAGGACACAGTGCCAGGCACCCCTGTGGCCGAGGTGACCGTGTCCTGCAGCAACTCAAGTAGAAGCCCCAATGTCACCCTGGACAGCACTGAGCCCAACCACCCCTTCAACCCCATCGCCATCAGTTCTGACCCCACGGATGCCACCATGTTCCGGGCAGAGGTGCGGCTGAGGAGCAGGGAGTAGGGCAGGAGCCCGCAGGCACCCTGCTGAGTGATATGTCCCCCATGGCAGGTGACACTGCGTGCTGGTGCAGAGCTCGATGCCCGCCAGGTGCCCCTGTACCCACTGATCCTGCGTGCTGCTTGTCCTGGTGAGGACGAGGTGGAAGAGTGGCTCTTTGTCCGGGTGACAGCAGGGCAGGTACTGCACTGTGACATCCCCCTTGCCAGCGCAGGTAGGAGCCAGGGGCACAGGAGAGTGGGGGCAGTGGGTGCCAGCCAGCACCAAGCTCCCACAGCCGTGTTGTGCTCCAGAGGGTGATGTGGTGCAGGTTCCTGTAGATGTGGCGCCCCGGACACGCCTGTATGCAGTGCTGCCACAGTTTGGTGGGCTGACGGTGAGTGGCAGCTCCCCAGGGGCCCACACCCCCACAGAAGGGCGCAGCCTTGGGGACAGCAGAAGCCCGGCTGTGGAGGAGTGGGTCAGGGTTTCCCATCACCCTTCTCTCTGCAGTTCAGGCTCCGAAACCACAACACACCGCTCACGCTCACCCGCCAGGGGTTGGTGCTGGCACCTGACAATGGTTTTGACCCCAGCAAGGACACCCAGGTGGGCACTAGCAGCCCCTGGCTGGTGGCAGCCACCTCCCAGTCCACTGGGGCTTAGTGCCTCACTGGCACTGCCACTCCACATCCTTCTCTTTCCATTAGGCTCCTGTCTCCCCCTGGACCCTGGAGTGCTCCAGCCCTGTCCGTATCCCCTTCTGCATCTCAAGTCCTGTCCCTATCCTCATCCCTATCCCAATCTCTATTCCTGCCCATTCTAGTCTCCAGCTCATACTCATCTCCATCTCCACCCCACTTTTCACCTCTGTTCCTACTCCAAGGCCCATTCTCATCCCTTGCCCCCTCTCCTTTGTCTCTGTCCTTGTTCCCATCCCATTGCTATTCCTGTCCCTGTCTCTATTACTATTCTCATCCCTATCCCTGTCCCATCCCCGTTGTTGTTTCCACTTGGGGCTGTCCCACAGCTGCTCTGGTGCTGTCCCACAGATATTCAGGTTGGAGATTGAGGTGATGGATCGTCATGGGCACAACTGCAGCAGGGCTGTAAGGGTGAAGGTGCTGCCGTCACGCCGTCCCCGTGTCATCTTCCCGTGAGTGGGGTTGGGCCAGGTGAAGGGTGCTGGTGGCACCAGGCCATGCCACATTGCCCACCTTGCATGCAGCGAGCCACACCAGGCTGTGATGGTGACAGAAGGCATTGGCCCCTGGGAGGTGGTCACACAGGTCCATGCCAGAGGTGATAATGTCCACTATGCCATCCTCGCTCCTGTGGCACCTGCACTCTTCACCATCGATGAGGGTGAGCAGTATGTCAGGGGTCCCCACAGACACCCTGTCCCTGTGCCCAGTGCAAGGCCATGCCTCCTCCTGCAGTGACAGGTGAGATCCGCAGCACCCGCCGGCTGGAGCTGATCCGTGCCCACCTCCTCATCCGGGCTTACAATGCACTGCACCCCGATGACCACGCCACCATCACAGTCAACATCACCGTGCAGGGGACAGACCATCGGGCACCAAGATGTGTCCCAGCCATCATTGTGTATGGTTCAGGGGAGAGTGGGGTGCATGGGACTCTGCTGCACCCGGGACATGGGGCAGAGGCTGAGCTGCTGGCTTCCCTGCCGCAGGTCCCAGGTGCATGAGACGGTGTCCCCCGGTGACACCTTGGTGACACTGAGGTGCACTGACTCCACCAGCACTGATGGGTGTCTGCACTATGCTCTCGAGGGACCTCCCTCCTCCCTCTCCCGCTTCTGCATGGAGGGGCCACAGCTGAAGGTGAGCAAGGCCATGGGCAGTGCCCAGGTGGATAGCAAGTCCAGACCCTGGGGAGCCCAGTGGGACAAGTGGGACCCTGTGACATGTGCTGTCATGCCAGGTTCTGGGTGAGGGCTCTTCAGGGCTTCCTGCTCCCCAAGGCCTGCTTGTTCTCCTCCCTGGCTCCCTCCTGCTCCCCTGGCATCACAGCCTTTTGGGACACACTGGCTTCGCGGGATACTCTGCCTTTGCAGGGCATCTTAGCTTTGCTGAGCACCTCAGTTCTGCCTGACACTCCTCTCCTGGCTTAACAGGTCAACACCACCCTGGACTATGACTCGGAGGCTGTGGCTGCTCTGGGCTTCCAGTTCACGGCCACCATTGTGGTGACAGTGGGAGGGAAGCCCCTACAGAGCAGTGAGTGCCCATGTCCCTGGGATGGGAAAAGCCCTTTTCCAATCCCAAAATCAGCAGATCACAGAGGAAACATTCCTCCCTTGCTGCCCCAGATATGTTCCCATGTCACCCAGCCTGGCACGGGCTGTGGGGTGGTGCCAGTATGGCTGAGCTATTGTGTGCCACACAGCCCGTGTGCCTGTGCTTGTGACGGTGACACCTGTCAATGAATTCAGACCAGTGTGCCCCAACGGTGCCACCTTCACCGTGCCAGAGACAGCAGCTTTCGGAAGCATCGTGGGGCGTGTGGCTGGCACTGATCGCGACTACCCACAAGACAGCCTTGAGTACAGCCTGGAGGGAGGGTCTGGCCCTGCACAGCCCTTCTCCATCGACAGGCACACTGGTGAGCATCCAGTCCCTTCTCCAGCCTGTGCCACACCCCATGGCACCTGCTGGTTCCCAGCAGCTCGTGCTGCCCCACAGGTGAGATCCGTGTGGTGGGACCCCTGGACTCCCAGCAGCAGAAGAGCTACAGGCTGCTGGTGCGGCTGACGGACACCCACAATGACCTGGACCTAAGGAACAGGCAGAGCTGCTGGTGTAACGTGTCCGTTCGCCTGCAGGTGCAAGGGCAGCCTGTTCTGTGAGCTGTGGTGGGTGCAAGCACTGTGGGTGCCCTACAGCTTCCCCCTGCTCCCAGCAGGCTGTGCTGGACCAGGTGCCAGTGTGCATCCCTGAGGTGCAGGAGCTGCGGATCACGGCTGGGTCCCCAGGCAGCCGCCAGCCTGTCACCCACCTGGGGTGCCGCAGCAGCCTTGACAGTACCGTGCTGACATACACCATTGTTGGAGGTGAGGAGTTGCCAAGCCACGGCACAAACCAGCCCTTGCCATAGTGTGGCACTGAGCCGACCCTTTCATCCAGGCAACGAGGATGGGCGCTTTCGACTGGAAGGGAACAGGCTTGTCTACCTCGCCGATAATGGAGCAGAGTCCCGCACCTTTGTCCTACTGGTGGAGGTGTGGAGTGGCTCTGGTGCCCGCCACCGCAGCACCGTGGTGGCACTGGTGGTGCACGTTACCCCCTGGAGCATCCCAGTGCCACCCAGCACCACCACCCAACACACGGTGAGCAGAGCCCATCGGCCAGGTGATGCTCCAGGGTCCATCAAACTTCCCATGCTCCCTCACCCCACTGCTCTCACAGACGCTGCAGAAGGAGCCACTGGTTGTCACACGGACAGAGGCTGTGTGGCACCCGCCGGCCTGGTTTGTGGCAGTGCTGACCATCTCTGGTGCCCTGCTGCTGGCCGCCCTGGGCTGCACGGCCCGGAACCTGCTATGCAGGTGAGCCCCGGCCTGCTGCATGGCATGGAACACTGAGCAAGACTAGGGGTTCACACCTGCCTTCTGCTCCTTCCACAGCAACCGGGGCCCTGGCAAGCTGTTCCTGAGCAAGAGGTGAGTGCTATGTGGCCAGGGTGCTTGTACTTGCAATTGTACTGTCCTTTCAGGTAGCCAGGGGGACACAGCACAGGGGGGATGTTTAATGTACCCTGCATTTGGCCATGGTTTGCTGTCCCAGGGAGCCATCTCTGCCCAGGGCAAGGGCACAGCCCTGATGGGAGCTATGGGAGCAGAGAGAGTGATTTGGCCAGTAATGTCAGCGGCCAGGCTGGGACACAAACTCTGCAGTGGACAGGGTGAGATGGCACAGTGTTGGTGCAGATGCCTGCTGCAAGGCTGGGTCCCGACACCAGGGCTGAAGTCACTGGGAAGCCTCTGCTGGACAGACATGAGCCCATTTGTCAGGGAAAGCTCCCAGAGAGGAGGTGAGCAAGCTGCTCAGCCCCCCGGAGGATCAATGATGGTGACAGGTGACAGACGAGAGAGCCTCAGGAGATTCTAGACCAGCCTGTGTGAAGTGTCTGCACAGCAAGGAGGAGTCATGCAAGCCCTCGGGCAGTATAACAGCCACCTCCAGTGGCATAACTGCCCAAGGTGATGCACAGCCGGATCCAGGGTCATTGGTGAGGCTGGGGACACAGTGCTTGGTGGAACTGCGGCTGTAGTGACCATGCAAGGGAGAAGACTCAGGCTCAGCCCCTGCAGGTGGTTTTGGCAGCAGGGAGACCCAGAGCTACAGCTCTCCCAGCACAGCATCCTCCAAGCACAAGAGTGGTGTGTGTCAGCACATGGGGAAACAAGCGGATGTGGTGGCAGACCTGCTTGGTGATCTCAGGCACTGGTGAGAGGTGGTGGTGCTTGGGGGAGCATGGCTTTGCCACAATCCCCTTCTGTGCCAGGGGACAATCAGGTAGGTGGATGATGGGCTCAACTGGGCACAGCTGGAAGGGCAAAGCCTGGCTGGCCACTCACTCCCAGCAGCATCTCTAAGGGTTGAGACTGGAGACCAAGCACTGACAGCATGCCGTCCCCTTGCTCTCTGCCTTCTGCAGCTCCTGGGATGTGGTGGAGCACAGCAGGGACAAGAAGGAACAGGGACATCCACATGCCAGCAGCCCTGTAAGAGTGTGCCATGGCAGCAAGGGTGGGTGGTCTGTAGGGACAGCAAGAGAAGCCCTGGGCCCCTCAAGCACTGTCTCCTGTCTCTCCTCCACACAGGGGCAGTTTGATGGCCGTGCTCAGGACCCACGTGAGTGCCCAGTCCCACAGCCCCAGTAGCCCCAACAGCAGCCTTGGGCTGTGTCACCCAGGGCAGAGGGGTCTGGGAACAGGATAGATGGGCACCAGGCTGTGCACAGGGCAGTGACTAAGTGCTGCCTCCATCTCAGGCACCGGCAGGGACTATCTCTTCAACAGCGTGACTCGGGCTCAGCACTGGATCTGAACTTGGTGAGGGGCTCCTTGTGATCCACAGCTCTACGTGGGCAGTGCTGGGTGGAGCACCGGCCACCGGCAGACACCTGGTGTGTCCCCCAAGGAGACCCATCCTTTGTGGCCAAACCTGCTGCCCATGGGGTGCAGCTGGATTCTGAGCCACCTCAGCCAGCGCAGACCTAATAAATGGTGTTAGAGATTGCACACACTGCTGTGATTGCCTTAGGGAGTCCCGTTGCTGGGCAGTGCCACTGGTGGATGTCCTGCTGTGGTGGTGATTATCACCGTCTCGTCAGTGATGTGAGTGGTGTGACCCAGGACAAGGACAGCAGCGGGCTCGGCACTGCAAAAAGTATTATGAGGGCTTTGGCCAGGTCTGCTTCGGTCACAGAAGCATCTCTGAAGCCTCTGGATGTGACCCAGCCAGGGCAGTCCTCTGCAGGGAGGTTGTCTGGGACAAGAAAACTCAGCCACGGGTAATTTTGAGAAACTTGTGCCCCGAGTCTCATGTCCCCCTCAAGCTCTGCTTTGTTCCAGCGCTCGCAGGCGCAAACGGGTGGGATGAGCAGCTGGTCGGCAGAGGGGAAGGGTTGATAATTGGGGAGAAAAGTGAATTAGCGTGGGCGCAGGTGAACGGGACGCCGCAGGAGGAGCTGGGAGCGGCGGGAGGCTTTGAAGGCGTCAGTCAGCGGGAGGTGCGAAACCGGTTATTTGAATTTCAAAAGGAGCGCGCCACGGGACGCCTCCCTGGCAGCTCCCGGGGAAATGAAGCGCTGGCGGGATAAGAGGGAAGAGACTAATTTGGGGAATAGGTGACTAAGGGGAGGGAAGGGGGACAAGGGCCAGCCGTGAAATTTCACAGTGAGAGGGGTCACCTGTGTGACTCTGCCTGAGGGGCTCTTTTGTCGTGAACTCACGGGAACCGTGACCGTTCGGGAAATAAACCCTTTATTATACCGGAGTGGTGCGTTAGCATGTCCCGTTGGCGAGACCCCGCTCGGAGAGGCAGCCGGGCAAGGCCGGGGCCACGGAGCGGCAGCCGGGGAGGTTGGGACGGCTCGGAGCGGCGGTCGGAGGGGAGTGCGGAGCCGCCCCGGGAGCTCGGGGCGGGGAGCTCTGAGTGTAGCCGGAGACCGCGGGACCGGCCGGATGTGGGCTCGGAGCGCGGAGGTGCCGGGGGTGGGCTCAGAGCGCGGAGCTCGGAGCGCGGAGGTGCCGGGGGTGGGCTCGGAGCGCGGAGGTGCCGGGGGTGGGCTCAGAGCGCTGAGCTCGGAGCGCGGAGGTGCCGGGGGTGGGCTCGGAGCGCGGAGGTGCCGGGGGTGGGCTCAGAGCGCTGAGCTCGGAGCGCGGAGGTGCCGGGGGTGGGCTCGGAGCGCGGAGCCGCAGCCCGGCGGGGCGCGCCCACCACGCGCGGGCCGCGCCCATTGGCCGAGCGTCCCCCCTTCTTCGCGGGCATCCAATGAGGCGGAGCTGCCCGCGAGGGGGCGTGGCACTGGCGGGCGTCACGTGTGCCTAACGTGCGCTGCCGTCCGCGCTCGGAAAAGGGCGGGGCGGCTCTGCGCTTGAGCGACATCAAGCTTGACCTGTCAGAGTTCAGGAAGGTCCCCCGTGAGGCGGGACTCGGGTGTAGATTGGCGCCGGGGGCGGCGGGGCGGGCTTTGGACGGCGCGGTTGCTATGACGGCCAGCGCCGGGCTCCGCCCGCTCGGGCGCCGCCATCTTGTTGTTGATTCGGGCGGCGGGGAGCGGCGGCGCTGGGGCTTCGCGTCCCGGTGTCCCGGCCGGGCAGGCAGCGCCGGCCCCGGTGAGCCGCCGTGGGCGGGGACCGGCCGGGCTGAGGGGCGGGGGGCTGAGCCGAGCGCGCTGCCATGAGGCGAGAGCCGGGTGCGGCCCCGTGAGGGGAGAGGGGGAGCACAGGTACAGCCCCGCGAGCAGCCGGGGTGAGGGGGCAGCGAGCACCAGGAGGGGTCCGTGGTGGAGGGGTCTGTGCATGGCCCCGTGAGGAGGGGCTGCGGAGAGCCCGGCACGTCCCGTGTGTGCGTGGGTGAGAGCCGGGTGCTTTCCCCTGCGGGGCCTGCCTGGGGCACGGCCGGGGCGGGGTTCCTCGGGCTGGGCAGCGCGGTGCCGGGGCAGGGCCGTGCCCAGCGGGCACAGCGAGCGTCCTTTCCCTTTGTGCCCTTCCTTCCCTTCCACAGGAGCTGCGCGCAGGAAGGAGCTCGGCAACCGCGGCGGTAACATGAAACCAACATGGTGAGGAGGCTGGTGGGGCTGGGGGCCCGTCCGTGCTGCCCCCCGACAGGGCAGGGGGGCGTGGGCTGGGTGGCCCCTTGGTGCGCTGGGTGCCCCGCTGGGGACAGCCGGAGTGCTTGGCGGTCTCCCGAGGCAGGTGTGCTCATGGGTCTGCAGACCTGGACCGAGACCAACCTTCCCCGGGGTTTCCAAGGAGGGGTTGGATTAGGGTAGGTGGTACCGACTCCTGTTCGTTTTCGAACTACTCTGAATTTAAGCTTGCCCCAGAGTCCATATTCCTTCATTTTTAAGCTCAGCATCAGCCTTCTTTTTTTTTTTTCTTTCCTGAGCAATATACTTTGGTATGTGTTGCCTTTCTCATTTCAACCTGTCTTGCTCTGTTTTTGCTCCATCTGCTTTTCCTCCCTTCAGGTTCACCTGGCTTAACTTGGTATTCAGAGCTTCCAGAGCTGGATTCCAAAACTGGCTTTTGCTAACGAAGCACTGAATGGTGCAGGAATGGTGTGGGCTTGCATTTGTGTTCCTTCTTAATGTAATGTTTCATTAGGGCTGTGTAAACATAGTTAGTAGCTTGTCTCACAAAACAATATGCAGTAGCGTCTTGAGAAAGTCGCACTGTAGTGAATTGTCACCTGCAGCTGATATGCTAATGCTTGTGTGTATGGTCAGGCTTTTGATGGAGAAAAATAATGGTGTCCTTGTTATATATCACTGAGCTAAGACTCTGATTTCCTTTTTACAGAAATTCTGTCAGGAGCTTCAGAGTGTTTTAGAATTAGATGTATCAGTTCTTCCATGTAAGAACTGTGACCCTAAATAGGTCTTTTAGGTCTGTCCTAATCCCATGTAACAATTTCTTATTATTGAGACTCAGTATTTTTCTGTGGCTGGGTTAGTTTAGCACTGGCCTACGGTAAGGGCTTTGTTTTGGAGCTGGAAGGAAAGTGAAAAGATTTAGCTGTGGGCTCTATAAAGCAAGGTAACATTGAGTTGCTGTTTCAACTGCATCAGACTCTTATTTTTTCAATGTTTTGAATTATCCTATTGCTAAATTTTCTTATTCTTTTTCTTTCTTAGAGGGTGTTTTGTACCCTCCTAGCTTTTTCAGTACAATCATTTCCAGGTGCATGGATGAACAGCCGATGCTGTTCTGATTAGAGCCTGTTAGGTTGATCTGAAATGTCCCTTTTCATGGCATTGCCTTTGCTTCCTGTCTGATAAGGACTTTTGGGAGAGCAGGGGAAGTGATCCTTGGCTCCTAGAGGGGGAAGTTGTTGTATACGAGGTTATTAGCATAGGAATCTCTGATGGAAAGAGTAGGATATGCTGGTAGGACCCTCTCCTGGACCCTCTGGTTATTCATTAGGCATTTTGCAAAAAACATGCAAAATTGCCACCTAGAAGGAAGAGCAAGTGAGCACAGTTATCTGTTGAGATGAGAAAGGGGACAGTTTTTAATATCTGGCTCTGATCACCAGTGTCACGTTCCTTGTGTGGTTTCCCAGGTACTTCAGCTCATGTAAGTATAGACTGCAACCCACAGGAGGTTCTTGCCTTGTTGCTGGTGCCTGTGCAGGTGAGAATCAGAGTTCCCTGACTTACAGACTGATCAAGCTGAAGACAATCTGACTAGTTTTTTCCCCAGCTTTGTGGATGCTTAAATGATTTTGCAGGTGCAAGGGAATTTGGGCTGGTGCTGGAGTGGAGTCTTATCCAAGTTCAGGGTAATCTGCACTTTGACTGTGTAACAGTGCAACAATATTTTTTACATATCTGTTTTCTTATATATAAATATAATTTAAAACCACATATTTACATATATTTAAAAAACTAAATGAAACAGTAGTGCCCTTGCTTCTCTCCTGATTTTGTGAATCACTGTGTGCCTCATCATCAGGTTGACAGTGCTGGGCCTGTCCTTCTTATAAAAATATTTTAGAAAGGAAACTTAGATGTGCTTTGAGTTCCCCTCTCTTGGCAGATTGTGCAAGTCAACTGACTTGGGAGTTATTCTGTCTTGCACGTAGTGAAAAGTCAAGGTTAGCAAGCACTCAGAGGTCAAAAAGTGCCCAGGCTGGAGTAGTACCTGTGCCCTTAGTCAGCTAATTGGCCTTCTAAACAAGCATTATGATTTCTTCTTAATCATGTAGTTGTGAACTCTCCTCATACCGTCTGAGCTGCCTGGTTTGTTTCTTTCCTTCTCTCCCACACATACGGAGCTTATTCATTTTGGGTAAAATGACCAAACCCTGAAATGTGTCCTTGTTGAGCTTGACTGGTGCGAGATAGAGAGCCCTGTACAGGCTCGGGGCTATTTGTTGACCATCTGCTTACAGGACACAGTCTCTTTGGTCCCGTGGATCACCAAATGTTGGAAAAAGGTTTGATCACTTCTGAGACTTCAGTTTTTAGTTGACTTCTCCATGCCTAAAGGTTTTTGTGGATGTGGTGAATTCTGGCTGGCATACTGGCTATGGGGTGGCACTTACTGTGCTTTCCATTGGGATAAGAAATGTAGGTGCTAAGTTTGAAGTTGGATATCCAGAACCCATGCTCTAGAGGACGTATGGTTCTTCCATCAGTGGTTGAAATGCAGATACTGAACTGTGGAAAATCTGACAGAGGCCTTGATTATTGCAGTGTAACCCAGGCACTTCACTTGCTCTCGGTAGATTCCCCCAGTCTGTCCTTCAGGAATTAGCTTGTAACATGTTGGATATGTGAATATCATAGTGGAGTGTTGATGCTGGGATTTGTAGGCTCAGAACTTAGTACTGACAAAAAGCTGCAGCCTGATTTGTTTACTCTTGCATTTGATAATGTCACATTGTCAATTTTGGTGCTGGACAGGGTTTAGCTTTGAACTTGACTTGCAGAGTGTGTGTGTGGCTTTCTGCTTGCTTGTTTATATAATGGGACTTGCCTAGGAACAACTGCTTTTTTTTCTGACCTCTCAGTCTTTGATAGGAAATGCATCAAAAACAAGTCTAATAAGTACAGAAGGTCCCTAGTGAGCTCTGAAATGGGTGAGCTTGAGAGAAGGAGCAAAAGAAAAGAAAATGTGACAGAACCTTCTGCAAGAATCAACTAATTGTGTTATGTGCTGTAAACTGAAGGAACCCTTCAGCTATATGGAGGAGTCTCCCTCATTTTTATTCCTGATGTGACAGGAATGGAGAGCAGGATGCTGGCCAGTGTGTAATATCAGGTTTGTTGCTGGTGTTGTGGAGGTGGTGGGGGGAGGAAGAGGAAGTGTGTGTGCGTGGCTGCTTAGTTTCTGTTTTGCAGGCATTGCCTGTGCACAGTGTTGTGCCGTTCTGATGTGGCAGCAGCTGTTATTTTTGGTTTTCCCAGTGTTCTGTTCGGGTAGATGTGCTTGCTAATAGATGCAGCTCTCTTAATCAGTGTGTTGGGCTGCCTGTGTGTCCTGTGTAGTCCGTGTTGGTGTGAACCACTCTGCAGATGGTACTGAGGTGCAAGTCCTTTGCCTTCATTTATTTCCATAGGCTCCTCTATATGCATTTTGAGTGGCATTAACTGTGTGTAAAAGACGAGCTTCTTAAGCTTGCATTTAATTTGCATCACCCTGTCAGTATGTGGTGTCATTAATGTTTGAACCCCTTCTTCAGGAGTAAAGGAATAAGCTTTGCTATTACAGGGTGCCTCTCTATCTGTGTAATTGTCCACAGTAGTTAAAATGGGTGCACCTGTTTTGTTAAAAAACAACACAGTCATAGCTGCCATAATTATATTAGTAGAAGATCTGTGTCAACCAAATCTGATAAAAGCAGTGAAAGGGGTTATGAGATGGATATGCCTATCCTGGTAGGACGTCACTACACGTGTTTGGGAGCTGCAGTAGATAAGCTGTCTCTGATTTAGCTTTTGTAGTTAGAAAGGTTATCTCCTTCACCAGCTGTCCTGCTTTGCCAAACGCTACCTCCCTTGTACTGGGGCCTACAGCAGGCCCTGTTCAGCTGCTGTGATTTAATATACTCTGCTTCAACCTTTTTTCCCTAATACCCATCTCTGCCTGGTGAGGAACAGTCATGCATCCTGCTGGCTGGGAATCTTCAGCTGAGGGTGGCTGAGGCAGCTGGGGACAGTGTGTCCCCTCAGCCCCACTGGTGGTTTTGTAAAGAGCATCTGTCAGAGCCCACAGGAATGAGTGAGAGTATTTGCATCCTTAAAGGAACTTGCTGTGAATTCCAGTCCCAGTCTCTATGGAAGGTATGCTCTCCAGCATTCTGAATTGACAAGCAAGTAAAGATCTAAATAAAAGCTAATTTAGCATTCGCTAACTCGTTTGCGTACAACATCTTGCAGGCTGACTTGCTTCTGGGGTCCTGCTCCCTCTTGATTGCAAGAAGTTGGCTCCATATTCCAGTGACTGCTCAGCCAAAGGAGCTTGGGTGACATCTCTAAGGTAACTTTTTTCTGTTTTGCTCAGAATAATATGCAGCCACCTTAGAGAAATCATGCAAAGAAAAATAAACTGCTTGCTTTTTGCCTCTATCTTTGTAATTTTACCCTTCAACTAACAATATGTAGATAGAGTTTGTGGGAGCTTTGTTTTTATCTTTGAAGGATACTACAGGAGCACCAGGTAAGTGCACAAGCACAGAGTGAAAAATTCAGTCCTGTTCATTCACCAAATTGGTGTCAGTACTTTGTAATAAGAACTAAAATTCCAAGGTTTGGAGGTCTAGTAATTTTGGCCATTTAGATGGCTGATTTGCAGCTGAATCACCTTACAATGATGTCAGAACTCTATTGTCTGCTTTTTTCCTTTCTGTTCTGAGGTTAGTTTGCTGAAAGTTGATAAGGCTGATCTTCCAGTCTTTCAGTTTCAAAGGGGTTACTTTGTGCTGTCCTGAATTTGGAAGAAAGTCTATCATATCTGTTTTCCCCCAGTTCTTTATCAACAAAGATATGACTCAGTATACCTGTGGTATAAACAGACTCAAATGACCTTGTTTTCTTGAGACATGGTGTGTTTAAATAGTGGTTGTGTCACACAGTTCACTTTTCTGGTGGGGAGGTCCCTGATCTGTGTGAATAATGTTCTTCCTTAGTTTGAAGTGCAAGAGGTTATGACCAGAGAAGCTGAGCTCTACAACTACCTTCCTGGAGTACAGAGAGGAGACAAGTGATGCCTTCTCTTCAGGGGATGCTCCTGTGCCTGTCACTGCTGACTTAAGTGCTGATCTAAAGCTGAACAACTGTACAGTTTATATATGCTGCTCTGACATTTCTTTTTCCTCCCTATGGTTCTGTGCTGAGCTGCATTTTCCCCAATGTTTTAAACTTACAGAGTGGGTTAATGTAAAATGTCACATGATCTTTAATTCCAATTAACATTGCCCACTGTTAGTATTAAAGTATTGTCAAGCATTTCCAAAAGTGAGTTTAGAAATCTTAAAAAGGGCACAAGAAGATAGGGCTGGCTGTTTGTTCTGTGTCCTTTGACAGTACTGTCTGAGCAGCTTAAGCACGTGTGGGGAGCAGTCATGATCTCATTACAGCTAACTATAGGCGATAAGCAGCTTTGAGCACCAAAATCAGTGCACCACGGAGTGCAGATGTCAGTGAGTTATTTAAAGCAAGAAGGATTTGGGAGAGAAGCCTGGGGGCTACATAGTCCCATGTCTTACTCAGTGTCTGAATCAAACCATCGAATAACTGCCATGAAATTGCTGGAGCTACTGCAGAAGATGAGATATGGTGCTCTTGCATTGGTTTGTTGGTTAAAAAAATGGTAAAGTCCTGGGGCTTTGGAAGACCCTCACAGCACTTGCTGCTTGGTGAAAGGTTTATTCCACTTTCCTGAGCTGTGGTCTTTATATAAAGCTGTGTGATACATCTGAGGAATAGACCTGTTGGATTCATGGGGTTTGACTCTCATCCCACAAATACAGAAATAAAAAGAATTTTTAATTTCAGTCTTTTGAGTCTGTCCCAAAAGAATTGTTGAAGCAGTCTGAAGCTCAGTTTGTGTTGAAACAATACAGATGGAGGTTTTTTTAGATATTTCTTAAACACCTCCACGCTTCCTGTAATAAAGCCCACACCATGTTAATCTTGAAGATGTGGATTTTACTTAGATTAAAAGTGACACAGTAGAAAATGTTTATGGATCTCCTTACTTTTGCAAGTAATGGAGTGGTTTGCTATATTTTCCATTAGAACCAAATATTATGTGTTTTCTTACGCTGAGCAAGTGGCATTTCCTTTACTTGGGCATAAATCTTCTTTATGTAATTGAGGTCTTAATACTTCACAGTTCTTACCGCAAGTGTTGACCTGAATACACTTATTAAAATTTGACAGTAAGCTAAATGTGAACCAATAAGCATTATCAGGCATGCTTTATGCATCTTTTATTTTTATAGAACTGAGGAAAAACCTCTAACTCTATTTTAGTCAGACTGAATAGGTATCACTGTTGTCCACCATGCAGAGTGTGAATAGTTTTCACTCTTCTTCAGGTGTTCTGCACACTGGTTGTTTTGTTGTTGTTTTTTTCTTGTAATAACAGCACTTGGGGGCTTCTGTTTTTCCCCTTAATTATTCTTAGCTTTAGTTAAGTAAGATCACAGAAATTTCCTTTCCTGTGGTGTGTATGTTAGTTATGTAGCATCCTTAGCAGTGACACTTCCTGTAAATTTCAGCAGCTTAGAAAACTGAACCTATTAACAGTTTGGTTCACTTAAAAAACAGTAATTTTAGAAATTAATTCTGATTTGTGAATGCAGCTTGACTCAAATATTCTTAGTTAAAATAGTTAAGTGTATTGTATCATTCACTAGCCAAAAGTGAACCAAGGTCTATATTCACTGCAGTTAAAATACCTTCCTAAAACCTGGCAATTAAAGGTCACAGGTTAGATGGTGAAGTGTTTGAGACTTTATGTTTTTTGGAGTTCATCCCAACCAGAAGAAAATTCAAAACCTTTTAAGAATTCTGCTAAGGATCAGTATCCCATGGTAGTGAGCTTGCCAGGTTGACTCTTATGTGAATGCAAGGCACTTTCTGTTTCAGGTTTCCTGTCATTTGCAGTTTTTTTATGATTCTCAAGGAAGAGAAGTGTGTGTTATTTTCCACCCATAATGCTTGTTATTTTGTGGTTTTCAGCCTGAGATGATACACTTTTGGCACCTGTTATCACACTGTATTGATCTGGAAGAGAAAATTAAAGGGAAATTGGCTTTCCCTAGCTATACATGATGTATTGTGGCCCTGAGAATACATGTGATTTAGCAGACCAATATTTTGTAAAAAAACCCCAACCCAAACCAACCTGCAACATGGCCTTCCAGTGTCTTTAGAAGAATTTAAAGCGTGAAAAACTAAGGTAGCCATTACACACTTGAGAGAGAGACCTGCTTTTAAAAACAAACTTGCCACAGTTTGTGTAACTTCCAGATGAGTGTGCTGTGCTTTTTTTAGCATATGGGGCAGAAGAAATTAATTTTTTTATGTATATGCAGGTGCTGGATTTAATTATTTACAAACCAATTTGACAATAGATCAGGTTTAACATACTTTCTTTTTGCTTTGGCTTTACATCTCTTATGTAACCAGTGGCCTCAGTGGTTGTAAGTGGCACACTAGAAAGCCTGTTGGAAGGAGCTTTGAGATCCACTTCAGCAGCTTAACATTTAGATAAGATATTGGGAATTTGTGACCTGTAGAGAGTTTACAGGGACTTGTTTACGACTGCTTCAGTGAACAGGAAGTTAAATATAGGCTTTGTTCGTCTGATTCTTCACTTCAAATTAAGAGGGGGAGTTTCTTGTTTCAAACATTGAAACAGAGCAGTTTGATGTGGTAGAGCATTTCAAGGGGTTTGCTGCCTAGGGTTAGTATATACAAAGGTAGTAATGAAGATTTGGAATATTAAAGGTCCTGTTGGAAGGTGCTTGAGAAATACAGTGGAGTGAACTGTGTTCAGGGACTGCTGCCTTGGGCTTCTGTGCGCTCCTTTCTTGGATACTTCCTTTTGCAAAGCCAGGTTACACTGGATCCCTTGGAAGTGTGAGGTTTGCTAGAAGAAGGTACCAAAGGATGGTTGTGCTGGCTCCTGATTAGGTAAAACAATATTGCAGACTTTTTAAATGCCATTTTTAAATGCCAGGTTTTGGGTTTTGTCCTTTAAAACATGTAGCACCTTGCCAAGCTTGTAGTTGTGACTATCTGACCAATGCATGTGTCTCCTGAGAAGAGGGCCTGAGGTTCAGATTGCCCTTCATTTCCACTCAGGTGGCTGGGCCTCCTGCTAATTCTTTGTCCTTTACCTTCCAGAGCATGCTGCAAGCCACAAAACAACCCCAAGGTATTTTAACAGCTTTAAGATTTTGAGTATGAGCGATTGAAAGCCTTGCAGATTATGTTGATCCTCAGGAGAGTAACAGGATAACAAAGGCCCAGATTAAAATCCCCTCCATGACCCTGACTTGTGTGTCATGTGTGTTTTGCCATATTGAATTTTTTAATGTCACAATGGATGAGAGTATTGGATGAAATTCTCTTTAGGGTTTTATCTAATTTCAAATGAAATTACTACCTTAGCTTTTAGTCCCATCAGATATTATGTTATATATTCTTACTTAATTTAAGTACTAGATTTAGTACACTGTCTTTGTCTAAAGCATGTCTGCCATGACAGACCTCATTATTTCTCATTCCAAACCTCAAAAATGAAATGTTGCCCTTTATCCTTGAATTTTCCATGGCATTGTTTACTTTCTTGCAGCACTTGCACTGAGATTTCTTTTCCCCCTAAAGCAGAGCTTAGTTTTTTCTCTTTTCTTCTCTGTGTTTTTAGTTTGTTTTTTTAAGTGGGTTTACAGTACAAGAGAATGTACTGTATACAAAAATGTACCCTCCTTTGGTTCTTTCTCATGGGGAAAAAATTAAAATGCAGTGTCAAGTTAAGAAGTTATAGCTCATGTTTTCCTGCCTGTGACCCTCAAGGGTCACCTCCTTAAGAAAATTAAACTGGTATCAAGTAGGGGGCATGGATTTGCAACGTGATTATGTGTCTTTAACTCCCTGTGGACATGCTTATAAGGTTGTTTTTTTGCTACAACTGCTTTGGACAGCTGCATTAATCAGCATGTTCATCCTTACCTAGTGAAGCTCTGCCAGTGGAATCCTGAAATGTAGATACAGTGACAGTGATAAAATGACACTTTTATTTTAAAGCTTGTTTTGCTGGAGGTGTTGAGAAGGTAAAGAGTGAGGAGTGCTTTATTTGTCAGTGTAACTAGTGCTTTTTTCAAGGAAAGAAGGATTAGATGGAAAAGTAGAGGCCCAAAATATGTCTTTTCCAGCTGAACTATTTTTTTCATTGGCAATGTAGAATTAGAAGGGCTTGCAGTGGGAGAGGAGGGTATCCTCTCTCAGTTATGCAGAAAAGATTTTACCTATCCATACAAACCTTGGTATATTTATTCTGGAATGGGTGGCTACTTGAAATCACAGGGCAGTCTGCACTTCCATTTTCTCATACAGTAAATTAAGTGTTGTCCTGAGCATTGGTATTATCTGGGGTACTGTATAACTGACTGCATTGCATTTCTCTGACTTTTCTCTGATGTTTAAGAAAGCCCCAAGTTTTGTTTAGTATCGATGTCTCAGAATTACAGTAGCAGAACAAACCACTAGATAACAACTGCTCCTTGTGCTTTTGGCACAAGAATTTGTTTCCCAGGGTGAAGTGAGCTTGTCTGGATAGTCTTGCTTTTATTCTCTTGAGTCTTTCTGTGGGACTGATGTGTTCCTAGATTGTATTTCTGTCATATGAGCAGAAAAGTTGCTCAAGGGTTTGGGTCTTCAGCCAAACAGCACCACATCCACTTGAAAGAGGTGCCCTAATTTGAGTCTGTATTAACAGAAACAATTCGGCTGTTGATGTACTAGGACACAGGTTCTTTAAATTTCAAGAATTTAATTACCAGGTAAGACTCAGTTTAAATGAAGTGCAAGGGGGTCATGGAAAGTGAAATGATCACCAAAGTGCTGGCTTTAAAATACATATAGAAGTAGCAGGATAGTCAAATAAATTGTGCCTTTCTGAAAAGCTGTTTTACAGCTGGCTGAAGTACACCAGGACTGAATGGTTTTACCAATGTCATGGAAATATTCAGCGGAAGCACCAAAACCAGTAGCCTGTTCCTGGTTCTTTCTTTTCCATTTGGATAACCTCAGGTAGATTATGGTTATCTAAAGAATTTGTTAACCAAACCAACTGAGCAGTTTGCTGACCTGTTAAGCTTCAGCAGAGAGATGTAAGAGTTGCTGCATTTCTCCTGGCTGTAAGTGTTTTACCAGTGTTCAGACAGAAGTTGTGCTGTCTGATAAAACCGCAGGATGCCATTAGGGGCCTGCCAAATGTGAGTGTTTTCTGCTTCTCCATGTAGAAAAACACAAGTGTAGCTAAGGCAAAATGTTTGTTTAGCTTTATCTTCACAGTTAGAGAAAATTCTGATGCACATGCTCCTCCATTCACTCTCAAATGCTGTTGTAACTGCCAGAATGCCCTGGTGTATCTCTGTCTGCATATGTGAGATTAAAGTCCTCTTGGGTACTGAAATTCCAGCTCACATGAGTCTGTGAAGCTGTTAGTGCCTTGCATTCCATGGAGGGGTAGGTGGAGCTAATGCAGACAACATATTAAAAGTAAGAGTGTTAATCTTTTTGTTCAGAGCTCGTTGCTGTTTGTGTATCACCTGCTGTTTTGGCACAATGTCCTCAGGTCAGGATGCTGCTCTGATACAGTTTGGTGATGACAAGAGGCAGATGTAGAGCCCAAGCCATGGCTGAGCAGATGTTTGTCTGGCCACAAGTGAGAAGATAGGCGTAGTACCAATGTTTGCTTGTTTGGGTCTTAAGCTCATTCTCTAACAACATGAGCTGTACTGAATAGGTATTGCCACAGATTTCCTGAAGGCAGAGATCCTGCAGTCCTCAGCTCCTTTAAAATAGCCAGTTGCCTGGTATCCCCTTATCTAACACTGTTCATTTCCATGTAATTAATTCTTAGACAGCTCAGAAAAAGGGCAATGTATAGATCTGAGGAGGAGATGGATCAAAGTGGTGTCATAGCCCACAGTGTATCATAGGAATTGTAAAGCTGCTTTACAGTGAGGTTGAAGTGAACCAAATCAAAAACTGGTTTTCAGAGGCCAAAAGGGTGAGATTAGCTGGCATGTGATGGTTCTTCGTGGCAAGTTTGTGTTTGGCTTTGATGCATAAGTCTTAGACTTGAAAGGTTTAAATCTGTATGTTGTCCTAATTCCTAAGGAAACAAAACATTTGTGCTGCTTCCTGAGTACTGGAGCCAGTTTCTGCTCCTTACCAGCTGACTTTGCTTTCCCCTCCCTTTGCACGGGATGTGTTGTTGTTCACAATGTGCTCTTTGGAGTGTCTGGATCTCAACTGTGGGGTCAGTCTCTTCAAGATGAGAAGCCTTTCCCTTCACAGATCCTAAATAGCTGCTTAGCAGTAGCCATGCTTTGAGAATTCTCTTCTGCTTGTTGCAGATGGGAATGGGATGTGGGGTCTTGGCTTAGCTTTCCTCTGCAGCTTACGTGCAAAGCAAAGGCAAAGTGTTGAATGTCTGTTTAAGTTTTCTGAGTAGCAGAGTATTGCAGGATTGTGAAGGTAATGTGCAACCTTTTTTTTGTTTTCAAGCATTGTGAAATGGAAAATTGTATGTATAAACAGTAGCATGATATTTTCCTTGTTAGCAGCAGTAGGAAGAGGCAGGCAGGAGAGCTTTTCTCCTCTGGCCCTAATGAGGCCAGTTTGTCCTTTGCATTTAAAGTGTCAACATAAATACATGGGGTGGCAAGTCACTGCAAAGGGATTTTTGCTTAACTCAGGTTTCAGTCAGCAGCTTAATAGAATGTGGTTTCTGTGACTTGTGAAGATTTATGAGCAGTTAATGTGTATAATGCAAGTTTTGCTGCAGTTGCTATTTTTTCTATGCTTTCTTTTTTATTTTTTTTTATTTTGGGGAAATAAGTAGGGGAGTTACTGGGGTAAGGAACAGGGAGCCTGCATTGCGCATGTGCATCGTGACCTGAGGAGTGAATCAGCTCAGTCATAAGCATTGAGCTGTAGTGAGTTGTCCGGCCATTTTCTGGCAGGCAAGAGTTCCTGTCAGTGGGTTCAGTGTATGGGTGAAGAAAATCCATTTTGAGTCTGTCTCTGCTGCTGAAGGAGATGCATTTAATAAAATCCATGTCTTTGCTGAAGGGACTCATGCTTGAGGCGAAAGCTCTTTCTGGTTTTCTGTGCTGTTTGCTCAAGTAAACAATTTTATCATTGGAAGAAGATACTGAAGTTTTCAAATCCATGTTGTTCCCAGAAGGGGGCAGGGGAGACTTGCGAGTTGTGGAGTTTGATAAAAAGTACTTTTGTTTGGTTTTGTGACACTTCCGTGCTGGCTTTCAGGCTCGGCAGGCACTGCCGCCGCTCTGGCAGCGGGAGCGTGGCACGATGAGACGCCTGCTCAGTGCCAGGAGCCTGCAGCAGGGAGCTGGGCTGCAAGCCTCCCATGTCTTGGCTTTCCTTTTTCTTGGGGAGCATTGCAACAGCTCAGAGTTCTCTCCTGCAGTTCCCCCTCGTCTGATACACTGAGATGATATGCATGTTAAAGATGTGAGAAAATGGAGTCATCACAAAACATCCCCAGTTCAGTTCAAGAGCAATCTGGACAGTTGGCATCTACCTGGGTGAAAATCTTAGTTCCGGATTCTGTCATCTAGATTTTTATTCTTAGTTAAAGCTGGAAAGAAGCTTCTCCATGAAACTTTCTTAGGAATTTTCAGGAGGGTCTAGGTTTGCACTTTACAGACCTAACTTCCATTTGCTAAATACACTCAGCCTGGCCAACAGTGAGAAGGGAGTTGTTTTGCCAAATGTTTTAGAAATGGGGTCATGCAACTCCAGCGAGTTTGTTTTATGTCTGCAAAGTGACCTGGGGTTTCTTTGACAACCTGGAATACAGACAGAACAAACTTGACCATGTTAGTCTGCATTTCTGCCTTTGAGATGGGGAAGCAGCTACTTTCTCACAGGAAGTGCTAATTGCAACATCCCTGATAATTTTGACATAACTTCTATCTCTGCATTGGTAGTAAAAGGGTAAACGACGACTCTACTGAATGTGGGGGCTGGATTAGTGATGCACAGACTTGCTTGAAGTACTTGGTGCTTTTTCTGCCTGAGTCTTCACTTGCAAGGTCTCCTGGCATCTGTGACTAGAGACAAGGTTCAAAGAGGAACCAGTAGTCAGAAGCAGATGGAAACAGTGGGGAATTACTTGAGAGAATTTGAGCCATGGGAGCCTATGGGACCTGATGGTGCTAAGCTGCCTGAGTAACAGTGGTGCGAGTCTTGGCCGTCTTGAGAAAGTCACAGAGGTGCTGGCACATGTCTTCAAAATAGGTCCAAAGGATAATCCAGGGTGGTCAATCTCACTTGAGTCCTGGGGACAGTCATGAGTCAGGTCCTTCTGGTACACCTTTCCTGTGTGAAACATGTGAAGGAATGTGACTGGGAACAGTTAGTATGGATTTACTGGCTGTAAGTTGTGTCTGACGCACCTCATTGTCTTCTGTGATAAAATAATCGGATTTATGGATGAGGAAGAGCACTAGAGGCCATTTAGCTTAAGTTTACTGGGTGTTTTGACACTCTCCCACAGTATTCGTGTATGCAAGTTGGGACATTACAGACTGCATGGGTGGAGTATGAATTCAAGCACATCAGGGAATTCTGAAGAGTAAATGGAGTCAGAGGCGGATGAACGGGTGATTCATAGAGCTCTTTCCACACAGCAGGACATTAGCTTCTGAAAGTAGGCTCTTAATCAGTCTTTTTTTCCCTCCTGAATGTCATTCTTTGCCACAATGTGATAAGACTGGATGGAAGGCAGTATTTAAGAGGCTGTCTGGTTGAAATTTGTCAGTCTGGCTCGTTATCAGTGAGGAAGATTAATCTGTCTTTTCTTGGGAAGAAGTGGGGGTGTTCACATGTGTGTTCTTCAAGATTACCTTGTTTTGTTTTTCATTCAGTTGGGTGTATGTGTGATTGCCACAAGTAGTTCTGTTTTCAGCAGGTTGCAGCCTCTTTGAGTTTGACAAACTTGTTAGTATAACAGGTGAGCTGGAGGTTTTCCATCAGTCCACACCTACTGTGCACTTTGAATTCTCTTCAGTGTTCCAAAAATACTGTGGAGCATCTGATAATCTTTTTGGAATTGCCAGTCTGGAAAGGACACTGTTTCATTAGATCTGGTCAGGCTAAGGTATATATACTTGTGCCCAAGGAACTGTAATTGCAAAATTCAGTGTATGGTGTTTGCTTTGGGATTTTTTTTCCTTTCCAGTACTGCTATTACTGCCTTGCTGCAGCCAGTGGTATGCATTTGCATTAAGAATTCAGTTTAAGCTATCTAGTGTGGTAGTGTGCTAAATTAAGGCACCAGTTATGAGCAGAGAGGTTAATGGTCTTACATAACATTGGTCTTGAGGTTTTTTTGTCACTGCCAAATCAAAAATAGCAATTAGAAGTTCATTTTTTGTCCTAGTTGTGTATTTTTCTGTGGGGATCAATTATCTGTAGCAACTGACTTTATAACCAAAGCTGTTTTTTCTGTTTTAAAAGCATCATAATTTAAAAGTTGAGAGCAGTACTAAAAATCCAAGTTCACCACAGGCTGCTTACATCTGCCTTTCAGTTAGTGGTCTCTTGGAAAGCTATAGATCATTCTTATTTTATCAGAACTGCCTAAGGAATGTAATTTTAGCTCCTCTACGTTTATGGCTTTTGTAATAATTCTTCATGGGTTCAGCTCCTTATGGCTTTTGTGTGTCTGTGGTTAACCCTGTAGCTTCTCTGTACAGTTACTGGTTAAAACTCTTAACTCTTGGCTGCACTTTACTATTGCTCTGTGTAGTCTGAAACAGCCAAAACCATAGAGTGTTCTTACAGATACTTCTCAAAAGATCTTCTGTTGTGTTAGCCAGTATTTTTTTTCTTCTGAGAATACTTTGCCATTTGTCCCAAATGGGAGCTGACTGTATCCATTAGGATTAGCTTGTATGTGTGTCTAATCTCATCCTAGATCTCCATTCACAGAGATGCTGGCAGTGTGTTCCTTCCTGTTAAGATTTCCCTTCATGTCTACTCCCACAAATTTTTTAATTGTGGAATTCATGGTAACTTTGATTACCTTACAAAGAAAAAATAGATATATTCACCTCCTCGGCAGCAATCCATCTGTGCACTGTTAAGAGGAAAGGGAAATGATTCCTGGTTATGTTGTCTAGGGAAGATTCAGGACTTACTTTGCAGACTCCATTTAGAAGTGTCCAAATGATGTTTTGTTGGAAGGTGAAAAAAACCCAAAAGAACAGGGGAAAGTTGTCTTCAAATTCTTGGCATCTGGTGTCTGTGAAAAAGAAAGATTTATGTAACTGAATGTGCTGCATTCTGCTCCTTGGCTTTCCCTCTGAGGTGGCAGCGTGTTCTTGCAGGGCATTGCTGCTCCTCACTTCCTGACAGCCCACCTGGGCTTAGTGCCTGCTGAGGCTCTGGTTTGGTACATGAGCTGAGGAGCTGTGAACCACGTTCACTAGACTTGCCCTAATTTTTCAGCATATGATGATCACCGCTTTTCAGTCTTTCCTTGATGAAATGTCTGCTTCCAGGGTAGTCAGCAGCCTGCATGTGCAGATAAGCTGAATTGGGATTTGAGCAGGGAAGCACTAAGCAGATCTGCAGCTGGGTGTGTGACAGCCACAGAGAAGAGTCCCCTCCAAACACCACTGGCTGTGGCTTTGCCTACTTGCGTTAGAGATTGCATTAAAAGTCTGGTCTTTAAGCAGTGATCTTATATATCAGCTCTTACAAATTTTTCTAATATCTCTCTGCTGATAGGAATGAGGAGACAAGACATAGTATTAATGTGTAATAGCAGTGGGCTGGTAGCTGAGCAGAAGTCTCCCAAGGGTAGGATTCATAATCCTCTTAAAGGAGAGGAGAATCAGAGGCTTGGAAGGTCACCTTTTGCGGGGTGAGAAACAATCCCTGCACAAAGCTCTGTTGCCTCTGTGATCAATTCCTCTCCCATTTTCATATTTCATCTCACAGCAGCGGAAAATAGATCTAGATGAATCCTGCAAGAGTCTTGACCCCTGTAAAACTCTCACTGCCTCGGGTTTGACTACCTGCCAGAAGACAGCTGTGTGTATATGGGTTGATAATCTTGCATGACAGAGTTATGAAGTCTCACTTTTTGGAGATACTGCTCTGTATTTCATGAGACACTCTGAGCAGTCTTTGGTCTAAAGGAGACCACAAGCTTCTGCTTAACTGCTCTGCAGCTTCACCACAGTTTTACCTTTGCCTTATTTTTTTGCACCTGTGTTTTGCTTGTGTTGGAGAGTTGTGAGAAATTCAGATGTCTAAATGCGGTCCTAAATGATGGCTTTGCTAAATTTTCTTGATGTTTAAAGACCCTGTAGTATGTGTATTTGATTTTTAAACTGCAATACTTTCAATGTTAGTGACTGTCAGCGGTCAGAAATTTGTTAAGATTAACTTCTTGCATGTGATTTATGATATTTTAGTGATGTGTTGTGACAGAGGTGTAGCATTTACTCATGAACCTAGAGTTTTCTTTGAAAAACCTATTTTTTGCAAGATATCCGAATACAATGAAAACTTGTTTATTATTCAAGAAGCAGCCACAACTTCATCTCTGAATTTTGGAGGAGTGAATTCTGTATGGAATTGGCCCAAACTGTTCTTCAAGTGTGCCGTTCTCCACGTGGCAGCAAGATGGCAAGTAGAAATTGTTTTTTCTGCATCTCTGAAGCAAAGCTGGGCCTTCCAGGAATCCCTGTTTTGATGAATGTCAAACTCAGTGTTTTAAATTACTTCAACACTACACGTTCAGAGTGTAGGTGTTACAGGCAGTGATGAGAGCTTGCTACAGCAGATATTGACCATGAGGAAATGGGTGTGAGGCTAAAGTCATGAAACAAAGCTCAGTGAAATTCTCCTGAAGAAGACCCTACAATGTCCCTGCCATTAGGGTATTGCTGTGCGCAGCCATGGGTGACATGTCTGGTCTGTGGGAGATGAAGGGTGCATACATAGGTGCAGCTTTTGGAGCTGTGTTGGCACAAGAGCCCTTTCATGGTGAGACAGGGGCAAATGACTATTCCAGCATCAAGTCACCTTCAGTGTTGTTGCAACTTGACTGCTTCACAGAAACTGCTGCAGTGGTTTCCTACACAGAGCCCTTTAGATGGATCAACTCTTCCTTCCTAAAAAGCTTCGTTGTGCAGAAGTGGTCAGCCTTCTGAAGTGACTTTCTTAATAGTTTAACCAAGGTAAAGAGAACCTTGGATGTTACCCAGGCAGCAGTTTCTAAGAATTCTTTGTTGTTCATGAATCAGTGTTTTTTGTATAATGTTGTTGTCACTGTTCCCCCTGGCTTTGCTCCCCAGTACTGCTTGTGCATGCTGCTGCTGTTTGTCATGCCCTATTTAATCACAACAGGCTGTTCCTCACTCTCCTCTATATATTTTAGCAACTCTTTTGCTCTGAAAGTAATGCTGGTATCAAATAAATTTAAGATTTATTTTTGAGGAAATAGGGCATTTTAAATATTAATGGTGTGTTTTGGAAGATGAAAACATGAAGATTTAGGTTGCAGATTTTTTAATGTACAGTTTAAATCCTTTGAACCGAAGTGGTTTTGTATAACTATTATGTAGTTATGTTGTGATATTTTATCTATGTTGAATGAGAGAGCAGCTTCACAGTTGCTTGGAGCTGGACTTTTGCTGTGTCTTGGTTCCCACTTTATCTCATCTTTTGATGCTTGGGGATTGTTGGTCAGATGTATTAGGGACCTGAAAGCTGAAGGCTTTTTGTTTTATATATTGCTGTTTTGGTTTCTTACTAGATTGGGTACTTAATCTAGCTGTCTGCAGGAGTGCTGATGCTGGTGTAAAGATGATGTCAGAAGATGTGAAAACACTGAATGGTCTTTCTGCTGCAAGTGACATCTCAGGTCTCTTTAAAGTCAGGGTGAGACTGTTTTCTGAGTGTGTCTTTGCAGGGCAGCTGGAGCTGAATGGAATTGGCTCTGCTACTCTTGTGCCTGCCCTTGCCCTGCTCAATGGTTGTCCCCTTTTACTTTCGTTGGGCACTGGCACTAAACCAGTTCAGGAAGCCACATTGGCAAAAACAACTTTTCTTTTTTTCCGGGTCAACTTGTTTGCCAGGCTGGTTTCTGAGCAGGATCAGTGAGTGCCAGTGCTGACTCAGGAGAGAGGATAGGTTTGAAGAATGCTGACTTAGATTTACTTAAGCTGTCATGGAACTATAGCCTGAGATGCATGTTAAGAAACAAAGGTAAGGTTGCCAATTAGCAATTTTTTCAGTTTTGTGTGTCTTCATGGATTGATGTCATGACGTCTACAAAAATGATTGCTAAACAGCTTAAGAGACTGATCTTTTTTTGCCTTCTAGAGCAGACCCAACAGAAACTGTAGAAAGCTGTTTCATTAACATGCCTCCTGCCCTATTCTAGAAGTCAGACCTTTATGGTTATTTAATCTTTTGTGCCTTGTTTTCAATGAGAAGGCCTTTCACGATGGTGTGTGTCTGATGCAGGTACCTGTCACCAGCAGAGAGCCAAGTATTTTGCAGTAGGCTCCCAGGCAGCCATCAAAAAAGGAGGTATTTTCAGTTGGTTTTGTTTCAAACAGTATTTGAGCTGGTAATTTGGGAAAAACTTCAGTCTGTTTCTCTCATGGTTGTTTCTAAAGCGTTCTAGCATGGCATCATTGCTTAGTGCTTATTCTGGTTTTCAGTATTTCTGTTTGAATTTCCATAGTCAAATAAAAATTCAGCTGCAATTTGAAGAGTTGCCAAAACTGTAGATAGGCTCCTGTTCCCTCTTTGAATGTCAGTCTTCAAATCAGTGGGAATCTGCACATCACGTAGGCTTGTGTTTCTTGAATGGAAGATCACCAAGATAGTTAGTGGTTATGCAATTTGTGGGAGAGTTTTGTTTCAGAACTTGGCCCAAAGCTGTTATTTCGCATTAGTGACTTGGTTAGTCATGTTTTTATGTTTATTTCAGCATGCAGACTGCAAAAATGACATATAATTTTGGACAAGCAACAGCTCGAGGGAGCTCAGTAGGCATGCCTTAGTCGTAGGATAGACATCAGTGTGACCTCATTTTGTCTCATTAAAGAGACCCTCCACAATTGCAGGCAGTGGCAGTAAAGTCCCCTACGTGTTCAGTTCAGTCAGTGATCCTGTTCTACAGCAGCCATGAAACAAGAGGTGAGCTGGGAATGCAAACATTGGCTTTAGGCACAAGGATAACCATCATCAATTCAGGCACCTTATGCTGATACAACTGTTTGTACAGCTGCACAATAGATTGGGGATCTGACCTGGGTTGAAAAGTAATCCTTAAAAAAAACAAAACAAAGTGCTGGTTTATTTTTAACTGTGATCAGTTCCCTAGTTTGATTCATGGTGAGGCTGCAAACAGTTGTACCAGTGCAGCAGAGTTGAGTGGGAGGGTGCTGTTCATGCTGTTCCAAGATGTCAAAGGATTGCCTGTGTAATCATGGTCTGAAGAAATAACTGAAGTTAGGGTACTGGAGTTAGGGAACCTCAGCATATTATTGGGTGTTTTTTTTTAAAGCCAGGCCTTTGGATGGCATTGGTTCCATTGTGGAGGATCACTTTATAGAGCAACCAAGAGAAGTAAGCTTTTTTCAACCCAAAATCTGCCGTTATTTACCAACCTAAAGAGAACATGGTGGATGAATAAAGTATAAATATCCACTTTTTTCTTGGGCAGACCAAGCTTCTGATGTATATGTTTTCACTTTCATTTCCCTATCAGAGAGCTGGAGGCCTAGGTGTTCATGTGAATATTTTCCTTAATTCACTGGTTTTACACATTCTGAAAGCATTAAAAAAAAAATTAGGTAGATTAATTTTTTTTTGCTTGACTTTTAACTTCAAATAGATCTTACAGTTTGGGATTTTTTTTCTCTTCTGCGTTTTCTCATATCTTCCCTTATTTCTTATAAGATTGTGGAGGACAAAGAGCCTGAAAACATCCATTCTTTCTCTTTTTTGGTAGCCCACATAAGGTCTCAAACTGTGTGTGGCCTTGCTCTTGAGTTGGGGGTGTTGACTGTTTTTTCTGTTGCAGAATCCTCACTTTGGCACCTGTGCTTTGCTTTCTCTGTGTGACAGGTGTAAGGTGCAGCACATTGATTATTCCTTTCAGTTCCTGTCAGCCACCTTCTGAAGCCTGAAAACTGCTTTGACTG
Organism: Lichenostomus cassidix; assembly: GCF_008360975.1. Classification (NCBI taxonomy): domain Eukaryota; kingdom Metazoa; phylum Chordata; class Aves; order Passeriformes; family Meliphagidae; genus Lichenostomus; species Lichenostomus cassidix. Next base: position 16,602,462 of record NC_139493.1, read on the forward strand.
CTGCACCGGTATTTCCTTTTTCTGGGACTCTGGTGCTTTTGCTGGAAGTTTCTTCTTGTTTCCTCTCTATAGAAGCTGGAAGGATTGTGTCCCATTTTTCCACCGGCTTTCTACGTGTCTGTACTGTCTAGGAGTCTGGACACAAGGCTTCACAACTTTGGTGCACAACCATTTCTCCTTGTCCAGTGTGTGTGGAGGTGTGAGTGGGAGCTCAAGCTCCAGAAGTGTTTGTGCATGTGGATGACAGCAGCACCTTTCGGCTCAGGGGCCAGCAGTTACTCTGTAGGAGAGTAGGCCAAATTGTTTTCCTTGGCATCTAACGTGATGCCTCCAAGGTCTCCTGGGGTATTTTTAGCCAGGAGAAGATGAGGTAAGAACTTAGGAGGTGCCAGTTGTTCTCTTTACCCCTGCTGTAGCACAAACCTTAGACCTGCTCGCCTGATTGCAGTGGATTCTCATCATTTTGGTGGGGCAGCTCCCCAGTGCTGAGCAGCCCTTCCCAGTGCCATCCATCTGGCTGAGCTCTGCCCACGCTCCCACAAAATCACACCTCCCTCTTCCTGCCAGCAGTGCTCACTGTGCACTCTGGTTCAGCACAGCCATCACAGTCAGAGCTCTGACTCATTCCCTTGCTGTCAGCAAGTGTGGTGCATTTACCTGCTCATCTGTCCTGCCTTCTGATACTGTTGAGGTTGTAGAATTTGGTAACCTCAGCTGACATGAAAGTGCAGTTTCTGAATGGACTCCTCCTCATACTGAGCTCAGTGTAGTCATTCCATCATCTTGCTGCTGGGGAGGCATTTCGGTGGTTACCTGGATGATTGTGCAGGACTTTCTTAGGGATGTAGCTGCCTTATTTAAGCCTCACTGCTGGGGAAGAGGCCAAGGTTTGTGACTGAAGAGTGGGTGTGCTTTATTTTATATGAAAACTTTAAACATCGGATTTTTTGAGACAGAAGGTAAAATTGCTTGTTCAGTCCATAAGTTGAGTTACACATTCTGTCTGAGTTAGTCTTTGAGCCAGTCTTCTTCAATGGGAATGGTGTGAATCTTCTTCCTTTCCCCCCATCCTGTTTTGAATGCAAGGACAATATTCTGCCTGTTGATGAGTTTCTGAGCCCCTTCACTAACGTGAATTCAAAAAATGTCTTTTCTTGGTGGGTCAGGTTGATTCGTTGTGGCTTTTGACTGTTGAAACTATGTTCTTTCTAACTGTCTCTGACCATGGGATTGGAAAGCTGTGCCGAACGGCAGCTTTTGCACTGGAATAATTTAAAAATAACCTGTGGAGACTTCTTCCTTTGTAAATTATGTGAAACCAGAAATTAGCTCACGGAGAGCTGAGCAATGAAGCCTCACAAGCATTGATCTTCCCTAAGCCCTTCTCTAGAAAGCATGTGTCATAATCTCATCTCTCCTATAAAATGCAAAGCCGATATTGGATGACCCTGCTCTCTTAGGCACAAGCTTGGGAAAAAGTCTTCTGGGCTGGTACTGATAAAGCAACCTTTTGTTGTACATGTTCTATCAGGTCTTGCTGCTATGGAAACTCTCAGGCTTGGACTGCAGCCAGTGCTTTAGAACAGAGAAGGAAGGTGCCCTTTTCTACTGAGGAAGGGTATATTTGTGGCAAGGTACAGCAGGAGGGTTCAGCAGCTCAGCTCCCTCTTGCTCATCCTCCCTCCCTACTGGAGAGGAAAGAGTGATGACTAGACCAGGGCTGGTCCTTCTTGCAGCCTTTGCAGTGACACTGATAGCAGTGACAAGGACTGGCAGGTCCCTAGGCAGCCTGTGCCCTCCTGCCAATGTGCTGCATTTCTCCAGTGAGGAAGGGGAAGCCTGGAGAAAAGAGCAGCAAGGGAATTAAATCATATCATCCCTGTTATGTGCAATTCTCCACCACTCCCCAGCATGATGTTATCACAGTAGTGCCAGCTTGTCCAGCATCAGGCCAGACAGGAATACAAGCTGCACGAGGCCATTTGAGTCCTGGCTTGGGTTACCCTCACATACAGACAGCTGCATGACAGACGTTCACAAAACATTGCAGAGTACCTGCTCCATATGTTGCTGAATGTGACAGGCCTTCCCTGTTCATGGTTGTGTGCTAACAGTTGGCTTAAAAAAAAAAAGAGACAAAAACAGGCAGAGAGGCTACCACTGTAGCGTGCCAGTGTGAGAAAATGGGTATTGTCTGTGTCCTGGGTCTGAATCCCTAACGAGGACTCCCAGTACCTCATCCCTCCCGGAAAGCATGCAGTGCTTTATGCGTAGGTGACAGCAGAAGGGCCTTTGCAATTCTTGCTAATCTGGCCTCTAAGAAAAAAAAAAAGCCTTGTTTAACCCCAAATCTAAGCACTGGTTTTAGCAAGTGGTTTTGTCATTCCAGCCAGAGTTAAAAGTGCATGGCTCAGCCTCTCTTCAGAAAGAGCTGCAAAGGCTTGGCTTCCGCTCCTTTCTTAGGAAAAAAAGAGGAGAAAATTCTTGGTCTCACAGGCTACTGGCAGAAGTGCTGAAGCTTTGTGATCAGTGTGATAGAAGTATGGCACAAATAGTCTGTCATGGTTTAACCCCAGCTGGCAACTCAGCCCCACACAGCTACTCATTCACTCACTCCCTTCCTTGTGGGATGGGGGAGACAATTGGAAGGGCGAAAGTGACAAAATAGTGTGGGATAAGGTAAAGACAGTTTAACAGGTAAAGAAAAAACTGCATGCACAAGCAAAGTAACACAGGGAACTCATTCCTCACCTCCCATGGGCAGGCAGGTAGGTAGGTGTTCAGCCATCCCCAGGAAAGCAGGGTTTCATCACAGTAACAGGGACTTGGGGAGACAAATGCCATCACTCTGAACATTTTTCCCCCCCTTCCTCTTTTTTCCCCCAGCTTTTTATGCTAGCTTGACACCATGTGGTCTGGGATGTCCCTGGGGCCAGTTGTGGTGTTGTCTCCCAGCTTCTTGTGTACCCCCAGCCTCCTTGCAGTGTCAGAAGTAGAAAAAGCCTTGATTCTGTTAGTCTTGCTCACCAATAACAAAAACATCTCTGTTACCAACACTGTTTGCAGCACAAATCAAACCACAGTCCCATACAAGCTACTAGGAAGAAAATTAACTCTCTCAGCTAAAACCAGGAGTCATCTTTCTTCAGATCTTTAGCAGACAGAAACATGGGGTATACCTAAGTAGTTGTACTGTAAGCTTAATTTTATTTCCCTTTCTCTAGGCTCAGTCAAGTCTATCTTAGACTAGATCAGGCGCGTTCCCTGTGCACTCTTCAGCCATTGGTACATTTCCCCTCTGTTGTTGAGGCAGGAGGAGGATTGGTGAAGGAAGCTCAGCTCATGGCATAGGGTGGAGCGTGCCTGGTGGTGGCTATTGTCCTCCCCAAGCTCTTTTTCACTGCAGTTCCTCCCCAGGCCTCACTGTTGGCATTCTCCTCCTCAGCTGGCATTCTTGAGCAGCTTTTCCTAAGACTTTGTTTTCACTTTGGATGCATGTGTATAGATTGTATTCTACTTCCTGGCCTCAATCTGATGAGCCACACTTGCATGGTGAAAGCAGCCTGTCCAAAAAGTAGTATTTGGTAGTAGTTCAAGTGTTGGACAAGATGGATGAGAAGGCTCAGGATTCAAAGCTATGAGCTTAAGCAGGCTAGGAAAGTTTCTAGCTTCCTGGATACCATCAAGGCCAAATGTTTCTGGTTACATCCTAAGTGTTGCTGCAGGTTCCTGGACAGTTGTGTTCTCTGCCCAGGTCCCAGGGCTCATCTCCATTTACTGCTGACTAGACAGACATGTCTCAAACCTGTGGGGGTCAGCTTTTGTGCTGGGAAGTTGATGTCATAGCACAGTGGGAGATGCCTTTTTTTCTTTTATTTTTAAACATTTCTTAGACTGGATTTTCTTCTCATACCTCATCCAGTCCAGCATGAGTAGAAACAACCCTGCTTTTCAGCACAGATGCTTCTGCTTTTGTTTGTTAATCAGTCTAGCTCACCAGGAGCCAATTGACCAAATGCTGTAGTCCTCTTGCCTGCTATACTGGTATTTTCTATTCTTGTGCTTTGCTCCTGGGTGCTCTGGGATTGTTTAGGGAAAGTCCAGCTTCTGTCATCGTGACGTTGAGGTCTGTATTTATCCCTCGCCTGTGGCCCATCTCCAGAGTCGTCAGTGGCCATCTGCCTTAGCCCTCGTCACGGCAGGGCCTGCGGGCTGGAGTCGGAGGAGAGGCGGTGCTGGAAACACGGATGGCCAAGCTGCTTAGGGCAGTCAGTGTTCTTGCTGTGTGATATATCACAATGTAAAACATTTATTCTCCTTTTTATTTAGCAAAGTAGCTTTACCAGTGAGCCCTGAAGTGTTGCCAGTGTTCCTGTACAAGACAGCTTATAGAGAATAGGGACATGGTCATCATGGTGTGCTCAACAGTAATTCTCACACCCATGGCAGTGCAGCTGCCTGCCCTCACCTCTCATCATGTGGTGACCTCCAAGGCTAAGATTTCTGTCCCCTTAAGTTACACCCTCGGAGGGTATTATTCCTGTTGTTGTTTCTGTTCTCTGGCAGGAGCATCTCCTTGGGTCTGATGCTGGTCTGGTAAGACACCTGTAGTCTTCAGCCAGCATTCAGTAATGTTAAGGAGGTCTCTGGCGGGGTCTTCAAGAGCACAGCACTGTTTCTGTGGAGGGACATATTCCCTGCTGGAGGGTGTTGTTGGTTTTGGGGGCAGGGTGTACCCCACTTACTGGGCTAGGAAGAGCAGAGTTACCTTGAATGTCTTGCTGAATTTTGTTTGGAAATATGTGTTGCTACACGAGAACACATCTTATTGCCAAGACGTGTTTGAACAGTGAAGTATGCAGATCAGACTTGGAGCAGATACACTAACAGATAGGTGTCTAGACTTAAATATTGTAGAGCAAATTCTATTCCAGTTCACAAGTCAGTTACTGGGGAGGATAATGAAATATGGGGTGTGGTGTGTCTGTATAGTCACGGATAACTCTGCTTCTGAACCTCACCCCCCACCTCTCCTGAGTCTGGCTTGATGGGCATTTTCTCAATAAGGAGAGATCAGTCTGTTGGGAGGGGGAGGCTAAACTGGCCCAGGTGTTTTACTGCTGTTTGAGCTATGGTGGTGGTGGTGGAGGGGATACCAAAGGATCTGTTTAAATGAACTGGTCTCCCTCAAGTTATTTCTTGGATTGTGCACTACATTTTACAGTTTAATTGGAAGGACTTTGAATTTTATAAGCCAGCTAAAATAGTTGAGCTCATGCCTTTGTTTAACAGATGAAGGATGAGTAATATTCAGGACTTCAAATAGTTTTCTGCTTGATATTTGTTTGAAACTGCTGGGATTCTTCTGTCTTTATTTGTGGATAGTGTCCATGTTTAGTAATAACCCTTTACTTTGAGTTAGATGAAAAACACTAAGCTGTATCTGAGCTGTGAAATGTCTGTTTCTCAAACCCTGTGGATATCTTCCTCTTTAAAAATGTTGCCTCTGAAATACTGCTTGCCACAAAATACTTTTTTTCTCACATTCACTTGTACATGGGAAAATACTGCCTGTATCACTGTTTCTTTAGATTGTGTGGAGAAATTATATCTGGCTTTGGACTGTGTCCCCAGCTGATGCCCAGCTCCTTCTCTTGTGTCACAGCCTTGGAATATTTTGTTTTTATGGTGGTCACTTCCCCCCAGGGAGCCTGCACATCCAGAACTTCTCATGTTGGGTTTTCTTGGGGATGCTGGGGTACTTGGCAGTGATCCCAGGACACTTGGTAGCTGCAGCCACTTGTCAGGAGCGCTTGGATGACTGCAGTCCTGAGCATCATGTGCATGTTTCCTGAGTGTGATAGCAACTGTCACACAGATAAATCTTGTATTTCTCTTGTCATATGAAGTTTAAACTACAGGAAGGTGTGAAGTTAAGCTTGTCCTCTGTATTGTTTGGAGTAGCTGAAAGTTCTGCTTTAGTCATTGGCAAAATAAAAGAAATTGAATCCAAGACAGAGCTGCATCAGGAAGAGGAGACATAAGTCTGTGAAACATTTGTCTGGAATCTGTGAAGTGCTGACCTGTTGCAGATGCTGGCACCTTGCTTGCTCTTGTGTATTAACTATGTTAAACCCAGCTAAAACATCTGTGAGTGCCTGGTGCTGAAATTTCTTCTTTTTGATAAAGCAACTAAGAGGGAGGCGAGAAATCTACAACATGTTTTTGTTTGTGATACAGCTTAGGGTCTGAGTGAGTTTGGGAGACAGACTTTGAGGGATGCCTTGAACAGACTGATATGAGTTGCTACAGAGAGGGACCATCTGTGTTGTGGGTTGTTTTCCCTTCTCTTCCCTGGCCCCTGCCTTAAAAGCCAGCTAAATATTCACATTGTTCCCCTTGCACTGAATGTGGTTGTGTGATCATGTAACCACAAAAGGAAATGTTTTCCATGGGATCAGTGAGATGATTCAACTCAAATGTACGTACACTCATACTATCCCAAAAATCCAGTGCAAGCAAGCAGGAGTGAGCAAACAAGGAGAGAGAAGCATTGTCCTGTTTTGGGGAATTTGGGATAGATTGGGTTAAACATGTCATGAAGTATTGCTCCTCCTTTTGAATATCTTGAGCTTCATCTCTGACATGGTTGAATTGGAGCGGGGGAGATGAGCTGCTGTTCATCCAGAACTTCCCCCGGCCTGGCAGTGTTGTGTAGCTGCAGAGACATCCCGTGGCCAGATGAGGAACAGCCTGAGCTGTGTCCCTTGCTGAGGCCTCCAGGATCCCTCAGTTCTTAAATTACTGCCCTTGGCTGTCGCTGTGCGAAGAAACTGGAAATTCGATGCATTCGGAAACTGTAGTCACCACTTGGTTCTTGTACCAACATTTGGATAACTCATCATTGCAAGGAAATCCTGTGACATTTTCCCCAGCAGCCTCAGGAGCAGCTGTGATCTAAGCTGGAAAGGGCAAATCATCTGGAGAGAATTTCAGCAGCTTTACTTTTCCATCATCCTGTGGCTGTACCGGTCACTCTGCAAACACTGAAAGAGCATCTGCTTCTCTAAAGCACTTGTAATCTCATTTGGATTTAGTGGTATATCTTGCTTACCTCTAGAGATCAGGGACTTGTGCATATAGGTGCTGTGAAAGCATCAGAAAATTGTTGTCCTGAAAGGCTGGGAGTAATAAAGGACAGAATCTGAGTGGAATCCATTCAGTTTTAGCACACACAGTGACAGAATGACTGTCTTACTTGGAGTCTTTCATGTCAGTGCTTGAAGAGAGGTGAGCACTAATGGAGGAAACAGTGTGACAGTAGCTGGTGTAGAGGAATTATTTAGTCATCTAGATGTTAAAAATGCAGAGGTATGAGGAGTAGAATTCAGATTCTGGAAATGTTTGTACTGCCTGTGTCAGTCACCATTACCGATAGGCAGGTGTGGGTTATACTGTGCTCCATTGTCACATTGCCTTATGAATAAAATGAACAGGGAAGGAAATAATATTTTCTAAAGATGGGAGGCTGAAAATAGCCATATCTCCTCCTTTCCCTGTCTGCTGTCAATCCTATTGGAGGAGCTCTGGATGGGACAGCCTCTGAATTAGTGTGTGTTTACCTGTAGGATTAAAGAGGTGGAGAGGAGCATGCTGGAACAAGCAGGATGTAAACAGAAAAGGTTACAGAGGATATGGATATAAATACCATAAACTTTTTCCAAGCAAACAGGGAATGAGTGCAAATGGTCCTTTACTAACAGGAATCTCCGTTGCTTTTTCAGATCGCTGCAAGGAAGCAGATTGCCAGGATTTCCCCCCTGTGACTGCCTGACTGTTGCTGAGCTACCCCTCCCAGCCCATGTGGCTCTCCCCATGCTCCAAGAGTGCAACGGGTGCCCAACGCAATGTGTGTTTGTCAAACCATGGAAGTGGGCAAGTATGGCAAGAATGCCACTCGATCCGGAGACCGGGGGGTCCTGCTGGAGCCTTTCATTCATCAGGTGGGCGGCCACAGCAGCATGATGCGCTACGACGACCACACTGTCTGCAAGCCCCTCATTACCAGGGAGCAGCGCTTCTATGAGTCCCTGCCCCCGGAAATGAAGGAGTTCACACCTGAGTACAAAGGTGAGGCCTCTTGGCATTCCAGAATGCAGTTACAGCCCTCAATTCCCCTTCCATTTTCCTGCAGCTGCTGCTGTCTTTTTGGTGTCATTTTGCTTGTTTTAAACTCTTTTGTGGGCTGGTAGTTTGATAGCAGCATGTGGAAAGGAGGAAGTTTTTTCTTTTTGTAGGCACACTGAGTTGAATGTGCTCCTCTTTCTAGATGGAGAAAATGCAGTGTGACAGTTGTAGTCCAAAGTTTAAGGTTATGGATGTGTAACCGAAGCAGTTTTATTACCAAGTTATTGTCAATTACTGCCTTGACCTTGAGCTAATGAAGCCAGATCATAGACTGAGCATTTGCACGTTCCAGTTCCGTAATTTATTGCTTCTTCGTCCCATCTTTTTTATGGATCTGTAGCAGCAAGCTGCTAAAGCAGGAAGTATGGCTCTCCCAGTGCTGAGGTGCAGCCTTGTCCCCAGCTGCTTTGAAGGAGTGGAATTTTCCAGTCCTGTGTCATTGTAGGAGGTTGGCCGCTCAGCTGTGTCTTTCAGAAGCTTGATAGGCTTCTGGCCTTGTGCATTTGTGTTCAGGATGGTGATGTGGACAGGTAGCCTTCTGGGGGCCTCAGCATTCCCATTCCCTCTGCTGCTTTGTCTCCACGTGGCACTGGGAAGATGGTGCTTTACAGACAGCTGGGACCACCATCTGTTCAGGGTCTTGCCTTTGGATCTGGCTGCAGCCTGACTGTCCCAAAGCAGTGTCAGCTTCCCTCCCGGTGTCTGCACACAGGTCATGAGTGAGGGGTGTGGTCTGCAACAGATGGGTCCTCTCTTACCCTCCAGGCACTCTTGAGGCCACACAGCACTCTAGTATCCCATCAGAAATCCCCCTGAAGCCTGTGTAGTTCCGAGAATCCATATGATGTCTTTCCTGGGCAGGTGTGTTTAAAACCAATGTAGCTGATAGTCCAGATGGACTCTTGTCTTCTTGGGATCTGATACTTCCTGATACTCTAAAGGCATGGGATGTATACCTCCACCCCAGTGTAAGATTTCATCCTGTGCAGTTTCCTGCTAGTCCCAGAAATCTTTCCTTCTGATCTGGGGAAGAGGAATATTGGGTATGATATTTTCTGTCTGAGCACTTGCATATTACTGTAAGACTTCACAGAGATACCTTGAAGAGCACATCCAGGCAGCCAGAGCACTTGGAGTGGCATTTATGTAGCGACATTCTGGGGTCCTGAGCTGCTCTGGAGTTGTGTTTGAGCCACCTGAACCTTGTTAGCATTGTCCTGTGCAGATAAAGGAAGGACAGGAGCAGGATGGCCTGCATCAGCTGAGCAGGGCAAGGTTTCCTCACGTTTGTGATGAATCATGTGATTCAGTGCATATGTCATTTGATACTCCTGGCAGCTAGTCAATACTAGTGACAAGCTAATGAAACATTTTGTCATTGCACATCAGGAGATAGGCTGATGGCCTCATTTTCACGGCTGGGGCAGTCCCAGAAATGAAGATGTCAGCCCTAACTGGAGCTGTCAGTAGTCCTGCTGTGTGGCTGGCCAGATAGGTATATTCTGAGTCTGTGCTGTGAAAGATCTGTAACTTCCCTTGGACTGTGGTGCTTTCCAGGAGCCTTCAGAAGGTAAAACTGGACAGGACACGTGGTCCTGCGTGCCTGCACCTGGCAGAGGTGGTTGTGCTTCCAGGGCCCTCTGTTTTTATTGCCAGGAAGCCCTGGGCCCTTGCAGGTCCCTTTTCTGTGAGACTGGCTGACTTGTGATAAGAGTGGCAGGTGTCACCTCAGCCTTAGGGCTCTGTGCTTCATTGCTCTGATGCTGGAAAGCTCTTTTAGCAGAGAAAGCAGAGTCCTGCTTGGCCAGCGATGTCCCTGTCAACAGCAGGAATGCTCCTGCAGGACACAGGTACTTACCCAAACAAACCAGATATTATTTCATATGCTTTGCTCCCCTCAGCATCTTGGCAGACTGTACTTGACTCTCCCCAGTTTGACGACATTTGCTGCAAGACTGAAGGAAGGAAATAAATCACACCCTCAGCCTACCAGCTGCACTTTTGTCCTTATTTCCTGTGGTGGCAGAGCTTCCCCCTCCTTCATTTCTTTGGATTTGCTTTGCTGCTCTGTGAGCTACATTTTCCTCTCTCCTGCTGAACATTTGGGTTGAACATCCCTCCCCCAGGAAACAGAACTGACGTGTCACTTCTCCCTGGCAGGTGTGGTATCTGTCTGTTTTGAGGGAGACAGTGATGGCTACATTAACCTGGTGGCCTATCCCTATGTGGAGAATGAGGCTCTGGAGCAGGATGATCTGCCAGAGAGGGACCAGCCGCGGCGCAAGCACTCGCGCCGGAGCCTTCACAGGTCAAGCAGCGGCACCGAGCACAAGGAGGAGAAGCCTGGCCTGGCCAGTGACAGCACTGAAAGGTAAAACTTTGAGGACCCAGAGACAACACAAAGAGCAGGAAATCTCTCTTCCCTGTTCCTTTGGTTGAGGATGTTTTGCAATTCCTTAAGGTGGCCAGGCTGGCATGCACTTGCTAGCCTGGCACATTTTGGCACTGCAAACTGTGCCAGGAGTTTTGCTGGATTCAGGACCAGCTCATCCACATGAAATGCTTCTGACACAGGATAGCCCTTGGCAGTTTATCAGATGTGGAACCAAAGCATGCAGAGCAGATTTGAGCACTCTTCAATTCACCTGGTTCTTAACCCAGAGGTTTCTTACCAGGGTATTTTGTATATGATTCTCCACCTCCTCACCCAAGCCAGAGCTCCCAGAGAAACAAGTGTTCCTACTTGCTCTGTTACCAGAGTACAGCCTGGCAGAGATATTAGATAGACCAGATCCTGGGCCATGGGTCCACAGTCCAGGGTATTGGTGAGGATTTGCTTTTAAGATGATTTGTATTGTGTGCAGCAGGAGAAGGAATAGGAGATGGTTATGTGCCAGGGGAGGATGTGACAGATATAAGTATGTGAAGAACTCATTGGATTCTAACAAGCAGGTTTGTTCTCTCTTTACACCAGCAGCATCCAGGAAACGAAGAGTCCCAGGGTGGACTTGCACATCCACTCAGATGTTCCATTTCAGATGTTGGATGGGAACAGTGGCCTGAGCTCTGAGAAGATCAGCTATAACCCCTGGAGCCTGCGCTGCCACAAGCAGCAGCTGAGCCGCATGCGGTCAGAGTCCAAGGACCGGAAGCTGTACAGTATCCTTTGGGAGGCAGAGCTGGGTGTGTCAGGCTGCTGCTGCCCTGGCCTTACCCGTTTGTGCCTGAGGCAGCCAGGCCTGCATTTCCCTTTGCATTTCTGTCCTTCACATAATCACAGCTGAGTTACATGTTCCTTTTTGCTGTTCCTTCCTGCTTCCTATACGGTGACACTAATGAATCATAGAATGGTTTGGATTGGAAAGGACCCTAAAGATCATGTCATTCCGCCTCCAGGCAGTCTGGCTGACTTCTTCATCTGGCTGAAGATGGGTTTGTTGTTTCCTGTGCCTTCGCAAATGACTCCTGCTTTTTGCTGAACTTGCCAGGTTGTGGGGTTATTTTGTTTCACCTGGATTCTGTTTTCTTCACATAGAAACAAACTTACTTTTAGTATCTGTATGCTTCATAATTTTAACTGCGTGGGCTTCCTTCTCCAGTTCTCAAGTGTGCGCTTGGAGACTCCAGCTTTTATTTTTAAATAGCTTGCATCACTTGCAGAGAAGTCATTCTCTTTGGCTGTCCTCTCCTTTTTAAGCACACTTCCTTTCTTTTATGAAGTTCCTCTTTTGAAACCAAGCAGAATTTCTCTCTTGCAGGCTTAATCCAGCTGTGCTCGGGTTACCATTTCAATGTTAACATGTTGGTCTGTGCCCTGCGGGACTCCTTAGGGCAAACTTTTGGGGTTTCTTTCCCCCCTTTGGAACAAGTTGCTGTACAGAGGGCCTGGGGTGTGTTCTCAGTGCTGTGCCCCAATTTGGGGGGTTGCCCATTGTGTGCTGGTGACAGAGAGCACCCATTACCATTCTGTTTCCTGGCTTTGTCACCTTCCCAGTTCCCCCCCCAGGTACTGGGCAGTGCTCCTGTTCTGGACATGCCAACCCTGCCATTACTTGAGCCTTGAGTTTTCAGTCTATGGGGATTGTATTGTTTATCCATATGGTCAAATGGCTAATTTGATTAGACTTTAAGCTCTGTCTTAATGGATCAGCAGTTCCTACTGGCATACTGTGTCCTTCCTGACCACCAGTGTTTTGCTTTTCAGGTTCCCCTGCTGAATTTCCAGTATGCCTGCATGTGACCTTCCTGCTGTTGGCCATTCTACTTTCTAGGCTGTTTCCTTCTCCCAGCTGTTAAAACCTGGGTTCACTGTTTGGGTTTTGTCGTTTTCTTCAACTCACCAAGCTGTTTCTTGTCTGTTCTTTGGTTCCTATTTATTTGTTGCCCAACCCTATGTCCTGCTGGCCCACTGTAGTGGCCCTGGGGTGTCTTTGGTGGGTTAGTTCTCCTTGACACATAACCCAGAGTTCCTTTTGCTGGAGAATGTGGTGCATCACTTCAAGCTTCCCTGCGTGCTTGATCTGAAGATGGGGACCAGACAGCATGGAGATGATGCCTCTGAGGAGAAGGCTGCTCGGCAGATGAAGAAGTGTGAACAGAGCACTTCTGCCACGTTGGGTGTGCGTGTGTGTGGGATGCAGGTAGGGATCCACCAGGCTGCAGATGCTACACCTTCCTTTTCACAGCTCCATTAAGCCTCCCAGTTAGTGTTTCCTGCTGAGCACTGAATTTGAGCCTCCCACTGCAGGTAGGTACATGAGCATTCATGCTTTTGTCTTCATTTCTAAGCCTAAAACAGGAACCTGCTTCTCCTGAGATGGCCTACTTTGTCCAGTGCTCTTTTGTTCACAGACAATTAGGGGATTTTCTAATAAAATTATTTTTGTGGCTTAGTGTTCAGCCAGAATCACGGTGCCTAGGGATGGAGGTGTCTGACATTTCTTTCTGTACTGCACTGTTTAGAAGTTGCTTGGCTGTGTCTGGGTCCTGTGCCCAAGGATTGCTGTTGGTGCTGCTGTTCAAGAATCAATCCTTTCCCCACCTGCCAAAGTATTTTGTAACCCAGATCTCTGCTCACAGGCTCTGAAGCAATGAGGGCTTCTCATTAATCACTTGCCACATAATGGCAGTAGGTGTTGGCAGTTCCCACTGCCAGAGGGTTGTCTGAGTTGCTGTAAGACTTCGCTTTTTAGCCCTTGGGGTCAGTTGTGCCATGCTACCTATTGGGTGTCCTGGGAGAAGACTAGTGCTCAGGCATCCTGACTATGCCCATGGGATGCAGCCATGAGCTGCACTGGAATTCAGGGAATGGGCAGAGCTGTGTCCTGCTCCCTCTCGATCATGATGGGGACAGGATGAGCTCCCCCTGGCTTGTCACTGCAAGACAGCTCAGGGTTCTCTGCATGGCCTTAGTCTCTTACTCCCACTTGATGTGCATTTCCTTTGGTGTTCCAGGTCTATCAGCTGGACACAGGGCATTACTTATGCAGGAATAAGTACTATGGGCGTGGCCTTTCCATCGAAGGCTTCCGCAATGCCCTGTACCAGTATCTCCACAATGGCATTGAGCTGCGCAAGGACCTCTTTGAGCCTGTCCTCGCCAAACTGCGGAGCCTGAAGGCGGTTTTGGAGAGACAGGCCTCCTACCGCTTCTACTCCAGTTCCCTCCTCATCATCTACGACGGGAAGGACAGCCGGGCGGGGATGTTTGTGGATCGCCGGCCGGAGGCTTGCCTGAAGCGGGTGGACGGCTCTGTTCCGGAGAGCCTCCAGGACGGCGGCAGCTCAGAGCCCAGCTCCTCGGCCCAGCCCAAGGTGGACGTGCGCATGATTGACTTTGCACACAGCACGTTCAAAGGCTTCCGCGACGACCCCACTGTGCACGACGGGCCCGACATGGGCTATGTGTTCGGGCTGGAAAGCCTCATCAACATCATGGAACAGATGCGTGAGGAAAACCAGTAGCCCTGGGCTGCAGCCTCGTAATCTTGTCCTGGTGGCAGGAGCAGACAAGACCACCTACTACCACAGGAAAAACACAGACAAATTTGGTTTTAAACAACTGTATTGCTCCGTTGTTTTTTAAATGTACTTGGATAGAAGAGCTGAGGTGAGGCAGGATGGAAGAACTCATGCTGACCAGATGGTTCTGACCACACTCGCTCTGCCCTCTGGAGGAGGCTCTGTAGATGCCTGCTGGGTGTCGGGTGTCCCGGTTCTTCACTCATCACGTGTGCGTTCTGGAGGGAGGAGCTGGACATAGGGAATAGGAAGCAGGAGAGCCCAGGGCTCTTCACGAGGCTGGAGCTCTGGTGTGAGGAGCCTCCTGCTTGAGGAGCCTGCCCTTTGAAATTCTCCTGAGTTACTTGGAAAGGGCGCTTGCCTAACGGTTGGCAGCGTCTGTGGGGCCACCGGTGAGAAGTCAGGTGCTGGTCCCTGTGTTCAGTGTTGCTGGCTCTGCCCTGGGTTTTGCCAGTGAGGCTTTGCTTTTGATGCTGCCTTTTTCTGCTGTTTGGGCACTGTGAGTAGCCACCCCAAACACGGAAATGAAATGACCAAATGCAACCTCTGGCAGAGCTGCGGCCAGGAGGGAGTGCCGCACACCTGGAGCTGTGCTCAAACCTGAGGTCTGCTTGTTTCCTGATGGCATGGCATGGGCAGGCACGGGGCTCTGCAGGTGTGACTCTGCCTTGGACCACTGACTTGCAAGTACTCAGCTCATGGGCTAGCAATAGTATCTGTAGCAGTTAACATGACCCCAGCTGTGCAGCGGGGCATTTCGGACCATTTCAACCCTTCCCCTCCTGTAAAGTACAGATTCTGTCCCTCCAGCACAAAGCTGCCCTCTTCCCCTGGGGACCCTCCACTCCTAAGCCCTGCTCTTCCAACAGGTCTGGGGGTGGTGGAAGGGGAGGCTGAGGTGTAGGGCTGCTCCCTGACTCCTCCCTGAAGGTCTACAGGGGCCAGGTGAGGAGTGACCTGGCTGAGCAGTGAGTGCCACTGTCTTGACTGTTCAGCACCAGTGCCTGACTGTTCAGCTTTGCTTCACGGAGTCAGTCGTTCCCAAAATAACTGTCCCCCACCCTCCTTTGTTGAGGAATTAACGTTTGATACTGTGGCCTGGTGTTACCGGACCATACCCTGCTCCACCTCAGCTCCTGTTTCTGTGCTGGGGCCCTGGCTGCTTCCTCCTACTCTCACTGACTTGTTCCATGGCGTTACCATATACCCTGCGTACACCCCAGGCCAGGGTTGCGGTTTTTTTAAATTACTTCAGGAAAGCTTGTTTGGGGAATACTCGCATGTCGCATGTGTGCCGACTCCATGTGCACAGGGCTGCCTCTGCAGCCATGGGTCTGTGGCACTGGTGTGGAAGGGGACAGGAGCGCTTCCCACTTTCTCTGCCTGTCTCCCAGCTCCTCAAAACTTGCCCAAGCCACTACTCCCCTCCCACCCTCTGGACAAGGACTTCTACCATTGCACGCTGCCCTGTGCTGGGTTACTTCATTGCTCCTGTGGGTCCCTGCCTTGCCAGGACTCGCAGAATTTTCAGGGGAGGGAGTGAGGCTGGGTGAACGCTGGGGTGTAGGTACCCACAACAGCCATGTTACTCTGTGGCCCTGTCGCAGCGTGGCCCATCGCCACCCACGTCTGCATGTCCTTGTCCCCGTGGGCTGTGCTCGGGCAGGCCAGGCTGCACCTCCTGGAGAGCCCCTTGCTGTCCCCCCCGCGCTCATTCCTGCCGTTCCCCACCTCACTGGGCCGTGACGGACGGGCCACGCTGCCGGTGCTCAGTGGGAGCCGCTTCCCCCTCTTCGGACCACCGCGGTGGGACTCCACAGCTTGTACATAGCCTTGGCCCCGTTTGTTTTTACATGAATAACCACCCTGTTTGTGCTTCACAGAGAACCAAAAACCATTAAAGGATCTGTTTTTGTCCGCGGTGTGCTGTGCCTGCCTCTCCCGCCGTCTGAGCCCGGGGAGGGATGGGGGGCTCGGGTGAACATCCCCGGCCGGTGCGGCCGCGCCGCTGCTATCTCCTCATCGCGGTCGCCCCGTGGCTACTGCGGCCCGAGTAGCCCCGGGTCCGGGCAGAATGCGGTGGCTGCAGCAACGACCTGGCCATGGATACCGGGCGGGCGTTAAGTCCCGGTTGGGCGGGGAAGTGTGTGGGGCGGGCACTTAGATCCCTGCGGGCGGTGTTTACGGGGGCAGGGGGTGTGCCGGGGCGGGCGGTGTTACAGAGGCGGGGCGGTAGGACCCGGGCGGGCGGGAGGCAGGGCCGGGCGGGCGGGGCGGTGCTGCGCGACGGTGACGCGCCCGGCGCGCCCGGCGCTGACGTGTCGGTGCGGGCGCTGGCGTGGGACGCGGGACGCGGGGGATGCGGGCGCTGATCCTGGTTGGCGGCTTCGGGACGCGGCTGCGGCCGCTGACCCTGAGCCGGCCGAAGCCGCTGGTGGAGTTCTGCAACAAGGCGGTGCTGCTCCACCAGCTGGAGGCTCTCCGGCAGGTGGGGGCGCGGGGCGCGGGGGGTACGGGGGCAGCCCCGCCGCCGGCTGACCCGCGCTCCCGCAGGCAGGCGTCAGCCATGTGGTGCTGGCGGTGAGCTACATGTCGGACGCGCTGGAGGCCGCCATGCGGGAGCAGGAACAACGGGTAAGGGCCCTTCCGCCTCCCCCCGCCTCCCCCCGCAACCCGGCGTGTCCCGCCGCTAACCCTGTGCCCGCAGCTCGGCATCCGCATCTCCATGTCCCACGAGAAGGAGCCGCTGGGCACCGGTAGGATTCGGGCAGGGGCTTGGGGCTGGGGGCGGGCGCAGGCAGGTTGGAGGAAGTCCGGGGACAGCAGGGTGGGTGCTGAGAGGGGGATACCGGGGTGGGTACGTCAGGGCTGAGGACTCTGGGAGGGGGACACCGTGGACATTGGGGTGGGTATTGGTGGGTAGGGCTGGGGGACACCTGGAATGGGAAACCATGGGCAGCAGCGTGGCTATGGATGGGTAGAGACGGGAGGAGCAGGGCCATCGGGAGGGGTATGCCAAGATGGA
Organism: Lichenostomus cassidix; assembly: GCF_008360975.1. NCBI lineage: Eukaryota > Metazoa > Chordata > Aves > Passeriformes > Meliphagidae > Lichenostomus > Lichenostomus cassidix. The sequence continues at coordinate 16,619,695 of NC_139493.1, forward strand.
CATGGGCAGGACCAGGGACAGCGGGCCGAGTGAGAATCCATAGGGACCAGGGACTTGGGAAGGGATGCCGGGACGGGCACAGGTGGGGCTAGCAGGACCCGGGCGCTGGGCTCACCGCGTCCCTGCGTCGTCACTCACGGCCGCGCAGCGGGGCCGCTGGCGCTGGCACGGGACCTGCTGGCCGAGGACGGGGAGCCCTTCTTTGTCCTCAACAGCGACGTGATCTGCGAGTTCCCCTTTGCGGCGCTGGCCCGTTTCCACCGGCAGCACGGCGGCGAGGGCTCGCTGGTGGTGACCCGTGTGGAGGAGCCTGCCAAGTACGGCGTGGTGGTGTGTGAGGCCGACACTGGCCGCATCTGCCGCTTCGTGGAGAAGCCACGCGTCTTCGTGTCCAACAAAATCAATGCTGGGCTCTACATATTTAACCCTGGCATCTTGCAGCGCATCCAGGTATGAGCCAGGGTGCCAGGCTGGGTCAGGCTGGGGGGTGCTGTGCCCCCTGCTCAGCCCTGCGCCCCATCCTCGCAGCTGCGCCCCACCTCCATCGAGAAGGAGATCTTCCCAGCCATGGCACAGGACGGGCAGCTCTACGCCATGGAGCTGCAGGGTAAGGCCCTGTGCACAGTGCAGACAGCATTGGGGGTCTTGCCTGCACTGCCACCCTCATGCTGGGGGCTGTCACCATGGCTCTGTCCCCACAGGCTTCTGGATGGACATTGGGCAGCCAAAGGATTTCCTTACGGGCATGTGCATGTACCTGCAGGCGCTGCGGGCTCAGCACCCTGAGAAGCTGCACTCGGGGCCTGGTGTCGTAGGGAATGTGCTGGTGGTAAGTGCCAGCCCCCAGCACACCAGCCTCAGGCATGTCATGGGCTCTCTGCATTGTCCCACCGCTGCCCTTGCTGCCATCCTCAAGCTGTGCCCTCCTCTTCCCTGGCTGGCCAAGTGATATGGGCTATGCCAAGAGCTGTCTGCCCGCCTGACCCTGGCACAGCCCCTCTTCCTTCCAGGACCCCAGTGCCAAGATCGGGGCAAACTGTGTCATCGGCCCCAACGTGACAATCGGGGCCGGTGTGGTGGTGGAGGACGGGGTGCGCATCAAACGCTGCACTGTGCTGGAGGGAGCCCGCATCCGCTCCCATTCCTGGCTGGAGTCCTGCATCGTGGGCTGGAGCTGCTCCGTGGGGCAGTGGGTGAGGAAATGGGTGCCCCCACAGGGAATCAGGGCTCAGCTTTTGCCCTCCCACTTCCATGGGCTGCGTCTGCAGGGATGTGGTCCCTGCAGGCAGGAGCAGGAGCCTGGCACTGGGCCCTGAGGCCAGGGATGTGACAGGGCCTCTCTGGGGCAGGTACGCATGGAGAATGTGACGGTGCTGGGCGAGGATGTCATCGTCAACGACGAGCTCTACCTCAACGGGGCCAATGTGCTGCCACACAAATCCATTGCCGAGTCCGTGCCAGAGCCACGCATCATCATGTAGCAGCCCCCAGCAGGCTCTGCGCTCCCAGCTCTTCTTGTATTAAATATTTATATTTCCATTTAATATTAAGCATCACCTGAGTGCAGCCCCCACACCGGGTCACTCACCAGGGCCAGCCTGGCTTCCCCTTCCCATCTTTCATGGCACCACATAAGGAAGAATAATTTAATGCTGCTTTTCATGAAGTCAGCCCCCAGCCAGGGGCAAGTTAACAGCCCGAACGCCCAGCCTGGCCCCTCTGCCCCAGCCCCGGGGCTGCCATGTGTTCCCAGTGCTGCCACAGAGCCGAGGCCTCGGGCTCCCCTCCCTGAGAACAGCCCACAGGGCAGAGAAGCTGCCAGGCTGCTGGCCTCTCCCACCCTGCAGCCCTCCTGCCCCACGCTGCTGCCCTATGCTGGGTCCTGACCCCCTGGGTGAGGGTCCCACAGCCCTGAGCAGGGCAAGAGTTTGGGGAGAAGCTAGCATGGGGTGGGGGGGCTGCCCCGCTCAGCTGGGGAGCCCATGGTGTGGGGCTGGGCTCTATGAGCTGGCTGGCTTGGTGAAGTCATCCACCCCTGTGATGGTGGCCTTACAGAAGAAGCAGTCCTTGTTGTTCATCAGGTGCTGGTTGATGCAGGCTCTGGGACAGAGGAGGAAAGAGCATCAGCCCCCACCCACATGGCCCAGGGCAGGGCTGGGGGCTGGCAGTCATCCTGGTGGGGGTCAGACATGGGAGCTACTCACTTGCATGACTTGTGGGAGCAGGGCCTGAAGATGGCCGAGATGGGGTGTGCGTAGCAGATGGGGCACAGGTCTTCCTCACTGGTGGGCTGTGGGGGTCACCAGGCGGTTAGTGATGGCAGCCAAAGCCCTGTGTTCCAGGCCTGCTGTTGAGGACTGGGGCAGAGGGAAAACTCACCAGTGTGGTAGCAGCCGCCTGCTTGGACTCCTCACTCAGATGGCTCAGCATCTTTTCCACCTTTGCCAGCTCCTCGGCACTGATGTACTCTGTGTCTGGGGGGTAAACTGGGTGTGTGTGGGGTGGATGGGACCCTCAGGCTGCCCTGAGGCTGCTGAATGATGCACAGGGGCTGCAGCTGCCCCTAGAGACCAGCCAGGACAAGAAGCACTGGGCACTGAGAAGGGCAGAACTACTGGCTGCCACTGGATACATCCCCATCCAAAGTGCAACTGCTGGAGTGGTGGAGTAGGGCACAGACACCTGTCCCCAGGATAAAAGGGCTGGGAGATGTTGCAGGGTACACAGACACCAGCAGCCCCGTTCCTCCCTCCCCAGCTGCGGGTGGGTGGTGAGCACAGCCCATCTCCCAGGGCAGTGCCAACACTTACAGGTGTGCAGGGAGAAGTGGCGCTTGTCCGTGGCTGGGGCAGCTGCTGCCAGGGCCGAGGGCTCAGCGTGGCCCAGCAGGTACTGGATGGAGCGCAGTTGGAAGCAGGGATCTGCCAGCAGCACCGCAGTCGCGTGCTCAGTCCTGCCAAGGGACACAGACCTCAGGCCACAGACAACCCACCCTGTGCTCCCACACCAGCATCCTCAGCTGGTGTCCCCCCAGCCCAGGGGAACGTGCTCAAATGCAGTTAAAGACCAGCAGCCATCCTCCTCCTCCCTCTGCCACCCTGACTCAGAGGCTCCGGGGATCAATATGGTGCTTCAGCACTTGCTGAGGCTGCAGCCCTCAGGCCAGTGCCTGGGTTGCTGCAGGGCGGCTGAAGCACCCAGTGCTGCCCTCAGTCACAGCACCACAGGGGAAATGCTCTGCAGAGCCTCATGCCAGGGGCTGGGGCCCTCCTGCACCAAGTGGACAGATCAGGTTGCCCTCAGGGCAAGAGGGTCCCCCCACAAGGCAGGAGGGAGCAGTCGTGGCTCTTCCTGGCTTCAGTAGGGACAGCCAGCACAGATGAAGGTCACCTTTATGAGTGTCTTCATCAGGCATCAGTGCCGTGGCCTGGTAACAGCCCTTGACAAGGAGCAGAGCTGGCTCCGTGGCCAGCCCAGGAGCAAGCAGATCCACCCCAGTGGCAGGAGGGGCAAGGGAGCAGCCAGGCAGCACAGGCTGAGCCGGGACACAGGGGGTTAACAGCCCCTTGACTCGCAGCAGCCGCAGCCGCCAAATTAGCTTTTTGCTGCCCTAATGGAAACCAATTCCCCAGCTCTCCTCTTCCCACTAACTGCCTGAGCTCTGGATAATGACATTCCACTGTGTCCTTCACCCTTTGGCCACTCCTTCCCTGCCAGCAGCCCGCGGCTCCCCCTCTGCCGTGGGGACCCCGCCAGGCTAAGCCCCCCGTGCTCACCCCAGGGCCGGGAGTGCTGGGGGGTCCCCAGCTCGTGGTGGTGCTGAGGGTCAAGGCAGCGAGAAGGACCACGGCTGGGAGAGAAGCAGCACCGGGGTGGTGACCGCCATCCCCACTCCCAGCCTAGGTGCAGGATGGGACACGAGGGGCTCCCTGAGGTGACAGATTTATTCCAGCATTCTGCCTGAGGCTGGGCACTGGCGGAGCAGCAACTTCACGGATTACAGCCGGTCGCGGCTCTCCGGTGGCTGCATATCGGTACGGCCGAAGTGGTCCTGAGCTCCCCGGGGACAAGCGACCACGCAGGGTCGGTGCTGGCTGCGCATCGCTCTGCCCACTCACAGGGAGGGCCACGGCCAGGGACGGGGACAGGGAGCGGGCCAGGGCCAGCGCCGCGGCCACCACTCCCCGCGCCGGGGCCAATGGGATCCCGCCCGGCCCCCTCACCGCGCACCGCCCGCGCGTAAATAGGGGCAGGAGCGGGACCGCGCTCCCGGAGCGCGCCCGGCTCCCGGAGCTGCTGCCCGGGAGGCAGCCGGACGGGGCCCCCCGGGAGGTCGCAGCGTGCGGACGTGCTCCAGCGGCGCTGAACCCTGAGAAACTTCACACGCCAGGGATGAGCAGCTCCAGGAAGCAGCGAGGCGCCCAACCAGCCCGACACGCAGCCCCGCAGCGCCCGAGCGCCTCAGCCCCCTGATGCTGATCGCCGGCTCCCACCCGACCCCCGGCAGCCCGGCCGGCCGGAGCACAGGTACGAGGCAGCCTCGGGTGAGCCGCGGCAGAGCCGGGCAGGGCGATGCCGCCCTTTAGCTCTTTCCAAGCCCCACGGCTGGAATCGGGATCCTCTTTCGCGGGGTGCAAAAGGGCATCTGTGGATGCTTGGTAGAGCCAAGCCAGCACTGGGGGAGAGACGCGAGGACGGCGGCAGGTTTTGTCTCGCATCTCATCGAGCCTGGTTGTGCCGCCGGGCTGCACAGAGGCTCCTGCCCGCCACAATGTCCCCGCCGGTGCCCGCGGACCCGCTCTGGCCGCGGGTGGCAAAGCTGCTCCTGCTGCTGCTCCAGCTGTGTGCCGCCGGCCGCACTCCCCGAGCCTCCCCGCAGTCCCACCGCTGCCCCGCCGCCTGCATCTGCACCTCTGACCTGCTGAGCTGCAGCCGGCAGATGCTGCAGTGGGTGCCCCAGGCACTGCCGCCGACCACCACCACACTGGACCTCAGCCACAACGCCCTTACCCAGCTCCACGACCGCTGGCTGGCTGCCCTCCCACACCTCGAGGCCCTTCACATCAGCCACAACCAGATTCGGGACCTTTCTCCGCGGGCTTTCCACAATGCCTCCTTCCTGCGGCACCTGGACATGTCCTCCAACCACCTGCACACCGTGGAGACGCACTACTTTGAGGCACTGGTGAGCCTGGAGGAGCTGCTGCTCTACAACAACCGCATCAAGCGGGTGGATGAAAATGCCTTTGCCAAGCTGAGTGGTCTTCGGAAAGTCTACCTGAGCTGGAACAACCTGACCACCTTCCCCTTCCATGCAGTGCAGGGGCTGGGAATCTACAACCTCCGCACACTGGACCTCTCCTCCAACAGCCTGAGCAGCATCCCCGTGGAGGTGCTGGCGGCTCTGCCCGAAAACATCGGCAATGGCTTGTACCTGCACAACAACCCCATCACGTGCAGCTGCCCACTCTACCTGATGCTCCAGCACTGGAATCAGCGAGGCTTCAGCTCTGTGAAAGATTTCTTTGAGGAGCACACCTGCAAGGTGTCTGACAATGTGCCCCGGTCCCTGATCAAGTTCCTCAAACACAGCCACATGTTTGAGAACTGCTCGGCAGGCACTGAAGACGCACACCTCTCGCACTTGGAGGGGATGGTGGACCGGCCCATCCTGCTCACCTGTAACACCACTAACACCAGTCTGCCGCACACAGCCACCACCTACATGTGGATCACCCCTCACCACGAGCCTGTCAAACACCCAGGGAACAGCAATCGCTCCCTGGAGGTCTATCGCAATGGCAGCCTGAGGATCGCCGTAGCCAAACCCTGGCTCTCAGGGGTCTATGTAGGCTTGGCCATGAACAACCCCTACAACTTCAGCAAGATGTGTGAGTTCAATGTGACCGTCCTCTACCCCAAGCCAGCTGGGGAGACCTTCAGCACCGGCCTCACAACCCTGCTAGGCTGCATTGTGAGTCTGGTGCTGGTGATCATCTACTTGTACCTCACGCCATGCCACTGCCTGGGCTGCTGCAAGAAGCCGGCTCCACTCAGTACCCCGCAGGAGTGCAGCGCCCAGTCCTCCATCCTCAGCACCACTCCCCCTGCCACCGATGGGCCAAACCGCAAGGCCAGCGCCAACAAACACGTTGTCTTCCTTGAGCCCATCAGGGAAACACAGAATGGCAAGATCCGCCTGGCCCTTGGCGAGGACTTTCCCGACCCCAAGCACCCCAAGGTCCTGCAGCTCAAGTCGGACTCAGAGTCCATCAGCTCCGTCTTTTCTGACACCCCCATTGTGTCATAGCGGGGCAGAGCTGGGAGCAGAGCTAGGGTCTCCCGAAAGCTGGTCTCCTCCATCGCCGCTAGAACAGGATTATTGGGCACCCCGAGTTGCCGGCTTGACCATGACCCATGGGAGCGACCAGCATCACCCACAGCTGCTTTAGCCATGGACTCCTGGTGGGTTTTTGGCCACAGGCACATTGGTGCCCAGCGAGAGCTACTTGCATAATCCACTGGCAATGGCCTTGTTAGCACAAGGGTAATGCTGATGAACCCAGCATGCTGGAGAAACCCCCCTTCATTTGGGCACCCACCCTCCCTAATGGTGACACTGGGGCTGGGGGTCTGCCATGTCCCCAGGCACGAGATGCCCAACCTGACACCACCTCCACAGATGCCCCCATGCCAAGGAATAGCTGTGACAAGTGGGACACTGTCCTGGCTCATGCCACGACCCTCAGGAATGGTGATGCCAGTCCCCATCAGCATGCCGTGGCTGGAAGTAGGGGAACTGTTCACAAGAGGGGATACACACCCTCTCCCCAAACGCGGCCACACAGGAGGGATGGAGCTCAGCGCCTGATCAGCCACGCAGCCAAGCAAACCTTACAAGCTTTTGCTTCCCGAGAAGCTGTAAATCGTCACGGCAGGATTAGGTGACAAGACACAGCGCCCCAGCCCGCATTGCTCAGAGCTCCCTGTGCCACCAAGGACACTGAGGTCTCCGATGCACCATGCACTCCTTCGCTGCTTCTCCTTGAGGCGGACGCGCACTGCTCAAGCTATTTAGGCAGTAACCTAATCAGCCTATCGATAAATGTGAGTAATCCTCCCCTCTCCTGGGTCATAATTCTCTAGTTCCATTGGAATAAAAATGCCTATTTTTTTAAGCTCATGCTGGGCTGAGTGTCTCCTTGCCCTTGCAGCAGTGTGCAGCCACCCCGCAGCTCAAGGGCATAGCGGTGGGAGGCTGAGGTCTGAGGGAGCCCCGAATTCCTGCACGGAGCCAGGCAATCTGCACTGGACTGGCAGCCTCTGTTCCCATCAAATGGCCTTCAGGTGGCCCTAGCCAGGGGGTTAAATGTGCCAGTGGTCTGGTGCAAGTGAGAGAGAAGTATACAGTAGTTTGTCCTTGGGCAGGCAGGTCCCCAAAATGATGCCTGGGAGCTGGGGAAGGAGCAGCACCGACTGACACATCCAGACCCTGAAAGGAACAAACATGGTTTAGATGCAGGGGAAAGGCACTGCTAGGGATGGAACTGGCCCTGCCTTTGGCTTAGTCCTGGTGCTCCCTGCAGATGGAGCCCCCCATGTGTGTCACCTGCACTGCCTTCCCTGGCACCCACCCTTGCCTCTTCCTGAAACAGGGAGTAGCTCTGCCCCCCCAAAATGGTTGTCTGATCCCACAGAGAGATAAAGGTATCCTACCCATCTGCCAGTCACCAGTATCCCATCCACAGCTGGAGCAGGAGCATGTGGCTGTCACATGCAGCACAGGGGAGGCTGGGGCAACCCTGTGGGCAGGAGCACAGCTCAGACACAACGGGGACCAGGGCCCTTCAGAGACCTGCAGCCCCCTCCCACAACCAAGTGCCTTGGCCCCAGGAGCTGCTGGCTGCCCTATGGCCAGTGGGAGGGGAAGAACCCTGTGGCATCAGGACCGCACTAGCACACGTCCTTCAACTACTTTGGCCAGGAAACATGCAGCTTTTTTCTGAGCAAAAACTGATTTTTGTGCCCAAATAAATAGTCAAAACCGCCCCCCCCACCATCCAAAGAGGGGCGAGTGTTTGGGAGAGCAGCTCTCCTAAGACAGCCACAGCCACCCAGCGCCGTTCCTTAGGGTGACCTTGTGCAGCTCCATGCGATCTGTGCCCTGCGGCTGGCCAAGCCGATGGGATGCGGAGCGACAGGCCCCACTGGCCTGTGCCCTCGCTCCCCCACACCCGCCGCCGCTGGCCCTGTCACCTCGCGTTAGCGCAGCGTCCTGACGGGCCCAGGACGCCGTGTGGCCACAATGGGTGCTGCCAGGGGGTGACGAGGTGCATCGGTGTCAGACAGAGGTGAGTGGCACCTTGAGGGTGGAGCTGAGGTGCTGCCATTCTCCCCTGGCTTTGCAGCCAGGCAGGGATCCCATGGGAAGGAAGGTTTGAATTTGACCAGACATAGAGACACAGCTGAGTGTGCCCAGGTCCAAACCAGAACAGGGCACTGCTCCCTGCACCTGCCAGAGCATGTACCATATCCAAGCACCACATCTTCCTCCAAAAGGAAAGATGAAGTGTTGCTGTGGGCCCCAGCGCCCGGAGTGGGTGTTACCCACCCATTATCACAATCTTTGTCTGTCTCCTCGCTAAGCTTCCACTTCCCCATGGCTAACACCAGCTTCCCAGGTGTTACTGCTCCTGCAAACCTGCGTCCTCAGCTGAGGATAATGACTGAAGCTTGGAGAGAGCTCAGGGAGTGTAAGAAAAGCTCCCAGAGGCCTTTCCAGGGACACACCAGCCTGAAGAAGCCCAGGAGAGCTCTTCTAGGCTGGCTGCAGTTCTCCTATCCCTGCAGGAATGCTGAAGCTTTCTCTCTGGGGACTTGCTCTGAGGTTTGTATCTGTGCTGCCCTCAAGGGATCCCACTGCCTTTACCCAGGAAAGTCCTGAGGCTGCTTTTCACACATTCCTGATGCTCAGAAAGGATCCCACACCACACTGCTGATCCAATGAGCACTGGGAGGTGGTTTGAACTGTCGAAGCAGTTCATTAAGCAGCCTGAAAGGCAGAACATCTCAGCAAGGAAAAACAGCCAGGAGCACAGCCTCTCTGACAGGCAGGAGCTAGGAAACCTAATGGATATACCCCAAGGAATACACTGTCCTCTCCTGGCAGCCATCTCCACCATTACACTCCTGGCTCCCTGCCAAACCTCCCTCCTGCTCCTTGACTCTGCAGGATAAAGTAATGGATCAGCACAAAGCTCGGTGGTCCTGGCACACAGGGAGCCTCTGTGGGGATAAGGACTAGCTTTGGGATAAGGAATGGCTTTGGGGACCAGTATCCAGAGCTGACTCCTGTCTCCCCTGGCACTTCACACCTCAGCCAGGACAATGGGGGTGTGTTGAATGCCAGTCCCATCCTGTTGCCAAGGATGGACACATGATGAACATGGCAGGGCCTGGATCCTTTCCTTACAATGCTCATAGTTTCCCAGACAGCTGAAATCAGCAAAGCCTGGTGCTGGCCAGCACAAGCCCTGCTCCTGCCTCCCAGCATGTGCCTGACAGCCCTGAGGGGCTGGGAGAGCCCAGCCCTGGCAGTCCCATCACTCAGGACACAGCACTTGGAGCTGGCAGCTTGTAAAAGCTGTAAGACCAGACTCCTTTTTTAACCATGAAACCTAGGTCAGAGCCAGTGATTCTTCCATGTTCTGGCTCATGCTCATGCTGGTATGTTACACACTGCAAGACTAGAGTATCAGAGCAAGGTAGCAAGGACCCCTTTAGACTGTGTGGTCCACAAAATGTCTACTCCTGCCCCTCCTTCCACCACAGCTTGCTCATCAACACTGTTGAGGGAGCACTAGTGTTTAAGGGATCAGTAATTACAAGGTCCTATGGGAACTATGCAGAAAACTACCATGTCCAGAGGGAACAGCCAAGCCCCTGAGTCCCAGCAGTGCTGGAGCACACAGGTGGGTGGTCACGCTGTTAAGGAACCTGCAGACCGGGATAGTCTGATCTTTACAGTGGAGGTGATCCCAAAAGCATTTAGCAACTGAGCAGTCTTCTTAGCCTTCCTCTCCCACCAAGACTTGTGCCTCCTTACCCTTCTACTCACCAATGTGTTACTTCTGCCCTGGGAACCTCTCTGTCTCCTCCCAGACCATCTCTCTGCACCCATCTGTAGTTTGCAGAGACCCAGATAGAAACATCCCAACACCCCCCCAGCTCAATGCTGCTTCTGGCAGGTCCCACTGCCTCCTCCTCAGCATCTCATTGGCACAGCACAGTTGTTTCTAGCCCAGGATCCCTGTCCTGTGCTCTGATGGTTGGTACCACCATGTTCCTGGTGAGCACAGTGCTTTTCCTTCCGTCTTCTCCATCTTTCATGCGGAAGTCCATGGGAGATGCACCTTGAAGGCTCTTAAGGACTTGTCCCGTACAGACTGGTTTGCTGGCTCCTTGCATGTGCCCTAATCCTGTCCTCAGCCTGAGAACATCAACTCCCTGCCTCAGAGGGGCTGGAGGGAGCATGGGGGAAGCCCAAGGAGCAGAGCAATGTCCAAACCCCAACACAACACAGCTCATCTCCACTCTGGGATGGCCACTCACTTCCCAAAAAGCCAGTCCTAATTACAGTGTGCCCTCACACACAGGGGACCACAGCCTCACCTCTGGGCTTCACCCCTTCCCCTGCTGCTTGCTCTTGCCAGGATCCTGACACCAGCTCTGGCCAGCACCGCTCCATTAGCTCACTCTGAAAGAGGCTTAATAGAAAATCTGCTCAATTATTTAGCAAGCAGACAAACGGGGGGATGATACTGCCTGAAGGCAGCCAGGGTCTGTGGTATGGATTCAGCCCAGCTCCTGGCACAGCCTGGCAGATCCTGCCTTCCCTCTCCTACCTGCTCAGTCATTAAGGCTGGCAAAGGGAGCATAGGGACATCCCTGCCCTCGGCCCTGCCAGCCCCTGAGATTCCACAGTGCTGTCCAACAGTTCTCAGACCTGAGGGCTGGGAGGAGGCACTAAAGCTTTGCCTCACCATGAGCAGCACCAGCCTGTCCTGCCCGACCCAGCAAGAAAATGCACCTCTGTTCTCTCAAAAGCCCAGCCTGCTGCATCCAGGGACTACAGCAAATGATGGATCAACTGTCTCACCAACAGTCCATGCTCCCTTTCCTTGTGCTTAATGGCTCTGTTTGATGCCAGCAGTCCACATCAGGAGGACTTGATGCCTGGATAAGCATGCTGTGCTGGGAAAGGAGCAGCCGAGGCATCTGATTGCAGCCTGATAACGCGACTGCATAAGTTGGCAGGGCCCAGGATTTACTCACTTACTTACTTACTTCCCCACTGGAATGTTTTGGTCCCATAAATGGGACTTCATTCCTTCACTACTAGATGAGCCCATTCTCTATGTCCCAGGTGTTTGCAACACCTTCCAACCAAGTGCCTGGCACAGTGTCTGCTTGCTGGGTTAGAGGCAACCAGAAAAAACACAGAAGCCATGGAAGTCTCCCAAGGTTCTTTCCCCATCCTCATTCTCTGGGGCACAGCCTCCTCACAAAGAACCAGGCAGGGTCACCCTGTCTCTAGTAATTCCCACAGAGATATTCCTACATGCAAATGTGGGTTGGAAAATCTATCTGTTAAAGATGTCTGGCAATCTGGGAGTTACCAAATGGGACCTGGCAGAGATTCCTATCAGCTCCCAGCACTACCCAGGCAGAATGCTTCTGTGGAAGGACAGAAGCCCATCCTGTTATCCTGCTCACTGTACTGAGAGGGAGAAAGGAAAAAGGAAAGCTGTCTTCACATGAGTTCACACCAATTGGTCTGCTCTGGAGAACCTGGTTACATACAGGACCCGTTAAATCACTTCAGCCATGGCAACCATCTCCCATAGGAGTATACAGGCACAAGGAAGGTTTGAATTCTCCTTTTCCATTCCTCTTACTCATGTATCTGGAGACAGATACTTCCCATTGCTGTGCTCTGGGCCAGCCATCATTGACCATCACCATCTCCCTGGGTTTTGGGTGACCGTTACCCCAGCTGCACCTCGCAGTCTTCAGCACCCTGTGGTGATGGTGCCTTGGACAGAGAATGAAACCAGGGCTGAGTCCTCGAGGAATGCAAAGGCAGCAGAAAAGGCTCAGTGGTTCCTCTCACACCTACTGGCTTTCTCCATCCCATCTCTGTTTGCCTTTTCTCAGTGTGGTCGCATGGAGCAGAACTGCTCTGTAAGTGGGGTGTAACACCCAGTCCTCAATGCAGAGTGCTGCAAAGAGGGTGGGGGGCTCAGTTCTCCCTTCCCCATGATGTAGTCTGCCCTTGGTCTCTGCCTGGTCTCTGCCATCCCCTCTGCTTGGGCAGCAGTAGAGGGTCTCCAAGCCACCTGCCTTGGTTCTTTTGTCTTGATTGACCTCACTGGCTCCCCTGCAACATTTGCTTGCCTTTTATAGATCACTGACGTATCAAACCTCAGTTTTAGTGCTTGGCTTTGCAAAATCACACAGAAGAATTTTGGTTTATGGATATTTTTCCCTGGGCTTACTCCTGTTCCACCTTCTGCTTCTCCTGCACAGTTAGGTCCACCTTAAGGACATGATGCTTTTCACGCATCATTCCACTATTTTGCATTTATTTCTCCCTTCCAGTGCTCAGGGAAGTGACTACAAAGCCCCTGAACATCACAGACTTGCCACCTCCCTAGAGCACAGTGCCTCTGGTTTGTGACAGACCAAGGTGTGAAGGATGCTGTTGGCACACAGGGGACAGTGCCACTTGATGATGACACTGGTTGCCTGGAATTAACAAACGCAAAGCACAATGGGCTTTTCAGGGAAGGACAGAGTCTGGAAGCTTTCTGTCTCCCTAGGACTCCCTGCAGGTTAGGACAGATGTGACTGATATCCCACTACCATCTCCCCAGTGCTCTTTGGGGTTTGATAACCTGAGGGACAACCCTTCCCCATTTTGACCTGACAAGTGACCTGGCCTGGGACAGCTGTTCAAGGAAGAGACAGTCAGGGAAGGACTTCTCAACCTGGAATGCAGAGAACTACTTTATCACCTCCCTCTCTCCTCCAGGAAGAAGTGTCTAGTTGTGGCATCAAATTCATGATGTCTGCCCTTTCCATGAAGCAAGGTTCTGGGGGAGAGTAAAATCCATCCCTGTTCACAGCCCAGAAAGGCCACTGATCAATGACCTTGTGCCCAACTTTTGGCACTGTTGCACTTGGGGCTGTGAGACTGGTGCAGCAGCCATGGGAGGCAGGTTATAATTAGATATATTTGTGTACATCTTTGAGTCCTTGAGAGAAGAAGCTGAAAGACTGGCTGCAGGGCTGAGCCGCTCAGCCAGATGGGACTCTGCTCTCTGCAAAGCCAGAGACTATTGTGTTCTCCAAATATGAAAACAAGCAGGATGTACAGCACAGACACAAGAGCCCCATCTACTACACCACACAGTGACCAAGCAAGACACCTGCAAATGATACTGGGAGACAGAAAAGGCAGGGTTGCAGAGTGTCAGAACAAGTCTATTTGCAGGACTCGATACAAGCAGACAGAGACACATAAATGATCAGATCAGCTGTGGCTTTGTCCAGCCACATCACTCCCCCAGTGCTGCCTCTCTGAATAATCAGCTATGATAAAGACAGGATTTGTTTAATCTTAAAGTCAGCATCACCCAAGTGCCTGGAGATTGGTCTCACCTTTGTGCCACAGATCTGGGCAGACAGAGAGCTCTGCACACATTCTGATGCCTTCCTGAGAGGGGTCCAGGGCGAAGGAGCTTCAATGAGCTTCCTTCCAGCCATCACTGTGTGCTGCAGCACTTTGATGTGTCACCACATCAGCACTGCTCTACCACATGCAGCACCCACAACTTCCAACAGCAGCTGTCCTGTCACACAGTGCCAGACCCCATCCCAAGGAAGAAGGTGCTCGTGTGCTGTCAGTACAGCATCTCAAAGCCACCTCTCACAAGGGTTTTCCATCACCACAGGAAGGGGCTTTGCACCCAGCAGTAGCACTGGGATGCAGCTACTACAGGGAATGTGGCTCTTTGGCTTCTGCCTGCTCCACACACATCAGTCGCACCTTGCTTTGGTCCCCACACCCCCACATTGCTTCTGCAACACCTCCCATGGCACCACTGCAGCACCAGAGCAGTGCCACACACAGAGACCCCATGCTTTGGAAGGCAAAAGCCACTTACCCCTGAACATCACTGTCCACCAGCAGCCGGACCAAGATCCCTGTCACGGCCACAAGGATTGGGTAATGGTCCACGCTCTCCAGCCCTATGGAAGCAAAAGAGGAAAGTGAGAGCTTCTGCCACTGTGTGACAGGCAGAGCAGGGCAGGTCTGAGGTCTGATCCCATCCAGCTCTGCACAGACCTTCGGTACAAGTCATCCCTCCCTTCCCAAAATGTTTTCCGTGGAAAGGAACAGAGAGTGAATGTGTGGACTCACCCGGCAGACGCAGGTTGACCACTCTGTCAAACAAGTTCCTTTCAGCTGTCACACGGTTCAGCACCTGGTTCAAGAGCTGTGTAGGGAAAATCAGAAAGAGTTTGTATTTTCTGGATGGGCCTTCCTGTGAGCAGCATCCAAAGAGCTTTGGGGCAGCATGTCCTTATAGTTTGGGCTGAGTACCTGAGAGCACACAGGGAGGCTCGCAGCACACACCTAGATTTGCCCTGGCATGGAAGGAGTGCTACCACATCACAATGGTTGTACCAGACCAAAACCTCCCAGGGAAGAGTCAGTCCAAAGTCAAGACATCTGAATGTCAGCACCTTCCACCTAAATCTGAATTCCCACCAACAGAAGTCAAGCTACTTCTGCAGATAAAAGCTCCTGGCAAGCAGAAGCTACAGTCTCCAAGACAGACACAGCCTGTGAAGAGTGAGCTGGCAGCCGTGGGCAAAAGCAGCATCAGCAGGGTGAAGCACAGTCCAGGTCCTGCCCTGCCTGGAGCTGGCAGCAGGATGGACCTACCAGCACTGAAGCACAGGGTGAATGCAGAGAGCAATCTGCAGAGATGGAATCAGCTGTAAAGACACTTAATTAGCCACCATTAGCTCTCACCCAAACCCCCAGTGGGAGGAGTGGGGACTGCTCCAGGCTTGACACAACTGCTGCAAACTGAAAACCATCTCTCAAATGCAGCATCCCTCTTCCTGTTGCTCCAACGAACAGCAGAACCCTGCACCTCTCTGTGGGCATGGTCAGTGGTGGGGCACAGCTTCATAGCAGCACCAGGCAGCAAGGGGGAAGCTGCAGTACCCCACGCCCTGCTGCACATTCCCCAGCTTGCCCAAGCCACCTGCTAAGGGCCCCTTGCTTTCCTCCTTTCTCAGCTGAGCACTTCCCTCACGAATGTGGTACCAGACCTCACTACCTCTTGCTTTGTTTCATCTGCTCAGAGCCCTGAGTCTCAACCTTTGTACAGGTAAGGTCCATCTGACTGCTCTTCACCAGTCCAGCTTATACAAGGGCAGCCTGTCCTCAGGGCTTTCCAGGATTGCTCAAGCTTTAGAAAAGAAACTAATTTACTGGAGCCTAAGGGATGTTGTGAGTTAGACTGGGGCTGTCCCAGTCACCCTGGCAGGGAAGTGGAGATGTTTGGTACTATATTCTGTGACTGAGAGATAAAGGACCAAGATGCCTGCCCAAACATTGGAGTGTGTGCCCTGCAAAGCCAGCTATACTCTCCACAGCTCCTTGCCCAGATGTACCACACCTCTCTCCAGACTTCATGACACTGCTTGTCACAGGAGAATTCAGCATTTACTGGCCCCTCTGAAGATTTAACCAGCTGTCACCCTCCTCCCAGTAGAGGCAGAAACCAGACCAGTTGCAAAGGAAGGGAGCAGTCAATATGTAGAGATGTTAGGGAGCACCACCTATTCTTCAGCAGCTCTAAGTAATACAGCACTTGCAGCAGGAGCCCCCAATTCACCACATATCTGGAGAGTGGGCAGAGGGGTCCCCACGCCCCTCCAGATGCTGTTTCTTCACATAGGATGATACCTGGGCAAGCCTCCGAAGCAGCAGCTCTGACGATGGGCGACTCCAGTCGAGGAAGATCTCCGGCGCCAGTGTGACAGTCATTTCCAGCACCCTGAGCAGGCTGACCGACAGGTCAAAGCAGGTGGCACACACCTTCAGCTGGCGGCTGTCCACGAAGTTCCTCTCCAGGCGCTCTGCTGCCTGCTGGATCTGCCAAGCAATGGGAACAGCTTAAAAAGCTGCCCCTTCCCAAACGGAGGGCCATGACCCCCAGCCCAGTGAGTTGTGCCTTGAGCCTTTGCTGTGTATAGGACACAGCACCCACTGAGTGCAGCATCCCACGGCCCTGGGTGCACACCCACCTCCTGAATCATGCCAATGAACTCGGAGAACGCCCAGTTCAGCTGGTTCAGGACACTGTTGAGGAAGCTGGGGGCCAGGTCACGGTCGCTGCGGAGCAGGTCTGCCATGTGCCGCTGCAGCAAGGTGGAGGGACACGGCTCTGAAACCAGACAGTGACAGCTTCAGTGGCCTGGTCCTGGGGCAACCATGAGTGAGGGGCAAGGGCAGGCTGAGAGACCAGTCCTGGGCTTGGGAAATGTTGGTTTGGGCCTTGCTGGTCTGCCTCTACAGTAAGCAGAGATGGCAGGGCACTGGGAGCTGGTGCAAAGACTATTCTGAGCAGTGATCGTGCCTGTTGGCCTCCAAGCACTTCTTTGCAATGCCAGCCTGAATTAACCAGGGAAGAGCCCTCTGTGCTCGCTGCTGCCCACATGCACAGGAGCACTGCCCTGCAGCTCAGCATCCCTCCTGCTCAGCTCTGTAGAGGCCCATGGTCAGCTCAGCATTAATTGCTCCTGATACCAGGGTGGCAGCAGCTGCCTGGAGCCAGCACAGCCACCCTGGCCTCACATGGCCCTGCCTGTCTGCCACTGTCTGGGGAGGAAGGTATCCAGTATACCCCACTCTTGACTCTGTATGGAGCTGGGGCTGGTTCTGACATTAGCAGGCTCAGGCAGAGCTGCCCACACTCCCCAGCCAGGTTCAGCCCAAGCACAGACACCTCCCCTTGGTTACATGGCATCTCATCTCTGGGCTTCCTCACTATCAAGATCACAGATGGGGTCAGACGAAGAAGCTGGGAAACACAGTCATGACTGTGAGGGACAGCAGCCCCCATGGATGGGCAGGGAAAGGAAGGGGGCACAAATGGGACAGATGCTTCTCACCAGCAGAAGGACTCACTGTCAGCAAGAGACTCTCAAAACATTCAACACAAAAAGAGAAGGGTACTGGTTCAACCCAAAATTCAGCACTTGGAAAGAGAAACTTGAGCAGATTTACCAATTATAGGGAAAACCCCCAATCTAACTACATTTTCCTCTACTAGAAGCTATTACTAAGAGCAGGTGGAAACTCTGGCAGCACCAGCACTGCCAAGCCCAGAGGAACAAGCTGTGCTGCAACTGCAGAAGCTCTCTAGGGCTGCAGCCTACTCTGAGGGCCACCATGGGCAAAGCAAACACAGGACAACTTCCATCACATCCCTGGGGATCAAGAAGCAAGGCATAGCTACAGGCAGATTGCTAGCTGGGATTAGCAAAGCCAGAGAGGGATGACAGGAGACCATCATCTGAAATGGGAACAGGATAAATCATTCTGTGAATACCCAGTAGCAAGTGCAATGAACTTCTGTTATTATGGAGGACACGCACTGAATCTCACAGCGCATAATCACCCCAGGCAGGCCAGTGCCCTGGCTTTGATCCTACCTAAAAGCTCATTTTGGGGAGGGATTTCATCACAACAAATGTCTTTGATGTCCTACTCCTACCCACATGTACTTTGTCAGCCTTTGGCTACACGTGGCTCAGGGACTGGCCAAGCCAGACGTCCTTTTTACATATTTATTGGTCCTCTGGGGATTTCTTGCCCAGTGTCCTCTGAAACTGTGCAAGCCTTTAAACATGTCCAAGAGCAACATTCCACAGTTCAGTTGTGTGTAGCAGGAGGAATTCAGATTGGAGCTTTGCTCCTACTCACTTTATTTGTTAATATTTATTCTCTGTAACCCCTCCCTTTTGGTGGTAGAGAGCAATATGCTCCTCTCCAGTCACTTCGTCCAGCTAGCCGTGATTCCAGACCTTCATGACAGAGATCAGTTTCTCACACTGAAA
Organism: Lichenostomus cassidix; assembly: GCF_008360975.1. Classification (NCBI taxonomy): domain Eukaryota; kingdom Metazoa; phylum Chordata; class Aves; order Passeriformes; family Meliphagidae; genus Lichenostomus; species Lichenostomus cassidix. The sequence goes on from NC_139493.1 coordinate 16,637,899, forward strand.
CTGTCCCATCTTTGTTCCTTTCATCACCCCTCCCTGAACCCCAATGTCTCTCACAGGTTTTCTTTGGAGAGGTGGAATCAGAAGCACACACAGCATCCAAACCACAAGTGTGTGGCAGATTTGCACAAAGGCATAATGTGGTTTTGGTTTTGTTCTGTTTTGCTTTCCTCATAATTTCTGTTGTGTAATTTGTTCCTTGGATTGGACATCAAGCTGCTCTTCTCTAAAAGATTACAATAGGTTGCCATAGGAACTGGTCCTGAGGCACAAGTGGAGAAGCCCAGGAGTCAGTGATGGAGCACACCTTATCTTTGTCAGTGATGGATGAAGGGGCACAGCACACTCTTCATCACACTACACCTGATGATGCTGAATTCCATCCATGTTTTCTTTCCCAGACATTCAGAATTGGAACACCTTTTTGCAGGGCTTTTTGTGCCTTCTTTTCCCCACCCTCCTTTCAACATATGAAAACTACTTTTTATTAAAACTGCTGATGTATTAGCCCCTTTCCAGCCTTCAACTACTAAAGCAGTTCTGGGCAGGGATCAACACTCCTCATGGAAGAGCTCTGTGTGTTGTCCTGCTGGTCTGTTGCCAAAGCCTTTTACTAACATTTCAAGTCAGGACAGACCTCAAGATGAATTGCCCAGTCAAAGTCTACCTCATTCGAAGGCAGCTTTGGCTTTTTGAAGGATGTTCCTATGCTTGTAATAACATGCTTTATCCTGACTTTTAGCCAATGACTATTTCCTCATGGTCTTTTTTTTTTCAATAAGTGGTGTGAGTTTACTCCAAACCTGCAATTCTGGGTTCTTAAATGCTTTTCCTGCTGCTGGCAGATTGTGCCAGACTATAAGAGCATTAAAAACTGGTGCCTTTTGTCAAACCTCTCCACAGGTAAATAGGTTTATTTAGGGTTTTAAAGTTAACACTAGGAAACAGTGATTTCCTTGGCTTTTGTTGCTCCCAAGAGGATTCTGAATCTAAAGATGCTGAGATCACTGCTACTCTTTGAAAGCAACATAAGGAACAAGCCCTGGAATACAGCAAGAGCAGCTTCATTCCTTGCATGAGTTCCCAGATGAGGTAATCATTACTAGTATCCAAAACCCTCGTGCTGTGTTCATCTTTATTTGCAATATGTTCACCTTTGCTGGGACATTCCCACCCACCTCAGTTACCACTGCCCTCCTGGGCAATGACACATCCCTTATGTGCCACTGCAGGCAGTGATGGCATTTCACAGGCAGTATGTGGATACTCAGTGATGGGGTTACTTTCTTCATCCTGGCACTAGTAAGTCATTAATATTTCTAAAATTTGTACCTCCCTAATACAAATGCCACTCAATCTTGGCTTAGCTTTTGTTATGACAGATAAATATCAGTCATTGGAACAGAAATTGGTGGTTTTTCAAGGCGAGAAATTTTGACCTCAATACATTTAATGTGGACAACAGAGCGTGGAACCACGGAACAGAACAGAAACTTCCCTGCAAAACTTTCCACAACAGAAACTTCCCTGCAAAAATATAAACAAAATAGAGGAAAAAATCCAGGTGGGGGAAACAATGAATAAAAACACAGAGTTCTTCAAGAAGATTATTAGGGAGCCAGAAAGCCCCAGTGGTCCAAGCAAGCACCTGGGTTAAAAGGGTCACTGAGAGCATGATGAAGCAAAGACATAAGTTAAAATATAAGAGGCAAAGTGAGGGTAATCAAACATAGGCAGTGGTAGACAAAAACAAAGAGAAAAGGGGTAATAGATGGAGAAGACATAAAAAACATCCTCAGGTAACCATGGTATGCAAGGTTTTTTCAACTATAAGAAAATATATAGCAGAACTATTTAACAGAAGTAGTAATGGCCGAAAGTCTAACAGTAGCAGAAACCCATTATTAGAGAGAGTTAAAAATTAATAAAGCAGATGAAGTGGAAGCCTTCAATAAGTGCTCCTATTAGATAATGGTAAAGAAGCAGGGTCACGTACTTTCATCACAGGAAGGTAATTATGTTCTTTTATAGTTTGCTAATGACCCAGCAAGATTTATAACAGGGCTAATTGTGAGACTTCTCGGTCAGCAGCCTGAGGGGGTCTCTGGACACAGCAACATTTCCAGTAGAGCTGTGAGCACAGAAGGGAAAGCCCCAAATGCACCAGATTCAGAAGCAAACCAGCTCCACCCAACGCTCATCTGAGTTTTTGAAAGGCTCCATTTGTATCTGTGAATCCAGTCAGTGCACCCACTTGGAGGTGCATTTAGAAAGGACCAAAGGGAAGGCTGCAGGGTGAGGCAGAAGGAAAGCAGGCAGTATTTGGGGGATGAGATATCCATATGGTTGTGTGAGGATGGCTCAGTGCTACTGCGATCTATGTCTGCCTCCAAAGCAAAGCCCTGGCAAACCAGCTAATGCAAGTTTTGGCTCTGTGACCAGCACATCAGGGAGGGTTCCCACCAGCATGACATCAAAACCTCTGGGGCTTCTAAAAACATGGCAAGGGTGAACATGCCACAGGACTCACGGAAAAGCAAAACCCCTTCCTGAATAAGGCACAGAGGCCACGTGTTTTTCACCACTGAAAAGGACCAAGAAGTGAGTTTACCCTGGTACAAAAGTGCTTCTGAAGAATAAAATGTTGTAAAGCAGAGAAAGGCAGAGCAGCAGCAGTGGAAGACAGAAGTGGAGGTTAGGTATGGGGAAATGGTTTCAAACTGAAAGAGAGCAGGTATAGATTAGATAACAGACAAATTCTTTACTGTGAGGGTGGGGAGGCCCTGGCATAGGTTGCTTAGAGAAGCTGTGGCTGCCCCATCCCTAGAAGTGTTTAAGGCCACAATGGGTGGGGTTTGGAGCAAACTGGGATAGTGGAAGGTGTTCCTGCCCACGGCAGGGGGTTGGAACAAGATGAGCTTTAAGGTTCCTTCCAACCCAAACCATTCTATGATTCTATGACTCCCATCAGGAATCAGAAGTGATGGATTTATTTCTGAGGGCAAGTGATCACCATCAGAAGGGCCTGGACAGTTCAACTACTACGAGTTGATACTTTTGGCGTTGTCAGATCAAGGCGGGATCTCCTCCTGTAGCTTAGGCAATTTGCTGGACTTGGGAAAGGGACATGGGTGAACTCTCTGGCCCATGTTGAGCAACATCTCAACTAGATGATCTCATGGTCCCACCCACCTTCCCTCCACCACTTGATGGGTGCGTGGGCAGAAGGCCTGGGGCAGAGGAGCCCTGTAATAACAACCTGAAGCCACCCTGTAGCTCTTGCCTTTCCAAGCCAGGCTGGGCCCGGCACAGGGCCACTGCTGCTGCTCCCGCTGTGCTTGCTGGGACAGCACCCAGCCTGGCCTACAAGCCATGGTGAAAGCAAAACAAGTCCCTGCAGCAGCTGCTGAGCACAACCACCCCAGTTCTGAACACAGCCCCATCTGCTCTCAGGAGCCAAACTGGAGGCAGAGCTCTGCTTCCATGAGAGCCACTCAGTGCCAGCAAAGCTAAGGAATAACTCTGGGAACAAGCAGAGACACAGACGGCCTTTCTGAGCCTCTGCCCCTCTTGGGCTAAGCCCGGCAGCATCCATTGCTCACCTTTGGTGAGCACAGGCAAAAGGCAGTGGAGGAGACCAGGTGGTCTGTGCTCTGTGTTCCATGGATGCTGTGAGACAGCACCAGCAAACCTTCCACACCTGTGCAGAGTCCTCCAAGGAAGCATCCCAAAAGCAGGACAAGGCTGGAGCACCATAGAAGAGGCATTTGCCCACACTTGTTTCAGACTGGCCTGCAGCAGCAGACCCAGGCAAACAGGGATTTCCTTAGCTCAGCAGTTTGTCCTATTGTCTCTGCCAGTGCTCAAATTACAACAAGGTGAAGACTGATGGGTGTGAAGGCTGGGGGAGGTCATGTCCTCCTCCTTCCCTGGGCAGCATCTCAAGGACATCTCTGAGTCCCCTGTCCTTCTTCAATTAAATCAGCATTCATTATTGATTTGGTTCAGCCTTAAAATAGGCCTCCCAAGAGCAAGTCCCTAGTAGCCAGCACAGCCCACTCCACGCTCAGACTGTGTGGAGCCACACAATGTGTAGAGTGAGGCCTCAACAGCTGAGGAACTCTGCTCCTGCCCCAGAGCTCCCCAGGATGGGCCAAGCTCGGTTACCATCCCACAGGACTGGCAGCAGCCACTCGAGGGATTGGTTGTGCAGTAGGAGGGAGAAGGGACAGCCATGAGGTCCCTCCTGCATGTGTGCCAAGACTTCTCCACTGGCCTCCAAGGATGAGAGGAACCCAAGGCTGGCACAGCTTTTTGCAAGGCTCCAACCCCAGAAGTAATCCCGGTAAAACAAGTGCAAGAGTAGGTCCATGATGCAGCCTCAAAGACTGCTACATGAGCACCAGCCCCCCTGGCTTCTCACAGGGATGGAACTGAGGAAAACAATCACTTGTGAAGCTCTCTGCCCGCAAAAAAGGGTCTCTCTAGGCAGGAGAGGGGAAGCAGGGAGCTCTCTAAAGCTACTTCACCAGACAAGAGAGGGTCACACAACAAACTTACTCTGGAAACTAGCAACAGAGAGATCTCCTGGGCACCACAGGCAGGAGAGAGAAAAGAGAACAAGAGTGCTGTTAGAACAGACAGGCTGCTCCTTGGATGGGGCTTAGCACACATCTCCATGTGCCACCTGCCCTTCTGTCCCCCATCCCAGTGCAGCTCTCCAGGAGGAAAGTTTGGCACAAAGCCTTTTCTACAGCAGCAGGAGATTAGGAATGTATCCACACAGGTCTAGACCCTGCAAGGATGAAGCTTGTGATATGTTCTTCAGCTCAAGAAAGGCAACTTCTCCTCCCCCCATCTTTCCCAGCCGCAACAGAGCTGAGAAACCCCTCAGCTCAGTGACAGTGCTGAGAACCAAACTGCGGTCCCAAAGACAAGACTCTTCGCCAGGCTCTGAGAGATGCCAGGGTAAAACACTCCCTGCTTGTACACTTGTTCAGCGTCCTGTCCCCCTGGGCACCTGCTACCTCTCAGGGTACCTGCTGCTTGGCAAACGTGACAACTCTTCCCAACAGCAGCTGTTCACTGTGGACATCACAGAGCCTTCTCCCAGGGTAAAACCCTGGTAAGGATGCAGTCCTGGGCCCCTCTCCTCTCCTTTGGAGTCCAGAACCCCTATTTGTGATGGATCTAATTCACCATCTGGCATGCATGAATTATCAGTGGAGAGGCAAGGGATGGCCAGACTGTAAAAACTAG